>NW_026137768.1:0-1204890 GCF_019393585.1 Leptopilina boulardi
GAATCAGTCTCATTTATACACAAAATTTTTTTTATATTGTGTGTTTTAAACAGATCTTGAAGAAAGTATTTTTTTCTCATTAAAGATATTTTTCATATGTCTTTAATACATATCATAAAAATATTTTTTGGTGTATATTACAGAAGTAAAAATTTTTGTCAGGTAAGTTGTTTTTTATTACATATTAAAATTTTGTACTGGTGTATTTTACAAACATAAAATTTTTAATTGTTGGAACATTTTGTACTGGTGTATTTTACAAACTTTAAACTATTTCAATTCTTGGAACATTTTGTACTGGTGTATTTTACAAACACAAAATTTTTAATTGTTGGAACATTTTGTACTGGTGTATTTTACAAACTTTAAATTATTTCAATTCTTGGAACATTTTGTACTGGTGTATTTTACAAACATAAAATTTTTAATTGTTGGAACACTTTGTACTGGTGTATTTTACAAACTTTGAAGTTTTTCAATTCTTGGAACATTTTGTACTGGTGTGTTTTACGAACATCAAATTTTGTAATTGTTTGAATATTTACTACTGGTGTATTTTACAAATATGAAAATTTTCGCACTTGTTTATATTACAGACATGCAATTTTTTTTAAATAAAAAAATCATTCAACAATAGTATATTAAGCAACAAAGTAACAACCCAGTAAAAAAACTAATTAAAATGAATTGAAATGAATTGACTTTTGGTTGAATTCTTTTGAATCCTACTTACTAATTTGTCACTATCACAGAAAATTAAAAGGTATTAAAATAAGCTGCAACGCTTATTATTTTAATCCAATTTTGCTTATTTTAATACCAAAATGGATTAAAATAAACAAAATTGGATTAAAATAATAAGCTTTGCAGCTTATTTTAATGCCTTTTAATTTTTTGTGATGAATTGAAATGAATAGAAATGAATTTCCAATAGGAAAAATAGCATTGGCGTATTAATGGCCCAATGATGGGAGCCAGGGATGCCAATATAATTTTAATAATGGCACCCAATAGTGGACCATTATTGGTAAAGTCAATTTCTCGTTTTTTCTGAGTTCTTTGATATTCTAGAAATTGTTAATTAATTTCGAAAAATATATTTTCAGAAAATAAGCAGATTTCTGTAGTTAGGGCAGTTGAACTGTCGATACATGAATTAAATTTAAATGCTTTAATAAAAAACTTGATTCGGAAAGAGCTGACAAAGTAACTGTCAATTTTACTAAAAATTGAAAAATCTTCACAAACATGATACCTTAAAAGATTTAAGACTAACTTAACACGAATTTTAAGTCAAATTTAAAATTCGACAGTTGACGATTGTAAAAGTAATTGTTAATTTTACTAAAAGTTGGAAAGTTTCCACAAAAATGACAGCAATTAGGTTTTCAGACTAGCTGAACATGAATTTTATATCAAACTTAAACTGTGACATGTGACAGCTGTCAAAGTAACTGTCTCTTTTTCTAAAAATATGAAAATGTTTATAAAAATTTCAACTATTAGATTTTGAGACTCAGTGATCACGAATTTGATGTGAACTTCAAACTTTGACAGTTGACACCTGTCACAGTAACTGTCATTTTTCACTTTTAAAATCAGTGATGTATGCGAAGTCAAGCAATAAAGAAAATATGGAAATTAATCACTTCGCCGCGGTGAAGTCTGCCCTGCCGTGCTAAGGAAAAAAGTCTCTAACTGACATTTTTATGAAAATTGTGTTTTTTATACCAATCGATTCGTCTGAATTTTCTGCGTCTAGTACTGCTGAAAAAAATATAAAAATCATATAATGGATTTTTAAATTAAATTGTAAAACATTACAAGAGGTTAAAATATTAAAATGAAGAAGCCTTAACTGTCAAAAAATTTGTATGTTCAATTAAAAATGCCAAGAAATAGATATAGAATACAAATGAAAAATCGCTGGGTTAGTGGGAAAAAAGGACACGTCCGTTTGATTTAACCAAGACGTGTCCTTTTTTTCCACTAACCCAGCGAAATGTATTAAAAGCAGTTAATTCTTTTTCATTATGTAAAATCATCCGGGAGCGCGGTTTGTTACAAAATAAAAAAGCATCGTGCTATTAGGACTTTCTTATTTTGTAAAATATTCAAGTGGAGTTTTTATTTGCAAGAAGAAAAGCATTAATAGTGTAAATATATTTCTTTAAAACGTAGATATTTTTCGCAATTCATGTTTAAAAAAAATCTGCGCATTAAAAATAACCTGAAAGAGGCACCATTTTTTCAATTTTTCTCTTATCTGAAAAAGTAGTTCTTTCTTTTTAGTGAAACAATAACTCGAAATGGTTTTCTTATTTCATTAAACGATCAGCAACATTTTTAAATAATTTTTTGCTTCTCATAAAATCTTGAAATTGGCGCTTGACTCCTTTTGTCATGCATATTGTATATGTGATTGTCAAGAAGATATAGACTTTTTCTTTTTGCAGTACATATAAGCACTCGAATAATGTTACAAAACAAAAAAGCATTAAGAACTCTTAACGACTTTTTATCTTGTATTTGTTTTAAAAAAAGCATTATCTTTAATTTTCTAATTGCTAACATTTGTAATTCCCGTTTTTTATTGCATAATTAAAAAGAGCGGGTTCGATTTAGTCAGAAAATGTATTTATTTCATACACTATGCTTTTGTACATAAGGAAAATTTTTATTGACAGTTTTTGTCGATTTTCTCCGTTTCACTGATTGTGTAGTTATAGACTTTTTTCCTTAGCACGGCAGTGCCGGTGAACCGGTAAGACGCTAAAAAATACTTTGCGCGATGACGTGTCCAGAACGGCAAAAATGACTAAAAAGTCAAAACTTTCGCTGGATTATTAAAGTATGTGGTTATTTTTTATCGATCTAAACGTAATATTCTTTTACTTTCGTATGTAAATAACATGAATGTGATACTAAAAAATCATTTATTTGTGATTTTTAGAATTTTCAATATTAATAACTTTAAATATTTTTGTGCCAATGGTGTCAAACATTTAGTCATTTCTTATATTAGAAACTCGTTTTTTGCTTTATTAAATTATATTTTTGTTATTTTTAGTTAAAGTAAGTTATTATACTATCTATAATAAAAGTAATTAATAATTAATTTTAAAAATTATTTTATCAGTAACTTAGCAATAGGCTTGACTTATTTATAGATTATAGACATCACATGATGTCAAATATACCATAAATAAAAATAATACTAAATGTTATAATCCACTTGTTGTCATTATAAACCACTGTTGTTGGAGTAGTGAAACAAAAATGGCCGCCATTTTTTTGGCTCAAGCATGCGCAGCTATTTAAGCGTAGATCGTTAAAATACACTTTGCACTACGTGTAAAAGAAAAGTACGAACATACCCGGACATACTTTTTTATACCCTTTTAATAGAATAATGTATTAAAAAAATAACTTATGTTATAAAGGTGTTGATATTTTATCAATAAATTTGTGAATAAGAATCCATTTATCCCGGTTAATTTATTACAATTTTAAAATTACCCTTTTTTCGCGTAAAACCTGGTTTCTCCGACCACTGTGTGGCAACTGCGAGAAAGAGAGATGATCGCCATTCCTTTGCGGCGTTTAGCGAACTAAAGTGATAAAACTCACAAAATTCAAACGAATTGACGCATTTATTGCATTCGTGCAGACGAATTAGAAAGAATTAAAGCTTAGAAAACTACTTCACTCAAATCGAACGAATTGAGGGTTTGTCAGTTCAATAGAGGCTTGTCGAATTCAGGAGAATTGCAACATAGCTCCAATTCGTATTTGTCGCTAAACGGAATTTACCAAAGCTCTTCGTGAATTCAATACAATTCACGTCAATCCTTTTTCGTTCACTTGAAAGGCAGCCATTTGTTTTTGGTAATTTTCCTGACACAAATGAAGTTCGAGGGCGCCTCAAAACCAAAAGGAGTGTCACAAGAAACATCATACACAAATTGGGCTGCCTTCGTTTCCGTATAACGTACGAAATTTTTTATTCCAAATGCATAAAAGTGTCGATTTCATATAGCAGAAGACTGAGTAAAAGTTATTTAGTTGTTTGACGAGCATGAAAATGGCTTTCATTTTTACCCTAGGGAATAAATAACGCATGGGAACAGGAATTATATGACATATATACTATGGGTGCTAGGCCCCCTGTGTGCTTCGCGCGACAACCGCCACATTCCAACTTTTCACTTTAAGAGTTAATTTTTTAAAGGTTTGAAAATATTAAAATTTAACTTAAATTTTAAGATTTTTTTGGACGCATGTAAACATTTTTTTTCGACCCGAATTTTATCTACTTTATCTACTTACATTTATCATGTAAATTGCGCCGTCGTAAATTCTTGTCTTCTTTAATCCAATCTGTAAATTGCGCCGCTGATGTTATTTGCGTCCAGGAGAAATATATAAATAAAGTTCGAACGCAAATACTGATATAGAGGTAGTATGATATTTATTAATTTCAGCTAATATTCGGTGATAAAGTCGATGATTTATTTTAATATTAAATCAGTTACTACTACTCTGGCTACGTAGAGAATAATTTCACAGTTGAAAATTTAATATTTATTATTCCAAGTGACATTTTTTTATATTTGCAACGCAAAGCTTTTTTACAGTTAATTCCCACGAAGCATGCAATCTTCTAAAATTTTCGAGACTAATTCTGAACTGTACGCAAGTTTGAATGCTTCGCGTGTTGAATGGTAGGCGAGACCATCGATACTAATATATGTACACCAACAAGACTATGAATATAGCCGAGGATATGTTTGACAGACATAACCTCAAATTTAGGTCAAATTTTGGCAGGAAGGTCCCCTAACCGAAGAATCGAACATAACCTCAAACTTAGCTTTAATTTTTTCAGGAAATACCTTCCACCCACAAACAAACGAACATAATCTCAAAATTGATATGAATTTTAAGCGTGAATATAGCTGCAACTCCCCACACTGTAAAAAAGGTCAATGTTGAATTACAATCGGGTTATAATTAAAATATTTCCGGTTTATAACTTCACTATGATACACCTAATAATTTAACATGCTGACAGAAATTTTACAATTAAAATGTAAATTTACTATGTTTATAGTTGTAAAAATGTCGCCTGTTAGTAGTTATACAACCCAATGTTAAATTACAACGTGAAACGTTCGAAACTTTTCGCTTCACGTATAACGTTGTAAATTAACATTTGAATGTAAATACCAATTCTGTTGTAATTCTACATACAGGTTGTTCATGTACTGCCAGTTTGTAATATCCATAGGCGGACAAGTCAAAACTAACCTAAAAAGCATCTCAAATAATGTTTTTTTGTTTTATTTATGTTTAATCTTATCCGTTTATTATTAAATTATTTGTTATTGTCTAGATTGTTAAACGAAAATTACGAATAATATTTTATTTGTTAACTTTTATTTTATTAAAAAAAATATATTTCTGATACTAAAATTCTGAAAAATTACAAACGGGTGGTTATGATACAAACAGTTTGTAAATCAACATTCTGGCTGTAAAAATCCAACGTTGTAGGTGAATCGAAAAATTTCCAACGTGATACGTTGCAAATTAACATTGGAATTTTTTACAGTGCAGGATCACCACTGGTCTAACTAAGAACGAACATCATCTCAAAAATTACCTTACCTTATCTAATCAACCTAAACTAACTTAGGTAGACCACTGGGTTCGAGGCTATATCCGCAGACATAACCTCAAAAATCATCTACCCAACCTAATCTTTTTAAAACTAAAACTACGCCCCCTTGTGCCCTCCGCGCGACAAGCAACATTATTTTCCACTTAAATCATGAATTTTTTAAAGGCTTGTAAGTATTAAAATTCTAATTCTAAAATTAGTGGCTTCTAGCAACATCGATCGAAATACCACAGTTGTGATGTAATCTTTTGAATAAGAATTATTCACATAATTGCGATCGAACTTCATTTTTAGGTAAGTTTGTTTGATCGTTTAATTATATTGTTAGCTAGTTTTAAGTTCATTATTAAGTACTTTATACTGAAGGGCTTTGAGTCCTACATTATTTCTCTTAATGAAAAATGTATTTTACGTTTATTTCGTAAGTGAAAAGATTTTATTTATGTAATATGTAATTATTCATTTATTCAGAAAGAGCGACTTACAATTTTTGAAATAAGTGATTATTCTCTTCTAATAAGTGAATTTTCACTTATGCAGATTTAGAGAGTTGTGTTAAATGAAAGCAAGCAGCACACTTTCATGTTGGGCGAATTTATCGTGTTTTGGAGCGAACGGGTGTGAGTTTTATGATTGGACCGCTACCCAATGGTAATTTTATAAAATTGCATTATTTAAATAATTTATTACTTCATAATAAATAAATATCAAATCGTCAATCAAAATTAGTAAAATGCAACAATAAACTGTCTTCAGTGAATTACTACGAAAGAAACTAATTTGAGAATTAATGTTTTTGTTTTTTACATATTAAGGGAAGTCACCGCCTATATTTTGAGTCCTTTAAATTTTAATTATCGTAGGAAGTTAAATTTTTTTTCTTATGTCATTTAGGTTATAAAAATATACAGGATGCTTTAAAAATGAGAATGAAAAAAGTTGATACTTGTTGTTTTAGAAATATTTCTAGGTAAGAAGGGTAAATTTCCAAATATTTACAATATGGTTAACTAATAAGATTCAATCAAAATTCTATTTAGCAAAATCGGTTAATCATTTGGTTAATACGGTGAAACTTTATTAACAGCGTTGGATGTATCGTTCTTCATATTATTAATGAAGATTTGTCAACCTCACCTGTGTCTTTTTCTTCTTTTCGGAAGGACGTTCTATTTTTAAAAAAGATAAGACGTATAGTAAATTCTTATCTATTATGTTTATAAATCTACAAAAAAATTGTATCTGGTAAATGTTTTCTTTATTTAAATATTGTTAATTATACACATCATTTTTTTAAAGATTTTATTTTATGATAAATTGTATTTAAGATTTAATTAACAGTTTAATTGCAACGAAATGATAAATAGAAAAGTAGGAGAGAGGGCTCCAAGATGGACATAGTTTTGATTTTGTGCTCTAGAATTCAAACGTTTTAGGATACAGTAGAAACCCGCTTTTCCGGACAAATTTTCATTTCCTTTTTTGTATTTTTTTCCTCAATTTAGAGCGTTTTTATTTAAAAATTTTAAAAAAATATTTATGCAAACTTTTCTAAAATAATTTTTAATGAATATTTATGAATTTATTTATATGTATAGTATCTAAGAATTTCTTTTTTCATGTTTGTAAATAAATACATATCAAAGATTATATAAAGAAAATTAGTGTGTTTTGTAATTTCGATTACCCGGATTTTTGCATATCCGGACAACTGCCTGCATCTATTAGTCCGGATAAACGGGTTTTTACTGTATTTAAAAATTGTGCATACTGTATGAAAGTACAATAAATAAGGTATCCTTTGGCCATAAAGAAAAAATTTTAGGTTGCAAACAAAATATTTTTTAAAGAATTTTTTCAAATTGTTATAAATTTCAATTTGAAAAAAAGTGGCCCCAAGATCAACACCTTCATAAAATGCATTAAAAAACGAGTAAAATAAAAATAAAATATCAAGTAAGGATTTTTAAACCACTTTTCTGTTTCTTTAGTATATTTTTTAAAAATTCTGACATTTTTTAAATGTTAAAAATTAAATAATATTGCAAGAAAATTAATTTTAACGAGAATAATTAAATTAAATTAATTTATTTAATTTATAATTTATTTAATAAGAGATAAGTTATTTTCTAATGAATTAAAAGAAATTAACAATAAATCCAGCTCTAAGCTGAATTGTCTGAGCCACAATTCGGACATTCGTACCAGGGTCGACAGATTTTTGGGCACTTTAAGAGTACTTCTCTCTGACAGTTATGGCACGCAATCATATTCTCTATTGATAACAACACAATTTCGAAGCAGAAAAGGAAAAAATTTAAATTATGAGGATTAGAGCTTTATTAAGAAACTGTAATATTGAAAATAAATAAAATTAATAAATTTAAGTGTGATATGCACCTATTCGAAATCAGAAATATAGATAATTTTACCTACTGAAATAAAAACTGTTACAAAACTTTTTACAACGAAAACTTCACGTGATATGTGTTACAGGAAGAAAAATAATTCTTTCCGATCCGTATTTATATAGAAAGCTTCATCTAAATAAACTAAATCAGTAAAAAAAAAATCACGAGGCGATATATACTTATACGAAAATTTTATATCAAATGTCCATCTTTGAGCCCTCTCCCCTACCTAATCATTTTTAGATATAAATTATTGATTAATATTTTATTTTTAAGATCTTCTTTGCCATCTTTCTTTTATTAATCTTCATGGAAAAGATTTAAGAATTCTTTAATTGACCTAGAAATAAAATATATTGTTATATATTCGATTTATGAGTAGTATTACATCAAAGATTCTATTTAAGTTTGATTCTTGGTCAAAAATTTGAAAATGACATCAACTGATCCAAAATTTAAACTATTTTTTAAGTCACTAATATCTCACCCATTTTGAGTTATTAAACTATGTAGATTTGAAGACATAAGCATTTTTAGAAGTTTAAGAGAGTTGATAAGTGTTAAATATAATTAAAGGATGCTTAATCAATCGTAAGGATTGTTGATTTCGCTTACATGTGAAATCATTGTAATGATCTAAAATTTGTATGTACGCTACTAAATTAAAGTGGGATATCTGAAAAATGGCATTAAATCAAGCACCTCTAAATAGACTCTCTGTTGTAATTAGGTAAAATTTAAAAGTCTAAAAATAAGATTAGTGCTTCTCCTTAATCAACATTTTCAGTACATTTTATAAAAAATTCATTTTTGTATATATTTAAAAATATGTTACTCGTGAGATGAATGAATTTTTTAGATGGCCGTGGTTTCGATTTGTTTCGTGTGCTAGCTCTGACGAGACTAGTTTTTAGCAGTAGATTTCCTATTGAAAATTCTCATACAGGATCCTATATAGGATATCATATTATTTCCTCCTTAGAAACCCATATAAAATCCCACATTATTATAGGAATCCACATAGAACCATATCAAAGATTATTTAAAACAGTGAAACACGATTTGGAGTAGGAAATTACATAGGGTTTATCATTTACAATTACATGTTAATTTCTATAAATTTTCTTTTACATTATTTTATATCAATTTCCTATATATTTCCCTTTGTCATTTCCCTATAATAATATCCATGTAAATTTCATATGTAAAAACCCAAATAAAAGTATATAAAAATTAACCACAATACCTTACTCAAAATCTCCGTTTTGGATCCTACATGGGATTAATTTTTGTCATCTAATCTAAAACGAGGTTATACCGAATTCTCCTAGTACGAGTACTTATTGGCACTTAAGTTACAAGACCCATTGCACCTAATTCCAGCAAGTTCAGCCCCAGTCTCCTTCCCTAGAGTTTTGTCCTATTCCAAAAGTTCAGTAACTGTTCTACAGAGAGGTTGCGAATTCAATCTGGGTCTACAAAGGCATGACCCTAGCATTGATGTCTCATTGCAGCATAAGCTGGACACTGACATAAAATATGTGTAGAAGATTCCTCTTTTGCATCACACAATCTGCACCTAGGTGAGACGTTTCTACCTATTTTGTGCTGGTGATAGTTTAGGAGGTCATGTCCTGTCAGCCACATAACCACTGCTTTAACCAGTGATCTTGTTGAGTTTCAGAAGGGACTCAGCAAAGCTTCTGTTGCGTTTTAATCCTAACAGAACCTTGACCTATCTACATATAATAGTTTCCACCTACTCTTTATCATGACATCCTCTGCACCATCTTCCTATAACTCCTTTCACCGCGTCTTGCATAATTACTACCGCAGATTCCGGGTCTACCATAGTCATCTCAGACCTTCTACGGGATACTCATTTCTTTATTTCCTCTGATTCCTGAGTGTCCTAGTACCCAGATCAATGAGAGCTTTTTTCAAACCTAGCTGGTCCATTACCTTCAGGCATTTGCCAGTTTACACAGCACAATAACTTACTACAAGTTTACAGCAGACTTGCATGTAAGCTTTGTTAGATTAAAATGTAAACTTAAAATGTCCGCCATGCAGTGACCTTACACAGTAAGGCTACAGTAACTTTACACGGAAAGGAGGTTGCACCTATAATCCCTGTGTATTCACTTGAAACCATGGTGAGAGCAGAATATTAGAAGTGCACGCACAAGAAATACTGGTGCAAAGTATTTCCGTGCCATGCGCAAAATCCCGTGCCTAGCACTTTCTTTCTCGATGATCTACAGTTTGTTTTAACCTGTCACTTCGTACACCGAGATTAAAGGTGCAACCTTCTTTCCGTGTACAAGGTAAGCCCACTGCAAGCTTACATGGTAAGGTCACTGTAAACATACATAGTAAATTCGTTAAAAGTTTACAGTTTGGTTACAGTAAGCTTACGATATTATAAACATACATATAATAAATTATACTTTATATGATAAATATTATTTACAATAAATCATGTATTCTTTATATATGTGAGAGACCCTATTAGGGTTCGGCTTAATAAAATTTACTGCTCATCCTTAAGTGCCCTAGGAAGCTACTGCGCATAAATATTGTTAAAACTAATTTATTAATATTTTATCCTTACCATGTAAGCTTACTGTAACCTTACTGTAAGTTTACCTTGTAAACTTACAAAGAATTTACTATGTATGTTTACAGTAATCTTACCATGTAAGCTTGCAGTGGGCTTACCTTGTAAGGCTACTGTAGCCTTATTGTGTAAGGTAACTGTATGGCGGATATTTTAAGTTTACCTTACACTTACTATAAGTTTACATTGTAATATTACAAAACTTACATGAAAGTCTGATGTAAACTTGTAGTAAGCTTTTGTGGTGTGTGGGAACTTGTTTTGATTCTGTAGTCGGATTACTCAAGGCGTTTATAGCCGCTTGACTATCGACATAAACATTAATTCTTTTGTCTGATTTTCCTTTTTCAAGATAAATCATTGCGTAAGTGATTACAGCAGACCCCCGTCTGCCAAACCGTGGTGTAATTACTTAAAGATAATGTCACTTTAGTGGTATTAGACTTACAGTATACACCCGATCCTGTGTCTCTTTCCTGCTTTGATCCATTAGTATTTCATACTACACCTCCAACTGAACTGTCTTTTTCACAATTTTTTCTCAAAGGAATAATGGTTTTAAAGCGAGCTTTGAATTTTACTCTTTTAATCATTCTGTTTTATCCCATATTAATTTATGGGATCTTCAGATAGAGGATGTGAGTTTTGTTTGTTTTCTCCTAGCTCTCCATTTTTCTAAGAAACACTAAGAGTGTATCTAACGACAGACCTCTTAAAACAATCAGGAAGTCATCCACATAGCTTTGCGTATAAAATTCCTCGCTATTGAGGTCTACTAATAACTCATTTCTTACTAAGCTCCACAATAGAGGTGACAAAACTCCGCCTTGTGGGCAACCATAGGAAATTAGGCCATTTATTTTGGCCTCTCCATACTCTGCTTGCAGGGCTCTATTATGGAGCATACCTCTTATCCACCTAATCAATGGATCTGGTATGCATCTTATAGCCACATTGCGTTTTGCTTGACAATAGGTGTTAGAAAAAAGCACCATTTATGTCTAGGAAAGTGCCCACCTTATAAACTCCTGCGTCTAATTCTTTCTCTATTCTGCTTATTGCTGAATAAAGGGCTGTTTCTGCAGAACAGCCTGCTCTATAGGCATTCTGTCCTGAATGTAGAGGTTGATTTATCAGACATTCCTGTCTGATAAATGTATCAATTAGTTTCTTCAATGTCTTGAGCATGAAGGAGGTTAAACCAATCGGTATGAAATCGGAATAAACACCACTCTAGTCACTTTCGATGCCTCAGGAGTGTAACCAATAACTATACGTGCTTTTATGATTTTGACCAAAGGTAGACGAACATATTGCAATATTTTCTGCAAGAGAATTGGATATATGCCGTCCTCCTCGCGCCTTAAATAGCTTAAACGAGTATAAGGCCCAATCAATATTTTACAGAGTCACGATGTTAAACGCTAGTTTCCAGTTTTATCGTCCAAATCGAGATTTACCTGGATTCCAATCACCATTGTTTTGCTTTGATTCTCTAAAGTCTGGGAAGTTAACTTACACAAGATGCCTCACACATTCAGCTCTGTCACAGGCGAAATGTCCGTTAGGTAGCCTTATTCTCTTCTGTACCATAACAAGTAGGAAAGCATTCCATGGAGTCTCTGAGGTCTTCACAACATGATGCCCAGTTGGTTCTTCTAGGATTACGACCAGAACTATATTCATGAGCAGAACTTTTGTGCTGGTTATAAGGATTTGAGAGAAACAGTTTCGCATAAACGTCAAAATTCAATCCCCCCACTTTTTAAAATTTTCATTAAAATGCAATAAGATTTTAGAGATTTGTTATTCTTAAGGGGAGATTAAGGTGATTTTGAGGTTTTTTTAAAGATTTATTTTATAGTAAAAAAAATTTTTTTTTTCTTACAATTTTTTTTATAAAATAATACATGTCTGAAAGAGTCAAAAACAATTTTTTTAATAAACTAACGATAAATGGCTGCCGAAAGTGCAACAGTTAATCTGAAATGAAAAGAACAAAATGTTTCTTAATGTGTACCCACTATTTTAACTATTGTGTAAAGTAGAACAAAAGTTTTGCAACTTAAATTGTTTATAATTTTTTAAAATATTAAAATTTAAAAAAAGTTTTTAAAGGGAAGTAGGATTTTAAAAATCCTACTTCACAAGAAACCTATATATTCAAGAAACATTCTGTCCAATTTTAAAGTTAATTGATTGAATAGATTTAAAATAATAGCTTCACAAAGTTTAAAATACGCATTTTTGAGAAAAACGCATTTGAAGTGTTTTAAGTATAAATTAAACAAAAAAGTGATTTTTACACAATCGGCGATAGCGGTTCAATACATAGTTTCTTCTTTGGCTACTAAAAGATTATTTTAAAGTTATCTAATGACAGTCAAGTTGCAGTAAGTGCCTCTGAGTCATTTACTACTAATTGACTAGTAAGAACGTATGTGTTTACGCGTTTGGCGAGTTTTTGCATGTAGCTACTCAAATTATATCCTTTTTAAACCTTGGAAATACTTTAGACTAATTTCACCGTGTTCTTAAATAGTTATACTGACCAAAAATGAAAAAAAAACAATTCAATTTTTTCAAAAAAAATCACCACAATCTCTCCTTAAATAAGACAACATTTTACCACACGGATAAACTTTTTATACTATTTTTTCGTAAACTCACTATGTATTTTTAGTAAGTTGATTACCAAAGTGCGAAAAAACTTCAACGATATAAATTTTTCTTATTCTTATCCTATATAGGAATTTTCAATAGGGGAGATACTAAATGTATGAAGTAAGAAATTAGACATTTGTCGGAATTACAAAAGTAATTTGTAAAAATTGATTTTATATTGAAATTTTACCATCCATTTTCCAATTTTCTAATAGCTTCACGAATCTTTAGGTCTCTTTCGATATCCATTTTCCGCATAAATTCTCCTTGTATGTAACCTTGCAGAAGGTTATTCATGCGAATTTGTTCGTTCTTTATCACATTTTCCAATGAATCTACATATTAATTAAATTTTTTTATTAGTTTCAGATTTAACTTTTTTAAGAACAATTACCCAAGAAGCACGTAATATATCCTCAATATCAAGGTAATATTACCGGGAATATTACTGTAATATTAACGGTAATATTACAGTAATATTAACGGTAATATTACAGTAATATTAACGGTAATATTACAGTAATATTAACGGTAATATTACAGTAATATTAACGGTAATATTACAGTAATATTACAGACTGATTTGAGTTATTCATAAAGCATAAAAAACGTGAATATATTATAAGTCAATTTGGCTTGTTGGTAAAACTCTGGACTCGTGTGCTTTGAGTTCGGGGTTCGATTCCCTGGATGGGTAGATTTTTTCGTAAAGAAATGTTCCCATAATATTACTGTAATATTCTCTTGTAATATTACCTTAATATTACGGTATAATATTACTGCAATATTACTGTAATATTACCTTAATATTACAGTAACATTACCGGTAATATTACCTTGAGGCGGACATTTTAAGATCACTGTAAGATTACTGTAATATTACAACGTTATATTACGAATCTTACATGTAATATTACCTTGATATTGAGGTTATATTACGTGCTTCTTGGGTAAGGGGTTATATACCTTTATATGAGTCAAAAATATTGAAATTTTCAAAAAATTTGTCAGCCGTTATTTAAAATGTTTTTAAAGCGACGTTTATTTTATCAAATAGTACATATTTCAATGTACTTGTATATGTATTTTTATTAAAAAATATTAATAATTGTGGAAACTGTAGACCTTGCGCTACCCAGTAAAAAATAAAAGATACCAGAACAATGGATTTCAGTTACGAACTCGATAGCTGGTAAACGAATTATAGTGAGAATCTCCCCAAATAACACATAAGCTTGCAGCAATCTTGCCACTCAATATTATCAACCTTGCACGGCAAATTTGACACAAGCTTACTCAGAGTTTCAAATGTCCCACCTGACCCAAGCTTTCATGGTAAGCTTACCGAAAGATTTCATTGTAAGTTTACTGCAAGATTGAACAATAAGATTATCTCAAGATTGCACAATAAGATTATCGCAAGATTGCATAATAAGATTATAGTAAGATTTCTCAGTAAGCTTGCACGGTAAGCTTGTAGCAATGTTGATGCAAGGTTGTCAAATAACCGTGCTTTAAACCTAAAAAAAAAATTTATTTTAACATTTCGTTTAATTTATATAAATTATATAAATTAGACGAAACATAACAAAAAATTTTGTTAGACGTATAAATAAAGGTTATTTAGCAACCTTGCTACAAGCTTACATAATACTTTTTTTGTAGGGCTGTGTTATCAATGAAAAAATTTTGAAATTTATTTTTCGCGAAAATGGCTCCGGCGATTATTTTCTTTTTCCTTTGAAAATACTCTGGGAACCTCAGAGACTCAAAATCTGCAAGAAATTTTAGGGTGCAAGCAATTTTCATTTAAATCTATTTCAGGCGCAACATGTGCAAGCTTGGGTCAGGTGGGACATTTGAAGCTTGCAGTAATCCTGCGGCAAGTTTGATATGCAAGGTTGTCAATATTGCGCGTCAAGCTTGCCGCAATGTTGCTGCAAGCTTACGTGCTATCTGGGTTGAATATGAGTACTTTTTGGTATCCGAAATGATCATAAGCTTGTAAACGCACTGAAACGGATGATTTTTATAGGGCTTTTAATGAAGGAAAAGCAATTAAATGGATGCAGAAAAGATGGAAAATTAAATTAGAAACAAAAATGAATGATTATTTATTCAAGAAATGTACATTTAAAACAACAATTATTCTTATCAATTCTAATCTCTGCATTAAAAACATAGTGAAAACGATGTAATGTTATTAATTTTACTTTGCAATTCGGAAAATAAAAAAATTTTCAAAAAAGGGAAATCTTTTTCTAAATTAATAATTTTTTTAACATCTCCTCATTAAGTGTGACTTCCGAGGTTAGTTGAGAGACGACGAATGTATTGATTCCTCGATACAGTTAAAGAATTTACTTCGACCACTACTATATATTCTAAGTGTGTAGCAGTAAAAGTAGCAATTACGGTGTGTTCATAAAAAATAACTATTATTACTATTATATTTAATATAACTCTTGCAAAATGATTAAAAAAAATTGTTTAATCTTTTTTTGATACAATTACTGATAAAGATGCACATTTAAATAATTATTAATTTAATTATTTGAGATCAAATTTTTTCCCTTGCCGTAATTAAAACATTTTTAAGATTTCCATTGGCTTTAATTACGGCGGGCAAGGTATCTTCAAAATACACGTAATTTTAGTCACCGAAATTGATACAAACGCGCCGTAATAGAAAATTACGGTATTAGTTTTAATTTTTCATATTTGTTTAAATAATCAATTTTTATAAAGTTAAAATTTTTTTCAAATATATAAATAACATAAGCTTTTAGTTTAATAAGTCTTCAATTGACTTTATACAATAGAAATATACATCAATCGATTCGTTTTCATGCCAGGAATACAATTTTGACAAGAATTAATTAAAATTTTTATTATAAGAAAAAGTTATTTTATAAGTATTATTTTAAATTATAATTATTGATATTACCTATGAATTTCCAAATACCTGGGTGTAAACCACCCAGTCTTGTGAAAAATCTGTGGTTAGCAGACTCATTTAGATTATTGGTCCTATGGACTAAATGACCTATACACAAACTTTTAGTTCTTCTTCCCCAGTAATTTTGCAGGTAATTAAAAAATTTCATTAATTTAGTGTGAATTCTAAAAGGGTATTCTTTGATTTTTTCATATATGATATTAAGACCTTCAAAATATCTTTCTTCTGGAAGTAGTGGTAAATTGTAAGCCATTTTCAATACTGTATCATCTGCGTTTTTTAAATGACACTTGCTTTCATAGTATTCCCTAAAAGACTTTAAGAAAATGTTTATAATTATTGCTATATACCTATTTATCATTAATATTTTTTATTTTTACTACGTAAAAAATAACTTTAATATCTAGTAAGAAGAGGTCGATTGAAAAAATTAAAATGATTCTAAATATTGTTCAAATTTAAATGCAAACTAATGTAATTTTTTAACATTTACGTTTTGCTAATAATTTATAATTATGCATAAATTTTTATACTATTTAATTCTTGACGAAATTTGTACACAATGGTTTTTAAGAGAAAAATTTGTTAATTTTTTTAATAAAATCTCATTGTAAAATTAATTATAATAATTATGAAAAACATAGAACTATAGTAGTCGGTCACCTATTTTAATAGTTTGACAAAGTTATTGTAGTAGCTCAATACAAACATTACCTAATTTCCGAAAATTTATATGTTATTTGATATAAAAATTGTTTTAAGAATGATTTATTTTAATATTAAGGGGACAATCGCAGTTGTAGCGCCAAAAAATTGATCTTTTTTATGAATTTTTTTCTCGTACACCATTAAATTTTTTCAAAATATTGATTTATTATTTAAAAATACATATATTGAACATGAATTTAAAAAAAAAAGTTAAAAATATTAAATATTTTTAAAGTTATATCCTGTCAAAGTGATGTCCTTTTAAAAAATATGATTTGTGGTAACCACGACTATGGTAATCTGGCTCATTTGAAATCAAAAATTCAAACGGATTTACATTTATTGAAAGATTACCGTAAAATGGGGTAAAGTCGGCGTTTGCGGGTAAAGTCGGCCGGCGCTTTAAACACTTAAATATTGTATTTCATTTATTAATTTACATTAATTCTATAACTACATTTTTAATAAAACTCGGATTTCTTCTGGAAAAAAGTAATAGTTAAACTTTAAAATGATTTAAAGCGCAGGCCGACTTTACCCCATTTTACGGTATCTAATCCTTGACGGAGCGATTTAAAAAAAAAAAAAAATTTGACGAAATGGCGACCTGTCAAAGTTTACCTTTCAATTTTCACTAAAAAAAAATTGGTCCTTTTTCAGCTGTAAAAAAAAAAATTTTGCATAAAAAAATTAATCCTTCGATCAAGGACTAGATTATTATGTATTGAAAAAGCATGTTAAATTTCATGACAGTCGGTTTAGTAGTCCCAAGTAGCACGATATATCAACCAGATGTCACCGTGACATCAGGAAAATGTCAAAATGTCTGCCTTACGGTGATATCATGGTGACATCAAGGTGATATCACAAACATATCACGGTGATATCATGGTGATATCACCGTGATATCACAGTCATATCACGGTGATATCATATTATTAGAAAAATAATGAAATTTTAACTTAATTCTTTTTATTTTGTTCTCCAATTTTCATAACGAAGCATTTTTGAAAATATATATCTATCATTCTAAGGTCTAAATTTATCAAATTTTCCATCGACGCTTCTTATTGGTATTTTATAACATGGTATTTTAATAATAAAATAAAACTAATTTAAAAGTATATATTTACTAACCATTTTGCTAGTTTCTTGTTTTTTTAACTAAAAAGTATATTTATTGTTAAATATTATTAAAAATTTTAAATCCCTGTAAAATATCAACATGATATCACGGTGATATCACCATGATATCACCGTGATATGACTGTGATATCACCTTGATGTCACCGTGTGATATCACCGTAAGGCGGACATTTTGACATTTTCCTGATGTCACGGTGACATTCCCCGGTGATATCACCGTGACATCTGGTTGATATATCGTGCTACTTGGGGTTTTCAAGTGAGAGTGGTCACCTATTTCAAAATGTAGTTTTGAGAAAAACGTGTTTCAAGTTTTAACTAACTTTTTTATAAAGATGGATTTTTTTTGAAATCTGATAAAATCATCAATTATTGGACCATATAAGTAATTCTTTGGCAGATGATGCTGTTTTTAAAATCCCAATTCAAATATAAAGGTTTAAAGACCCACATGGCTGTTAGCTTGTTCTCGACCGACCTGACACGCCTACCTTTCAGCTTGTATATTTCATACAATTTTCACCGAATCATTATAAAAATTTGTAGACATATGTCTGAAAACATATTATGCTTTAAGAAAATGCAAAAAAATCGATTTTTTGAATGTTACAACTGCGATTGCACCCTTAAGAATAATAAAAAGAAGTTGTCGGCTGCTGGTGTGTGGCTGAATTTACTCTCATTTACCCTATAACTGGACTTGAAAACAGAAGAAAATTTAATTTAATATTTTTATGAATAACTTTATAAGGTTTAAAATATTCCTTTCTCTAAAATGAAAATACCACAAAGATGGCTATAAGGGATTCAGACCAAAGGCCACAAAATCATAAAAATATATACATATGGGAACCTGTGGGAATCACATGCGGTTTCCCATACATTACTTAATACCATATAAGATTCTATGTAAAAACTTATGGAATTCCATATGGAAAATTCGATGGTTTCCCGTATAGATTTTCAATTGAGTGCCTATAGAAACTTTTAATAGGGTGTTTTTCTTATTTTTTTAAATGACCAATACAATTTTTTTAAATATATTTTTTCGATTTCTGTAAAAACAGAAAACTGGCGTATGACTCCTTTTTCACTTGCCATCTTTCAAATAGTGAATAACATTTGTATATTGAAAACAAGAATTATACATTTGTTTGTATGGGAAATAGAAAAAGAAAATATCTTATAGAACCGACAATTGCCTGAAAATTTCCAAAAATTCATTTAGAGAGAAAAATGATTTACCTTTTTTGAATGGAACCAGCAGATATGGTAATCACACTCTGAATAAGTATCTTTTATACTTTTCATTACTGCTGCTTCCGCGTCTCCTGTTACATCTTTTAATGCGACTTTAAAATTTGGACAAAGTAAATTGATTTTTCCAAAAATTTCATTATATAAGTTGCTTGATCTGTTTGTCATTAATATAAACACAGCACCCACAGCCTTTAAAATTGTTTAAATCAATTAATTAAGATCACGTGAAAAGATTACCGGTAAACTCCGCGAAGTAGCTCCGCGGAATTTCCGCAGAGCAGGTCTGCGGATTTTCCGCGAAATTTCCGCAAATTTTTTTTTTTTGCATATTAATATATTTATGTTATTATTTAAAGTAATATAATATTTAATTTAATACATTCTATTTAAATTACGTTTTATACTTTAGTTAACAACTGAGATAAGATTTACTGTTAGACACGTCAATTTTTTGAAAAAAAATATTGATAACCTTTAGGATAGTTTCGTGGTTACAATCAGTAAGGATTTTTTAAGGATTTTAACATTTCAAGACATGATGAAAATACGAAGCATTAGAAGAATAACAAATCGATGTCACTCAAGAACTAGGCAGCAGCAAGAATACAATTTTTTGGGGAAATTAAACATGTCGTATAAAATTTTCATATTACGAAGCCATCAATAAGTAACGGTAACGACCGGGAAATCATTTCTTTTTCCAAACCTTTTAAAAGCTTATAACCTGTATTTAGATTATAAAGTTATTTTCTGAAAGTTTTAATTGTAACCTAATTTAACCCTACTAAAAATTAAAATATATAATGAGTGAAATAAATTTTATTAAATAAATAGAAATCAGTATCATATGGCAAATGCATTTTTATTTTTTTATTAATAAAATTTTTATATGAAATGAATTTTATTATTGTCTTATAAAAAGGATAAATACAAGTAAAAAACTATTTAATCTATTATATATTTAACTCTCTTTAATGCAATAATCTGATATCAATTTTGGGATTACTTTTTTAAGTAGAAAAGAAAAATACATACATCTTTACCGGCTATAACCGTGAACCTATTTTTATAGTTTTCAATTTTTTGTTAACAAAATTAGTGTCAAAGTCTTCTCTCACTTGTTAACTAAAAATTAAAAAGTAATTTTAAGTAGAATATACACAATTTAATTTTATATTATTTTAAATATTAACATAAATATATTATTATTCAAAAAAAAATTTGCGGAAATTTCGCGGAAAATCCGCGGAGCTCCTCTGCGGAAATTCCGCGGAGCTACTTCGCGGAGTTTACCGGTAATCTTTTCACGTGGGGAGGACAGTCTGAGTTTACTACAAAAAAATTTTTAAATTTTTTTTCATAGTAAAATTTACTGAAATGTTTTCAAATAATTATACATTATTTCATATACATTGAAGTAAATGAAAATAAAAATTTTTTTTATTTATAGCGTCAAAATGTCAAATGAAAATGACAAAAACTTGATTAACATGATTGGAAAAAATTATTTAACTGGTTGGGCTGAAATTTTCAGAGATTGTTCCATCATAAATGTAGTTTTTTGACCAAAAATGTTTAATTTTACTACTGGCTAGTCATTTTGTCACCATAAATAAAATTTTTTTTTTAAATTAACTTAAAACTTAAATTAAAATTTAGTTTTAATCGAGGGAATACATTTTTTCTGTAAACAAAATCAAATTTACACAGTAAAATTTTTTTTCGCAAAACCTTTTTTTAAATTTTGAAAAAATGACCTACAAAAATGGAATTGATATTTTAGAAAATCCTTGTGTCTGATTTTAGATATTAAGGCAATTGTTTCTCATCTCAAAATATTAAATAGAAATAAATAAATATTAAAATTTAATATCAAATATTAAAAAGATATATATCTATCCTGATAACATTTATTTATTAGGGGAGGATGGGGCAAGGATAGTTAGGTAAGACGTTTTCGAATCTAGCGACCAAACCTGAATTTGTATCTGCAAACGAGTAGTATTTTTGGAAAGCCTGCTTATTTGGCATTTTCTTGTACAAGTATCTTTCTTGTACAAGATCTTGCACCAGATCTTATACAAGATCTCACACATGAACTTGTTCCAAATTCGTATGCTTTTTCCTGTACAGGAACTGGTCAGAACTTGTACAAGTTCAGTTGCTGATCCTGTACAGGAAATTGTACAAGATCTTGTGCAGGGATTTTCAGTAGGGAATTTTCTTTCCCAATATCCAACCTATATTGGATTTCATATGGGATCACGGAGAAAAATGGAGGCTTAAATTTTTGAGGATAGAAAATGAATATTTCACTTTACTATCGTGATACACAGAAAAAACTTAGTCTCATTTTGATATGCAGAAACAATGAGTCAATGCTAAACGACATAGGCAGTGGCGCCACCAACCTGACTCATTTTTGCTGCTTATCAAAATGAGTAGCATACGCTATCATTTTGAGTTCAGGTTTTTTCTGTGTAGTTCAGCAGTTCTTTTAAAATTATTTTTCTTTTATTAAATAAAACCTCCTTAGATCATTTGTTTACATATCCCAGAGTAATAAAAAATGCTTTCCTACAGCACGCACAACTAGAAGTCCACTTTTTGTTGTGCACAATTAATGTTTTTAATTTTGGGGTAGGTTGTCACATATTTATCCCTCCACATATTCCTCCAAGATGGTAACGTGATACCCCAAGAAGGATAACTTTTCTCTCTAACATACAGTGATCTGTAATCCGAATCTAAATAGATAAAACTATTTCCCCAAAATTGAATCGATAAATTTACTTAGTATTCCTTATTCGGGGGTTTTTGGGGTCGC
Source organism: Leptopilina boulardi (assembly GCF_019393585.1). NCBI lineage: Eukaryota > Metazoa > Arthropoda > Insecta > Hymenoptera > Figitidae > Leptopilina > Leptopilina boulardi. Next base: position 22,279 of record NW_026137768.1, read on the forward strand.
TGATTACGAATTTTAGGTCAGTTTTTAAAAATTCAAAATGGCGGATTCAATATGTAGAAAAACTTAAAAATTTAGTATATTCAAATGAAACATTGTACGAAATTAAATTCATAATTCATAATTTCTACGAAAAAACATTTCAAAACGTCATATAAATTCTAATTGAAAATTCTTGCGAAATCTGCATGAAATCCGCTATAACTTGTTTAAAAATCGTACGAATCATTTTCACATTGGATATATGTTCCCATAAAATTTTTATTTTCTTTTTCTTGAATAAAAATTTTTACCTTGTCCATTATCCTCATCATGATTGTGTACAATTGGCACATTTTTGGTATTCTAGGTGTAACCTATAATTTGAACAGTGAAATTTATAAAAGAGTTATTTTTATATCAAGGATGTAAAATAGGTGATTGTGGTAAACGTAATTTTTGTCCAATCTGTGTGGAAACTACACTGGAACCTTTAACTATTGCAGTACTCGAGTCTTATGTGGAATAGATAGAGGTATAACCTTGACGCCGTCTTTACGTTTACGTGAGCTGCTGCAATCGTCAGAGATGCAATTGTCAGAAGTTCCAGTGTATGTTAATTGAGGGTATAAGAGTTCTGAACAATACAGATAAAAACATAGGAGGAAAATTTATACAACTTTGCATATTAAAGAATTAGTTTATTGACTGGTTTCTTTTTGTTTATAAAAAGTTTTATTTTTAAAAAATATGTTTTTATGCAATGAATGCCAAACCTTTTTTGAAAAAAATTGAGCGCCTAGATCGTAGAATGGCACGTAAATTTATTTATAATTGTGAATGAAAATTTAACATAATTTTGTTTAGAAAATTTCAAAGAAAAGCAGAGTCCCCTGGAAGTAGCGGGTGCAGTTACGTTCCGGGGCCTCCTCACTCCATGCGAAATAACTTAAGTTCTATGATCCAAACGCCCAATTGAACTGGCAATGAAAGTTTAAAGTTAAATAAGTAAATAAAATTGTGAAATATAATTAAATTATTACTTTAAATGTTCCATCTAAAAAAATTTCTTTCACTGTGTTCAATTGCTGTAACAGAATTTGACTTGAGAAAATGAGAGCTGATTCTTCTCCACTTATTACAACTGATTGTAATAGTTGTAAAGAAGACATTTTCCCGACGAACATTAATTCCGCTAAATTTAATAATGATTTTGGCTGTCTGTAACCCATTTTATGTCTCACTCTAAGCATTGCCTGCTTCTCCTTTTTGTAATTTAGATTGTTTGGCAACCCGTTCTCAGAAAATCTTATTCAAATGAAAATTCATTAAATTTGTTGTTGAATTTTAAAAAATCAACTATATATATATATATATAAGGTAAAATTCCTGTAGGGAACTAAGTGAAAAAAAAGTTGATCGAATCGGGCTTTAACTTTCACATAGCTTACCCATAGGGGTAAGTAATTTAACCACGAATTATTGTTAGGTTTTTTCAAAAACTGTCGGAGAAGGAGGAAGTTAAATTTTTTTGAAAAATTTAAATAGTAAATTTTTGAAGACTTGTAACTTTTAAACAGAAAGAAGAAATAAAATTTGCCCTGTATGTTTTCGAAAGGTTTTTTCCTGCTCTTTCGAATGGTGTAAAAAAAATTTTTAAAAATTCAAATTTTGACCCTTTTTTGGAAATTAAACCTTTTTCAAATTTTTTTTTAAGTTCGGTCCTTTTTATTTTTTTTATTTATTTTTTTTTTGAAAGCTAAAAATGTGCATTTTCACCACAAAAAATATTGAGATGTTTTTTTTTGTTATTTTCGAGATATTAATTAATTAATTAATTATTTTTAATAAAAAATGAAATATTTTACAAATAAATAAAGTTATTGCAATCCTGAAGGTACCCATTGAAAGCTGACGTAATTCCGCATCCAACGAGCCCTATACGGACTATTTTGGATTAGAGGATTTTTTAAAAGCAATTGCCGTGTTAGCCAATTGTTTATTAACAATCCAGTAACCCAAAGTACTTCATATAAGGCTCGTTGGATGCGGAATTTTGTTAACTTTCATTTAGTAACGTCAGAATTACGATAACTTTATTTGTTTATAAAATATATCATTTTTTTATTAACCTTAATTAATTAATTAACTAATATCTCATAAATAACAAAAAAGGACATCTCAATATTTTTTTTGATGAAAATATACATTTTTAGCTTTCAAAATAAATAAATAAAAAAAAATAAAAAGGAAATAAAAATAAAACTTAAAAAAAAATTTGAAAAAAGATTTAATTTCCAAAAAAAGGGTCAAAATTTGAATTTTTAAAAATTTTTTTTACACCATTCGAAAGAGCAGGAAAAAACCTTTCGAAAACATATAGGGCAAATATATATATATGGGTGAATCTTCGCGTAGCGTACAATTTGGTTTCTGTTATTATAGAATTTTTTTTAATTAAAATGAAAATCATAATATAACTTTCAAGTATGATAGTCAAGAATGAAATATCTGTAATGGACCAGACAAATTGTCTATAATTTTGGTATATTTTAAACAAATTAAATGCAACTGCACCCATGTAATATAATGATCTATTTTTGTACATAATAAAAATATAAAAAAAATTTTAATATAAAAAACAAAATTTTAAAAAGAAAAATATAATTTTGTAAATTTATTTGGAAATTTATAGGGTAATTTATGGTAATTTATGAAACTTTAAGGTAATTTATGATACATAAAATAAAAGTTTTAAAACTAATTTTGGAAAGTTATAGGTAATTTATGGAAATTTAATTAAAATCAAAGTTGTAATGTGAATTATTTAAAAAAAATTTATTGTAATTTTTAAACATTATATTCATTAAAAGACGGCCAAAAAACTTCTTCATGATGCTAAGGCTTCCTCATAATGCATAATTAAAAATGTTTCTTTAAAGAAGTTATTAGCAATTTTCAATCGGTTTCGCCGATTGTATACTTAAGGAGACTCTTGATTTCATTTTAAATATACTAGTTGTTATCTTTTTATATTTAAGAGCGAATGTATTAAGTGGTTAGGTGACTGTGAAACACAAAAAAAGACTCAAATTTAAAAGTTTTTGTAGAAGTAGAATGAAATTATTAAGAAACCTGTAGAGATAGAGTTACAGCCCTAGCCACAATCTATAAAAATTTTTTCTATAATATATTTTATCATTATCAAGTTTTCTTAAAATTAAATTAATATTTATATTATAAATATATTTCATTCACACAAACATACACATTTATAATAACACATAATGTAATACACTTTTCTAATTAGGTTGTACTCAGAATATTCCTTATTTCAGAATTCTAAATTTTATAAGTGTAAATTACGTTTTTCGTAATGTGAAGTTTTCTCAAACATTTTCTTTCAGCGCGGTCTAGACATTTACCTACGTGGCGACCGGATGACGAAAATCGTTCTGGGCAGGCAAATAAGCAATGTTCTCAATGTACATAATTACCTTCTCCTTTTTCATTTTCCATCATTCTTTAATATAAGGTATTTTTATTGTATAACGCGCGAAACTTTCCTGAACATTAAAATGAAATTTTTGCCTAATTATAATTATAGGCGAAAATTTCATTTAAATGTTCAGGAATTTAATAATTTAAATTTTTATAGAATTTTCACTAAACATTGCAATTAAATATTCCAAACATTTCAAATAAATCTTTGGGAAATCTTTAGGAAAGTTTCGGTGCTGTGGGGGTAGAATTAAAAAAACGTTATTTACAACTCAAAAGCTAGAGAAGTACGTATTGCCTACTTAAATTAAGTGGGAAATATTCTTACAATAAAAATAATATTCTTATTCTTGGCACCTATTTAAGTAGGTATTCTAAAATCTGGAATATCGTTTTTTCAGCGTATGTATTAAGAGTGCACAATAGAGCGTTGCACAGATTTAAAATTTTAGCTTTTAAAAATGTTTTACTTTCATAATAATTATTTCTTATTTCTGAGACCCGGAATCTTTTTATAGAAGAAATCGATTTGTTTTTAAAGTTCCCAGTGGCCTAACCTCTCATATATTCTACTATTTAAAATAATAAAGAAAAACCGCTGACAAGTTGAAGTATGATTTGCTTCCTAATGGGAGAAGTATTTTTTGTGTTCATTCCATGATCACTGTCCAATGTTATAAAAATAAAATAATGAGATAATAAGTGACATTAAAATAAACGATTAACAAAGTAAGAGCTGTTATATTTTACCACCATTGGATATCAAGTCATGAATTTCTTTTTTCCGCATATATAAAAATATACTATTAGATATTTAAACATTTTTAAAAGTTATGGGGAAAAAAGATTTTTGCAAATTTTAAAAACGTCAGTAACTTTGGATTGAATTACAGTGGAATGTTTGCCAATAGTTCAGAAGATGATAAGACTTAATAGACTATAAAATTAAAAGGGTGTCTAGCGAGAAGTACAAAAAAATGTTTATTTTTGGCAAATTATTAAAAAGTTCCCTGACTTTTTACTGACTAAAATATTTCCCTGACTTCCCTGACCGCTGGACACACTGAATTAATGAAAAACATTTGTAGGTGTTTTACCCCTTTTTTTAAAGTTATGGACAAGAACGATTTTAAAAAAATTTTTAAATGCAAAAAAATTAGTTAATCTTAATTAATGTGGGGGTCATAGTACATTTTATATAAATATCATATAATCAATCATAATCTGTATTAATAAAATCAGAATTTTGTCAGTACATTCCTCAGAATCCAAAATTTTTGACATAGTTTGTCGTTATGAATAACAAGGAGTCAAAAATGGCCATAAAAAAATTTGTGTCTGTAGGTATCTATGTCCGCAATATTTTGTTCCAGCATTACGTAAGAACGGTTTGACAGATTAAAGTGAAACTTGGTGGTCTCTTAGGTATAAGCCTAACTTAAAATCTTTGTCATATCCGAATAAAAAATATTAATTTGTATGGAAAATATGCTACTTTTTTAAAAATTCGAAAAATCAAAAATTTTCAGATTATTTATTTCTTAATACATTGTTTCTAAACTTTCTATAATTCGGTATTAAATGTTATTTAGTCACATTTTAGCATAATTTTATAAAAATTACAAGGTAAAACTGAAATATGGCTATAAAACAGTTTTTGGGGTTAAAAAATCGAAACAACTATTATTGTAACCAATTGCTTTCAAACTTAATTTAGGGGATCTCTGATTAAGATTTTTACGTCAAAATAAGAAAATTCCAAATTGCAAATTGAAAGTATTTGGTTCAAAAATTTGAAAATCAAAAAATCGAACAATAAAAATTATTGTAATAATTGAATTTATACGTCTCTAATTATTTTGTTTGTACAAATCTATCTATCTATCTATATCTATTATATATATAATTATAAATTACAGATTTGTAACAACACAACTGCAAAAATTCGACGGATATATTATAGAAGAGCCATAGAAAATGTAGTATATTATCGTTTTTTAATCATAGTATTCTTTTGAGTACATGTATTTTTGTGATGGATTATTCGATAAATTTTTGGTGCTGTGTGGGTGAGATGTATGACTGGTTACCTCTACACTGAGAAGAAAAATTTAGTGGTTGCAACAAAATTGTTTGGTTAGACAATTTTGGTTCTTGTAACCGAATTTTTGTTGGCTGAAACAAAATCGTAGAGTTATCTCAACCAAACATTTGGTTAGGCCAACAAAATTATTTGGTTAAACATTTTTAAATTCCAACCAAAATTTGGTTACGACAACAAAATAATTTGGTTAACACAACAAAATAGTTTGGTCTAAAAAACCAAATGATCGTTTGTTGTCCTAACCAAAATTTTGGTTGTGGCAACCAAATAATTTGATTTGCAAGGATGGAACTCACAAGGATGGGTAGTCCGGTGGTCAGAGCTCCCGACCTTCAGTTTTAAAACAGAGGTTCGATCCCAGGCGGAGATGAGATTTTTCAAAGTCCACAAATATTTCAATTGGATAAATATAAATTAAACGTTAAATTGATAATAAATAAATAATAAAATAAATAAAAAGGATACAAAAAAAGAAATAAGGTAGAATAACATTTTTAATTTTACAAAATAACTGTTTGTTCGATCAACCAAATATTTTTGTTGACCTAACAAAAAAATTTGTTTGAGCTAACCAAACATTTTTGTTATACCAATAAACAACACTCAACCAAATTTTTTGGTTGACTCAAACAAATAATTTGGTTACTAAAATACCAACAAAATTTTCTTGGTGGCCCAACCAAATTGGTGGTGCATCTTGGAAACAATATCATTGAAATGTTTAAATTTCATAAAAAAATTTAATTTGGTAAAATTTAGTTTAAATCATAATTTAAATTTAAGGAAGATATAAGTTTTTATTGACATTGGTTAAATAACAATCAAATATTTATATAATTTTTAAGCAATGTAAATAAATTCTGAACAATTTACAGACGATCCTGATGAAAATACTAATACTTTTTGTACGAAAATACTATCGGACACGCACCACTAGATGTCGAGACCCGACGTAGGCGGTTCGACAGCTAGTTGAATCATAATGAAAGTGATTAGTACAGAATCCTTCTTTCTGTATACACTTACACTCACACATACGGAACGACTTTTTTTGATTCTTGAGGACGAAAAATACAAAGTTACATCATAAAATATAACTTGAAAACTTTTCATATTAAAATGCTTTCCATGAGGAAGCAATACAATTTAAAATTAATAATTGCAGTTTAAATTAAAACTATTTATCTTGTTATAAATAATAAAATAAATAATTGAGAAACTTAAAAATTAGTGGTAATATAATAATTAAATTCTTACTCAGTAACGACATTATCGAAAATAGTTTTTTGTTCAAGAGTTATGTCTTTGCACTTTTCAACCATTAATTTTCTAGCCTTTCTATTATTTTCTCCAAAAGTTTTAAAAATACTGCATGTATGATTTTCTTCTTTCCCTTTAATAAAATGCCCATTTTCTTTTATTAATAAAAATTTACATGCAGTCCTTCCTGTTCTTTTTGAACACCTGCCATAATCAAAAAGTATACTATATCACTGAAAAAATGATATTCTAGATTTAAGAATTTCTTCTTAAATAGGCGCCAAGAATAGTGCCGAATTAAAGTAAGTGAGGAAATATTCTTACAGTAAATAATATATTCTTGGCGCCTATTTAAGAAGAAATTTTTAAATCTAGAATATAATTTTTTTAGTGTTGCAATTAAATTAGTAAATTCTAAGTGTAAGTGATAAAATGTAGGTCGGCTTTAATTATCATAATTAAAGGGTTAGAATCATATATTCGTTATCTTTAAACATTTTTTTTATTATGAAATTTTTTTTGTTTACTTATACCAATAAAGGACTAACCCAGTAATATTGCCAAACATTCATCAATGTTGGAAATGATTTTGCAATATTATCAAAAAGTTTGGATGCTATAGGGGTTGTTGCGTGAAAAGCACGCTTTAAAAGAATTAACGAAAATTTAAATTTTATGCCTAATTTTATATTTTATATAATAATGCGAAACTGCTCTTTTGTATGACTAAAACTTGAAATAAGTGAAATTAAATAAACAAATAAAAATACTTTTTAAGGTGGTTTTTATTAGTATTAGGTTTATTGTAATATTCAGTATTTATCGATAAATTAATTATTTCATAAAAGAATTTTTAATTGATAAATGTTTTAAATAATTATGTTTTAGAAAAATGTAATTAAATTTATATAAATAATTAATTGAACAATAAACTTTAGTTTGAAATTTGAGAAATGATTGATTTTTGCAAGAGCTGGAGTTATCATTTTTGAAAATAAATAAATTTCATGAAATTATAATTTTAATTTTCGTACAGTTTATTTGCCGAAGAGTTTATAAATATTTGAAATAATAATTTAATTTTAGAGAATTTTTGATTCAAAAAATGTTTTAAATATTAAATTTTTAAAGATGTTGATTAAAATTATAAGAAATAATAATTAATTTAGCAAAGAATTTTAGATAAAAATTTTAATAAAAACAATTAAATTTTAAGTAGAGTTCGATTTAATACTTTTAGAAATAAAAAAATTTCAGGAGATTTTTAACTAAAATTTTCATAAATATGAATTACTGATGATTATTTATAAGTTTTAGATAATAATTGAATTCTAGAGAATATTCAATTGAAAAATGTTTTAAATAATTGAATTTTAGAAGGACTTGAATAATGTCATTTTAAATATTTACTTTTAAGTGAAATCATAGTTCATTTTTTTACATAATTCAATTTCAAAACGTATATTTTATAATAAAAATATCTTGTTAAAAAAAATTGTAAAAATGTCGAAAACAGTTTCATTCATTGAAAAAAGTCTATAAAAGTCATTTAATCTAAGGCCTGTATTGTGTTATATTTATGGTAACTGAGGTATAAATAAAATGAGATGAAATTTTAGGTGTCAACCAGGATTTTGAGAAATATTTAATTAAATTGTAAAACTATATTTTTAAAAATTTTAATATTCACCTAAGGATGTTTTCGTTTCTGGGATCTGGATTATAGCTGTATCCATCAATGAAAATAGGCATTTTAAATATAATAAAAATTCAAAATTTTCAAATTTTTTAATCTGTAATAAACTCTGATTCATTAATAAAATAGAACTTTTATCTGCATGTTGCTTAAAATTTGAAAATATTTTTAGATCATTATTTTTAAACGTAAAGAATTTGATAATTCATTAAATATTGAATTTATATTACTATTCATCGATTTTTATTTATTAATTATATAAAATTAAAACGTTAAAAAATATATAGTAATACAAACATTTATGCAATAGTAAAATAATTCTTTTTAATAAAATAAAAAAAAATTTATTTAAATTATGATTATTCTTAACCCTATTTTCACATTTAAAAAAACTTAAGATAGGTGACAAGTTGTAAAATTTTTTAAAAATCAATAGTTTAAAAAGAAATTAAATTTACCTCGTTTTAGCGTTTGTTAGCTTTGTTCAAAATATTTAACAACATTCTATCAAAACAGAAACAAATATTGACAAACGTATCTGACAAAGTTTAAACATTACACATTTGTTTTTTTAATTTCAATTGATATATATATATATATATATATATATTTATATATATATATATATATCAGATTTAAATTTCTTAAAGAAAAAATATTCAAAATTAGGTAGGATATAAGAAGTTGATCTACAGATAGAGCGATTAGTGTAAATATTAGAAAATTATAAAGAAATTGAATTAAAGGTTCGTAATAATATTATTATGTATCTATGACATATATATATATATTATATATGTAAATTGGATAAATAAATTAATTAATTAAACAAAATAACCAATAAATAAATTATCATATTAAGGTCCAATTTCACAAAATCCGGTTAAAAGTTAATCATCAATTAAATCCCTAATTGACCAATCATGAGTGCTTAAATTAGCTTTAATCGATGATTAACTTTTAACCGGAGTTGGTGAAACTGGCCCTAAGTAATTAAAAAAACAATAAATTAAAAACAGGTTAAAAATATCTAATTAAATCAAAAAAATTATAGATTAATTTTTTTTAAATTCTTAGGGTGCCAAAAATAATTCGTTTAATCTGGGGAAAAGGGGTATATGAATAAATGTAAAAAAATCTCAATAAATTTCTAGAATTGAATATAGGTTAAAAATAGCTCATTAAAAAAAGTTCTTGATTAATTTACATTTTAATTATTAGGGTACCAAAAAAAATTCGTTTAATCCGAGGAACAGGGGTACATGATTAAATGTAAAAAAATTTCTCAATTTATAGAATTAAAGATAGGTTAAAAATAGCTAATTTAATAAAAAATTTATAGATTATTTTCTTTTTAATTTTTAGGGTACCATAAAAAATTCGCTTTATTTATAAAAGAAATATTTTTTAATTAATTTAATAATTATAAATAAAATTCTAAATTAATTTTTTTATAATTTTAGTGCATTAAAAAAAATTGAATAGAAATTTTCATCATTCCAACAAACACATGCACATTTAATTCTTTTCAAATATTAGATCTCACAATAATTATAAAACAGGGTTAATCAGAAAAAAAATTTAACGCACATGAAACGTGTCAACATTGAGATAGGTATATGAAATATTTAATTTTTTTGAAAAATAAAAAAAAATTTGAAAAATTTAATTCCTTAATTTTCTACCTTAATGTATATTTTTCAAATTTTTTTTATTTAAAAAATATATTATAAATAAAAATTCTTATTAATAATGTTTATTATTGATCTTGCGTTTTTTACTCCGTGTCCCTCGCTTCATCTAAAATAGAATTTTTTTTTAATTATGTAATTCAATTTAAATTAAATTGTAAATTCTATTAACTTTAATATTTTATTATTAGCCAAGTCTACTTTTAGGCCGAAAGGCTGAAGCTTAATAATAAATAATAATATTTTATTATTTTGGGTTTAAATGTATTAACCTTGAACAGGTTCTGTTAGGAGCATTAATTCCATGTGAATCAGGAAGTCTATATTACAATTTGTAGTAAAATCATAATGACAATCTATTTCTGAAATTAATTGGTTTATTTCTTCTTTATGATGCTTTATTTGTTCTGTTGTCCTTATTAACTCATAAAGTTCATTATTAGAAGGTGGCCGAAATTTTTTAATTGTGAAAGCTATCATTTTATGGTACAACACAATTGCAGCGTATAAAATTTGATAGCGGAATCTCACGAATTGGAAATTCATCCACATTTGAAAGAGACGATGTGCTTTTTTAGAGTCACCTGTGATAAAAAAATTTAACATTTATTGAAGATGAAAGAGGTTTGCATAGTTATGTAGAATATTACAAAAATAAATTTAATATTCCTTTTGTTGAAGAGAATGATGTGTGATTAATTAATTCAGGTGTTTTGAGTTTACGGAAAAGAAGTTTTACTTGTAACAGACGGAGTTTTTATTAGAATAGTGACAGTTTTAGCTGATTCAGTTAAAACATTCTCTATTCTAATGAAACATATTGCTGTTCCACGTGAAGATTTTTTCCTCAGTAATTTTAATTTGAATTAATTTTGTATAAACATTTTTTCATAATCTCTGACCCAAGCAGCACGTAATATTACAGTAATATTACTGTAATATTAAAATTTCTGCCTTATGGTAACATTACAGTTATATCAACCGGTAATATTACGGTAATATTAAATGGTAATATTAAAAAAATTCTAAAATCATTTAAAAAAATATTTGACCGATAAATTAATATGTTTTTCTGTTTTATTATAAAAAAAAACTTTGAAATTGGTATGTATATAATAATAATATATACATAATATATATATATATATATAATAAGCGTATAATATTACAGTAATATATTACTGTAATACGTGGGATATTTGTCTGATTATAATTATTAAATTTTTCTGTTTTATCATTAAAAACATTTAAAAGTTTTATTTATTTTATTATATACAGTGACGTTACTGAAGTTACAAATGTCAGAATAAAAAACCGGTGGAAATATGAAGATTTTTAAAATTAATCAATTAGAAATTATCAAGAAAATCGTGATTGGTTAATTTTAAAAATTGCGCCAAATCTTTCTGTCAATTGATTATTAGGTAATTTTTAATTTTGGACAAATGAAGATTCGGCGTCTTAAAAATTCTATTAATTACAAATTGGTAAAAAAAATTCTGATAAATTAAAATTCAGTCAATTGGAATTTGTCATTTAAAAATTTGAATCATATAAAATTCGATTAAATAAGAATTCTGCTAAATTAACATTTTTTTATATAAAAAAATCATGTAATGAAAATGATTGTAAAATAAAAATTTAGTAGCTAGAAACTAATTATTGTAATTATAAATTATTTTGTTCATTATAAGGAAAATTACCAGATGCTTTTAAAAATCCAATAATGATGAGAGTTGGATACAACGTTGACATTATAGCTAAAAGATTAGCTTGAATTTCAAATCGTGACAATAATGTTGACATTGCTAATGGAGCAAGAATAAGTCCCATAATGAAAACAATACTAATCACAGGGGATACGAAGATTAATTTCTTTATCGTGAAGTCTGTGTAAACTATTTTTTCACTATATATCATCGTGAAACTTAGTACAATTCCCATTATTACTCCTGCATTTAAGTTAGTCAAATATGTACCAATATCATTATTTTCAAAATATCCAAAAGCAAAGATTCCAATCAATAAAATAGTAATTCCCATTAAAGTACCGAGGCCAGCAATTGAAAACATCCTCACGATAGTTCCCGTCCAAGGATCTAGAAAAATATGGACCAAAAATTTCTTAATCACACATGCCAAAAATGTAAAATTTTTGAATCAGCTATTAAAGTAGAGGGACCGCTGATAACCTTTCGAATTTAAGACTATTTAAGGTTGTCATTCTTTTCTGTTAATATTAAATATTTAAATCTGTAATATACTATAGGATATTGAAAAACAATTAATTCATTAATAATTCATTAAAAATTACTTTTTTCATTTTTCATAGTGAAATATGATTTCAAGTTCTCAAAATTTTTTTTTAATTTTGACAATTTACAATAATTTTAGATCCTAAATAATAAAATAAAAAAAACACCCCTTGAGAATATTAATTTCGATTCCATTGGGTGTAGATAGTAGATAAGGTATTTTTGTATGTATTTTTTTAAAATTTTAATTGCTAAAAATTTATCTTTATATTTACAATATTTAAACTTACAATATTCATTCCTCAAAGGATTTTTTGAATTTAAAATAATTAACATTTCCTTGTAATTAAAATTTTCCAACATGTCATCTAATAAATTTCCTGAAAAAATATAAGGGCATATCTTTGAAACCTTTAACTTTTCAATAAGAAAAAAATTTTTTTTTTTTTTTTGAGCACAGTATTGAAACTTTGTCTACATAAATTTCAAGAACTAAGCTTTCCAATTATACAAGTGGACATATAAAACAAGTTGTCTTCAAAAAGTTATAAATATTTAAAATTGAGAATTATTTTTAACCTGTAACAAAAAAATATTCAACAGGTGTTTGCTTTTTAGGATAAAAAACAGTTGAAGGGAATTTTCTAAGGGGTTATAATTTTAAAAAGCAATAAAATTCGTTTAATATTTTCAATATTTATATGAATAATAAAATACTGAAATAATGCACTGGGTATAAAAGCATGTGTCAAAAATTAACTAAATATATAAATTTTTTATTTGAATATTTACATTACATTTTAAAATAGATTTTTATTATAGTGAATTGTTTTAAAAATGTAAAATTGTAATTTTTAAAATTTACCATACGATTTTCATAGACTTTTTTCTATTTAAATTTAATATTCGTAAACTTTCCAATTTCTTTTCTCTTTTTTCCTTTTTTATTTTTCTTTTCTCTCGCATCTTATCTTTTTTCAGAATGAATTTTTTTTGGATCCATTTTTGTGTCTCGAAATAAACATTAAAACTTAACCTTCAGGTTTTAATAATTAATGACAGTTTCTATAAAAAAAATTATAATCGGCAACTTCGTACATAACAATTTGTTTCTAAAAAATTTCGGTCGATTACGGTCGACCGTAATTGATGAATATTTTTACATTATCTTTGCAATGAAGTATTTTTTCTCGAAGCACATTCACGGGATGTTAAATGGCACATGTGAAAATATATACAAGTACTTTTCGAATGCTTTTATATGATTTTCATGAAGTATCACTCGTATTACGGTTGTTTTCAAATTTTGTCCACACGTGTTTTCGTTTACTTAACTTATAATAGTTTTTTGAAGACATGAAGCACATCAATTTATTATGTCTCAAAATAATTATAGTAACTTGATCTTTGATTTCCCATAAGTTATTTTAACGTGCCGCTTGTCTTATAAAAGAAAAATCATAAATACGATGATTACGGTCGAAAAGGTTAAAAGTGAGGGACAACTTTTAAAAGCTTATAAATTTTTTCACAAGTAATAAAATATTAATTTCCCTGCGAAACTGTGTTCACCGATTAATTAACATTGAAAAACCATATTTCAGAATTAGTAATTTTTATTAAATCTAAAACTATATCGTTTAAAGCATCAGAAAGTATGGTTAAGGACAAGTAGACATTGTTAAAAATCGCGTTTTAAAATTGAAATAATTATTTATGTATTTAATAAATTAAAGTGGAATCTTTTGGAAATGATTGATTATATCAAGCATTAATATTTCCAACAAAAACCAACGAAAAATTTATTAAAATTACCAAAATATATGCGAGGGACATTAAAGTTAAAGGTTCTAGAGATATGCCCATAAAAGATTTTATTATATTTAATCACTTATTAATATAGATAATGTGATATATATTTAAATTACATACCACGATATGTCTCCAAACCCGACAATATTGCCTTTTGCTTGTGACGAATAGGTTTCCGAATATTGCTTGCCATTTTTTAATTATTATTAAAAGAATAAAATTTGACATGAAAAAGCAAAAAGGAAAAATTTAACATATGGTTAATTAAAAACAAAAGAAAACATTAGTATTAGGTAGATTTCACAGTTAGCGGTGTTTCAAAACTTACGAATAAATAATTCTTACTTTTTTATTTTTTGATTTTAATTTTACATATTTATGCAGAATTTATTATTTACTATTTATTATTTATTATATATTATTTATCTATTCTTGAATTTTTTTATCTCACAAAATTTTTTAATTTTTACAAAGATTTTATGAAATAAAACTGGATATCAATTTCAGTTAAATATTTTTAATAAATTATTCATACCGTGAATAATAATATTAAAACAGAAAAAAATGATTGATGAATTACATAATTAAAAATAATTTAATAAAAGACGACTGTAAAATATGAATGGTAAAAAAATTTTTAAATTTAATATTTAATTATTTCAAATTGAATATTTAAAAATTACAGTAAAAAATTACATTTGCTTTATTTTTAAAACTATTAGAAAAAAATTCTCAATTTATTGTTATTATATGCAAGATAAATAACTTAATGCACATATTTCAATGAGTATTAAAATAACTAATAAAAACATAAATATATTTTATATAGGTATATATAATACTACATTACAATTATATCAAAAATTTTGGGAGAAAGTATTGGAAATAAATTAATAAACATTTTTTATTAAAAAAATCATCGTTTTCTACCTATTGGAATAATTTAAAGACTTTTTCATTTAATGTTTTTTTACCATTGACATAGTACTGATTCGGTGTGAATGACAGTGTACTGCCAGTACTGGTTTTAATATTTTTTTACCTCCGACATAGTACTGATTCGGTGTATTAGTCAGTACTTTATTCGTTTCCTTAAGTATATTACTGTATTCCCAAGCAGCACGGTATATCCCCTGAATATCCCTTGAATACCACCGTGGAATATTCCCATGATCTTCCAGGAAAATCAAAATGTCCGCCTCATGGAAATATTCCACGGTGACATTCAGGGAATATTCCAGTGACATTGAAGGTAATATTAAAGGAATATTCCAGTGATATTGAGGGAATATACCACGGTTATATTGAATTTTTTTTAAAGTGTTGAAATAATAAAAAAGTGTTATACATTGTTATTTAAATAAGCAGGAAGATTAAAAACACATTTAAAAAAAATTCAATATAACCGTGGAATATTCTCTCAATATCACTGGAATATTCCCTCAATATCACCTGAATATCCCTTTAATGTCACTGGAATATACCCTAAATGTCACTGTGGAATATTCCCATGATGCGGACATTTTGATTTTCCTAGAAGATCATGAGAATATTCCACTGTGGTACTCAAGGGATATTCAGGGAATTTACCGTGCTGCTTGGGTTAAGGGATGAAAAAAGTTGAAAAAAATTTGTAGTAGATATATAATAGTTGAACCAATCGAATTTTTTTTTTTTTATTTCAGTATTTTGTCTCGCATTTGAAAAAAAACAGACTTAAAAATCATACCAAATTTTTTTCTTATTCTTTATGACTCCTATAACAGAAATTCACTTCAATTTTTGATTTTTGTTATGGGAGTCATAAGGAATAAGAAAAAAATTTGGTATGATTTTTAAGTCTGTTTCTTTTCAAATGCGAGACAAAATACTGAAATAAAAAAAAAATAAAAAAATTTTAATTGGTTTAACTATTATATATGTACTATAAATATTTTAATTTTTTTCATCCCTTAATACAGTAATATACTTAGGAATCTTTTTTCTTAAAACTTTCTTAGAAATTATGCTGTCTCCATTTACCCCAAATTTTATGCAATTATTAATTAAATTAATTAAATTTAAAATTAATTGAGAATTTATTTCACATTTATTCATGTACCCCTTTATACAGGGTTGAATGAATTTTTTTGGTGCAGTAAAAATTAAAAAGAAATTAATCTATATTTTTTTTATTAGATTAGCTCGTCGATTGAGGGCAGAAACACGCCAATTCAGGTGAATGTTGAGAAACATGACAATCTAAAAAATATTAGGGAAACCTGCCATTCCAGTGAAGATTTCAAAAACATGCCATCTCAGATGTCAAATTTTTGTTGATTGTTTTAGGTTGGTAACACTGTAAACGAAAAATTGATGAGTCAAAATAATTAATATTTTGCTGAATATTGATGGTTAAGTCGGTAGAACCTTTAATAATTTTATTATTAATAATTGTACTTTTCTTAATTTTTAATATTGATTTCAAGAATAAAATTTTGTTAACTATAATATAACATTCTCAAGAAAGTATTACCAACTTAAAACAATCAACAAAAATTTGACATCTGAAATGGCATGTTTTTGAAATCTTCACTGGAATGGCAGGTTTCCCTAATATTTTTTAGATTGTCATGTTTCTCAACATTCGCCTGAATTGGTGTGTTTCTGCCCTCAATCGACGAGCTACTTTTAACCTATATGTAACTCTAGAAATAAATTAATAATTTTTTTTACATTTATTCATGTCCCCCTTTTACTCAGATTAAAAGAATTTTTATCGGTATCCTAAAAATTAAAAATAAATTAATCTAAAATTTTTTTTATTAGATTAGCTATTTTTATTTAACCTATATTTAATTTTAGAAATTAATTGAGAGTTTTTTTACATTTATTCATCTACCCCTTTTCCTCAGTTTAAACGAATTTTTTTGGTACCCAGAAATTAAAAAGAAAATAATCTAGAATTTTTTTTTACATTTATTCATGTACCCCTTTTTACAATGTTATACGAATTTTTTGGTACCTTAAAAGTTAAAAAGAAATTAATCTAGAATTTTTTTTTTTTAAATTAACTATTTTTAACCTATTTTTAGTTCTAGAAATTGATTGAGAGTTTTTTTAAATTTATTCATGTATCCCTTTTTTTAAGGTTAAACGAATTTTTTTGGTACCTTGAAAAGTAAAAAAAAATAATCTTAAATTTTTTTTTATTTAATTTGCTATTTTCTCCCTTTTTTAATACTTAAATTAATTGATAATTTTTTTTACATTTTTTCATGTACCCCTGTTCTCCAGATTAAACAAATTTTTTTTTGGTACCTTAATAATTAAAATATAAATTAATCAAGAATTTTTTTTAATTAGCTAAAAATTAATTAAAAATTTTTTTTACAAAAAACCAAAAATAGTGAGAGTGAAAAAGTCAGTGATATGTGTTCTCTCTCATGTAAAGTTTACGTCTAACGTCTTACGATTTTCATTATGCTTTGGTCCATAGAAGTCGATGCACACAGGTAAAATAAAGTTGGTTCTACAATAAGCGCATCGGACGTGGACGCGATCGTGCTGACGTCACCCATTTGAATAACATTGTGACGTCAGCACGTCCACGTCCGACGCGCTTATTGTAGAACCGACTTAATGCTGACTCTACATTGGCTGCGTAAACGTGTACGTGAACGTGAACGTGCTGACGTCACCCATTTGAATAAAGTCGGTTCTACAATGGGCACGTTTGTACGCGAACGTGTACGTTCCGTGCTGACGTCACAATGTTCTGCAAATAAGTGACGTCAGCACGGAATGTACACGTTCACGTACAAACGTGCCCATTGTAGAACCGACTTCACATTGTGACTTCAGCACGTTCACGTACACGTTTGCGCAGTCAATGTAGAGTCAGCATGAAAGAGCTTGTACGTACAAGCTCACGGATTTGTAAGTTGTACATTGGCCTTTATCTACGTAAAATTTGTTTTTAAAGGCGCTTGTACACCTCACAAATTCTTCCTCGGAATTTGTCAGAAGTTTCACTAACTTTGATTGGATTTGCTCATAGAAAATTTCGAAATTTTCCTTTCTTTTGAAAATTCTCCATGAGCAAGGCCAATCAAAATTAGTATAACTTTTGACAAATTCCGAGTATACTTAGAATTTGTGAGGTGTACAAGCGCCTTAAGGCGCCGTCCCATGCTGACGTAAAAGCGGAAAGCATGAGAACGAAAGAGAAGAACATATTTCATTGCTTTTATAATGTGTCTCCAATAGAACCATTAGGGTGCACTCCCATAGGTGCGTAAACGTAAGCGAAAAGCAGAGAAACATGAGAGTGAGAAGAATATCTTGTAATCATGTTTTCCTGCTTTCAGTTTTACTCTTATGCTCACATGGGACTTCACCCTAATGGAGCGGTCACACCTCGGCTGCAGGAGGCAACCGTGTAACAGTAAGAGAGATAGAAGATTTTCCATCTCTCTTACTCTTACACGGTTGCCATTGGCAACTGCTCCTGCAGGCGAGGTGTGACCGCTCCATAAGGGTTCATTTTCATAGGACATCAGTTGATGGAAGCAACACATGAGATAGAAAAGGACATACATTTTTTTTGTCCTTTTCTATCTCATGCGTTGTTTCAGCAACTGATGTCCTATGAATTTGCATCTTAAATAACGTAAATGTGGACGTATGACATACTAATGCTAAATTATGCTTGTTTCGAAATTCCAAAAGTTCTGATATTGGCAAAAATTAATTATCGATGCTTTGATAAAATTTAAATTACATTAGTATATCTCTTCTAAATTGAGAACGGAAGCACATTTAAAATGTTAAAATTTTTTACGGAATTATTGTAAATAAGATAATATTATTTAACTCAACTGAAAGTTGTCAATTGACCAATATTTAAATATTTTATTTATTAATTAATACTTATTTACCAAAACTAGACAAGAAAGTAAATAAGAAAAAGAGGTTATGCTGCCATTGATGCGGCTACAATGTCGACAACCTGGTTTTCTACAGTATTATACGTATAATACGTATAATAATGTTTAAGTGCCAATCTCATGAGTGCAAAAGAGAAAGAAAGACTACCTATCTCTTTCTCACTCATGAGATTGTCACTTGGACTTGTACTTGGCTTTTGCACCTATTCTAGAACCGCCTTTACAACAACTTGCATCGGTACTTGTATCTGCATTTGCTTTGCATTTAATCACTGTCTTACATGTGAGCGCGCACATCAATTTCCAGATATCGAATATTAAATTAAATAATGAATTACTAATTCATTAAATATCATTAATACGTAATCAATTAATTAATTTAATGTATAATAGACTCACTAATTAATTATATTTAATTAATTTGTAATTTATTAATTAATTTAATTTTCGGTAACTAAACAATTCATGCGCATGCGCACATGCAGTAGCAAATGTAAAGCAAGTACAGATACAAGTTGTAGAAGCGCCTTAATTTTAATCCTTCCCGACTCTGCTTCGGATGAACATAATTTTGGGCTTTTGCTTCCCAACCCTGTTTGTTTACAAATGTCATCTTTCGATGATGATAGTGTTTAACAGAAATTTAAGTCCTAGAATTTTGTTTGTAAACAATCATAACAACCCTAATAAATTAATAATATGAAAACGATATTTAAGGTATTTTAAAATATATAATTTAATATTTTAATTAATTAACTAATAAATTTATTAAATAAATGTGTTGAAGGTCAATAATAATTAAACTTGTTATAATGTTATATTTGTAAGTGTAAAGAAAATAAATATAAATTTTTTTTTAATTATTAAGGTGTCTTTATTTTTATTATTTTTAATGAAAATTAATTACATCAGTTATTTATATTTTTAATTGTTCATGAAATTGCACCTTAAATTTGATTGTTTCTTTTATCAACTATAACAAGAGAATGCGAAAACAAAATTCAATGAAGCAGTTTCACAGTAAACGAAGTATAAATGTCAGCTTTTCAAGACAATTTTGTATTGTGATATACATTTTTAATTAATGACAACGAAACGTGGTTTTTTCAATTATGATGAATGATTTAATTAAAGATATTTTGGACAATGAATGCAGTCAAGATCCTGCCATAAAAGATAAGGTAAAAATTATGATTATACTTATATTTAAAAATTCATAAGCAGGCAACATTTTTATTTTTTTCATTTTACATTTTTTACACTTCAGTAATTTTTCAAAATATAAATGTACAGTTATTTTATTATAATACATACTTTTTTATTAGTAATAAATTATATTTGCTTAAATAATATTAATATGTATATATAATGTAAATTATTTCTTTGCTTTTATTTATTTATTTTAGTAAATAATATTTATACAAAAGCTATGCAACAAAAACAAAAAATTGAAATTAAAAAATATAATACAATAATAGCAGTTAAATCAAAAAAGTAATATATAAATGTGCAAAAATATAAAAAAATTAATAATTCAATAATATTTTAACCTCAATCGATTATAATCAATGTTATGTTTTTTCAAAAAATAATTTAATTCAAAAGTTTTTGGAATATAAAAAATCTTTTTTTTCGAGTTTTGAATTTTTTTTAATTTCTTTAATTTATTAAATTTAAATTAATTTTTAAATTTCTTTAATTTATTAAATTTAAATTAATTTTTAAATTTCTTTAATTTATTAAATTTAAATTAATTTTTAAATTTCTTTAATTTATTAAATTTAAATTAATTTTTAAATTTCTTTAATTTATTAAATTTAAATTAATGTTTAAATTTCTTACATTTCGTAGGCTTTAAATTTATAATTTATTAAAATTAATTTAATTTATACTTTTCTTAAATTTAAAATTTTTTATATTGTCAAAATTTGATATCATTTTTTCTAATTTTTAAAACTCGTAAAATTAAATTTCTTTTTATTTTAGATACTTTAAGTTTTTACTTTGTGTAATTGTAAACAATTCTTAGTATTATGGAATTTTAAAAAACATTTCTTATTTTAAAAACATAATTAATAATAAAGTAATATTTGAATTATAAATGTAATTAAATAAGTGTGCAAAAAAAATCAATAATGCAATTATTTTTTTAACCTCAATCAAATATACCTAACCATTGTTTTGTTATCTTAAAAAAATTAATTTAAAAGTTTTTGGAATATAACAAATATTTTTATTTTTTTTAAATACTGTAGGTTTTAAATGACTAATTTATCGACATTAAATTAAATTTTAATTGTCGTAAATTAAAAATTTATTTAAATTGTCAAAACTTTTTATTTTTTTTTTTTTCTAATATTTGAAATTAGTCAAATTTCTAATTTTTTTCATTGTAAATACTTTAAAAAGAGTTTCAACCTTCATTTTGAATCATTTTAATTTACATTTTAATGATCGTAGGAAGATATATTTTTTTCCTTCCATCATTTGGGTCCTAAATCCATACAGGATGGTCAAAACAATAAAATTTTATATTTTGACCATTTTAGAAATTAATTTAAAAAAAAAATTAATATTTTAAATATCTATCTTCTTTCTCAATTTTGACTATTTTTCATCGCCAATTTTTTTCCAAGCTTTTTTTAATGATTCTTAAGAATCTCTTTCATGGCTTTTCAAAAATTTTATTTTTTTCTAAAAAAGAAAGAAAAATATGAGTTAAAA
Source organism: Leptopilina boulardi (assembly GCF_019393585.1). Taxonomy (NCBI): domain Eukaryota; kingdom Metazoa; phylum Arthropoda; class Insecta; order Hymenoptera; family Figitidae; genus Leptopilina; species Leptopilina boulardi. Next base: position 44,226 of record NW_026137768.1, read on the forward strand.
TATCATTGCACTCTCTTATTAAATATGTATCTTTTTTCAGAATTTTAAGTATTTTTCAACGTCAAATTTTTTCCACACTTTTTTTACTGATTCTTCAAAATTTATCGCATGGATTTTCAAAAATATTTTTTTCAAAAAATAAAAATTCTAAAATGGTCAAAAATTAAAATTTTCTTTTTTTGATCACCTTAATATGTTTTCTGGACCCAAATGATGCAAGAAAAAAATATAACCTCGTTTAATAATTTAAATTTAAGTTGCTCAAAATAAAGGTTGTGACTCACCTTAAATTATTACTTTTTAAATTGTAAATGTGACGCGCTCCGAGGAAAGGTACCTAAGAAGCAAATCATTTTAAGGTTCTGTTTGTCGTAATTTTACCTTAATTAAAAGATTATTTTTTTTATTATGTAAAGTAAAATCAGTTTTTATTAAATATTTTTAATGTTATGAAGATTTAAACACCAATAATTTATATTGAGAGTTGATTCCCTTTGTGTATTTTTACTTTAAAAATCACAAACATAACTTACAATTTTTTGCTTCTTAGGTACCTTTCCCCTGAGCGCGTCACAAATAGCTTATTCTTAATTTTATTGAATTTAAAGAAAACATTTCTAATTTCAAAAAATTAATCAATAATAATAAAATAATATTTGAATTAAAACATTTTTTTATAAATTATTTTTTATAAATGTGCAACAATTTAAAAAAAATGAATAAAATGTAATTATTTTTTTTAACTCACTCAAATATAGCCAATATTAGGTTTTTTCAAAGAAAAATTCAATTTAAAATTTTTTGGAATACCTATAACAAATCTTTTTATTTTTAGAATTTTGAACTTTTTATTAATTTTTAAGCTTTATTTCTTATTTATTATAATTAAATGAAAAAAAATGTTCAAAAAGATCTTCATGAAGTTGGCGTCGATGCTCAGCGCCGAAATTTTTTTTCACAGGACCAAAAATGTTAAATTATTTTTTTAAAAAAGATTTTTGGTCTACCCAGTCGAAAATCGTAAGTTTCCCTGAAGGGTTCACATGGCCTTCAGGTAACTGTTATGAAGGTTTCAAAAGCTTCATGGCAACTATTTATACATTAGACCTAAAATTCTGTGATATTTGCTTTCTGACTTCTTAACGGGAAGCTTTTTCTACAGCTTGTTGAATATCTGTGGACAGCTTCTAGCAAAAGGTCTACCAGTTTGCTTGGTGAATGCTTTCCTAATGCCTGGTTTAATGTGTAAGAAAGCAATTCTATTTGCTTTTCACAAGTTGCAAATTAATATGTAATTTAATTACCTTTTTTACACTTTCTGAAAACTAGAATAATTTCATTAAATTAAACTATATCGAAAAATCATAAAAATTCTATATAGTAATTTGTAAATCCGTTTTATACAATTAATAATTATTCTTTATATATTATATAAAAATTATTTTTCAAAGAAAACGTTTATTTTTAAACACTTAAATTATATACGAAAAAAATTATATATAACTTGAGCAAAATTTGGGGTTAGGAATACGAACACGGTGAAAACTTTTTATATTGAATAATGAATACAATTTCTTAAAAAAAAGACAAAATATTTAATATTTAAAAAAAACATTATTATTTTTATACTTGATATTTATTAATATTTTTTATAAATAATATATTCTTTATTCTTTTAGAATTTCATAATTTATGAAAATGAATTTAACAGCGTATTTTTATTTACAAATTTTGGTTGACAACAATATTTTTACGAGATAAATAAAGATGGAAAGAAAGGTTAAATTTAATTTTTGATCATTGTCATTTTTCCGCTGTTTCCTGAAACATCCATGACGCTTCATTTAATTTTCGCCACCCGAACGCTTTCTTTTTATATATGCAAAATCCTGCAACTCTTTGATAACTCTGTCAAAGCTACTTGAATGCTTTGTTTAAAACGTACAAAATTTGTTATTTTCAAGCTTTCCGTAAAAGCGAAAAATCGGCCATAACAGGCTTCCTGAAAGTTTTCTATAGCTAGTTATCTACTGTCTCACAATTCTCTAATGGTTATCTCAATACTTCAAAACAACTTTTTGTTCAGCTTAACATAGCGTAGGATTTTCGACTGGGTAACTAAATAATGACTTAAGAAATACTTTTCAAGGTATTATATGGACCCAAAACCTTTTTAAAAATAATTTCATATTCTTGGTCCCGTGAAAAATAATTTTAGACGCTGAGCGTCGACGCCGACTTCATGGAAGTTCAAAAAGTTGAGTTAAAAAGTGGTTTCTATTGTAGTTTAAGGGGGTAAACTCATGTAAAAATTTAAACGTCTATAACTATAATTATTATACATAGCTAATTCAATAAACTTTACCACTTTTTTGTAAAAAAATCTTAAAAAATTTACATTTACACGAGTTTCCTCCCTTAAAGATTGTGATGTATGTTTTAAAAGTCTGAAACCCTGTTGTGGGCAGAGAGAATAAATAAAGAATAATTTAATAAATTTTCGTACATTTTTAAAACAGATGTATTTTCTTCAAGGAAAGAAACCTAATTCCGTAAAATGTGTCTTCAATAGCTATTTATATTATCAACCAACGGATTGTGAAGATACATTTTATTGCGCATATCGAAAAGATCCATGCTATGCCAAAGTATATAGGTCCGAAGATAAATATACAGAAATAGATAAGCATATTTGCAATAAAAATGATAAACGCGCTATAGATCATCTTGCGCTGAACAAAGCGGAGAACGCTATTTCTCGTTTGTGCAAAGAAACAGATTTAAGTTTCCCTAAGATACTACAATTAGTTAGTCAACGGTATTCTTCTAAATTATATTATTAATTATAGATGATTAGTTGTTAACTTAGTTTCAAATAAATCATTAAAGGAGACTGGGTACAGTTTATTCATATGGTACATTTGAGACAAATAATATTTTTCTAACATGGTTAATTATCCAAATGGAATCAACACATTGTTTTTGTGGCCAGAACAACAAATAATCTCACTTTTTTTTTTTTTAAATTATTAACAAACTTTTTTATTTAAAAAAATTATCATTTAAAATATAAATTCTACGGGCATTTATTTTTAAAAAATGCTTTGATTATTCACATATAGTTTAAAGTTTTTTAACAAGGTATTAAAATGTTAAAATTGCATTAAAATGTTCAATTGATATGTGCTTTATTCCATTTGTCGTTCACTATGATTAACACAATTTTTGATGAATTAATGTATTGAATACATCGTTAGCCTCTTGAAAGACAGGTACATGTCCATGTATTAGTAGTATTTTTCCTAATCTTACGATGCATTTACTTTAAAATTAAAAATTTTTTAAATCTTATGTCTTTTAAAAGAAACAATAAATATTGTTAATTCTTTTTTCATTAAATTCTTCAAATGTTTATTTATAATGGACAAGTTTTTTTAAAAAATATATAGAAAAATTTAGAATCTACTGAAATAAATGTTACTTGTTTATGCAATCTGTATAGACTAATTAACCATGATAAATTATCAAATTTTTAACATGTAGGTATATCTCGTTCCAGAAACGTTAAATTTAAAGAAATTTTAAAAATATGTAGATCTTGTTATTAACTGTTAAGTTTTTAAATTTCATTAAATTCTATAGAAAAGTGCGATTGCTGTCTGATTGCTACGTAAATAATAAAAAATAAAGAACAATTTACAAAATAATACGATAAAACAAAATTGGCCGTCAGTCATTCTCTGAAGTAATAGAATCAATAGTATGTGGAGTCAGAGTTAAAATTTTTATTAATGATTACAGTAGTAACTGGAAATTTTATTAAAATCCATTTGTCTCAATATTATCGTTTTTGTTATTTAACCTATTCTAATATGTCTTAGTAATTTTTTTGTGTAATCAATGTAAAAGATTTGCTAAAATTTTTTTAACTGTATCCAGTCTCCCCTTGTGAATAATAAATTTAGTAACTAGTTACTATATAACTATACATAAAACTTTATAAAGAAATTATATGTTACTAGTTTTACAAAATATACTCAAAAATACAAAAAAAAATATTCTCGTTTTAAGAGGATTCCTCTTATTTCAATGCATATTTTCCTACAGTATATGTCACAAAAGGATTCCTTTTATTTTAAGAGGATTATTCTTAGTTTAAGAATATTCCTCTTAAAATAAGAGGAAAATACTCGACGATCAAGAGTAATATTCTTGATTTAAGAGGACTTTTTAAAGAAAAATTTTCCTATTAATATAAGAATATTTTTTAGGTGTATTTTTCTTTTTTTCTATTTAAAAATTTTAGAAGAAATATGTTCCGTAAAAATGTAAAATTTTTTATGTTAATTAAAATGTGTGACACGATATGAAGAATGGGACCTTAGAAGCAATTGAATCACAAGTTAGGTGTATTAAATTTTTACCTTAATTAAAAGTTAATTTTTGTTTTTTTGTGAAATTAAAATCAGTTTTCATTAAATATTTTTGATGTGATAAAAATTTAATATCATTCGTTTATATTAAGAGTTGATCCTCTGTTGTGTATTTTCACTTAAAAATTTCAAAACACAACCTATAATTCTATTCTCCAAAGAGGACGTTCACATATCACGTCACGCAAATTTTCTAGATTTTCGGCACTCCCCTTTCCTATGTCCCGCAATTTTTGAAATTTCATATTTCATTTTTTCATTTCATTTCATTTTGTCACCTTAAGTAAATCCGCTCTCTCTTCTTTTGATTATTATTTATTTTTTAATTATTATTAAAAAGATTTATTAATTTTTTAATAATTTATTCATTATTATAATTTATAAAAAATGTAGTAATTTTTTATTTAAAAAACATTTCAGTTTACCAAATTGCAAATTAACTTTCGATGGATTTAGGGAAAGAATGAAAAAATCTAGAACGTCACGTTATGTTGAACACTCCAATGTAAAGGATTTTATGCAGGCTTTAGTGAATTTAGACGTTTGCATTGGAGAACAAATTGTAGAGAATGGCGAATTTTGCACTATAATTCAAACGCCCTATATAGTCCAATGTTGTGAAAATTCCACGGTACTATACATTGACGATCATCATAAGGTTTGTAGATCTGTAGCATGTCAGCTCCTTAACGTGCTCGCTTTCTAAAATATTAAGTTTATTTTGTAACAGTAATGGATATTTTAGGATATCCTATGGACGTCCTATTCGTATCCGGAAATTTTGATATCTCTAGGATGTCATCAGGATATCCCTAGGACATCCTGTGGATATCCTACATTCCGGTTATCCTTAGGATGTCTGTAGATTATCTTAAATATTCGGATATTGTTCAACAAGAATAACATTGCTATTTTTATAATAATGAAGCATTTCAGTTTTACCCTAATCTTCCCTACGTATATGAATAATTTGTGTTCTATAATTTGTAAAACGTTTTGCATATTTGTAAATTACAAAATTATTTTGTTCAACAATTCCCGAGTCGAAATTTAGATCCTATTTTAAGCCTTCAAACCATTCAGATTTGAAAATATCTGCATGGTTTGAGACTGAAAAGAGCTGACAATTGACAAAATTAAAAATTTTCATTTTATATTTAATTGCAATGCTTTAAAAATCAATATTTGCAGCTTCTACAGGGTAATTGAAAAATAACTATATGAAAAATAATCCAATTTTATTTTTCGAGAAATTGTAAAAAAACTGATTTTAAAACATCTTTTAAGCCTCTTGACTCCTTTTTTACACCTCGTTTTATCCTTAAATGCACAGTGGGCCAGGAGACCCGGTTTCGTGGCCAAAAGTCAATTTATATTTCAAATGGCCTTAAACTTATTACTCGGGGGTTTTTGAGGTCGCTGCTTACGAATCCGTTATTAATTTTTAAAAACCCAATATGGCGGACGAGTTTATTAAAAATTTATCGGATCCACTTAAAACTTGTCATTTGGGGTCCAATATGGCAAACGGATTTTTCAAAAATTCATCGGATCTACTTGAAAACCATCATCAACCATTTTCGCGGTTACTGATTACAAATCCGGTATTAGTGATAATGATTATAATAAGAAACTTTTTATTTATGTTTGTTTTATCTGCAGTTAGCCTACATTAATAGTAGTTTCCATGGTTTACCACGAGAAAGTGACAGTTTAAAAGTTGCAATTAAACATGTAGGTCAATTTTTTGTTTGATCTTTCTGTTTAAAAGTTATAATACTTCATAAATTCACTGTTTAAATTTTTCAAAAAAAATTCCACCCTCTCGCTCTCTTACTGTTTTTGAAAAAATTTAATAATTCTTCGTGGTTAAAGTACTCACCCATAGGACTAAACTATGTGCAAGTTACAGCTCGATTCGATCAATTTTTTTCACTTAGTATGCTACAGGAATTTTACCCGATACATATATGAGAGCATAATTTGAATTCGCGCAAAAGTGGGCGGATTTTTCTTTTAGTTTAGGATCAATAAAAAAGTTTTAACCAAAGGCGATTAAAAAAATAACGGAGTTACGGGAAGTTTACTTTCAGTATTACTACGAAATTGAAAAATTCATGATTTTATGAAAAAAACTTTGTAGTACTTCACAAATTGACAATAAAATAACTTCTATTATTATTTTTATTCTTAAACATAAATAAATGTGCAAAAAAAAGATAGATTAGATTCTTCATAATAATGATAAAATAAATAACATAAATTTCGAATGGGAGGAATAAAAATCTGAATTGATTTTGTAACTTAAGGCAAGTGTAGATTGAGAATGAATTGTCCTAAGACTATAAAATTTTCAGAGCAACTACTGTAGCTATTACTGGTTAAAAACGGTATAATTTGTTTTACCAATTTCTAAAATTGACTTTTGGCCACAAAACGGGGTCTCCTGGCCCACTGTGAAATGTAGCAAATATTGAATATTCTAGACATTTTTAAATCTGTATGTTTAAAAGCTTAAAAGAGGGCTGATAATTTAAGAAACATAAATCTGGTTACTGAAGACTTTATAGTGATTTTGAAATTTAGAACAGGGATTTTTCATTTATATTAAAGGAAAAACTATAAACATAAAGATATTTCCTCTAATGCACCACTAGAGCAATGATGCCAAAATGTGAACGGTAAAAAGACAACAATCTTCCCTTCGGAAACATCTTTTACGGTGATCATTTCGAACAATCAATCATCGTGATTAAACGATTCTGCATAGCAGTCGATTACGATGAAATTCATGAAGATCTTTGTGAGATTCCACGATTTGTGAGCATCTAAAGATTCTTTTTCGTCATTCATTGCTGCAAATCCATTCTTTTGCTTCACTGGAACTTACTGTGTCGTGATATGTTAAAGGTTAATCATTATCCTCTCTTCGAACTGTAAATGATTGAATATTCGCGTTGTGATTTTCTGCATCTAAAGATCAAAGTGTCAACAGGTTCCGGTTGAGGTTCTGACAAATCCTTTTTTTTCTTCCGCGAGGTTTTTACACAGGAACAGCTATATCTTCATGTTCTTGCACTGGCTTGGTTTGGAATGTTCTTTAAAGATATAATTACGTGATTCTTAAACTATTTGAATTTCTAGCATGCAAACTCGATAGTCTCGACCATGTACGTACGTCAGCTCTGCCCACGCGTTTTTAGGGAGATTACTTTTCTGTATTTGTGAACTCACTAAATATAACAATGTTCTGTTACATAGTTCAGTAATGCCATTTGGCAGAGGCGTATATATAATTGTTTTTTCGTGTTGGATTCCTGATGATTTACAAAACCCTTTTTAAATTCTTCACACAAAATTCAAGGCCGTTATCAGTACGGACTTTTTAGATTTTTCCCAGATTGGTTTTCGATTTCTATTTTCCATTTTTTGAATTCCCTCAATGCAGCACCCTTGTACTTAAAAAATCTCACGAAAACGTATCTGTTTGCCTTATCAATTATGCAGAGCATGTACCTCTTCTTTCCTCAGCTTTGAATGTCTACAAAACCCATAAGATCTGAATGAACGAGTTCTAAAATAGTAATTATTCTTATTTCCATCAAGACAGGAATCACTTGTCGTTAGTAAACTTTCCTCCAAATTTAATCATATGACTGAATCAGTATTTTTCATTTATAAGATTTTGTGTTTACTCACGTGCATCATCTTTTAATGCTATAAGTCAAGCGATTGTGATTTCGTTTCTTTTTGCACTACTTAATACTTACTTTTGCCTGCTCAGTGTTAATTACAAATACAGGGTGTCTAACGGTCAGGGAAAGACAGGGAATTTTTTTCTTAATCCTTGTTAGACACCCTGAAATACGATTTTTTCTTTTGTTATTATTAAAATATTTCCATCTTTGTTATTAAGGGGTGCGTTCACGTAACTCTCACTCTCACTTAAAAATTTATCACCCTCACTCAAAAATTTTTCAATCTCACACTCACTCATAAAATGTTTATTGTGTGAATGTGAGAGTAACAGTGAAAAAATTATGAATGAGAATGAGAGAGAAAAATTTGAATGAGAGTAAAAAAATTATAATTGAGAATGAATGGGAAAAATTGAGTGAGAGTGAGTGTAAAAAATTTTTGAGTGAGGGTGAGATTTAAAATTTTGAGTGAGAGTGAGATTAGAAAAAAATTACTCTTCCTCAAAAAATTTTCACTCTCACCCTCACTTAAAAATTTTTCAATCCTACTCTCACTCAACAATTTTTTAATATCACCCTCTCATAATTTTTTCACTCTCTCTCATATAAAGGTTGAAATCTATGCCAAAATCAAGCAAAAAGCTCCTATGTACTTTTTCAAAATGTGCAACTTTCATTCCACGAATATGGCTCCCCCACCACTTGCTAAAACAATGCAAAAACTGTTTTTTACTTTTTTAATAACCAGAACAAATTTTCATATTTTCAAAAAGTGTACCGAAACTTTTTGCTTGTTTTTTACCAAAGATTTTAACCGTTAAATATGCACACCCTTTACATTGAAAAAAATTTGCTTCGCAATTATAACTATTAACCATAGCAACTTTAAATCTAGTCAGAGTAATCAAGAATCCTAGTCGATTCAGTTATGTAGCTTAATTAATATTGTCAAAGTCGATTTAGTAGAATTGACCCCTTGTTTCCGAGTTATAATAACTAAGATTTTTGGTTAAAATGACATGTATGTATAGCCAATTTTGCTAAAGTTTATTTAGTAATTCTAGCCAATATAACTAAGATACCTGGTTATTTTGATAATGTTTCCTAGTCACTCTGACTAATTGTCGAAATAAACTTTGACCAAGATTGCCTAGTGGCTTTCTCTCGTAACTAGGCAAATCAGTCAATTCCTGGTATACGGGTGTTAGGAATTTTTTTCAGTGTATATAAAGCAACAACTTTCGTTAAACAAACCCTCTTTGTTATTATTAATAAGTTCCCACTTAACTCCCTTGAGTTTAAACCTAAGATTCTTTAGCTTACGGAATAATCTTCAGGTTAAGGTGAGCTGTAAATGTCCTATCTACCGTAAGCTGCAGTGTAAGATTGTAGTCAGCTTACATTTAAGCTTGCTATAACTTTACTGTAAGCTTCCCCTAAACCTTCTGTATACAGTAAGGTTATAGTAAGCTTAACTGTAAGCTGACTACAATTTTACACTGCAGCTTACGGTAGATAGGACAATTACAGCTCACCTGAAGTTTACTCTGTAAGCTAACTAATCTTAGGTTTAAACTCAAGGAAAGCTTACAGCAAGATATTATACTGTGTGGTTTGTTTCACTAACAAAATACCCTAATTAATTTTTAGCACTAAGAAAGTATTTTTCGCTTCGAAATTGATCACAGATATGGAATTAACTGAATTCATTTTTACACTAACGGTTCCTTTACTATATATATCTAATATCTAATATATCTATATATCTAAAAACGTAACTGAAAAGCGGAGGAACTCGGTAAGTGGAGAATTAGCATAAATTCACAGTACGAAATTTACTATCTTTTGGTGCGTATAATTGTAAGAGCGATCTCTGCATGTGTATTTCCTTGACGTGAGAGATCTTACGTCTTTCTGACATTCTGGGTCGCGCCTTACGCAAATTCATCTTCACCTGATTTGATAACTGACCATAAATCAACTTCCATAAACATCATTTTCATTTGGTATGGCCAAGCAGCGAAATTTACACTATTTAATTTTTCAATTCTTGTGTGTTCCGACATTGTTTACTTTTCGAGCACTATTTGCAGGATAAACAAAAATTATGCCTTACCGACCAAAAAAAGCAAAATTTACAGACTGTCGCTATACTATTTTTAGCAGCAGAAATGTTAAAGATTTGAAGGCTAATTCAGATTAAGAGATTATATTTTTTGAAATATCAACCTCTAAAGATTAAGAACAGACAAATTTCAATTAAAGAGAAAATTATGATAGACCCGTAATGGCAATAAATTCATTAACTATTATAATTAGTTTTAATTCTTGATTTCTTATTGGTAATCAAGGATTTGTTTTGAAATCGGTTTATTTACATAAGATGGTATTTCTTATAAGACCTATTTACCGTTGGGGTGATGTTCAATTCTCAATTTGAAATTAAGATTTTTTCTTTGAAAATTTTTATTTTCATTTATTCTGATATAGAATTTCTGAAAAAAGTGAATCTCCTCCACTCTCATGGTGGGATTCGAATAAATGAAAACAAAAATTTTTAAAAAAATATCTTACTTTAAAATTAAGTATATAACATCAACCCATTGATAATATGAATTGGTCTTATGAGAAATACCATCATATTATAGTTAGTATTGGTGAATTCTCAAAATATATTCGGCTATTCAGTTTCACAGGTTTGTGTGTGAATCACTAATTTAGATACACAGACTATCCTGGAACAATAAAATTTAAACAGTACTTTTCAGTACCAATTTTGGTCGCTATGACAAGATCAATTATTTTCATTACGTGTCTACTATTAGTTTCTCTCTGCTTCAACTGAAAAATTTATTCATTAAATGATTTTACAATAGTTTTAAAAATTAAGATTACAAATTAAATTTTTTTACAGATGACCTTTCAAAATTTTGACATTAAAATCATGACTTTTGGAGTTGAAGTTGACAAAAAAGTAAGAACAGAATTTATTTACAATAATTTTTAAAAAATTAGCACTTAGTAAAAAAACAGTAATTCGTCATAGTTGTATCGCATCCGCGGTAACTTATTATTAATTGTAATAACTGTGCAGTAAATATCTCGTATATCTGGTCACGTAAAACTACCGATACTGTCTAAAATCTTTATAGTTATTAACGATATTAAGTTACAGTACATATCTCGTGTAACTGATCAGGTAAAACTATAACGCTATTGTCTAAAAATTTTCATACTTTAATTTCATTTAATATTTGTCAAACATTAATATTGTGAAACAAAATACACTGTGAGAAATGAGACTAGGTTAATACAGCCAGAAAAAAGTAGTTGCATGAAATATATTTACAGAGCATATAATTACTGATTAAATAAACCAGAAATGTAGTTTTGTTTTCAACTACAAATGCCTATTTTCAGCAACGTGAAATGACATGGATAACGATACCTTGGAGGTCCAGGTTTCAGTAAATAAAATTTTTGTTTTGTCTTTATGATAATTTACATTTGGTTTGTTCAAATATTTATTGTTTTCAATTTCATGTGACTAATTATAATTGAATTAATTGGAACAGAAGAAGCCTAAATCCATTTCTTTTTCTAAAAATACTTCTTTATTGAAATGTTGAATTTAAATGAAGTCCAACAATCTGGTAAAATATTACATAGGTTTCTAAATTGTTATTCCATTAAATAGCACATTCAAATTTTCGTTCCGTGCGGAAACAACAAATTCTTAGTATAAAAGAGAATAAAAATTGATCAAATTCGCTTGAAACACATTACTCACGGGAATTCCAAGTCACTAATTACGAATCTGACATCAGATTTTAGAAATTCAATATGGATTTGCGTGAAACTTGTTATTCAGGGTTTTCCGGGTCGATGATTAAGAATTTGACATTAAATTCGTTGTCACTGCCTTCAAAAATACCCCAGTTGAGAGTTTAAAACGAAATTAATCAATTTTTAAAAATATTTTCGCTAAATTGAATCGTCCATTTTGAATTTTCTAAATCTGATGTTATTCGTTACCAATGACTCCAAAAACTCCTGAGTAACAAGTTTCAAGCAAAGCTGCTTAACTTTATTAAAAGTTTATTTTGACTGTCTAGATGACATTCATTATTAAATAATAATAATCTAATACTTAAAAGAAAAACCGTTTTTATTGATTCCTGAACAATTTTGTTTTATAGATTTGTTTTGTTTCTGCATTAACTATTTCAATCATATAGAATTAATTTGATTTCGTTTTTATAACTTTTTTGACTATTTACAGTCAATAATTAATCAATGATGCATTTCTGAATTTAGTTTTCAAGTACAGTCCTGGTTGTAGTAACCAGTTATCTATGTCATGGTAGCAAATTATTTTCTGATTAATTCACAATTGGATTAGTAGTACATTTATCACTATTTCATTTGGAGAGAGAGGGGGGGGAGTATTCTAAATGTTAAAAAATATACTGTATGTAAAAGGTTTTCTAAGTCTAAGGTAATAATCTGACATTTATGCTTCTTCATTAATGATCATTATAGGCATGCATAGCATTTTATGCAATATATACGAAGTTAACTTCATCATTACGGCTGAAAATTTTCGAAGAAATTAAAAAAATTAATTCTTTCAAGAATTTAAAATTAATTATTGGACCATACTGTTGTGAAATGCTTGAGGACGTACGACGTGCTTTCGAGGACGTGGAATTCACAAGTTCATGGGTTCATTTTATTGAGGTATTTTTAATAGCTGTATTATTATACTGTACGGATAAAGAAAGTCTATCTACATTATTTTGAAGTCGAACGGAGATATTTAGTGGTGTGCAAAAAGCTCGAAACTCAATGGAGATTTTTCGAGCTTTACGTTTTTCGAGTCGAGCGCTATTAATTCGAGCTCGAGTCGAGTTCGAGTCGAGCCAAGCTGTATAAAAAACTCGAAAATTTTCGAGTACTCGAACGCTTTCGAGTACCCGAATATTTCGAGTACTCGAGTAACTTCGATCACTCGAGTAAATTCGAGTACTTGTGTAAATTAAATTTGAATATTCGATTGTTTGTAAGCTATTTACTATTTTTTCATGAGTTTGTAATTTCAAATATGTAGTCATTCATTTATCTGTTGATTAATTTAGTAATTTTTGCAAAACAATAAAAATTAAACGTTTAATATGCTCAAATTCATTCGAGAACTCGAAAACTTCGAGTCCTCGAATTCACTAGAGTACTCAAAAATTTCGAGTTCTCGAATTTACTCGAGTGCTCGATACCTCGAGTCAAGCTCGAGCTCGAAAAAATGTCGGCTCGACTCGGCTCGAAATTCGAGCTTTTTGCACACATCTAATAGTAGACATGCTCAATCGATTTGTAGAAAAAAATTACCAATTTTAATTATTTATATGCTAAATTGTAGATAGTACGATTTTTGTTTATTGAAAATTTTTATTTTCAGTTTTTTATGATTTTGAATAATTAATTGTAGAAATTTGAAAAAAAATGCTTAAATTAAAGTTAAATAATTTTAAAAAATTGTCATAATGAAATTGACATTTGTGAGGAAATCAAATTTTAATTAGTTTTAATTTTACTCGTGATTATTCTTAAATTTAAATTTCCACAATTTTTATTAATTTTCACTAACAATTATTCAAAATATTTTTTTTATAATTCATAATAAAAAGACACTCGCTATACTTTTAAAATTTTATTATTATTATTATTATTATTATTATTTCTATTTATTAAAAAAGTTTTTTCGTACAAATAATATTTTATCATATAGCAGTTTTAATATTGTTCAAAAAGTAGGTTCAGATGGGGTAAATTGGGACAAGAGGTGTTGGAGCTTAATTTACAGTTTTAATATTAAGTTCAACGTCAATATTTTAAAATTAGATCACCTACAAGAGGTTCTCAGTATTGCCAAGCTTTTATCTTGACAATCGGCAGAAAGATAATTCAAGTTATCGCTTAATGCATAAAAACTTGAAAATCAAAATGAAACTGTTTCAGTATTTTGTCTCGCATTTTAAAGAAAGCAGACTTAAAAATCATACAAAAATTTTTCTTTTCCCTTATGACTCCCATAACAGAAATTCACTTTAATTTTTCATTTTTGTCAATTTGATTAATAATAAAAATCTGTCCCCATTTACCCCAAGAATTTGAAAACTCAGGGTAAATGAGCACAACTGGTTATTATTATCCAAATTGACAAAAATGAAAAATTAAAGTGAATTTTTGTTATGGGAGTCATAAGTTTAAGTCTGTTTTTTACAAATGCGACACGAAATACTGAAATAAAAAAAAATTTCAATTGATTCAACTATTAAATATCTACTACAATTTTTTTAAGTTTTTTCATCTCTTTAGGGTATGTGGGCAAAGGAAGTTTTTTTGTGGTTTGAAACTTTCTCTGAAATAAATAATGATTTCGGGTTAAAATTTTGGAAAAATGATTTCGTTTTGTACAAGGAATCTTGTTGTTCTACTCATTTAATATAACTTCACGCAAAAATAATAAAAATAAAGCAATAAATAGTAAAATAATGTGTTTTATCATCGTTCATTCAGCGGCCACTCGCTCGAATTGGCGCTGTTTACTGGACCACTGACACTCAAGCAACGTCTCTGTATGGGCCGCCATGTTTCTTTTCCTTTTCGTTTTAAAATGTCACGTTTTAAACATTTTTAATTTTTTAATAATTTATTTTAATATAATTTAATTTAATAATTCATTTTTTAAAAATTTAACTCAAAATTATGTATTTTTCGGAGAACAGCGAGATTATGCTATGCTATGCTGTCCCCATTTACCACAAATTTTATAAAATTTTCTAAATCTTGGGGTACATCACAGATAAAACCTTAACTCAAAATGATAGCGTATGCTACTCATTTTGATAAGCAGCAAAAATGAGTCAGGTTGGTGGCGCCACTGTCTATGTCGTTTAGCATTGACTCATTTTTGCTGCATTTCAAAATGAGACTAAGTTTTTTCTGTGGTGGGAACAGTCAGTTTCATGCATTTAAAGCTTAGCTTAATTTTTTTCTGCTGCATAAAATTAATCCTGGGAATGTAAATAATAACTTAAAAAAATAAACCCGCAAATATTATCTTTTAAAGGAAGAAACTTACGTAATTTGTGAAAAATTTGGATTTTGTTCACATTTACCCCAACTGACCCTATTCATTTTTATAATTATTGATTATCGATCACAGTCTGATTTAAAAACATTAAGTTATTGATTCAAATAATACCTTCAGAAATGTTTTGACATACATATTACAGATTCTTGTCGAAAAATGGGTTGAACTTGAAATCGGACATGTGTCACAGCACATATTGTCCTATTTTGCATGCATTCCCTTAATACCACCTCGAGATTACTTTAATGCAGTAAGGACAATTCAAGATATGGTTCATCAATCCCTAACAGACCAAACTGAACAATTTGTTAAGGATATTTGTGATACAATTATTTGGGGAACAAATTTTGTTCCTCTTTTTGATAGTATTCACGAAAAATCAAATGATTTAATTGAATTAAATAACATTAGACTGCGAACGAAATTATTGAACTCCAAATTTACAGAAGAGTTTATTGGTAACATTCTTTCATTTCATTGATTTTAAAGGATTTGTATGCATTGTGACTCGGGTTTAACAGATTCTCTGAATTGACAATAATGAGATGGTAATTAAACGATATCACAGAAAAAAACGAGTCTCTTCTTGTTGCAAATAACAGGTAAGGTAAGGAACTCCGACTTGAGGTTTTATAAGAAAATAGGAAATTTTATTACTAAGTTTAACAAACAAGCAACCAAAACATCCGATGAACCCAAGTCACAGTGTATACCTATTTATATATATATATATACCCAATGGGCACACTTGTTCATAAGACGTCCTGAGGATGTCTTTTTGCGAACGTCTTTTGGACTTCTATTAAAGACGTCTTTTTGACGTTAGAGAGTGTTAGAGACGTTTTTAATTTGGCCCCGTATGGTATATCTTAACAACGTGAATAATATCTCTGAGGTATGTCCAAAAAAAGGTTTTATGTCTGCTCAAAAAGATGTTTTTAGCATGTCTAAAAGACGTTCTTTCAGATTTTGAAAATAGAAAATTTTTCATAAAAATAACTTTTAAATTTTATTTTCTAAGTTCAACGTATACACCGAAACTGTTTAAGATGAATGTTATATAAATTTTTTAAGTTCAATTCATTTTATTGAAAAATAAGTTCGTAATCTTTTTGAAGACTTTTATCTGTCTCAGATGGCTGAGACGCTTTAGGCGTAGAGTTTCAACCCAACATTGCCCCTTTCCGCGTTGACCGGGTTTACTGGGATGGGTGACTATGAGGTGTTCCACGCCAAATTCGAAGACCATCTGCAATTGCATCTCCGATTTTTTTAAAACTTTTTTTTCTTTTAGTACTAATTGTGACTAGCTTTCATGATTTTTTCAAATTTTTTTAGCAAGCCGTTTTCGAGATTTGAATTTTATAAAAAAAAAATATTTTTTTCTTTTTTAGATAAAATAAATGCTTTAGCAAATAATCAATCGAGTCGAGAAAAGGAAGTAAAATCTATGATTCAAAATTGTATGATAGACACCATTCAACGTCTCAACAAGAATGCGTAAATAAATGATTTCATTTTTTGTATTTTTTCTAGTTTACATTTAGAACCTACTTACACTGTAAAGAAAATGTTTAAGAAGTTAATGGCAACCGGAGTGGAGAGTAAAAATGAAATTTACTTCAAAAGTGAGTTAATCATTAAGGGGGAAAACTCGTGTAAAACAACATTTAAAAAAAATTTTTTTTGATTTAAAAATTAATTTACTATCTGTAGAATATGATCCTTTATTACTAATCTATAATTAGATGTATGAATGTCCTTTAGTACCTAAGCATAAGTTTAGCACTTCAGATGCTACCAAATGCAGATAACTATGAGCACGAGATCCCTCTATTCTTTCGGTTTCTTGTCAATATAATTTTATTAATTGTCATTAGAAAGCACCATAAGCAAGTAATAGTAAATCTTTGTTTTAGTGCAATATTTTTTTTCGAATACATAACGTCTTCAAGGCCAATTTTTAACCGATTTTAATCAAACTTACCACAAATCTTCTTTATTTTACTGGCTATTGCATGACAAGCTCCTTTTTTTAAAAAATTTTTTTAATAATTATTCTTGAACATTATTTATAAGAAAAAAAAGTAATTTTTTTTCAAAATAGTCCCAAATTTTCAAAAAAAAATTTTTTTTAGTTTTCTCTTCTTCATGCAAAACGTATTTGCGTATTTTAATAAACAAAATTTTTTCATGAAGCTTATATTACGTACTTCAAGGTATGCTTTAGTTTAATTCAATAAACTTTACCATAGTTTTAAAAAAAATCCTTAAAAAATGTACATTTACACGAGTTTCCCCCCTTAAATTAATTTCCTATCACAAACTCACAGTCACTAGGTATAAAATTAACTCGTAAAGCATTAATTCCTTCTCTCTTAAACTCCAAATGTGAGCAACTTATATAAATATAGTCCCCTTTGAAGTTAAAATTTAACTTTCTTTTTACAGTGTAAGATCCACTTAGTTTTATTTGTATTTCTTATAAGCCAACACAGAAAAAAACTGAACACTGATTTTAGAATATCTACTTAAATTAAGTGGAAAATATTCTTACAATAATAACAATATTCTTATTGAAAGAATTAATATTTCTAGGCTCCTATTTAAGTAGGTATTCTAAAATCTAGAATATCGTTTTTCTGTAATCATAAAATGAGTAGTGTATGCTACTCACTTGTACGTGAAGTAGGGTGTACATCTACAGCAATTAATATTTTATAGTTATGTACGTTCGTTGTATACCCTACTTTTATACTCCTAAAATCTTAAAATTTGCAAAAACAATTGAAATAATCTTTTGAGACCATCAATACCACTACAAACTGGTAAAACACTGCAAATATCAAAAAAATGTTGTGTTTAATAGTATGTAATTTCTTTTCTTCAAATTATAGCGTTTAGGAGTATGAAAATAGGGTAGACAACGTGTATAACTATCAATGATTATGAATTACTGTAGAGCTTACTTTACGCTTTTTCATGAAAAAATGGGAAATTTAATTTTCTTTTTGGATTCAAAGTAGGATCTGAATCTATTCAAGTTATAGCCTTGTTTAAGACTGCTACAACCTAACAGACTCTGAAAATTCAAGTTCAAAGTAGGGCTTAAAATTGGACTGGAGTTGTCCAACAGCAAAAGTTGCGGACGAAATAAAAAATATTGTTACTACAAAATATAATTTATCAAAATTATATTTGTAATACCTGTATTTTTATTTTTAATAAAAGTATTTCAGAGCAAAAAGACCAAAAGCCTTCTTAAAGCGCTTTAAGAACGTTTTATGCCTGCCAATTTAAGGTTCTAAAAACGTTTCAAGAATATTTTTTAGTTTTTTGAGATAATTGCAACTTAGAAAAAAAGTCGTAAATTATTTAAAGACTTTTGGGGTGCTTATTACGAATTTACAGTCAGATTTTTGAAATTCAAAATGGTGGATCTAATATTACAGACGAAAATATTACAAATTAAACAGATTTTGCTTGAAACTTTTTACTCGAGGGTTTTTGGAGTCGCTGATTACAAATTAGGAGTCAGATTTTATAAATTCAAAATGGCGGGTCCAATATGGCGGATAAAAAAAATAAAAATCTAACTGAATTATATATTGGAGACGCCATTTTGAATTTGTAATATCTGACTTCGTATTCGAAATCAGAGACCACAAAAACCCCCTAGTGACAAGTTCCAAGCTGATCAAAATGTTTTTTTATTTTTTTCGTCCGCCATATTGAATCTGTCATTTTTAATATTTAAAATCTGACTTCATATTCGTAATCAGCAACCCCAAAAACCCCTGAGATTTGAATTCAGCGTAAAAAATACATTAAGAAACGTTCTTACTTTTTCGCGTCCAACTGTTAACATGAATTTGTCTTCCTGTGCTATAAATGTTGCATTTGTGCGGTCATGCTCTCCCATGAAATATTTATGATAAAAATATACATAATTCAAGGAGATTGTATCGCTTGACTGAACTAGTCAAAAGAATAACCATTTTTCTCGGATTTGACTCACTTTGTAATTAGAAAATTAGAAAAGATTGAATTAGATTAAAATATATGTCAAAATTGTGAGTTTTTAACCGAGATCACCACTTCTCTTTTTTTTGAAGTAAAAATTAAGAAATTAATTAAAAATCATTGAAAAACATCAATAAAAATACATACAAATTATCACTATTTTATAACACTAAAATTAGAATTTTTAGAAAATAAAATCTTTTGTAATTAACAATTAAATTTTTTTGCAAATTTCAGAGATTGTCGCTTTAATTAGACAATTTGATTGAATCGCAATTGCTTTGGGGTTTTCTCGCCACAAAGTTATATAAAATAAAATTTTTTATAAATAATAATTAAAAATTGAATAAAGCTAATAATAATATCATGGTGGTGATCTCGCCACAAGTGTATATATTCAGAGAAAAACACAATAACTTTTAAAACACTTAAAAAATCGCAAAGTAAACCACACCATGACATTCAGAAGACTGAAATTAATAAAACATAATTACGTTAAATTTTTTTTGATGAAATTTTTTCTCAAAATAAAATCACAAAAATTAAAAAAATAAGTTGTGAAATAAGTTTCGATTTCAGTAATCACTCTGTCATTCGGTTGCTTCTTCTTTAATCGGATCGAAACTTAGGGCATATACAGGGTGTTCCAAAAGTATGAAAACTTGCAAATATCTCGAAAAGTACGCATTTTCGTGATGCTTCTTTTTTCACTGTTGGGCCCGGGGACCAATTTTTTGGCTTCAAAAATGTAGATCTTTTTTTGGGAACAACTTGTGCTTTGATTATTTTTCACGAAAATGCGTATTTTTCGAGATATTTATAAGTTTCCATACTTTTGGAACACCCTGTATGCACACTGCTATAAGAGACATTTACGTGAAGCGACAAATTTCTAAGTCAGAGAATACGAAAATAAAAGCCAAATGGTGATCTCACCCCACTCTACTCTATACTTATACGTATTTGAAATATGTATATTTAATTTTTTTTAGACTAGACGTAAAAGGTGCTATATTACAAATTGAAAAATTTACAAGAAATTTTATAAGTTTGCCAAAAGCAGGTGAGACTTTATTAAAACATTATTTATTGTAGTAAATATATAATTTTTATTTTTGAACATTTATACCCAAGTAACACGTCATATTACTGGAGTGCTATTTTGTAACTTCACTTCACTTTCACTTTACTTCACCTCCACTTCATTCTGGTTTAAATGTGATTGTACTTCACTTTGTATTATTTTGAAATTAAATTTCCTAATGCGTTTTTTACAAAAAGTAAATATTCTTAAATATAATTGTGATAAACATATTTAATCGATTAGTAATAATATTTTTTAATGGTCTATTATTATTATTATTATTATTATTATTATTATTTTCAATTGTAATGCCGAATCAGCTTCTGTGCTCTATGGATACGTTGCTCGTGTTTAGAGCAAATATTATTAGATTATATTAGAGGTGTGCAAGAAGCTCGAATGTCGAGCCGAGACGAGCCGAAAATGAAGTGAAGTGAATGTGAAGTGAAATGAAAGTGTTACGAAAGTGAAGTGAAGTTGCAGAATAGCACCCGTGTAATGTTAAAATATCCGCCTGATAGTAATATTACAAGGAAATGTTACCGTAATATATAATATACACTTCGATGGATTGTCCTGAAATTTTATAGGCTTATTACAGTCATCAATGCCTAAAATCAGACACAAGGGTTTCCAAAATTATCCACATTTTTTTATGTCACTTTTTCAAAAATTCAAAAATACGTTTTTTAACCAAAACTTTTTTTACACTGTAAATATAATTTTTTGTCCAAAAAACTTATTTCTCGCATTAAAATAAATTGATTAACCTATATAATGTCTATATTTTACTTAAAATCTATAAATTATATCATTTTTTAATTTTTGAAAAAAAACTTTGTTCGTATTTTTTTAAAAAACTGTTTTTTTTATGAAAATTATTAATAAATTTTGTCAAAACCGTATTCCTGGCATGAAAACGAATCGATTGATGTGTATAAAGTTTACATTTTACCAATATTTGTAAAATTGATCGCTATTTTAGCTGTAATCCTTCTTTTAATCTTGAATATAAGTGTATCATGATGAGAAAGCTAAATGGCCATGAATTGAACACTTTGCTTATATTCGTGTTATATTAAATTAATGTTACCGAAATATTACAATAACATTACGACGTAATATTACTGTAGGGGAGGATGAGGCAAAGATAGTTAGTTGCCGAAAATACGTCTTACCTAACTATTCATGTCCCATCCTCCCGTAATGTTATTGGAATATTACAGTAACATTTCCCTATAATATTACCATAAGGAGGACATTTTAACATTACATTAATATTATGTGATACTTGGGTGATTGTGTTTCATTGTCAAATTGTTTTGAAATAGATCCATGTATTATTTTTTTATTTTAATTATGAATGTTTATAAAATTAACCCCCCTTCATCACCGCCAAATATTAATAAAAGTCAAAAAATTTGTTGGGTTACATATTGTTTTGAAAAAAATTGATTTTTCAAGTTGGGACATTACACATAAAAAGTCTCATATATGAAATGTATCTTTTTGAAAATAATATACAATGAACTATCTGTAATTACTATATTTAAAAGTACCTAATTTTTAAAATGCTTATAAGAATTTATTTTTGCTAATAGAGATTTTGAATATCAAAGAAAATTATTGCCTTAAGGAATTAGAGGGGAAGATTTCAAACCCGAAACGGAAAGAAGGTATAATTTATACTTATTTACACAGAGAAAAAAATCAAGCGAATATAGTAGTAGAAACAGTGAAGGCGCTTGTATACCTCACCGATCCCAAGTATACTTCTGTCGTGTACCATTGGAGTAAAAGAAACAAATGATATTTCTGTCTCTTTTACTCCAATGGTACACGACGCAAGTATACTCTGGATCGGTGAGGTATACAAACGCCTTAACTCTACTACTTTCGGGCGTGCGCTTTCTACGATATTCGTAGAAGAACATACCCAATTTACAAGGTCCTATACCAAAAGAGTAACAGATCCCTGCCAAATATCGTTGAAAGCGCACGCACGAAAGTAGTATAGTATATATCTACTATATTTGGTTGATTTTTTTCTTCGTGTAGTACCCGGTTATTCATTATATTATAAAAATATCTTAAAGATATAGATATATCCAAATAATTCTGGTATTGTGTATAACTTTGCGTGATTTTTTGTCAAATTAGTATGTGAGTTAAGTTCAGAGATGGCAACCGAAACCGATAACCGAAAAAACAGAAATTTTTAAGAAACCGAAAACAAAAAATCGATACCCTTATTATAAAAATTTAAAAACCGTTATTTCGAAACCTAAATTTTATTTTTTCTGTTTTTTTCGGTTTTAATAATCGGGTAGAACAAATCGAAGAAAATTTAATAAAAAATGTTTTGATTTCTTACAATTCTGCACAAAAAAGAATTTCTAAAAATGTGAAATCGATTGAAATCTTAAATTTCTGGAAGTCCATGGAAAATGATTTTCCTTAATTGCGAGCTCTAGCTGATCAAGTAATATCAGTTTCAGCAACCCAAGTAAGCGTAGAACGCTTATTTTCAAGTCTTAAGTTTGTATTATCTCATCTACGTAGCAATCTTTCTTCACATATATACACTGAGAGACCTTTTGGACTGCAGCGGAACAAGGTAAGTGACAGCAGCGCCACTATGGTTTTGGTGTGCGGCGGTAAAATTTTGGGAGCGTGACTGTCCAAAATGTTAGTGAGTAGCTCACCGAAGTTGTGGGGACGCCACCTTTGGTTTGTAGCTGTACAACTTTTTGGCAGACACGCGCCCAAAAATCTACTACAGCAGCCCAAACGTAGTCTCGTAGCTTACCAACAGAATGCTCCGCAGCCGCCTGTCGAAAGTCGGCTACGGTGCAAAAGGTCTCTCAGTGTAGGAAAATGTGTTACTCATTTGTCAAAATAAATTATTTGCTGCAAAAAATTAATATAAAATTTCAAAAAATAATTATTTCTGTTTTGAAAATTCTACATTTTGTTTAACTATTAAGAGTTTTAATGTTCATACTTATAATATAAATTTATAAATAAATTATGAGTAATTATAATACATTTATTTTGTTCTAAATAATTCAAATCCATAAATATTTTTATTCATATTATTACTAGAGGGAAACAATTAAAAAACCGAAACCTAAAAAAACCGAAATTTTTGACATTAAAAACCCAAACCGGAACCTTAATCTTTTAAGAAAAAACAGAAACCGCAATACCCATACCGAAAAAATTTCGGTTGCCATCCCTGGTTAAGTTAGAACAGTTTCATGCTAATGCAAAAATACCATGTGATAGAATTAACCAGAATTATGACAGTAATTCGAAAAAAGTTCTTTCAGTAGACGTAAAGTACACCGAAATCGAATTACTGTTACACATAAAAATTAAAATTTTAGTAAATGAAGTATTATTATTATAGGAGAAGAACAATGTAAAAATATTAATCTTACGAAGAAAAAAGGAAATAAAAACCCTACAGGAGGCAAAAAATCAAATGTTAAGGCAGCAATAAGATCAAGTAAGAATATTGTCTAACATAAAAAATACATGTGACTCTTTGTAACAAGAAATATTTTAGTCCTAAAATATTAACGGTTATGGTTACGATCATTTTACCATATTAATAGTGAACGGGAACAAGCCTATTGCATCAATTCTTATCAAAAGTTATGTTTATTATATTATTTATTATATTATATTATTTATATTATTTATTATATACATAAAAAATTATGTAATGAATATTAAAATTTATCATTAGTATATGCCTTGAGAGTTAATCCTTTTGTATGTATTTTCATTTCAAAACTAACAAACTCAACCTACAAATTTGTGGAGCCAAAATACTTATCATCACAAAGAGTCACACAAGAGAGGCGTTTTATTTCAAGTAACTTAGTTAACAATTATGCAGCTATTTTCTGAGAAAACAGAAAGATAAAAAAAATTTAGTTAAATTAAAAATATCAAATCTTTTTTTTAATTAAAAATAATTTAATTTATTACAGAATCTCAAGGCCCAAAATCAGCAAAAAAAAATATTAAAATATCTGAAGTCAGTGAAAAATCTAACGCTGAAATAAACATTGATGAAATAAGTGGTAATTAAGTTCATACCATATTAACTTCTTATTATAAAAAACTGCATAATATTCGTACATTATTTAAATTTGGTTAAATATTAATTACGATCTTCCATAAAGTAGGCAGTACCACAAAAATAATATATATAAGTCATTTTACGTGTAATGTCATGAGTTGAAAAATTGATTTCTCAAAAAATACTGAAACCTGTGGAAATTGTTGTCCTACTTGATGGTTAAATATTTCAAAAAATTTTTTTTTTACTTTTTTGAAAACTTGGGATGAAAAAAATTTTCATAAAAGATAATATTAAAATAGAGGACGGTGTCAATCAAAACTGAGAAAATTGACCCCCCTACCTCATCCCAAGTTTTCAAAAAAGTCAAAAAAATTTTTTTGAAATATTTAACCATCAAGTAGGACAACAATTTCCACAGGTTTCAGTAGTTTTTGAGAAATCAATTTTTCAACTCATGACATTCCACGTAAAATATCTTATATGTATATAAAGTCCAAAATATTCCCAAAGTATGTGTAAACATATGTCAAAAATATGAACACTTGACTCTTTAAGAAGTCTATTATACAGTGGCGTTAAAAAATTTTGAACGATATGTTTTTGTATGATTTCTTTCAGATCTTTCGAATGGTATAACATTTTTTAAAAAAACTTAAATTGTTTATAAAAAAATCCATTAATTCAAACTTCATCTCAGGTTCGTTAGATGCGGAATTTTATGACTTTTCATTTTGAAAGTTCATATTTTCGGTAATTTTATTTGTTTGTAAAATATTTATTTTATTTTTATAATTATTAATTAATAAATTAGTTAATATCTCAAAAACAAAAAATAGACATTCTAATATTTTTAGTACTGAAAATATGCATTCTAAACTTTACAAAAAAATTAAAATATTAAAGAGAAATGTCAATTTTGACAAAAAGTCAAAAATATATTTATTTTTTAAAAAAGGTGTTTTTTAAATTTAAAAAAAATTTTTTTACAACATTCATAAAGAAAAAAGCCGGGCTCAAAATTATCCAGCCAACAGGATCATTTTGATCTTAAGCAAAAATGAGCCCAGGTTTTTATTGTGCGAAAGAACAGAAAAAACCGTTACATACATTGGCGCCATTTTTCCTGACTGTAACAAGTACCTTGCCCCCCTCACGATAAAAACGTTACGTATTTTTTTAATGGCTCCTTTATAGTTTTTGATAAAAGCTAACAATATCTTGTGGTTAAAGCACTCATCCATAGGGTCCAACTATGTTCCATTTTGTTTATATTAATAAAATATAGAGCTAAAATTTTTGTTTTAGTTTAAAAAATATAAAATTCACAAATAATAAGTAATATGCTATATTATAGATGCTCAAAACTCACAATCAGACAATGACAGAAGTTTGAACTTCGTTTTAGATGGTAATACAATTTTTTATGTTTTAAAGATTTGAGTATTATACCAAGTAGTTTTAAGTGACGAATAATAAGTAATATGCTTTGTTGTACACAGAGAAAAGATATATTTGTCTTAGAAACTTTTTATTTATTTGGAATAAATTTCATTTTGGTTTAAATAAAATTTTATTTGTCTCAAATATATATTTTATTTATGTTGAATAACATTTTTATTTAAAACAAATAAATAGGCTACTTGGTGATGAGACAAATATACGTTTATTCAACGTGATTTATTTATGATTTATTTGGTTCAAATAAATCATTTCTCTGGGTGTATTTGAAAATAATTTGTATTAATTTTTTATAGCTCCTCGAAACTCAGAAACTCCGGAAAATATAAATCAAAACTTAAGTGGTAATTTATATTATGTATTTTATATTATGTATGACAGGAAAAATTAAAATAACTGAAAATAGGATTTTGAAAAAACTCTACTTGTCAAATGATAACTTTAAACTTTAACGTTTTTTGCTATCTATAAGAATTAATCAATTTATTTATACCCAGCAAACCAGATATAAAATGTTATATAACTTGAAAATAACTGTTTGTTAGATCAGATGAAACAAGTTATTTATAGAATAATTATGTAAATATTTTGTAACTAAAATCTGGAATATTATTGCACCAATACTTATCTATCTGTTTCATATTGTAAATGTAACTGAATTCTGGAGTACTGTTACATAATAGTTATGGAACTGTTCTATAACCAAAATGTAACAAAATTCTGGAACACTGATATAAAATAGTTGTCGAACTGTTCTATAACTGAAATGTAACCAAACGATAGAATAATGTTATAATAGTGCTACATAATTATTTCATGAAGTAGATATCGCAGTAGATTATATACACTAACCAAGCAGAAATTTCGGTAAAATTTGTTAAATATAGTTTTAATTTCACATTTTCTATTTTCCGTTTAAATGAATTGAAAAATTTCTCTAATATGTATGATAAAACAAATATACTTATCCTTACTTAATTTGTTTTATAAATAAGTTTAGGTTAAATTATTAATGAAACGTTTTAAAATTTTTAGACAATTTTCTATAAATATTTTTATTTGTACATGAGATGTATCGATGTTCTATATTTGTTATATCTTTGTTATATTCGGGATGGAACGATATTGAACTAAACTAGTTACTAAATAGTTTTTAACAAGTTATATAAAAATTTACAAATTGATCTTTTAATGTAACACGGAGAGAAATAGATGGTACGGGGTACTATCTAGATAGTACCAGGTACCATATTTGATCTTACATATACGGACAGCAATCTAGATTCTATTAGTAACAATCCAGATTGTACGGAGTAACGTCTTGATTGTAGTGGGTAGCATAACCATACTTTTTGTAACATCTTTGATAGTACCGAGTAGCATAATGATAGTACCGGATAACATCTACTTTTTACCATCTTAAGATCATAAATTCTTACCATCTATTTCTCTCCGTGAACTATTCTATATTATGGTTTGCTGGGTACACTGTGATTATTTTTTATTAAAAATTATTTTAAAACAAAATTCGTAAAGAATTATGAAACTCTTTTTCTAACAGTTCAAAAAAATACAAAATTTGAGTCAAGTCTGAAATATCAAAAATTTTGTTTAATTGAAAATAATTTCATTTATTACAGACTCTCCAGACACAGAATATGCAGAAAATAATATAAATTTAATTAGATTAAGTGAGAAATCTAACGCAGAAAGTAACATTGATAAAACAAGTGGTAATTAAATTCCTTCTATATTTACATCTTATCAGATATATAAAATTACATAATAGATTAACACTATTTAAATTTGGTTAATCATAAATTATGATCTTCCATAAAGTTTACAATACCACAAAAATAATATATATATATATATATATCGCTGGGTTAGTGGAAAAAAAGGACACGTCGGATTTTCGTTGAAAAAGAGGACACGTCGCGTTTGAATTGAAGAAAAGGACACGTCGAATTATATATTTTTTTAAGAAAATTTAAGTTGGTAACACTTTTTTTGAGGTTGACATTTAAATATTTATTTATTTATCACTTAACTGAAATAAATTATATTGGTTAGAATGGTTAAAAATTAAATTATAATATTGAAAATTTAACCTTATAATGCTATCTTAATTAATATTTTTGTTTAATACAATTTTCAGTTTTCGCTAAGTTACAAAAATTAAAATTATATTTATCCTTATTAAAAGATGAAAGATGTATATGCAGCAAAAAATTTATAACTTCAAAAATTTTTCGGGTCGTTTATGTGTAAATTGATAAAAAAAATTTTGATTGTAGGAAATAAAACTTAAATATAAAAGACAAACATCATAAAATGAAATAACAATTTTTATTATTATTTTTTATATTTTATTGATAATCGGAAATCAATGATGTGAAGTTATAAATTTGACGAATTTAAAAGTGTTACCAACTTAAATTTTCTTAAAAAAATATAAAATTTGACGTGTCCTTTTCTTCAACTCAAACGCGACGTGTCCTCTTTTTCAACGAAAATCCGACGTGTCCTTTTTTTCCACTAACCCAGCGATATATATATATATATATATATATAAAACTATAAACAAAAGCACTATTACATCAAAAGTCTCAATAAACAATGTTTATCTTAAAAATATATCAGTTAACATATTTTTTCTAACGTTTTTATTCCAAATGAAAATTATATGTTATTTATAGAAATTGGTGAATTTGATAAATATATATTCCAAAAGTGAAATTAGATTATTTATTATCTTTTTAATTTCTTTCAATATAAATGGGTAATAAAATATGCTATTCTGCAATATCAAGATATGATAATCGAATTTTTATTCTGTTTCGGAATTCATTTCAACTTTTTTCTATCTTATTTAATTCTTTTTCAGTTAAATTTCAAAATTTCTAAAGTATATATGTGACCGGGTCTGAGATATAAAAATATAAGTAATTCTAAGACAAAAATCACTCTTTGTATTTTTCCTTGAAATAAAAAATTAAAAACTTATTAATTTTTCAAATTTAACGAAAAATTCTACCTAAATCCTCGAAGATGATCTCCAGGTATACCCGTCATCGGCGACCTGGTTGTCCAAGTGTTAAGGATATTTTCTCAAACCTCAAATATGAATGCCAAAACCATTAAAAAAAACTATGTTAAATGTAATTCTAATCGGGTTCGCTATAATTTTCCTTTAATCTACTCTCGAAAATACGTATGTATACTAAGTTTGAGCCCAATCGGTTAAAATGGCCAGATTTTAGAGGGGGGGACAAAATATTGTAGACAGACATGAGTGAAATCATAAGTGTTCCGTTTCGGTTCACTGCGTGAACGGAACCCTAAAAATATATAAAGAACATTTATCTAGGTTCTTTGAAATATAAAATGTTTGAAGAAATCTGTTTTAATTAGTAGTAAAACTTTAAACGCGTTTTTTTCGAAAAGTTGATTTTGGTCGATAGCACCGTTTTCTCAGACCCGGTCACATATACTATAAAAGTTCACGAGAATAATTTGTCACCTTCAGGCTTGTAGGGATAAAAAATCTTTTGACTTCTTTTTAAAATTTTTTTTCCATAGAATTAAATGGAATTGAATTTTATGGCTTTCTGTTTTTTAAGTGGAATTGATATAGAGGAAATTTTCCGAATTAGAAGGAAATAAAATTTTGAATTCCATTCAATTCCACCTTTCTTGTCTGGTACCTGTGTGAAACACGGCTTCTACCTGAATAATGAAAATAAGATGACCAAATTCACGAATAATAAGTACCTAATATGCATTGTTGTAGTTGAAAATAATTTTCATTATTTCTTTACAGCACCTCAAGACACAGAAACACCAAAAGTTCTAAATGAACACTTAAATGGTAATTTATATCGCATTATACATATATATAACAGGGAAAATTAAAATAACCAAAAATGGGATTTTGTAAAAACTCTAGTTGTCAAATCTCAATTTTATACTTAAATGTTTTCTTTCTCTTTATTCAAAATAATTTTAAAAACAAAATGTTAATATGAAAGATTAAATTTGATAGTTGCATTTGAAGAGAAATTATAAACATTCAAAACATAAAAATATTTAAAAATTTAACAATTCATAACTGTTAAACGACTATATAAAAAATGTGGAAAATTTATGAAGCTTTTTTTCTAACAGTTAAAAAAAATAAGAAATTCGAGACAAATAAAAAATTTAAAAAATTTTTTTTAATTAAATATGTTCTCATTTATTACAGACTCTCAAGACCAAGAATATGAAAATTCAGAATATGATGAAAATTTTATAAATATATCTAGAATTAGTGAAAACTCATACGATGAGGAAAACAATAATCAAATAAGTGGTAATTAAATTTATATTATATATATAGGGGAGGATGGGGCAAGGATAGTTAGGTAAGATATTTTTGGATCTAGCCGTGAAATTTAAACTGGCATCGGAAAAAGAATAGTATCGTTGGAAAGCCTGTTTATTTAGCTACAATTTTGCTATACATTGTTTTCTTGTAGATTGCAATGCCTTCGAGATAATATTGGAAAAGTAAAAAAAAAATTTTAACTATCCTTGCCCCACTAGTGGGGCAAAGATAGTTGAAAATTTGTTTTTACTAAGAATGATACAAAAAATCATGAAATTTGATTTTCCATTGTTTCAAGGCTTTTTTCGAATTATCACAAATTTTTAGTACAAAAAAATTTTTTTTTAAAAAACGAATATGATATTCGTTTTCAGCACAAAATTTTACACCAGAAAACATTTACGCAACCAAATATATTTAATAAATTATATCCGCAAAAATAAGATTGAATAATAAAAATAAGGTGAAAATATTTTAGCAAAACTGAGATGTAACACAAATGGGCACGTAGCTTCTACAAATAGTGTCCCCGCAAGCTCAAATTTTTACTGTCATCTTTTGGTGTTAAGACGAGTGTACATGATAAATGACCCGTTTTTTTGACGAGCCGTTTCTGAATTAGAGCCACTAACTATCCTTGCCCCTTAACTATCCTTGCCCCATCCTCCCCTATATATGACAGAAAAGATAAATAATACTGAAAGTAAGATTTTGATAAAATTCTTGTTATATAAATAATGTGTGTTTTCTCTTTATTCAAATGATTTTTATAACATTACAGATGTTCAAAACTCACAATCAGACAATGGCGGAAGTTTTAAACTCGTTTTAGATGGTAATACAATTTTTATATTTTCATTATATTTCCCGTGTGGAAAAGTGATGTGGGCCCCCAGTGGAGGCCTTATGGATCGCCCTCATGTCATGAGATGACATGCTCATGGGCCCTCACGTTTGCCTTAATGTTTATTAATCAACAATATTATTAATAATAGTTAATTAAAAATAAATAATCTTAAATTATGAATAATAACCTATTTATTTACTAATTCTTCCATTTTAAATTAAATTCTTACTCAAATTGAATTAATTAATTTTTTTAATTAACTGTCGGATATAATTAAAAGTAATAATAAATTAATTAATTAAAAAATTAAAAAATATGTTATGGTCGGATATTTTCATTTTTCAACTAATTCATACATAGAATTAATAATTAAACGCAAACCTCAGAAATAAATAAATCTAACGCATGGGGGGAATCGAACCTACGACCTACGGATTATGAGTCTAACGCTTTACCAACTCATTTAGTTAAAGTTAAGATATTAAATTATATTTTCCAATCAAATGCAATTTATAAAATATAATTAATTATATGCTTTATGATTATTATCATGAATCATCCCAGGTAAATTTTCAAAAAAAGTGAAAATATATTTTTATTAAAAACGTTTTTTTCGTTGTTCTGAATCATTGTAAACATTAATTTTTTGGTGATAAAAAAATATTTGACTTTTGAATTTAGAAAATTTTGCTATTCGATCATGTGGGCGATCTATACGGGCCCTACGTTGGCCCTCATGTCTCTTGCCATATGTGAGAGTGTTTTTTTTTTAAAGTTTAAATATATTTTTATTAAAAACGCGTTTTTTGTTGTTCTAAATCATTGTAAACATTAATTTTTTGTTGATAAAAAAATATTTAACTTTTGGACTTAGAAAATTTTGCTAAACGATCATGTGGGTAATCCATGCGGGGCCCCTACGTTGGCCCTCATGGATTCGCCATATGGATCAGCCCTCATGCGCCCCCGCCGGGGGCCCCGAAGTCTTGGGGGCAAGATCGTGGCATTTTTCACACGGGTTCATTTAAATTAAAAGCATTTTCTATGAAGTCGTAAAGTGATCAAAAAATATACCTATATGTTTTTTGATAATTACGTTGTGAATATTTAAAAACCCATTATTTGATTAAATTTTTTGAGAAGGATTGTAATTGGTGCCTATTAATGTATAAATTTCATATAATCAACTTCATTTAATCATTTTATTAATATTTAACAAAATTTTCAAATAACCGCGCCACCTAACCCCAAATGTACTTTTGAGATATTTATTAATTTAAAAAAAAAACTGTTAATATAAATCGAAATTTTTTTTGTTTCTTAATAACAAATGTATAGAGCTCAAAACTTAATATTTGTGCTCTTCTACAATTCATTTTTTAAAGAGATATCACAAAAAAATTAAGAGGTTAAAAAATTACTTTGGAGTGCCAAATATCAAGTGCATTAAATACTTTAACTTCCCTGTTGAAAATTCCTATGTGAGAACACATATGGGATCCCATCCAGGATCTCTTGTGAGTTCTTATGTGGGTTCCCGTACAGGTTCACACATAAGATCCTGTATGAAAAGGTTCCTGGGATGAACTTGCGTGAGATCAAGCGCACGATCTTATGTCTCTGTAAAAGCAATAACACAGGATCCCATGAGGTTTCCTGTGTAGGTTCCTATATGAACAACACGATAAATAGGAACACACATGGGATCTTATCCGAGATCTTGTATGAGTTCTTACATAGGTTCTCACATATAAGAAGATTAATAGCATATATATAAAAGCATTCTATAAAATCTTATTAAGCTGCTATTAATCTTCTTATATGTGAGAACCTATGTAAGAACTCATACAAGATCTCGGATAAGATCCCATGTGTGTTCCTATTTATCGTGTTGTTCATATAGGAACCTACACAGGAAACCTCATGGGATCCTGTGTTATTGCTTTTACAGAGACATAAGATCGTGCGCTTGATCTCACGCAAGTTCATCCCAGGAACCTTTTCATACAGGATCTTATGTGTGAACCTGTATGGGAACCCACATAAGAACTCACAAGAAATCCTGGATGGGATCCCATATGTGTTCTCACATAGGAATTTTCAACAGGGTTGAATGAAGAGAAAAATTAATTTAACTTAACACTTTTGAATAAACTCAAGTGCGCCAAGCAACCCCTGCGCCAAATAGCCCCGGTCTCCCCTAAATAGAATTGATGAAAAGAGGAAATTTTCCGAATTAAAAGGAAATAAAATTTTAAATTCCATTCAATTCCACCCTTGTTGTTGGGTACATATGCGACGAACTACTACTACCTATTAAATAATGAAAATACTACTTTTCATAGTTGAAAATAATTTACATTACTTCTTTACAGCACCTGGAGACTCAGAAATTTCGAAAAATATAAATCAAGACTTAAGTGGTAATTAATTTTTTATTATATATATGACAGAAAAGATAAATAAAATAAGGTTTTGATAAAACTCTAGTTATATAACTAATTTAACCTCACAATGAGATTAAATAAGTTATATAACTAATGTGTGTTTTCTCTTTATTCAAATGATTTTTGTAATATTATAGATTCTCAAAACTCACAATCAGATAATGACGGAAGTTTTAAGCTCGTATTAGATGGTAATAAAATTTTTATTATATTTTAAAGATTTGAGTGTTATACCAAATAGTTTTATGTAATGAATAAACATAAGAAGATATGAATGCAATATCGAGTTATAGATTACTTTTGTGTATCACTTGAATACTAAAAATTTATTTCTTTAGTGCAAATTAACAAAATGAAAAGTACTGATACAGTGCAGAAAAAATTAGTTTATACTGTTGTTTCTATTCTATACTGACCTATAACATTATCTATATCTAGAAAAACATTTCAGTCAAACTTTTTTTTCTTGAAGATCACCTAGGTAAATCACTAGTACCAAAGAGTAGCGTATATTTTAACAATTTTTTTTCTGTGACTAATTAAATAAAAAAATTTTGTTGGTATTAGTTTGTATAGTTTTTTTATACCCTTTTGATTGGTTGATGCGCATATTAAAAAAATGTATTTAACATTAGAATATGATATTAACAAACTGTTATTCTTAAATCCTTATAACTGTGATAAAAAATAATGGATTTCAAATTATACAGTAGGCGACATTAAGTTATACATTACGAAACATTAAGTCACATGAACTACATAATGTAATAATTATTATTGAAGCCTTGAATGACAAAAGGGGTCAAGTGCCAATTTTTTCAAAATAAAAATTTTTTTTATTAAAAAATCAAGTAAATTTATTTACACATTTCTGTAAAAAGGTTTTGATTTTTACTGCTTTTTACTTAAAACAATTATGAAAATCAATAATTTTATTATAATAATAATTAAAGCACCTAATTTTTATTTTTTTAAAATCTTTATTAATATAATAATATAATATTTTATATTGTACATCATACTAGTATTGTACCAGTACAATAACAGTACGTTATACTAAGTCACAAAAGTTTTCAGTACGTCGTACTCGTATTCTACCGATATTGCATACCGGTACGCCGTACTAGTACAGTACCTGGTACCGTGCGAAGGTACATGGCTGGTACAGTACCAGTACGCCTAGTACGCTGTACTAGTATTATACTCCCGAGGCGAAATTTAAGGTCTACTTTACAAGGAGTAAAGTAGGGTTAAACAGACCCTCTTTAGCTTCCTCAACCAGTCGCAAATTTCCCTTTCTTCCACGTTTGGATTCAAAGGAGGGTCTAGGGGAGTCTACAAGATCTAAAAGAGGGCCTGTTTAGGTTCTAAGGGAAGCTAAAGAGGATTTAAATTTCGCCTCGGGCTACTACCGTACTAGTACATGTGTTATCTGGGTATATATATATATATATATAATTTTTGGTTGGAAAAACTTACAAAAACTAAATTTAAACGACTTAAAATTATTGGCTGGTCAAATTCTTTTGCCATGATTGCCTCGACGGTTGACAAAACTAAAGATAAAAAAAAGTTTAAAAGTTCACAAATTATTGTTTTTGATAATACTTATTAATATTATGTGGGTAAATTATTATTTTTATTTTGTTCTGCTTCAAAATTATTATTTTTTTCAGTCACAACTTATCAACTCGATTTTGTATTTATATTCCCATGTCAACGTAGCGTAATGGGCAGCGTGTTTGGCTGTAGAGCGTTAGGTTAGGGGGTCTTATCCTAGCGAGCACTAGATATTTTCGAAAATGTATGTAGACAATAGCAGTTAATTATAATAGGTAGAAGTATATGTGAAGTCTCCGATAATAAATAATGTGATAATTGTATAAATAATTAGATTTTTTAATTTTCTTAATGTTGATACTACTACCTATTTAAAGTTTGTCGGACTTTATGATGAGTTGTCGGACCAACCATCCTCATCAATGGACGGTGAACCGTTATCATTTGTATAGTTTGCTCAACCATCGGCAGATTAAGTTGGGCCAACTATTAATTTTAAAGTTGGACAAACTTTGGAAATTATGGTTGTCATAACAGTATTAAGAAATTCAATTAGAAACATATAATTTTCATAGAAAAAATTAAAATTGACACCAACATTTTAAAAGAAGTTAAGATCATTCAAAACATCAAATATTTAAAAATATTAACGATTCACAACTTGTGAACGGCTTAAAAAATATTAATAAAAATTATGAATCTACTTTTCCAAGAGTAAAAAAATAAAATCAGAATTAAATCAAAAATATTGAAGCTCTATTTTAATCATAAATAATTTCATTTATTACAGCCTCTCAAGACCAAGATTATGTTGAAAATAATATAAATATGCCTAGCAGTAATAAATCTAACAAAGAAATAAACGTTGATCTAAGAAATGGTAATTAAATTTATATTACAAATACTTTTAATTATATAAAATTATATCATTGCCAAATATTATTTAAAGTTTGTTGAGCATAAATTATGATCTTCCATAAAGTTTACAATATCACAAAATAATATACATTTGACGCATCGCGAAGAAAGGGGCCTAAGAGACAAATCACTTTAAGGTTATGTTTGAGTCAGTTTTACATTAATATAACTCTTTTTCTTAATTGCGTAATAGTAAAATTGTAAACATAATATGAAATTTATTGACTCTTAAATCCTTACTGTTAATTCCCATATGAGATCCTATATAAGATCGCTTATGGTTTCTTATATGAGATTCTATACGAAATCCTATAAGGACATCTCGTAAGGAGAAAATCATCAGTGTCCATATAGGATCCCATATGAGATAGGAATTTGAATAATAAAATTTGTGAATATCTCAAAAACGGTAAGAGGTACGCAAAATCGGACAAAATTTTGAGTTCATTTTATATAAAGCAAAATTATTTTATGTTTAAAACCTAAAATATGTCTCATATTTTTTTTTAAATAACTACTACATATTCCCATGTGGGTTCCTATGTGAGATCTCATATAGAATTCTATATGGACACTCATGAGATTTTTCTCATGACTTTCCATATAGGATTCTCGTAAGATCTCATGTAGTATCTCATATGAGAAAACTCATATGATCTTATACGGGATCTCATACGGGAATTTACAATAGGGATCCTTTTCTTCACAACGCGTCAAATACATAAGTATATAAACAAAGGCAGTAAATAGTTTTGATTTATTTATATTCATAAATTCTTTTGTCAAAATTTTTGTCGCAGTTTAAATATGTTGACATTTGTTTACATTTTTTAACCAAAAGAACAAATATTTTTTTCTCAATCAACTATGTATATCATAATAACATGTCGGTTAACATATTTTTTATGATTACAAAGTTGAAATCAGATTTTTAAAATTTTAAATGGCGGGTTTCAAGTTAAATTTTAAAAATTCAACATGACAGATTCAATATGGCGGACAAAAAATATAAATCAAACAGAATGACATATTGGAGCCGCCATTTGAATTTCTAATATCTGACTTCGTATTTGAAATCAGAGACCCCAAAGACCCCCTAGTAACAATAACAACTTTTATAAATGGTGAAAACAATAAGTTTTTTTTTCCATATGGAAACATGTTATATGAGATCCTGATCAATTGTCCGAATGTATGTATGTGTGTGTGAATCCTTCTTTCGTCCGCCATTTTTAATATTAAAAATCTGACTTCATATTCGTAATCAGCGACCTCAAGAACTTCCGAGTTTCAAGCAAATGCTATTAAGTTTTAATTTTTCCCGACATATTTTATTGGACATTTTGAAATTTGACGTGTTAGAGAAAATCTAACGACAGATTCGAATTCAACGTAAAAAAAGTTCGTTAAGAAATGTTCTTACTTTCCCGGGTCCAAAAGTTGACCCAAATTTGTTTTGCTGTGTAATTTGCCAATCAGTTAATATACTCTTTTATAGTTAAACAAATTGGCATATTGCAAATTGACCATAAACCATTTATACTGTTTTTTGTTAAAAATGATTTAATTTAAATTATTGTAGAGACTCGTGCCTCAGAAATTCAAAAAATCGAAGAATTAATTAAGTCAAAAATTAAGGAACCAATTGTCATTGAAATTCCAACGCCTACGTTAAATCAATCATCATCTCTACCTTTATCACTTTTATTCCAATCTGCAAACAATCCAAATGCACCATCAACGGCATCAAGAAAAACAACAGAACTGTCCTCATCACCCCCAAATTCATCTAAGGATTTAGACACAAACAATCCAAATGCAACATCAGCAGCAACAAAAAAAACAACAGAACTGTCCTCTTCACCCCCAAATTCATCTAAGGATTTAGACACAAACAATCCAAATGCAACATCAGCAGCAACAAAAAAAACAACAGAACTGTCCTCTTCACCTCCAAATTCATCTAAGGATTTAGAGATTAATTTCAAACCTGAAAATTCAAAAGACAGAAGAACTATGCGTTCACAACTTTTCAAACTTTTAAAGAATTTTAATGATGAGCGTAACTATTCAAAGTGTTTGTTTTGCTCTACATGCATTTCTGACTGCCTTCATTCAAATGAAAATTCGCTTCTAAATTCAAAAAAACAGTTACGTAATCCTTCAAGAACTTCATCTAAATCTAAAAGTTCATTCCGGTCATCTCACGGCTCGCCAAAAGATTCAAAACGACATTTAAATTTTCATAAATCTACTTCTCATCATTCACGATCAGCTCATTTACCAAATCATTTCAAGACTAGAACAAATTTGCATAATTATCCAAACCATACATCAAATACACAAAATTTGTCACGGTCACCTCGCCAATCACGAAAAGATTCAAAACATTTTCATGAAACAACATCTCATCGTTCTCGATCACCTCATTTCAAGATAAGAACAAATTCGTATAATCATCCAAATCATTCATCTATCCCACAAGATTTTTCCCGGTCACGACACCACTCAAGAAGAAACTCAAAACATTTTCATGAAACAACAGCTCATCGTTCTCGATCTCCCTATTTTCAAAATTATTTTAAGACAACAAATTCAACTACTCTTTCAAATAATGTTTCAAACCCACAAAAGTCTCGGTCATCTCACCACTCACCAAGAAATTCCAAACAACATTCAAATTTTAATAAAACAACATCTCATCATTCTCGATCACCTAATTTGAAGACTAAAACAAATTCGCATAACTATCCAAATCATTCATCTAACACACAAGATTTATCACGGTCACCTTGCCATTCACGAAGAGACTCCAAACATTTTCATAAAACAACATCTCATCGTCCTCGATCACCCCATTTCAAGACTAGAACAAATTCTCATATTCATCCAAATCATTCAGCCAGCCCACAACATTTGTCCCGGTCATCACACCATTCACGAAGAGACTCAAAACATTTTCATAAAACCACATCATATCGTTCTCGATCACCTTATGTGCAAAATCATTTGAAGACAACAAATTCAATTAATCTTTAAAATAAAAATTCTTCAAACTCACAAAAAAGATTCTTTAAAAGTGTCGGGAGTTCGACGCCACTCACCTAGAAAAAATAAAGGTGAATTGATTAATATTCAATTTTTTAAAAGAATTTAATTGTTTTAAGACATTCTTATGTTCTTTAATTAGTTTAATAATAAAGTTAAAAAATTGAGTTAATAAGTTACAATCGAAAAAATGTTTTAAAATACTGAAATTTGTTTACAGTGTTAACTTAATTTTTTACTCAGATGTAGTTATGCAGAAATATTATTTGGATTTAAAATTAAAATTTTGCATTCGAAACGTATTATTCATTATAAAGTAATAAAAAAATAAGGACTTTGCACAACGATCAATCCAAGAATTATAATCATTCATTGAACGGTCCGTCCGTCCTATCGACGAGAATCGTCGCGATTTCATCATAGGGATCATGCAGGGATCAACTATTAACTGTAGCTGTAGGTGGCGTATTCTAAAAGGTACTTTTTTGATGCACTTAAATCCGGACAACCATTAATATATAAATTCAAATTCAAACGGGAATCTCTTCATAAAGGTTTATTCTAGACAATAAACCTAAAAACTCGCACTGAAATAGAGGGTTCTGTACTATTTTATGTTTTGGAAACTTTAAACTCGTTTTTCTCAAATACACATTTTTTTCTAAAATTATCATTTCTCTTTAAAAATTTGATAAAATGAATCATCAACTCCAATCGTGATTCCCTTTTTCTTCCTGTAATTTTCACATAAAAATACATTTGTAAAATAAATATAAACTGTCTGGGTTGAATATTGTGTGCGTTAGGGGGATTAAACACTTTTTTCGAAATTTTTATTTTTCCTTGACAACGCTATGTAAATCGATCCGAATCAAGTTCGCTATATTTTTCCTATAATTTTCACTTTAAAATACATAAGTGTACTGCTAGGGGGGGGGTACATAGTAATTTTTCGTAAAAAAATACCAATTTTCAGCCTTCCATATAAATTCGTGTGCCCGCTATGGGGGAGGTAGGGGAGGGGTATCTATCTTCATCTGAATTAATAGAATTTTCACTGATTCGCCAGTGTATTTTCACTGATTTGAATAAGTGGTATACTTATAACTGGTTACATAGTGAATTTTTACTGATAAATCAGTGTATTTAACTGATTCACCAGTGTCTCTGGTTTTTTAAATAAAGAATCGAATGA
Source organism: Leptopilina boulardi (assembly GCF_019393585.1). Taxonomy (NCBI): domain Eukaryota; kingdom Metazoa; phylum Arthropoda; class Insecta; order Hymenoptera; family Figitidae; genus Leptopilina; species Leptopilina boulardi. The sequence continues at coordinate 84,555 of NW_026137768.1, forward strand.
TTTTGAACTTTTTAAAATCGGTTCGGTAAATATGGAGAAAAGCTATGCACCAGTTTGAGAAATGTGTTTTCGAGAAAAACGTGTTTAAAGTTTCCAAAACATAATACTTTAAACTAAGGCTATCAAACAATCTATGATAACAACTTTTCTTTACATATTTTTTAAAAAACGTTTTGGGACAGTAATTTTCTGAAACTAAGTAACATTTTCAAGCAAAAAAATCGACTTTTTTGGAATTCTAAACTAGAAAGTCCCTTTAAAGGTGCTTTTATAACTATAGTATTCTGGTCAAGCAATCGGCTGGATTGAATTTTCACGGAAAATCACTGAATTTAATTGGTTATAACAAAATTCAATTTTCACGGTGAAAATGTAATATTTGTCAGAGCCATGCAAATTTAGTTATACAACCTTGACAATTCAATCCAGTTGATTGCTTAACCAAAATACTGGGGGTATAAAGCACCCTAAGTCTTTATAAATTAGTCGAATATTAGATATACAAGAGACCCTATTTATTGACACTTAATGAGCATTTAATGATACTACCGAGGAATCCCACCTTTTAGCAGTAGTATACTTAAAAATTTGTCCGGACTGCACCAATCAGAATATGAGTATAGCATCGTGTCGTCGGACTCAATTTAGAGACGAAGAAGATGTGAGGCTTAAAACATATTAATTAAAGGCTATGCTATACATGTAAATCATATGCTCTTCATGTCCCGAGGCGAAATTTAAGGCCCGCTTTACAAGGAGTAAAGTAGGGTTAAACAAACCCTATTTAGCTTCCTCAACTAGTAGCAAATTTCCCTTTCTTTCACGTCTCGATTCAAAGTAGGGTCTAAAAATGTTGATTTCAGTTTTAAATGGTAATTAAAAAAATTGTGTGAAAAAGAAATTAATTTTGCTTTAATCAAATTAATTAACCCGTCAACGATCGCGCCGTGAGAAAAAGTCTCACGCAACACTACTCAACATATAGGGCGCTGTTGCAGTGCGAGTGAGAAACAAAAAATAGCGCGACTGCTGAAGGGTTAAAAGAGTATTTTTTTTGTATTTTTTATACTTTTTAAATCGAACTAGACCCTCTTTAGCTTCCTCAACCAATCGCAAATTTCTGTTTATTCCACGTTTGGATTCAAAGGAGGGTCTAGGGGAGTCTACAAGATCCAAAAGAGGACCTATTTAGGTTCTAAGGGAAGCTAAAGAGGATTCGAATTTCGCCTCGGGGTGTCTCTTGAAAATCACGTTACTAGCAGAGTAGAACTATTAACAAGATAAAAAAATCTATACCTGTTGGAAACAACAGGTGATTTTATATTAAGACGATTTTTCTATTGTCGCTAGCAGAATTGCTCCTCTGTTAGCAGAGTAGCAGTATTAACAAGATAAAAAATTCCATACTTGTTGGAAACAACAGATGATTTTATTTTAAGAAGATTTTCGTCTGTCGCCAGCTGAATTGCTTCTCTGCTAGAAGATTAGCACTATTAACAAGATGGAAAGTTTCATACCTGTTGGAAATAATAGACGATTTTATTTTCAGTAGATTTTTCTTGTGTCACCAGCAGTGTAGCACTATTACCTTGATAAAAGAGTCCATACCTGTTGGAAACAACAGATGATTTTATTTTAAGAAGTTTTTCTTCTGTCGCTAACAGAATTGCTTCTCTTTTGGCAGAGTAGCAGTGTTAACGAGATGGAATGTTTTATACCTGTTGAAAACAACAGACGATTTATTTTATGAAGATTTTCTTCTGTCGCTAACAGAATTACTTCTCTTTTAGCAGTTAGCAGTGTTAACGAGATGGAATGTTTTATACCTGTTGGAAACAACAGATGATTTAATTTTAAGAAGATTTTCTTCTGTCGCCAGCTGAATTGCTTCTCTGCTAGCAGATTAGCACTATTAACAAGATGGAAAGTTTCATACCTGTTGGAAATAATAGACGATTTTATTTTACGAAGATTTTCTTCTGTCGCTAACAGAATTGCTTCTCTGTTAGCAGAGTAGCAGTGTTAACGAGATGGAATGTTTTATACCTGTTGGAAACAACAGATGATTTTATTTTAAGAAGATACTCTTCTGTCGCCAGCTGAATTGCTTCTCTGCTATCAGATTAGCACTATTAACAAGATGGAAAGTTTTATATCTGTTGGAAACAACAGATGATTTTATTTGCAGTAGATTTTTGTTTTGTCGCTAACAAAATTGCTTCTCTGTTAGCAGAGTAGCAGTGTTAACGAGATGGAATGTTTTATACCTGTTGGAAACAACAGATGATTTTATTTTAAGAAGATACTCTTCTGTCGCCAGCTGAATTGCTTCTCTGCTAGCAGATTAGCACTATTTACAAGATGGAAAGTTTTATACCTGTTGGAAATAATAGACGATCTTATTTTCAGTAGATTTTTTTTTGTCGCTAACAGAATTGCTTCTCTGTTAGCAGAGTAGCAGTGTTAACGAGATGGAATGTTTTATACCTGTTGGAAACAACAGATGATTTTATTTTAAGAAGATACTCTTCTGTCGCCAGCTGAATTGCTTCTCTGCTATCAGATTAGCACTATTAACAAGATGGAAAGTTTTATACCTGTTGGAAACAACAGATGATTTTATTTGCAGTAGATTTTTGTTTTGTCGCTAACAAAATTGCTTCTCTGTTAGCAGAGTAGCAGTGTTAACGAGATGGAATGTTTTATACCTGTTGGAAACAACAGATGATTTTATTTTAAGAAGATACTCTTCTGTCGCCAGCTGAATTGCTTCTCTGCTAGCAGATTAGCACTATTTACAAGATGGAAAGTTTTATACCTGTTGGAAATAATAGACGATCTTATTTTCAGTAGATTTTTTTTTGTCGCTAACAGAATTGCTTCTCTGTTAGCAGAGTAGCAGTGTTAACGAGATGGAATGTTTTATACCTGTTGGAAACAACAGATGATTTTATTTTAAGAAGATACTCTTCTGTCGCCAGCTGAATTGCTTCTCTGCTATCAGATTAGCACTATTAACAAGATGGAAAGTTTTATACCTGTTGGAAACAACAGATGATTTTATTTGCAGTAGATTTTTGTTTTGTCGCTAACAAAATTGCTTCTCTGTTAGCAGAGTAGCAGTGTTAACGAGATGGAATGTTTTATACCTGTTGGAAACAACAGATGATTTTATTTTAAGAAGATACTCTTCTGTCGCCAGCTGAATTGCTTCTCTGCTAGCAGATTAGCACTATTTACAAGATGGAAAGTTTTATACCTGTTGGAAATAATAGACGATCTTATTTTCAGTAGATTTTTTTTTGTCGCTAACAGAATTGCTTCTCTGTTAGCAGAGTAGCAGTGTTAACGAGATGGAATGTTTTATACCTGTTGGAAACAACAGATGATTTTATTTTAAGAAGATACTCTTCTGTCGCCAGCTGAATTGCTTCTCTGCTATCAGATTAGCACTATTAACAAGATGGAAAGTTTTATACCTGTTGGAAACAACAGATGATTTTATTTGCAGTAGATTTTTGTTTTGTCGCTAACAAAATTGCTTCTCTGTTAGCAGAGTAGCAGTGTTAACGAGATGGAATGTTTTATACCTGTTGGAAACAACAGATGATTTTATTTTAAGAAGATACTCTTCTGTCGCCAGCTGAATTGCTTCTCTGCTAGCAGATTAGCACTATTTACAAGATGGAAAGTTTTATACCTGTTGGAAATAATAGACGATCTTATTTTCAGTAGATTTTTTTTTGTCGCTAGCAGTGTAGCACTATTACCTTGATAAAAGAGTCCATACCTGTTGGAAACAACAGATGATTTTATTTTAAGAAGATACTCTTCTGTCGCCAGCTGAATTGCTTCTCTGCTAGCAGATTAGCACTATTTACAAGATGGAAAGTTTTATACCTGTTGGAAATAATAGACGATCTTATTTTCAGTAGATTTTTTTTTTGTCGCTAACAGAATTGCTTCTCTGTTAGCAGAGTAGCAGTGTTAACGAGATGGAATGTTTTATACCTGTTGGAAACAACAGATGATTTTATTTTAAGAAGATACTCTTCTGTCGCCAGCTGAATTGCTTCTCTGCTAGCAGATTAGCACTATTTACAAGATGGAAAGTTTTATACCTGTTGGAAATAATAGACGATCTTATTTTCAGTAGATTTTTTTTTGTCGCTAACAGAATTGCTTCTCTGTTAGCAGAGTAGCAGTGTTAACGAGATGGAATGTTTTATACCTGTTGGAAACAACAGATGATTTTATTTTAAGAAGATACTCTTCTGTCGCCAGCTGACTTGCTTCTCTGCTAGCAGATTAGCACTATTTACAAGATGGAAAGTTTTATACCTGTTGGAAATAATAGACGATCTTATTTTCAGTAGATTTTTTTTTGTCGCTAGCAGTGTAGCACTATTACCTTGATAAAAGAGTCCATACCTGTTGGAAACAACAGATGATTTTATTTTAAGAAGATACTCTTCTGTCGCCAGCTGAATTGCTTCTCTGCTATCAGATTAGCACTATTTACAAGATGGAAAGTTTTATACCTGTTGGAAATAATAGACGATCTTATTTTCAGTAGATTTTTTTTTGTCGCTAACAGAATTGCTTCTCTGTTAGCAGAGTAGCAGTGTTAACGAGATGGAATGTTTTATACCTGTTGGAAACAACAGATGATTTTATTTTAAGAAGATACTCTTCTGTCGCCAGCTGAATTGCTTCTCTGCTATCAGATTAGCACTATTAACAAGATGGAAAGTTTTATACCTGTTGGAAACAACAGATGATTTAATTTGCAGTAGATTTTTGTTTTGTCGCTAACAAAATTGCTTCTCTGTTAGCAGAGTAGCAGTGTTAACGAGATGGAATGTTTTATACCTGTTGGAAACAACAGATGATTTTATTTTAAGAAGATACTCTTCTGTCGCCAGCTGAATTGCTTCTCTGCTAGCAGATTAGCACTATTTACAAGATGGAAAGTTTCATACCTGTTGGAAATAACAGACGATTTTATTATCAGTAGATTTTTCTTATGTCGCTAGCAGTAAAGCACTATTAACAAGATAAAAAATTCTATATCTGTTGGAAACAATATCATTTTAATTTAAAATATTTTTTTCTGTCGCTAGCAGAATTGCTTCTCTGCTAGTAGGGTGTAATTATTAACGAGATAGAAAGTTTCATACTTGTTGGAAACAACAGATGATTTTATTTTAAGAAGATACTCTTCTGTCGCCAGCTGAATTGCTTCTCTGCTAGCAGATTAGCACTATTAACAAGATAGAAAGTTTTATACCTGTTGGAAATAATAGACGATCTTATTTTCAGTAGATTTTTGTTTTGTCGCTAGCAGAATTACTTCTCTGTTAGCAGAGTAGCAGTGTTAACGAGATGAAATGTTTTATACCTGTTGGAAACAACAGATGATTTTATTTTAAGAAGATACTCTTCTGTCGCCAGCTGAATTGCTTCTCTGCTAGCAGATTAGCACTATTTACAAGATGGAAAGTTTTATACCTGTTGGAAATAATAGACGATTTTATTTGCAGTAGATTTTTGTTTTGTCGCTAACAAAATTGCTTCTCTGTTAGCAGAGTAGCAGTGTTAACGAGATGGAACGTTTTATACCTGTTGGAAACAACAGATGATTTTATTTTAAGAAGTTTTTCTTCTGTCGCTAACAGAATTGCTTCTCTGTTATCAGAGTAGCAGTGTTAACGAGATGGAACGTTTTATACCTGTTGGAAACAACAGATGATTTAATTTTAAGAAAATTTTCGTCTGTCGCCAGCTGAATTGCTTCTCTTTTAGCAGAGAAGCAGTGTTAACGAAATGGAATGTTTCATACCTGTTGGAAACAACAGACGATTTTATTTTCAGTAAATTTTACTTTTGTCGCTAGCAGTGTAGCACTATTAACAAGATAAAAATTTCTATACCTGTTGGAAGCAACAGACGATTTTATTTTAAGAAGATATTCTTCTGTCGCCAGCTGAATTGCTTCTCTGCTAGCAGATTAGCACTATTTACAAGATGGAAAGTTTTATACCTGTTGGAAATAATAGACGATCTTATTTTCAGTAGATTTTTTTTTTGTCGCTAACAGAATTGCTTCTCTGTTAGCAGAGTAGCAGTGTTAACGAGATGGAATGTTTTATACCTGTTGGAAACAACAGATGATTTTATTTTAAGAAGTTTTTCTTCTGTCGCTAACAGAATTGCTTCTCTGTTATCAGAGTAGCAGTGTTAACGAGATGGAACGTTTTATACCTGTTGGAAACAACAGATGATTTAATTTTAAGAAAATTTTCGTCTGTCGCCAGCTGAATTGCTTCTCTTTTAGCAGAGAAGCAGTGTTAACGAAATGGAATGTTTCATACCTGTTGGAAACAACAGACGATTTTATTTTCAGTAAATTTTACTTTTGTCGCTAGCAGTGTAGCACTATTAACAAGATAAAAATTTCTATACCTGTTGGAAACAACAGACGATTTTATTTTAAGAAGATATTCTTCTGTCGCCAGCTGAATTGCTTCTCTGCTAGCAGATTAGCACTATTTACAAGATGGAAAGTTTTATACCTGTTGGAAATAATAGACGATTTTATTTGCAGTAGATTTTTGTTTTGTCGCTAACAAAATTGCTTCTCTGTTAGCAGAGTAGCAGTGTTAACGAGATGGAACGTTTTATACCTGTTGGAAACAACAGATGATTTTATTTTAAGAAGTTTTTCTTCTGTCGCTAACAGAATTGCTTCTCTGTTATCAGAGTAGCAGTGTTAACGAGATGGAACGTTTTATACCTGTTGGAAACAACAGATGATTTAATTTTAAGAAAATTTTCGTCTGTCGCCAGCTGAATTGCTTCTCTTTTAGCAGAGAAGCAGTGTTAACGAAATGGAATGTTTCATACCTGTTGGAAACAACAGACGATTTTATTTTCAGTAAATTTTACTTTTGTCGCTAGCAGTGTAGCACTATTAACAAGATAAAAATTTCTATACCTGTTGGAAACAACAGACGATTTTATTTTAAGAAGATATTCTTCTGTCATCAGTAGAATTGCTTCTCTGATAGCAGATTAGCACTATTTACAAGATGGAATGTTTTATACCTGTTGGAAAAAACAGATGATTTTATTTTAAGAAGATATTCTTTTATCGCTAACAGAATTGCTTCTCTGTCTGCAGAGTAGCAGTGTTAACGAGATGGAATGTTTCATACCTGTTGGCAACAACACATGATTTAATTCTAAGAAGATTTTCGTCTGTCCCCAGCAGAATTGCTTCTCTGCTAGCAAATTTGCACTATTTACAAGATGGAAAGTTTTATACCTGTTGGAAATAACAGACGATTTTATTATCAGTAGATTTTTCTTATGTCGCTAGCAGTAAAGCACTATTAACAAGATAAAAAATTCTATATCTGTTGGAAACAATATCATTTTAATTTAAAATATTTTTTTCTGTCGCTAGCAGAATTGCTTCTCTGCTAGTAGGGTGTAATTATTAACGAGATAGAAAGTTTCATACTTGTTGGAAACAACAGATGATTTTATTTTAAGAAGATACTCTTCCGTCGCCAGCTGAATTGCTTCTCTGCTAGCAGATTAGCACTATTAACAAGATAGAAAGTTTTATACCTGTTGGAAATAATAGACGATTTTATTTTCAGTAGATTTTTGTTTTGTCGCTAGCAGTGTAGCACTATTACCTTGATAAAAGAGTCCATACCTGTTGGAAACAACAGATGATTTCATTTTAAGAAGTTCTTCTTCTGTCGCCAGCTGAATTGCTTCTCTGCTAGCAGATTAGCACTATTAACAAGATGGAAAGTTTCATACCTGTTGGAAATAATAGACGATTTTATTTGCAGTAGATTTTTGTTTTGTCGCTAGCAAAATGGCTTCTCTGTTAGCAGAGTAGCAGTGTTAACGAGATGGAATGTTTTATACCTGTTGGAAACAACAGATGATTTAATTTTAAGAAGATTTTCGTCGGTCGCCAGCTGAATTGCTTCTCTGCTAGAAGATTAGCACTATTAACAAGATGGAAAGTTTCATACCTGTTGGAAATAACAGACGATTTTATTTTACGAAGATTTTCTTCTGTCGCTAACAGAATTGCTTCTCTGTTAGCAGAGTAGCAGTGTTAACGAAATGGAATGTTTCATACCTGTTGGAAACAACAGGCGATTTTATTTTCAGTAGATTTTTGTTTTGTCGCCAGCAGTGTAGCACTATTACCTTGATAAAAGATTCCATACCTGTTGGAAACAACAGATGATTTCATTTTAAGAAGTTCTTCTTCTGTCACTAACAGAATTGCTTCTCTGTTAGCAGAGTAGCAGTGTTAACGAGATGGAATGTTTTATACCTGTTGGAAACAACAGATGATTTTATTTTAAGAAGATACTCTTCTGTCGTCAGCAGAATTGCTTTTCTGTTATCAGAGTAGCAGTTTTAACGAGATGGAACGTTTCATACCTGTTGGAAACAACAGATGATTTTATTTTAAGAAGTTTTTTCTTTTGTCGCTAGCAGATTTGCTCCTCTGCTAGCAGAGGAGATGTATTAACGAGATGGAATGTTTCATACCTGTTGGAAACAACAGATTATTTTATTTTAAGAAGATTTTCCTTCTGTCGCTAATAAACTATTACTACTAATAAGATGAAAAATTTTATACCTGTAAAAACAACAGATGATCATCAGCGAAGAAGAATTTTCTAAATTTTATCACAAATGCAGAACTTTGTACGAACAGAAAAGTATTCGACCTATTAGCTACAACAGATATTCATCCTGGAAGAAGAATTTTCGTATTTTGTGATTAAAGTAGCACTGCTTATCGTAATAAAAGTATCGTACCTCTTGGTCACAACAAACGTTCATTCTCTAAGAAGGATTTCATAGTTTTGCTATAAAATCTACTTTACTTGCAATATGAAAGACCTACTTCTTAAGGTGGTACACGCGCGATAGCACTTTTGTATAGAATTCGATGAAATTGAAAATTTTAACAGTTAATAGCGAGATCTACATATTCTCAAAGTTTTAAAAAAATTGACCGTTTCTGAAACGAGATATACATGTTAAAAGTTTGATACTTTAACATGGTTAACCTATAAAGAGTGCACAAAAACGGCACATTTCTTTCAGTAACTTCTAAAATGTTCTATAGATTTATTTGAAAAACTAAGATATTATAAATAAATATTTAAAGAATTTAAACGAAAAGGATTTAACAATATTAACCGTTTCATTTAAGAGATATATAAGTTTAAAAAATAATAATTTTAACGTTAGTGAAATGGCAAGTCATATATGTGGCAACGTCGCTTTATATAGCTCTCAATGCAAGCTCTTTAAAAATAGAAAAGTGCGCGAAAAATTTAAAAAATGGAAAATAAGGGACAATAATGTTGCAAATGTTGTTTATTTAGTAAAATTAATATTATTGTAGTATATAACAAATTGATATATCTTTTCTTTACATTGATAATTCATATTATAAGTTAAAACAATATAAATGACGGTCACACCAGGTTATGTTCTTCCTCGGCTTCATGTTTCTTTCTTTCCGCGAGATTCATTGCAGCCAAACTTTTTAATCGGTGATTGATAACATTTGCTTTTGCAAACTTTCCCTTTTCTCGAAGTTGTTTATAAGAAAAATGTTTCTTCATATCAATCGTTTCTTGTTCACCAGATACAATACACAAAATTACAAAATTGCGACGTTGCCACGCTTCGTAACCTGCTTAGTATACTTGTGTATGTACGTGTCTGTATATAGGGCTAACGATGTATTCAGTACAGTGAGGCAAAAAAATTTTAAGCAGCATGCTATAGTAACTGTAGTAGACTATACCATACTATTAGAGTTTACTTTTGAGACTGACTGCTGGAAGTATACTACCTTAACAAAAACAGATTTTTTTATTCTAGGAAGATTTTCGTACTTTTGCTAGTAAACCAGTATTACTTACAAGAAAAACAATTTCATACTTGTTAGCAACAACAATTTTGCATTATCTAAAAAGAGTTTTTAATTTTTTCACCAAAGCAGCACTACTTACAATAATAATAACTCACATGCTGGCAACAACAAATGCTTATGTTCAAAGAAGAATTTTTAACTGTAGCCAAAAAAGGAGCACTACTTATTTAGATTTAGAAAAATATCAAAACTGTTGGCAACAACAACTTTGTTTCTTCAAATTATAATTTGTATAAACATGTATAGAACTATTTGTAAGTCTTTTACTTTTAAATATTAAGAGGTTGATAATATTTTTAAATAAAAATCCTTTATTGAAGAATTAGTTTTATTGTATAATTATTATTATTATTGTACTCATTAAGTTTCGATAAGTTAATTGGTAGAAATATATTTTATTTTATTCGTATCGTATTTGTAAATCAGATTTTCTTCTTTTTTATTCACTTAAACATCACTCTACGAGTATGGGTGAGACTGTCAGAAAAAAGCGATTTGCAATTGGCCTTCCGATTTTTTTAAAAACTGTTGAAATTAATAAGCTTAGTTAAGATCGAGGGTTAGATAGTTTCAACATATATATTGAATAAAAAAAATAATAGAAACTTGAATATTTTCAGAGATATTGCATTTTTTGGCAACTTCAAGTAATTTCGTAGCTTATAAAGTGCACACACAGATTGGATTCAAAAAATTCTAAATTTTTACTTTTCTGTAGAAAAAGATGATTAATCATTTTGAATTATATTTTCATCCATTTTTTTGTATTCTCGCTTGTACTGAGTTAGAAAATTCTAATCTATTCCTTTTTAAGTTTTCAATTGTTTTAAATTCTGTAACACGGAACTAAACTTCTGCATTAAAAATCAAAGGTTCAAATCCTCAGACCGAAAACTTTTTATGTATAAAATTGTAAAGTACAGTACATTCAGGTAAAAACATAATTTGTATTCAAAACGATATAACACATATACTCATATTAAGGGGTTATAACAGTGTGACACTTTTAAAAAATAGAATTTTTTTCTTGAATTCTTTGCAAGTTCATTTTATTTTTTATATTCTTTAATTATAGTTAAATATGGGAGACCGAGAAGGAAAGTAAAAAAGTCAGTTTTTTGTGCTAGCGTTAGAAATATTTGTCGGATAAATTTGTCCAATATATTAAATAAGCTTAGACATTCACCTTTTAAAGACATTCGAATTAAACATTAGAATAAATTGACAGCTCACAGTATAACTTTTTTGCAATCTCTTTATCTGTTACTTTCCTCCTCAGCCCCGAGCAGGAAAGTAACAGTATTAAATTATGTAAAATTCTTTAGACTACAGACTGTTATTAATTAGAAATTTTTATATTATGAACACATAAAAGTTCAAGCACACTTTATACTTATTTGGCACATATTTAAAACATTTTATGAATTTAGCTAATTCTTTTAAAGATATTTTATGCTTACCTAGATCATAGATGTTTCTTAAGTAAATCTCTGTTTAATTGTTTTAAACAAATTGGAAAAATAAAGCATTAAATCATTAAACAACTCGGTTTAAAGTAATAAAGTTTAAAAAACGAATTAACAATTATGACAAACATAGTTTCTTTCACAGGCACTAGAAGCTTCATGTGCCCATAATTTGCACACTAAACATTGTATCCATTCATTTTTGTTTAGATTTAATAAATACTTACATTTAATTAAATTCTAATTTATTAATTATTAATTTTAAAATAAACAATTGTGATTGTTAGGTTATATTAATCTGTAAAAACAGTGACTACTTTACACACCATAATAGAAAAGTTTTATTCCTAAAATTAAATACGATTTGCATCCATCATTAGTTAAAACGTGTACTACATCGTTACGAGGAGAAAAGTAGCAACATGTTACTATCCTCCTCGGTAACTTTTTTCTTGTATGTCAAAGAAAAATTAAAACTACACAAAAGTGTTAAACATTTATTAAAAATCTATTAACAGAACTTAAAGACAGATAATAAGGCTACAAAATAACGAAAGGCATATTTTGTAAAACAATAAAATTAAAAAAATCTAGAGTTTGAAAATTTGAACGAAAATTTTCATTTGACGTTTTTTCTGCGTTTCACACCTGAATCATTTCTAACCTTTCCTATCAGTCCCGGAAACACTATGAAGAAGAAGGGTGAACAGTGCTGACTAAAAATATTTTTGAACTATGTCTATCCGATAATTTGTTTAAAAGTTATAAGCTTTATATTTGCTTGAAAATCGTTAATCGGGGATTTTCGGAGTCGCTGATTTCAAATCTGATGTAAGTTTTTCAAAATTAAAATGTCGGATCCAATATAGCGGACAGGAAAATTAAAAATCAATACAATTTACTATTATCAAATTCGTAATCAGTGACCTTGAAAACCCCTGAATAACGAGTTTTTAGCACAACCGTCAAATTTAAAAAAATATATCCAAAATATATCTTTTTGAAAAAGTAACATCAGATTTGTAATCAATGACCCCAAAAACCTCCGAGTAACGATTTTCAAGCGAATATGTTAAAGTACATTAAAAAATAAGTTGTCTGGATCAGAGGGACCCAGCTCAGGCAAGTACGTACATGAGAGCTGTAAAATAATGTATTAGAAATAATTTTACATAAAAAAATTCTCTTTCTTTTTTTAAGTATACGTTTTCGCTTCAGCTTATCCAATTTGATAACGATTTTGAAAAAAAAATTTCTTAAATAATAGAAGTTGATGAAAAAGCAAATTGTCTAGATGCGAGAGACCCAGCTCAGGCACGAAAGGGTTAAAAGAAAACTTTTTAATCTTTATGGGACTGAGGAAAAAAACACCTTTTATGGCCGGACGAGGCAGCCGGGTACCTATGTTTCATTTATTGAAGATTTTGTATCAAAATAAGCAGTTCAATTCATAAACATTGCTAATAAAAAATTATCATTATTAGTTGTTTATTTAAAAACTGTCCATTATGTATTAAGTATTTTGTATACATTCCCAATTTCATTGATCTTTCATTGAATAGTATCCGTGTATATACTTTTTTGCTAAATTGCAAAACAGGTACATATTTAGGCTGATTATTTATGAAATCAAATATAAAAATGTAATAAATTTTTTTTTTATTATTTAAAATACATTTTTAATAAAAATTAATTCTATTTAAACTTCATTTTTATGGTAAATTTAAAGTTAAAAACTGACGGAGCACTTAAAAGTAGCAAGGTGCCTTAAATGCTTGGGTTACGGTCACGCTACCCGAGCTTGCAAGGGCCACGACAGAACCAAAAACTGTCGGAGATGCGGCAAGGAAGGTCACCTAGTGAAGACCTGCACTGTCAAGAATCCAAAGTTTTTAACATGCACAGATTTGGGGAAGACAGCAACGGACCATGTCGGTGGAAAAACCTAATGTCCGGTTTACGAACGGGAATTGCAGAGGCTTAGGAGAGCAAACCCTTAAAGTTTCTGCAGGTCAACCTGCACACCTGCAGGGAGGCACAAGCTCTTGTGAGGCAAACTGTCATGGAAAAAGGGGTGGACGTTTTGTTCTGCAGTGAGAAGCATAGAAAGAACGACCTTGCCCCTTAGTACCAGGATAAGACAGGAAGAGCGGCTGTGCAGGTGTGCAACCCAGTAGTGGGATTACAAATAGTGCTAGTCGCTATGTAGTGCTTTTTGCTATTTGGGGTTAAACACTTACACATTTTTTAGTGCAATTTGTTCTAAATTATGTCTAAAATGAAATAGCGTTAACAGTTTCTTCAAAACTTAAACTACAATATCGTAATTCCAAAGAGAATATAAACATAACCCTACTGGATAAGACTTTTGACATAGAATTCATGTCAATTTCCTAAAAGATTTTATCTACGTAGCAAACCAATACGACACGAAGCTGGAAACAATTCTCTAACTTCATGTTTGCCAACTGTTACTTTACAATAAAATAATTTACAAAAAATTATTTGATTAAATATTTTGATAATTCGAATAAATTTAACCTGAATCCATAATTTTTAATTTCATACTTTCTGCTTTAAAAAGTACTCATAATATAATTTCTATCTTTGAATTTTACCAGCGAAACAATTGTGCTAACCTAAATCTGTGAAACTGATACAATTTTTTTGAGTTACCTAGTAACAAAAAATTCTTTTAAGTGAATGTAGCTTTAAATCGCTACGTAGCGAAATCTTCATAGCACTGTTGCTATTCGTAATCCCACTCCACATCTGCGGGTTGACAGATTCCTGGAGTCGTCCAGCGAGTTCGTGTGGGTGGAGGTGGCAGGCTTGCGTATGTATAGATCTTACTTCTCTCCAAACGATCCGCTGGCAGACTTCGAATCCGAGATTGATGACCTCGAATCGAGCCTTAGAGAATCCACGCTGGATGTCCTCGTCACGGGCGACTTTAATGCAAAGTCGCCAGAGTGGGGTGAGACAAGGCTCGATAAAAGAGGAAAAATGATCGGCGAAATGGTCTCCAGGAACAACTTTCTTGTTGTAAACCGGGGAACGACATGGACGTTTAGAAGAGATGCGATCGGATCGATTATCGATCTAACGATCGCATCGACAAGATTATTCTGCCGCATAAGCGACTGGCGGGTCTCTGAGGAATATACCGCAAATGACCACCAGTATATTGAGTTCTCAGTCTCAGTGGGAGACACACGAAGAGGTAGCAGACAGGAAGTACGTAGTCGAAAATACCCCTCGTGGAATACTAGGAGACTCAACAAGGAGAAGTTCGTCCGGTCTCTTCAAGAGGCAAGCCTCATTGAGGATTTGTGCTGGGTGAAGAGACCGAACAGTCTGGAAGCAGAGGTACGAACGGTGAACAAAATGATTTACACCGCTTGCGACGCGTCAATGCTGTGTCGTAAAGGTACCTCTTCAAAGAAACGCTCCTTGCACTGGTGGTCAGAGGAATTGGTCTCCTTGTGGAAGGAATGTACACATGTTAAAAGGACATACACCCGATCTAAGGGAGATCCTTCGCTTAAAAGCGCATATAAGGAGGCCAAAAGAAACCTCAAGAAAGAGATCCGCGCGTCGCAAAGCCGTAGCTGGAAGGACCTAATCGAAGAAGTCGATAAGGACCCATGGGGTCTGGCTTTTAAAATCGTTACTAAGAAATTAGTGACGAGGCAAAAGACCTCCGGCCTGGACAATCCCGATTGGGTCCGCCAGATAATAAAAGCTCTGTTTCCTCCTGCAGAGCCGTGGCTTATGACGGACTGGAGTTCCTGTCAGGTCAGAGAGGAGGAACTCTTCACTCTTACGGAACTGCGAAAAGCAGGTAAGAGATTAAAAACACGCAAGACACCTGGAATCGATGGGATAAGTAACGAGACCCTTAAAATGGTAATCGAAGCTTCACCCCAGATTCTGCTGAAATGCTTTAATCTCTGCCTGGAGAGAGGAGAGTTCTTCCAGGACTGGAAAAGACAGAGGCTAGTCCTCCTAAGGAAATGTGATAAACCTCTGGATTAGGTCTCTTCGTTCACGCCTTTATGCCTGTTAGATAAGATGGGAAAACTTCTAGAGGACATAGTTCTGCAGAGAATGCAAGCACATTTGACCGTAGAAAATCGTCTGTCCGATTACCAATTTAGTTTCCGTAAAGGCCTGTCCACAGTTGATGCCATTCAGGAAGTAGTGGACCTAGCCAATAAAGGAAAAAACAAATTGGGACCGGGGAAAAAGAAGAGCTTCTGCTCATTAGTGGCAATCGACATACGGAATGAGTTTAATTCCGCGAGATGAGAAGATCTCATCGAGTCGATGCGTAAGAAAGGAATACCTGTTGCGGATAATGGACAATTATCTTAGCGATAGGTGGGTCATATACGAGGGAGACACCTGTACTCTCAAAAAAGAGATGCAGTGTGGGGCCCCTCAAGGCTCGGACCATTCGTATGGAGTGTATCTTATGATGAATTCTTGCGAATGGGGCTACCCGAAGGCTCGGTAATCATCGGCTTTGCGGACGACGCAAATCTTGTGGATTTGGTGAACGAATGTCTGAGACGAGCTAAAAGCTGGATGGAGGCCAGAGGCCTTCAAATGTCCCTGGAAAAGACCGAAGCTTTGCTCATCACAGACAGACGTGGTTACCATGCTCCGCGAATCGTGATAGACGATTTCGAGGTCAAATGGAGGAAGTATATAACATATCTGGGTGTGGAGTTGGATGGAAGGTTAAACTTCCATCACCACATAGCTACGGCGTCAAATAAGGCGATTGAATGTGCGGCAAACTTGACCCGCCTGATGCCTAACATTGGCGGGCCAAACGAAAATAAAAGAAGACTGGTAGCGAGTGTTGCCCACGCTAAGCTGTTTTATGCAGCACCAGCGTGGGCTCCCTCACTCCGAACAAACAGGAGTCTGACTATCTGTCAGGAGATACTGTCCGCGCAGAGATGCATTACCACGCGTATCATCTCTGCATATAGGATGGTATCCACGAGTGCTGCGCAATTCCTTGCGAGTGTCCCGCCAGCAGATCTTTGGCAAGGGAAAGGGAGGAAGTCGACGCCCTGTTTAAGGAACGACTGTCCTCCGACGACGTAATTAAGCTCAGCAAGGACTGTATACGCGTTAACGCGAGACGCAGGCTCATAGACAGATGGCGCCGGAGAACATGGTATCGCTGATGACCTGCTCCCAGGAAAACTGGCGGCACATCGAGACCTTCATAACATTTGTAATGAAGGTGAAAGATCTCGATGGCCGCAAAAAATAGTGAATTGCACATAATTATTTATTTATTATTTTTTATTTATTTCTTTTTACACTATTATTTGTTTTGTCCCTTTTACACTTTATGTTTCTTTTGTATTTTTACCTCTTTTGACTTGTCTTTTTTACAATTTTAATCATTTTATTTTACTAATTTATACCAATTTTTATGGTTGCTTTTTGTCTTTTTACATTTTTAATTAGTGATTTTTTATTTTATTTATTTATTTTTTTTAATGTGTTGTTTTGTCAATTCCGTTTTTTAAAAATTAACGCAGGAATGGACGAAGCCAGTTTCATCCGGCAGAGATGGAGTGCCGCTCTCGAAGGCAAAAGTCTTCCGACGGTTCCGAGGGTGGATATAGGGCTCCAAATCAAGGGTTACGGGTTTTAGTGCGTCGGGGCTGGTAGAAGGTCGCCAGCTGTATTTTTACCAATCTCACATAACCTCGGTACGCGGAACTGAGGTATCTGTATGCAGATTTCCCAACAGTTCCTAAGCAAAAAAAAAAAGTTAAAAACTGACAATTTCTTCTGAATATTATTATTTAACTATAGTAACTAAATTACATATTTTATAAAAAAAATTATAAAAATTTACTATAAAAATTAGTAATAATTATTTAATGTAATTTTTCATAATTTTTAATAGAAATTTCTACATTTATCTGCATGTTGCTCTATTACTTTATGAAAAATATTTTTTTCTCAAAATTAAAAAATAAGAATTAACAATTAAAAAAATCGGACAAGTGCGAGTTACACTCGCATTAAAACCGAGGGTTCTGTACCCTTAAACCTAAAATTTAAGGGAGTAAAAGTGTGAAGGCAGCTGGAAAAATTCAAATTTTGCTTAATTTTTCCTGTAATGTGAGCATGAAAACACATAGATAGACACATAGTCACATATATCGAAAATTATCAGTTTTTCCTTGAAAACGCTAAGATTATCTACTCTAATCATGCTCACTATATGTTTCTTGTAAGCTACACGTAAAAATATATAAATTTAAAGCCCTTTAGATAAAATTTTCTTCGTTTTTTGAAGAAAATTCATGATTTTTATCGAATCGTTCTCGCTATATTTTTTTGCTATCTACACATAAAAATACGTAAAAATGTATAAATTTGAATCCCTTGAGATAAAATTTTCTTTTTTTTTGGAAAAATCCATGATTTTTTCTAAAAATATGAGTTCTCCTTAAAAACAATATGATCATCAAATCCAATCGTGCTCGATATATTTTTTCTGTAATTTATACGCAAAAATACGCATGTATACCAAATATTAACTGTCTTGGTCAAATAGTGTGTGTGCTAGGAGGATTAAACGCTTTTTTTCAAAATTTTTGATTTTTCCTTGACAACGCTATAATAATCAATTCCTATGAAATTCGCTATATTTTTTCTGTAATCTACACATCAAAATACATATGTGACAGTCCCCGAGAGAAGGGACCTTAGCTCACCAAAACGAATTTCACAGGGCAAGCGTTTGAAGAAGAAGCAGAAACGCGGAACTCGAAGAGTGGGGCGGAACTTCTGAAAAGTTCCCCCACCACACTAACACAACGTTGTGTTTCTGTATACGTGAGCTTCGTCTACTTCGTGTATCTTCGGGTCTCAGTCAGCACGAACCGAGCGAAGCTCACGTACGCGAGAGTATAGTTGTGTAAGTAAAGTAGTGGGGCTGATTTCTTGAGTGCCACAATCCGCCTCGAAATGCGCTTGACATACCCATCTTCAAAATGTTATTGTGTCAAAAGCAATTATCCTAATCAGTTTTTGACTTTTGCATGTGAAAAAGCAATTCAAAATCTATCATTTACCATATAAAACTCAATATTGACCTCTGGTGAGCTAAGGTCCCTTCTCTCGGGGACTGTCACATATGTGTACCAAATTTCAGCCCTCTACATAAATTCGTGTGGCCGCTAGTGGGGGAGGGGTACATGCCTTGCTTCACTAGTCTCATTAATAGGGTTCCCTCTTCGGGTACGGAACCCTAAAAAGATTATATTGTTATGAATCACATTTATTTCCAATACTTTTGTATACAGTGGGAGTATTTGAAAAAGTAATTAATACAAGGCATATCAATGATAATTAAAAATTTTATGCGTGAAATATATGTGACGCCCCACGGTGAAAGGGACCTGAAGTCGAGAGCAGCTAAGGTCCCTTTCACCGTAGAGCGTCACATATATCTAATATATAAGTATTAAAATGGATTGAAAAACTGGAAAAGCATATCGAGTGTGATACCGCTACCATTTAACGATCCACAACGATTCTTCAAACCTACATGTTTTAATTTAAAAATTTAACACTCAACAAAACATATGTGGACGTTACCATAAAAATGGCCCATATATATAATCATATTCCTAACAAAATTTGAAAAGTTTTAAGTTATCTTACGCCTCTTTTGGTGAAAAAGAAAAACGAAATCAAAGATTGAAGTACAAATATTTATAATATTTCTGGGATAGTTATTCAGATCATAATTTTTTTAATTCAAAGACACGTCTGTGATGACAAATGAATAGGTTTTTAATTTTTTCATAAACGATTTTAAAAATACAGAGAATTCGAGAAAGTTGACCCTTTTCTCTAAAATGAGATTTTTAATTAAGTAACCGAATTTTTTATGGTGTTAACGTTTAGATAAGAATGATTTGTTTATTTTTAAAAAAGAGAAGGAGAAAATAAGAATAACCTGATTATTAATTAACCTTTAATTAATTATTAATTAACAATTTGGAAGTAAATAATCTGAGTGCTCGTCTGAGTGTCATTGAAAAGTCACGTGCCGCTACATATTTTAAGCTCCGAAATTTACTTAAAATTAAAAAAGATTTTTTATGCTTAAGGGGGCCATTCATTAATTACGTAAGGCTCCTTAGGGGAGGAGGGGTTTATAAGATATAATGTAAGAAGGGGGAGGGGGTCCGAAAATCTTATGACCCCCCCTACAGCTTATATCTTTAACTTTAACGATACAAAAAAGAAAATTAAAAAAAAAATTTTCATTTTTTTTTGTAAATTTCAAATTGATCCTGGTTATGAAGAAATGATCAAAATTTAATTCTAGATACGGCATTTAAAAGCTTATTTCATCACCTTTCAAACGCTTTTTTGAAAATTTTTCTACGATGATTTTTGAAAAAGATATGACTATTTGTATAAAAAAATGACCCATGTCTGTCAAATGAACAAGTGCAAAAATTTTAAACAATTGAAAATTTTTCATGTTTGTAAAATACACTAGTAGTAAATATTCAAACAGTTAAAACTTTTATGTGTGCACCAGTAAAAAATTTTCCAACAATTAAAAACTTTTTGTTTGTAAAATACACCAGTACTAAATGCTCCAAAAATTAAAATATTT
Organism: Leptopilina boulardi; assembly: GCF_019393585.1. Classification (NCBI taxonomy): domain Eukaryota; kingdom Metazoa; phylum Arthropoda; class Insecta; order Hymenoptera; family Figitidae; genus Leptopilina; species Leptopilina boulardi. The sequence continues at coordinate 104,695 of NW_026137768.1, forward strand.
TAAAGTTTGTAAAATACACCAGTACAAAATGTTCCAACAATTAAAAACTTTTTGTTTGTAAAATACACCAGTACTAAATGCTCCAAGAATTAAAATATTTTAAAGTTTGTAAAATACACCAGTACAAAATGTTCCAACAATTAAAAATTTTATGTTTGTGAAATACACCAGTACAAAATGTTCCAAGAATTGAAATAGTTTAAAGTTTGTAAAATACACCAGTACAAAATGTTCCAACAATTAAAAACTTTTTGTTTGTAAAATACACCAGTACAAAATGTTCCAACAATTAAAAATTTTATGTTTGTGAAATACACCAGTACAAAATGTTCCAAGAATTGAAATAGTTTAAAGTTTGTAAAATACACCAGTACAAAATGTTCCAACAATTAAAAATTTTATGTTTGTAAAATACACCAGTACAAAATTTTAATATGTAATAAAAAACAACTTACCTGACAAAAATTTTTACTTCTGTAATATACACCAAAAAATATTTTTATGATATGTATTAAAGACATATGAAAAATATCTTTAATGAGAAAAAAATACTTTCTTCAAGATCTGTTTAAAACACACAATATAAAAAAAATTTTGTGTATAAATGAGACTGATTCAATAAATTTTTGAAGCACTCCGCCATATCATCTGTTAGACCGACATTATGCAAAAAAAACAAAAACAAATATTTTTTTTAGTTCAAGAGTAGTATAATACATTATTGTATTTTAATTTTCTTAAAAAAATTTCTATTCTTCAATAAGAAGAATTAATAACAAAAAAGTTACAATCGGATTTTTGAGAGGTGTTTTTTAACCAAATATTTTTGTCGGGTGAATTGAGACGATACCGAAATTTTTTTTAAAAATATGAAAAAACTATCCCAATAAAAAAAATAATTGGGAGTAAGCGAAAAGAATTGTCGATGCCCGGCGGTTTCGCGTAGAAAAAGTTAACTTATTCACACAGCGCCCTCAGCGCGAACCTCAAAATCATATGGTAAGTTATATGATAACACTGTGCTACAAAAAAAAAAAGTCGTAGACTTTTATGGAGACCTACTACAAGTTGTAGGTCTAGTAGTACTAAAAAAGATGGTATATCAGGAATTTCCCAAACAGCCCCAAAATTTCATTTTACGGGCAAAAAACCGGTTTTTGGTGTTTTTATGTAAAAAATTATTCATAACTTTTTCAATTCTTAACCGATTTGCAAATTTTTTTTTGTTTAAAAGGGGGAAAACACACCTTTTTAACCGTGTATTGCTTGTTCACTCAAAATAAAAACTGACGAGCCTGCAGTTGAAAGTATCTCCGATTTTTCGATTTTTTTTTAATTAGTCAACTTTGACAAAGTTTTTAGGTTATTTTTCGATATCGGGGTTTTTTTTCAAAACAACAGTTTGAAAGTACATGTTATTCCGCGTAAAATGAGCTATTGTGGAATAAAATTGGCCAAAAATTGACGGAATGGTATAAATTTTAAGATTTCAGAATTTTTCGATAAATTTTTATGTACTTAGCTGATTTGTAATAAGCATTTCTTTTTTGCTTTTGAAGTCTCATTCTACCAAATTCCATTGATTACGTCGAAAAGCAAGCATATGAAACTGTCTTAAATATATATTACAATAAATACTGCAATTTTGAAAGTCTGTGTTTAATATTGTATGTTGTTTCTTTGATATTAAGCTAAATGGATAATTTTCATTATTAGCTTTATTTAGAACAGAACTGACAATTGTCCAATTTCTGATAAAGCTGATTAAGAAATATCATTAGGGAAAAAAAGAAAATTCGAACATTCTAGGCATTTTTCCTATTTTTATTTCTTGAATTATGTTTAACAATCAACGCACGCGAGTTCTGGGTTATACTAGCGATCGGAGGTGGTATAATTAAGTTTGAAAAAATCATTGTAGACACCAATCAAGTCTCCACTATTTTCTAAGTGTAGACGATGCTTTTGATCAAAAATCAAGCCGCATATGTAGCAAAAATTATTGCTATTATCACATATTTCTTCCTTACAAATTCCTTACAAAAATGAGTTTTAAAACTATGAATTTTGAAGTAAGTAGAAAACCTTAAACAACCTTTAACAACACTGTTAGAAAAATTTGTACTAATTTTAATATGTTGAATGTGAAGCAAATGTGGAATACTAGTCTTGAAAATAAATAAACAGTGTACTAAGTTGAATATAAATGAACATTAAATTTAATAAAAATGTTTATTTATTTTCAAGACTAGTATTCCACATTTGCTTCACATTCAACATATTAAAATTAGTACAAATTTTTCTGACAGTGTTGTTACAGGTTGTTTAAGGTTTTCTACTTACTTCAAAATTCATAGTTTTAAAACTCATTTTTGTAAGGAATTTGTAAGGAAGAAATATGTGATAATAGCAATAATTTTTGCTACATATGCGGCTTGATTTTTGATCAAAAGCATCGTCTACACTTAGAAAATAGTGGAGACTTGATTGGTGTCTACAATGATTTTTTCAAACTTAATTATACCACCTCCGATCGCTAGTATAACCCAGAACTCGCGTGCGTTGATTGTTAAACATAATTCAAGAAATAAAAATAGGAAAAATGCCTAGAATGTTCGAATTTTCTTTTTTTCCCTAATGATATTTCTTAATCAGCTTTATCAGAAATTGGACAATTGTCAGTTCTGTTCTAAATAAAGCTAATAATGAAAATTATCCATTTAGCTTAATATCAAAGAAACAACATACAATATTAAACACAGACTTTCAAAATTGCAGTATTTATTGTAATATATATTTAAGACAGTTTCATATGCTTGCTTTTCGACGTAATCAATGGAATTTGGTAGAATGAGACTTCAAAAGCAAAAAAGAAATGCTTATTACAAATCAGCTAAGTACATAAAAATTTATCGAAAAATTCTGAAATCTTAAAATTTATACCATTCCGTCAATTTTTGGCCAATTTTATTCCACAATAGCTCATTTTACGCGGAATAACATGTACTTTCAAACTGTTGTTTTGAAAAAAAACCCCGATATCGAAAAATAACCTAAAAACTTTGTCAAAGTTGACTAATTAAAAAAAAATCGAAAAATCGGAGATACTTTCAACTGCAGGCTCGTCAGTTTTTATTTTGAGTGAACAAGCAATACACGGTTAAAAAGGTGTGTTTTCCCCCTTTTAAACAAAAAAAAATTTGCAAATCGGTTAAGAATTGAAAAAGTTATGAATAATTTTTTACATAAAAACACCAAAAACCGGTTTTTTGCCCGTAAAATGAAATTTTGGGGCTGTTTGGGAAATTCCTGATATACCATCTTTTTTAGTACTACTAGACCTACAACTTGTAGTAGGTCTCCATAAAAGTCCACAATTTTTTTTTGTAGCACAGTGTAATAGATCAACACTATGCTTCTACCTGTCAAATTTGTCATTTTCACAATTTAACAAAATTCCATATTTCCTGTTCGTAATCGGCATTTTTACACTTAAGATCAATCAGTTTTTCATTTATGATGCTAATTCGAATCAATAAACGTAAATTTAATCGTTTCAAGTAAAAAGAATTCACCGTAACGTCCCAATTCGGATTAGACACAAAACAGAATTGAGCTTAAGTCACCGCCAATTCTTTTCGCTTACTGACAATTATTTTTTTTACTGGGATTGACAAAACATGACTATGTCAATACTTCGTAAATGTTATTTTTGCTGTAACTATGAAAAAAATGCATTTCCCAACACTCCCGCCGTGCTTACCCATCCGACAGTACCTTATATTTTTGAAAAACGCGCGATTTGAATGCAGTGAGACTTTGCGCTACTTATATGCGCAGTAACTACGATTTGAGCAAGTAGTTATCTGGCAACCCTGCACGTGGATATTTAGAACAGAAAAATTTCATTCAATCAATTTCTTATTTATTTATATTAATTATAGGGAAAGATGGCTACTGAAGATGAATTGTTATTAGTCCATTCGAAACAATACGTTAATATGATAAAGCAAACATCTTTATCAGAAACAACAATTGTGGATGATAAAATTTCCACATTTAATTCGGTTTATATAAACAGCAGTACCTGGTTTAGTGCTAGAGTTGCTACTGGATCACTTCTACAAGTTGTAGATAGTGTTCTCAGTAATAAATGTCAAAGTGGTACAGCTATAATTAGACCTCCTGGACATCATGCAGAAAAGGATGCTGCTTGTGGATTTTGCATTTTTAATAATGTTGCTATTGCTGCTAAATATGCCTTAAAGAATTACAACGTTAAAAGGTACGTTAAGATGTTAGAAAAATAAATTAAAATTATATGTTAATTCTTTACTGCTTTGAAAAGTAAATTTTATACAAATCCTCAATTTTATACTTATCATACAAGGTAAATGTTACCCTTCCCCTAATGTAACTTAGGTAACTTAACTAACACGAGATTCAAAAACATAATTCCTAAGTTCAAAAGAATCAGGATTATCAATCGCAAGTTGATAATGTAGATAACTGTCAAACCAAGGTTTTTCCGAAGAAGGTAGTTAACACTCCGAAAATAAGTGTTTAAGACTCCTCACAGGAGATTCAACCAAGTTCTCTCCTTTTTCTGTAATTTTTTCTTTTTACTGTTAATAACAAATTTTTTTCTTGTTTTCTTTCTCACCCATCACATATAGTTTTTACTTTCATTACATTCTCATCATAATGAGAAAGTATTACATTTGACCGATTTTGACCAATCTCTACACGGAAAAAATAAGTCAGCAAAACTTTCGTAAACTAGTATTTCACTTTTGGACGGGGCACAAATTTTTAAACGTTTCATACACTTTTTAGTAATAAAGCATAAACTTTACCGAAAAAGTGAAACAGAGTCAAGAAATTATTTACAAACTGTATAGAAAGATCAGTTTGTTAATCTATATTGAACAGTTTTTAATAATATTGTTTAAAGATTGTCGAATTTCTATAAAAAGTTTTACAACATTGTAATAATTGAGGTTCGAAAGTTTGAAACATAAAAGAGAGTAGTTAAGACAGCAGTCAACGAAAGAATCGTAGACTTTTTCTAAAATTCCGAACATGCTCAGTTCGTAGCTTGGTCAGTGTTGATCAGTGGAATTAACTTCTTCGTTCGCGTGGCTCTCGATAGCCGCGGCGGTTAGTTGCTAAGACAAAATGCGTTATATATCTTGGTTAGGTAGGTTCGAATCCCGCGGAAGCGAATTCCGAATTTTAATGTCGATAAAATTGTGTATAGTGCGTATATAAGATATTAATAACACAGGCACACAAAAAATAAAAAGTTGTTTGGCCGAGACACTACACTAGTCTATTTTCATGTATTTTTTCACGCTGAATCCGAATCCGAAGTCAGAATTATCAGATTGGCTCTTATTTTTGAGATAAACTCAAAAAACTGCTCAGAAAGAAAAATATAATCAAAAAGTTAAAAAAATTTTGAATGTCACTGCGATAGTGTAATTCCATGTATTTTTTGTCGCTGAATCCGAATCCAAAGTCAGAATTGTTAGATTCGCTCAAATTTTTGAGATAATTGCAAAAAACACAAGTAACAAAAAACTCAAAATACTCAAAATCAGTTTTTTGGAATTATCTTCAAAATTTGAGCCAATCTGTCAATTCTGACTTCGAATTCGGATTCAGCGTGAAAAAATACATGAAAATGCACTATCGTAATGTTTCGGCAAAAAAATTATCTGTGCCCCTAATTCAGAATTTTTATCAGTTTTTGGCGATTTTAGCTCAAAGAACACCGCACATGCAAACATTAGATTTTTCAAATTTTCTATCACTTCTTATTGTTATTAACATACGCAACATTAGTTACTGTTATTGGAATTTGTATTTGTATCGTGTAAGAAAATAAATGATAACAAGTTGGCTAAAATTAGTTAAAAGTTTTGTAGATGTAGTTGATTTATTTTTAATCACGCGTTTTGTCATGATTAAAATAGAAAGTTTGTACCTTATGTGGTAAAAAAATTGTTTGCAAACACGGTAATTTAAAAACTTTTTTCTTCACAGAAAGTCATAAAAAGATCTTCCAAACTTTTATGAATAAAAGTTTTTCTTTAAGTAATTTAAAATTTCCAACGATAGAATTGCCGTTGATAAGTTCAGATAATATTGTTTGACAATTTACACACATGCTCGATACAAAATTTTGAATTATTTAAAGAAAAATTTTTATTCTCATAAGTTTTGATCAGCTTTTCTCGCTTTACTGTGATGAAAAAAGTTTCTAAATTACCGTCTTTGCAAATAATTTTTCTACCACACAAGGCACAAATTTTTTTATATTTCAATCATGACAACAGGCGTGATTTAACTTGTAGTAATAAGTCATTTTTAAATAGATTAAAAATAAATCAACTACATCTACAAAACTTTTAACTAATTTTAGCCAACTTGTTATCATTTATTTTCTTACACGATACAAAAACAAATTCCAATAGCAGTAACTAATGTTGCGTATATTAATAACAATAAGAAGTGATAGAAAATTTGGAAAATCTAATGTTTGCATCTGCGGTGTTCTAGGGAAAATACTCTCTTCCCAAGTAGCACGATATACCAACCAGATGTCACGGTGATATCACCGGGGAAAGTCACCGTGACATCAGGTAAATGTCACAATGTCCTCCTTACGGTGATATCACCGTGATATCATGTTGATAATTTACATGGTTTTAAAATTTTTAATAATTTAAAAAATAATAATAAATAAAAAAAATAATAAAAAATAATAATTTTTAAAAAATTTTAAATCCCTGTAAAATATCAACATGATATCACCGTGATATGACTGTAATATCACCTTGATGTCACCATGATATCACCTCGATGTCACCGTGTGATATCACCGTAAGGCGGACATTTTGACATTTTCCTGATGTCACGGTGACAGTTCCCGGTGATATCACCGTGACATCTGGTTGATATATCGTGCTACTTGGGAAGAGAGTATTTTCCCTAGAACACCGCAGATGCAAACATTAGATTTTCCAAATTTTCTATCACTTCTTATTGTTATTAATATACGCAACATTAGTTACTGCTATTGGAATTTGTTTTTGTATCGTGTAAGAAAATAAATGATAACAAGTTGGCTAAAATTAGTTAAAAGTTTTGTGGATGTAGTTGATTTATTTTTAATCTATTTAAAAATGACTTATTACTACAAGTTAAATCACGCCTGTTGTCATGATTGAAATATAAAAAAATTTGTGCCTTGTGTGGTAGAAAAATTATTTGCAAAGACGGTAATTTAGAAACTTTTTTCATCACAGTAAAGCGAGAAAAGCTGATCAAAACTTATGAGAATAAAAATTTTTCTTTAAATAATTCAAAATTTTGTATTTTTCATAATAATGCATAAAAAAACAATAAATACATAAAAAGTCATGCAGGAGGATCGGTTACGATTTTGAATCTTTGAAATTTTGTTCATTTAGTGTTCAGAGATTCAAAATATATAAGAGTTTTTTTTCGGCATCGGGGACCAACTTTTTTTCGTTAAAGATAGGTGTGTGGGGTCAGAATTCGTGAAATCAGCACAGAAAATAAAAAATATTTTTTTAAAATTGAAATATAGAAAATACAGTTCTATTAGACCACAGAAATGTTTCTACCAAGCGAAAAACAATTTTTTCTTTTTTTACAGAAGTTATTGCAAAATGATTTTTTTTGCATTTTTTAAACAAATGCTTGTTTCTCGTAAACGAATGGACCGATATTAATAAATCAAACGGCTACACATTGGGGAGGAAATAGACTTCCGTTTAAAATTATCAATTACAAAAAAATTAATTTTTTCATAATTTTTAAATAAATTGTTTATAAACAATTAAATTTTTTTTATGTTCTGCGCCTTTAAAAATTCGAAAAAAATGTTAAAATACTCTTAAAACTCTATGGAATCGAAATCCGTTAAGAAAATTTATGTGCACTTATTATTTTAATAATAATAAAAAATGTGTTGCGCGGCATATATCATTGTCGAGACGCTCACCCGTATCTTTTAGCGCGCGCGTTTTCAATAAGTTATAACAGGAAGAATTTCGTGTCTCCTTATTCATAAAAATTTTACAAGTGTCGATAAACTTTATTATCATTTATAAATATTTTATTGAACCCCTAATTAATTATCGATGTATGATCCTGGCGTTGTCATGGTAACGACGCATGTGACACCGGCGTAAAAGCGACAAGATACATCATGATCACTTTTGGATCGAACGTCGATACGAGTATATGTTTCAATTTTCTTAACTTATTGTCGATTATTCTGAGAGAATAGTATATAGTGTGTGAGACACGTATAAATTGGCCAATTCGGTTGTTTGAAGAGTGAATCTCTACAAAAAATGTAAGTAGACCTTTTGTGAAATATATATCTTTTTGAATCGACACTCTTGATATTAAATTTTGGGTTCACCCATTTTACCCCCCCTTTTTTGTTCTTTTTGTTTAATAATTAAATGTCTCATGTTAATTGTATTTAATTAAATCGTCGACATTTGGTCGACTGGCGCCGGGCAACCCTGATAACATTTTTTTAAATTATCTTAAAACTTTATTTAATTCTATAAACTTGAACCCACACAGCTTTGAACCCAGCCGCGTGTGGTGAAGGAATATTTAAAATTTTTAATAGTAAAGGAAAAATAATTCCTGTTTCATTTGGCGCCCAACGTGGGGCCGTTGGGATTAATTGTTTATGTAAAATTATTTTTTTTGCTGTGAAAATTCAAGTTTTATTTATGAGTGAAATTTTCCGTCTTTTATCTTATATAGTATTTAGAAGCAAGGTAAAAGTCTCTAAATTCAAGTCGTCTTATTTTCGTGTTGTGTTATCTTGTTTATATGCCAATGAGTATGACGAGTTACATTGTCCTTGTGTTTATAAACCCAGATCCATTATTAGGAATGTGTGTTTGACGGAAAACGAATTTTAATTAGTGACGATTTATTAAATGATAAAATAAATGACCAAAGAAAATTATTAATTTGAATCTGGTAAATTAAATATAAAGAAATTATTAAATTTTTAGAGTGTTAAATAAATCTCGATCTAAAAGTCAAATTTTATCGTCGATTAGAATTTTATTTTGTATTTTTTTTAGTAATGAATATTTTGTTGTAAATTGCTTGTATGTTGCTACAGTGAACGACTTTATTTTTTATTGCTTTGTAAAATTCTTCCGTCGACGAAAAAGGAATTTTGGTGAAAAATTTCGAGTGAACAAATATTAGTCACTCATTGTGCCGGCAACCACGTGTTGAGACGTTATTCCTTCACTGTGTGTGTCGACTTTATATTGCGGGCACTATACCTATATCGGATGGTTGAAAAGGTTGAAGCCACCCGGTGTAAAGATAAATTCGTGAGTGTTTTGTCGAAGGTAGTGTCAGTGCTTAATATTTGAATTTTTCCATGCAATTAAGATGTTGCTCTGATTGTACGGATAGATTGTAAATTTAATTTGGTAAATGTAAATTGTACACCACTCACCCCAGACGGCTGCCGCAAATAATGAGCAAGTTTCTCAAAATCCATCGGGAACAGTTGCATCAGTTTATAACGAGCAGCCCGATCCTGATTTTTTAGATCGGAACATTTTAACGAACGGGCGTCAATCCAATTTGAATCGCGAGACTTTAGCCGATTCTCATGTGTCTCGTGATCGTGATAACGGATCAATATCGAATCCACTAGCGCTGTCGGGTGATCAGGAAACGAGACGAGTTCATTTCGGAAATCAAGTGATTTCTAACCAATCGTCGACTACTGATACCCCGAGATATATTCATATTGTTGTCGGTAAACCCTTGCCAGATGGTCGGATCATCGACGAGGATGTTTATTTAACCGAAACTGAATATAGAGATATGACTACAGGTTCTTGCGCATTTAATACGAATAGAAGCGGTAATAATCAACATTATAATCGAACTTCCGGTTTAGACTTAAGCGAAACGTCGAGTCGACGAGTGGGTTCGTTGTTTTCAGGTCGAAATAACGAATCAAGCGAAGATGAAATGACCAATGGTGTCGATAATAGTCGTAATAGGAGAAGTAGCCGAACGAATAACGGAATAGATAATAATGGGGGCGATCCAATAAGAATTGGAAAAATTGTCGATTCATGGAAAATCTTTTTTCCTAAAACGGAAAAAGACCTGGATCAATTTTTATTAGTTCTTAAGGATCACCTCAAAACCAGTGGGATACATAGGGACTATTTTGTTTCCTATTTGTTAAAACTGTTCGAGGGACCTTATAAAGCATGGTATCTAGTTAATAAGAAATCTTGGAGAACATGGAAGGAGTTCGCAGGAGCCTTTCGTTATGAATGGGGGGTAAAAAAATGTGATGCCGACTTACTCCTAGAAATTCGAGATTTTAGATTAGATAAAAATGAAAGCTTTGCGGAATTTGCCTGTAGAGCCAGACTTATTTTCGAACAAATGGAATATCCGCCGGAATTCCGAGAACAGTTGAAACAAATATTGACAAAGTTCAATCCGCGATTAACTTTCGAAATATTGAATTTGTCCTTACGTGATTACACTGAGTTTCTCCATTATGTTAACGAGCGAAGCTATTTATATCAACGATCGGTCGACATTCATCCAAGTGGTCAGAAAGTTAATAAACCTCGTTTGAATTATGTTCAGGAAATTGAGGAGTACGGATCAGACTCTGATGTCGACCTTGCCTCTGAGTCGGAAGAGTCAGATGATGATTCGACCGTAGAGTTGAAGGCAATGGGTAGAACTGATTCGAAAGGTGCCTCTTCCGTGAACAAGTCGACGAAAACAAGATCATTAAACCGTAGTCGATTAGAAAATAATTTGAAAAAAATCAATGAGTCCAGAAATAAAAACTCGTACCAAAAAGATAAATCGGGAAAAGATCTAAATAAAAAATCAACAAAAACCGAAAATACGTATAAAGCATTTGATCGAGAAAAACTTTTTTGTTTTAATTGTGGCGAAAAAGGTCATACTGCGGCATATTGTTGCGGCTATTGAAGAAAAGGGCACGATTGAGGAAAAATTGCTTTCCGAGAATAAGTGTCTTGAACAGTCAGACAATATCGCGAGCGTAAATGATTTCGAGAGGTCTGAAAATCCTGAAAGGGTAAATCAGAATCCTCTTTTTCTCGAATTGTTGGATAATATAGATTCCGATTGCGAATTTGAAGGTAGGGACGAAGAAGTCGAAAATATAATCTTGCAAAATGCCGAAAGTAGCGTTCAAAATGAAATTTCGATTTTGACTTTGAGTGAGAATAACGGCGATGTCACTTGTGATCAGAAAATTAGTCACAAAGTTTCGTATAAATCGTGGAAACCAACTCTTCTGCCATCTCACCTTTATTGTCGACTTTCCCAGCGAAGAATTTATCGTTCTGGTGATCCACTGACAGAACCTAAAACAACGGCTAGAATTCCGGTGGAAATTATAATTTTTGGCGAAAAAATTCGGGGAATTATCGACAGCGGTAGCGAAAGATCGTTTTTAAGCAATTCTGCTTATCAGAGAGTTAAACATTTTCAAGTCGACGATTTAAAGAACGACTCTTTTTCAAGCAAGGCTGTACGATTAGGCGATAAATCGGTTGTAAAATCTAAAGGTGGTACAGGATTTGTTATTGATATAGGCGACGTTTATGGTCCACAATGGTTTAGCGTGTTGGACGAATTATCCAGTGATCTGATTTTGGGCATGGATTTTTTGCTCAATTTTAAAGTCAAAGTGGATCCAATAACACGAACTTTGACTTTAGACGGGAGCAAACATCATTATCCATTAATAGAACGCTGTAATGAGATAAATGCGTTACGTGCTCTTACAATCGATGAATCGGGAAGATTAAAGGATTTTTTAGATCAGGAATTTGCGAAATTCGAGTTAGAGTCGACGGGTTTAACAGATTTAGTAGAACATGTTATTGAATTGGACGATGAGACACCTCATCGTCAAAAACCTTATCGAAGGAGCGAAATAGTACGCAAGTTCCTTGAAGAGGAAGTAGATCGGTTATTGAAAATGCGTTTTATAAGACGAAGTAATAGCGATTGGGCGTTTTCCCCTGTGGTTGCCCCAAAGGCAAATGGAGACTTGAGATTTTGTGTAAATTATCAACCACTTAACAAAAAAACGAAAAAACCAGCCTATCCCTTACATAATATGCGATCTATTCTGTCTCAATTACAGTGCGCAAAATTTATTTCGACTCTCGATTTTAGCGAAGCCTTTCATCAAATTCCGATGGAAGAGAATAGCTGTAAGTTGACAGCTTTTGCAGTCGAGGGGAAGGGATTATTCGAGTATGTGAGAATGCCTTATGGTCTTACGGGAGCCCCTGCGACGTTTCAACGTTTAATGGATACATTGAAGCGTCGCATGCAAGAATTAATTCTTGAAAGAGGTTTACCAGGAGGTTGGATAGACCAGATTTTCACGTATCTCGATGACTGGATTATTGTAAGTCAAACTTTTGACGAACACTTACAATTATTGTCTTTGGCTTTCGAGGTTTTCCGTGAAGCGAAGTTATTAATAAATAGCGCGAAAAGTAACTTTGCTTGTAAGGAAGTAAAATTCCTGGGATATATAGTCGATGAATTGGGAATGAGGCCAAATCCGGAAAAGATTCAGCCAATTGTCGACTTTCCCGTTCCGAAAGACCGAACACAATTGCGTCAGTTTAATGGCCTAGTGAACTGGTATCATAGACACTTAAAAAATATAGCAAGAATTCAAGGAGCCTTGAATTAGTTGACGATCGTTAAGGTTCCTTGGAAATGGACTGAAGTCGAGCAAAAGTCTTTCGAGAGTGTAAAGAAAGCTCTGGTCGAAGCTCCTCGCTTGCATGTGCCGATACCAGGTCAGCCTTTTGTTTTGTACACTGATGCAAATGATTTTGGCTTAGGCGCCATATTGGTACAAATCGATCCTAAAACTGGTAATGAAATTCTTATCGAAGTTTTAAGTCGACCATTGAGGGGTGCAGAATTGCACTACACGACTACCGAAAAAGAGTGTTTGGCGGTCGTGTGGTCAGTTGAAAAGCTTAGATGCTATTTGGAAGGTATGCCTTTCAAGGTGGTAATGGACCACCAAGCTCTTCAGTGGTTACATGGATTGAAAAATCCTGTTGGTCGTCTTGCCAGATGGGCAATTTATTTGTATCAACACAATATGACAGTAGAGCATCGTCGAGGTACCTTGAATGAGGCACCTGATGCACTTTCTCAAATGTTCAATGTCGATGTCGACCCCCTCGGGTTGGAGAAGGTGATCGAAGAAGCGGTCCAAGGTCGAATTCGATTGAACACGATTTGCGATCGGGATTGGTACGTAACAAAATTTGATTTATTTAAAAAACATCCCGAAAGGTTCGTTAATTGGAAAATAGAAAGCGACGAATTATTTTACTATAGACCGGATTTCGAAAAAGCGCTCATTGACGATGAGAATCCGTGGAAAAAGGTAGTTAAACCGGACGACGTTGCTGAAGTTTTGCGTGATAATCACGATTTACCGCAAGCCGGACATCTCGGAAGAGATAAAACGCTTGATAGGATTCGACAGAATTTTTATTGGCCAGGTATGACCTTGGACGTCAGAAATTATGTCGACGAATGCGAAGTGTGCGTTAAGGTCAAATATAATCAAAATCCGGTAAAGGGAAAATTAATGACGCGAACGCTACATTCACCTTGGTCCCAGCTGTCTGTCGACACGGTTGTTACTCAAACACGAACGAAGAAGGGAAATACATGTGTCCTAGTAGTGTTAGATTTATATACAAAATATTTAGAGTTATTTCCAATACGGGCAAAAAAGGGTAAGGCATTTGTAAAGATTCTTGACGCGTTATTTGATCGATGGGGAACTCCGAAAATGGTCCTTACAGACAACGGAAAGGAGTTCGTCAACGGGGAAGTAGCATCACACCTGATAGCAAGGGGAGTCAAACAAATAACAACGCCGATAAAACACCCCCAAGCTAATCCGGTCGAACGGTTTAATCGGACTGTTGATGATGATCGCCGCGTTCCTTAAGCATGATCATAAAGAGTGGGACGAGAATATAACGAAACTACAATTGGCCTATAATACTGTGCCACATTCGGGAACTAGAATTTCTCCCTTTTTCTTAAATCATGGGCGGGAAGCTATTGTAAAGAGGGAATTAGATGATTCCGAGATTGATTTGGGTGAGTCGCTGAGCGACTCTATTTCATTTTGGGTGGGTCGTATGAAAACCATTGACGAATTTCGACACAAAATTGAAAGTCGACTGAAAAAATATTCTGATGGGCGTCTTGCCACTGCAAATGCAGGTAGGTCAACTTTAGTCGAAATTAAAGAAGGAATGGAGGTTTACTACCCGAATAAGAAGCTAAGTAATAAAGCCGAGAGTTACTCAGCGAAATTAGTCTATAAATATTTGGGACCGCTTAAAATCAGTAGAATTCTTGGTTCGTCGACGGTGGAATTGAAAGATGGATCTGGAAAAATGATAGGAAAATATTGTATTTCTGATTTAAAGATACCCCGGAGAAGTTGTCGAAATTTGAATGTTTTTTCAGATTGAACTGTCGACATCATGAGTAGCGAGCAGTAATTCGCAAGAGCGAATTACTAATATGATGGTGGCTCTTCAATCGCAATTCGGCGATGGTATTGACAACGATGAAACAACGTCGACGAATGCTGTGGAGGTTCCTGAGTCCTCTACTAATGTCTCCGATGATCCGTATGCTGTGGCTTTGGAGTCGACTGAAAAGATGGGTGAACCACTTTTTAGTCATATTGAACAATCTTCGGCGGCTGCAGATAGTCAAAATAACCGATCAGTGTCGACGATAACCTCCGATAAAACAGGTTCTGAGAAGGCTTTGGAAACCATTCGGAGAATCAGCGAGATGGAACCACCTGCGCTTGAGAAGAATCCAGTGCAGATATTAACCGAGGCCGATATCCGTCGAGAAAATCTTAAACGGCAGCGTATAAAAAATTACGATCACGCTAAGGAGATTGACAAGTCGACTAATGAGTTCTTGACGATGGCCGTGTACGAGACAACAGAAGTGGCTCCATCGGTTCGTGTGGATCCTTTGCCGTTGACCGAGATTCCGAACTTCACTCAAGTGCTAGAAGAAATGGGAATACCGGATTTGGTGAATCCACCTGGGGAACAACAACCCCTATACATGGTCGACTGCAGAATAATCAGCCTTCAATTACTTAAAAAGCTGATTATAAAGCGAGCAGAACACATCGCGATGGTGGCAGACGCCAAGAAAGTCGACGTTGGAACCCAGACTTATGTTACAACTGCGGGTAAACAACTCTGGCCCTACGGTTGCATTAATTGCAAATCAAGGGAACATCATTTCCGCGAGTGTAATCTTCCATACAGACCGGAATTCTGTACTGAATGCGGTGCTGAGGGATTCGACACCAAGGATTGCATTTACCCCCATGGTATCGAACATGAATGTGTGCTTGGGTCGACGTTTTCCTAATCCAAAGATTTTTTTTTTATATATAATTTTGATATTTTGTTACTTTATATTCTTTTGATTATTTTTTATGAGATTTGAAAATTTGTAATCTGAGACGACAATACGATGAAAAATCTGTATATGTTAAATGAAAAGTCGAATAAATG
This sequence comes from Leptopilina boulardi, assembly GCF_019393585.1. Lineage (NCBI taxonomy): Eukaryota > Metazoa > Arthropoda > Insecta > Hymenoptera > Figitidae > Leptopilina > Leptopilina boulardi. The sequence continues at coordinate 120,414 of NW_026137768.1, forward strand.
GAAATTGAGATTGAATTTTCGCAGCACATTGAGTGTCTATGAGGGATGTATCACACACGGAGAGAAAAATCTGCCTTTTATAGTATAGAAAGGTTTACATTTAATGCACAGAAATTTTCTATGCTATATAGGCATGAAATTTGAGTAATTATAGTACAATCGTATGTCTTTTTAGCATGAAACTTGTCTATGCTAATAAAGTTTGTCATATAGCCTCTTATTACATACTTATTATACTTTTAATCCAACGGCGCCATGCGAAGATCGCACATAACATCATCCTACTATGTTTGCATAAGTTCTATGCTTTTTCGGGGATAGACTCTTGCAACTGGCGATTAGGCCACGCCCACCTTTACTTAATTGGAACTGCCCTAATCGCCAGTTGCAAGAGTCTATCCCCGAAAAAGCATAGAACTTATGCAAAAATAGTAGGATGATGTTATGTGCGATCTTCGCATGGCGCCGTTGGATTAAAAGTATAATAAGTATGTAATAAGAGGCTATATGACAAACTTTATTAGCATAGACAAGTTTCATGCTAAAAATTCTCAAATCTTTGCTCTATTAGTATGAAAAGTTTAAAGAAAAATAGCAGCAATCTATTTCATACTATAAAAGGCAGATTTTTCTCTCCGTGCAGGTGGTCTACTTTGGATGTTATTTTATGTTTTGTTTATATAACTATTTTGTTTCAGAGGTTCTAGTGTATTTTGAAATTTAAAGTTCTTTTACAGATAAAATTTTCCTCATATATCGACACGTCTGAAAGGGGAGAGTGTAACAGGAAGAATTTCGTGTCTCCTTATTCATAAAAATTTTACAAGTGTCGATAAACTTTCTTATCATTTATAAATATTTTATTGAACCCCTAATTAATTATCGATGTACGATCCTGGCGTTATCATGGTAACGACGCATGCGACACCGGCGTAAAAGCGACAAGATACATCATGATCACTTTTGGATCGAACGTCGATACGAGTATATGTTTCAATTTTCTTAACTTATTGTCGATTATTCTGAGAGAATAGTATATAGTGTGTGAGACACGTATAAATTGGCCAATTCGGTTGTTTGAAGAGTGAATCTCTACAAAAAATGTAAGTAGACCTTTTGTGAAATATATATCTTTTTGAATCGACACTCTTGATATTAAATTTTGGGTTCACCCATTTTACCCCCCCCCTTTTTTTGTTCTTTTTGTTTAATAATTAAATGTCTCATGTTAATTGTATTTAATTAAATCGTCGACATTTGGTCGACTGGCGCCGGGCAACCCTGATAACATTTTTTTAAATTATCTTAAAACTTTATTTAATTCTATAAACTTGAACCCACACAGTTTTGAACCCAGCCGCGTGTGGTGAAGGAATATTTGAAATTTTTAATAGTAAAGTATAAATAATTCCTGTTTCAAAGTCTAATTGAATTGAATTTTTCGTTTTGTTGTTGTTCATGCTATAGTGAATTAAAAAAATTAAAAATAAAAATGCCATATCTTACACCGAGAAAAAAGATTTCTTTGATTCAAAGAAATCAGGTTCTTTGACTTATTTTCTTTCATTCAAATAAAATTTATTTGTTTCAAACAAATTGTCTTAGATGCAAAAAAATTCGTTTCAAAGAAATTTGTTATTTAATTAAATAAATGTTTCTTTGACCCTATATCAATGTTAGAATTTCTTCGATTTAATGCACAAATTTCTTTCATTCAAAGAAAATTTCTTTGATTTAAAAAAGTTTTCTTTTAGAAAGAAGTTTTCTTGTTTGAAAGAAAATTTTATTTTGAATGAAAGAAAATAAGTCAAAGAACCTGATTTCTTTGAATCAAAGAAATCTTTTTTCTCGGTGTAAGAGATGGCATTTTTATATTTAATTTTTTTTTAATTCACTATAGCATGAACAATAACAAAACGAAAAATCGGAAAATAAAATCTAGATGCGCTGATCAATAAGTAAACAACTATATTTTTATTAAATTATTTATTAATTTTTTATTAAATTAAAGTATTAAATTCATTTAGACTTATTGAAAACGCACGCGCTAAAAGATACGGGTGAGCGTCTCGACAATGCTGTTTACGAGAAACAAGCATTTGTTTAAAAAATGCAAAAAAAAATCATTTTGCAATAACTTCTGTAAAAAAAGAAAAATTTTTTTTTCGCTTGGTAAAAACATTTCCGTGGTCCAATAGAACTGTTTTTTCTATATTTCAATTTTGAAAAAATATTTTTTATTTTCTGTGTTGATTTGACGAATTCTGACTCATTTAAAAATTGAGGAAAATCGTAATATTTGCTGTACTCTCTAAATCTGAATAAGTAGAAATTTTACTAATTCAATCAGTACTTTTCATTTTAACTGAAGTTTCAGTTATTTTTTGAAATTTACTAATATAATTAGTGAATATGCAAGCAATAGGAAATAACTTATGTAAATCAGTAATTTGTATATAACATAACCTTTAAAATTAACTATTAAATCAATAGATTTTGTGGCCGCCGCCATATATTCATATTACTGATTCAATCAGTAATTAATATTTTACTAATTGAATCAGTAAATTTCTACTAATTGTCAGTTGCTCAATTTTCGCTATGGCAATTAGTAGATTTCTACTGCTAATCAGTAAAATATGACTGATTCAGATTTAGAGAGCAGAATGTCTAATTAGCACTACAAATCTACTAATTGCCATAGCGAAAATTGAGCAACTGACAATTAGTAGAAATTTACTGATTCAATTAGTAAAATATCAATTACTGATTAAATCAGTAATATGAATATATGGCGGCGGCCACAAAATCTATTGATTTAATAGAATGATTAAAAAATTTGAACAAATTTTTGAATTTACACAGGCGCATTACCGCGTTTTTATTCGTTTCTACTGCAGTGACATGCATACCTTTTTCCGGATCAAAAGTTCCAAGGTTTGAGAAATTGAATGATCTAATATTCTAGAATAAGGGTAAGGGTAAAAGATCAATAGATCGCCCATGCGACCTTACATTGATCATACACAGAAAAATCCTGATCTCGAAATGAGTAGCGTACGCTACTCATTTTGAAGTGCACCAAAAATGAGCCAGGTTGGTGGCGCCACTGTCTATGTCGTTTAGCATTGGCTCATTTTGAGTTGCAACAAAAATGAAACTAGGTTTTGTCTGTGTAGTGCTAATAGCTCGATATATTATTATTGCATTACAAAAATTTATCGGGTTCGTTCCTCATTCTTCATCCGTTCCACTGAATGTTTATGAAGTTGATATCCTTGTGTATAAAATATTTTTTATAAAATTGTAATTATGCTTCTCAATAAACTCGGGATCCCACACTTGGTGCATAATATACTATTCTTTGTTAAATAATTTAGTATTCCTGGAAGTTGCTTAATCTTTTATTTTCATGTTTTGTATTTTTGGGTTCAACAACTTCCCTCACTGTGATCTGTGTTGTCTTCTGTTAATTTTAATTAATAAATTAACTGGCGTCCGCGTGCAAATGTTATTTTATTTTATCGTCCAATAGAGCACCAGCAACTCTGAACCCGGTCGCGTTGGGTGTGGAATAATTTTACATATTTTCTTGTGAATTTTGATCTTATTTATTTAAACTAAAAATTATTACGTTTCAATATTATTTAGAAGAAGACTGAAAAATAACATGCTAAGTAGGTAGGCAGCCTTTGTCAAATTATGCCTTGAGGGGTGCAGGAACAGATTTTCAATAATCATTGGTGGACTTTGGATTGTTATTATAGTATTTGCCTAGATCTTATTTGACATAGAATTAAATGATCCAAAAAAGGAATTGACAGTTTACCTTCGCCTCTTCACGAAGAGAAAAATCTAGATGATAAGGCATTCGTTTAACGCATGAATTTTTTCCAGGCTATTATAGAAGAGAAATTCTAGTAATATATTATTAAGAATTCGTAGGTTATTAGTATGATTAATGTACATATGCTTAAAAGGTTTGAGAAACACGTTTTCGTAATATGAATTTAATATTTTAAATACATGAGCGCCACGCGAAAATCGTATCAAACCGAAACCTACTACTATTGCATGTATCTTATGCTTTTTCGGTATTAGAGTCCTGCAACTAGCGATTAAACCACGCCATAATGTTCATATTTAAAATAAATAAACCTAAGCTTATTTCAGAAGTTATTAAAATTCTTATATTTTTAATATAAATCTTATATTTTGCTTCCTCATGTGGAAGCTTTGCATTCGTAACGATTGTCAGTTTTTCAAAAGAACACTGTAAAAAATTTGGAGGGCTTTTTGTGGAGTATTACCCAAAATTTTTTGGGGAAAATTTTCCTCAAATTTTTGTGGATATATCTCAGATATTAGTAAATATTCCCCAAAACTTTCTGGGCAAAATTTTTCAAAAAATTTTGTGGATATTCCCCAAAAATTTTTTGTAAATGTTTCCCAAGCTATTTTGGTGAATTTTATCCAAAATTTTGTGGATGTTTTAATGTGAAAAGATTACCGGTAAACTCCGCGAAGTAGCTCCGCGGAATTTCCGCAAATTTTTTTTTTGCATAATAATATATTTATGTTATTATTTAAAATAATATAAAATTAAATTGTGTATATTCTACTTAAAATTACTTTTTAATTTTTAGTTAACAAGTGAGAGAAGACTTTGACACTAATTTTGTTAACAAAAAATTGAAAACTATAAATATAGGTTCACGCTTATAGCCGGTAAAGATGTATGTATTTTTCTTTTCTACTTAAAAAAGTAATCCCAAAATTGATATCAGATTATTGCATTAAAGAGAGTTAAATATATAATAGATTAAATAGTTTTTTACTTGTATTTATCTTTTTTATAAGACAATAATAAAATTCATTTCATATAAAAATTTTATTAATAAAAAAATAAGAATGCATTTGCCATATGATACTGATTTCTATTTATTTAATAAAATTTATTTCACTCATTATATATTTTAATTTTTAGTAGGGTTAAATTAGGTTACAATTAAAACTTTCAGAAAATAACTTTATAATCTAAATACAGGTTATAAGCTCTTAAAAAGGTTTGGAAAAAGAAATGATTTCCCGGTCGTTACCGTTACTTATTGATGGCTTTGTAATATGAAAATTTTATACATGTTTAACTTCCCCAAAAAATTGTATTCTTGCTGCTGCCTAGTTCTTGAGTGACATCGATTTGTTATTCTTCTAATGCTTCGTATTTTCATCATGTCTTGAAATGTTAAAATCCTTAAAAAATCCTTACCGATTGTAACCACGAAACTATCCTAAAGGTTATCAGTATTTTTTTTTCAAAAAATTGACGTGTCTAACAGTAAATCTTGTCTCAGTTGTTAACTAAAGTATAAAACGTAATTTAAATAGAATGTATTGAATTTAATATTATGTTACTTTAAATAATAAAATTCCGCGGAGCTACTTCGCGGAGTTTACCGATAATCTTTTCACGTGGGAAAAATATTAGTGAATATTTACCAAGATTGTTTGGTGAATTTTCTCCAAAATTTTGGGGTTATTTCACAAATATTAATGAATGTTCCCCAAGATTTTTTGTGAATTTTCCCCAAAACTTTTTGTGAATATTTCACAAATATTAGTTAATATTCCATAAGATTTTTGGTGAAATATCTCTAAAATTTTGTAGATATTTCACATTTATTAGTTAATATCCCTTAAGAATTTTTTATGAATTTTCCCTAAAATTTTGATGACACTCCACAATTATTGTGGTATTATTCACTACGATTTTTTGGTGAAATTTCCCTAGAATGTTGTGCATTTTTCACAGTTATCAGTTAATATTCCCAAAGAATTTTTTATGAATTTCCCCCAAAATTTAGTTAATATTCCACAAATATTATTAAATATGCCCCAGAGTTTTTGGTGAATTATTTTATTTTCTTGTTATTTTTGTATGGGTAAAATTTAAAAACAAAATTCTTTAGAATAAACAAAAATGAAGAAACGTGTTTTAATAGAATTTAATTAATTTTTTTTATAATTACTTTTAAAATATACCGTAAAATGAGGTAAAGTCGGCGTTTGAGGGTAAAGTCGGTCGGCGCTTTAAATCATTTTAAAGTTTAACTATTACTTTTTTCCAGAAGAAATCCGAGTTTTATTAAAAATGTAGTTAGAATTAATGTAAATTAATAAATGAAATACAATAATTAAGTGTTTAAAGCGCCGGTCGACTTTACCCGCAAACGCCGACTTTACCTCATTTTACGGTATCTATTATAATAATATAATATTAAGATAATAACAAAATGTAGACTTAATGAATTTCTATGTTTTATACATATATATTAAGTTTATGGAGTATAAAAATTGGAATTGAACTCAACAATGTTGTCGATTAATTTTTCCGCCTTTGCATCTCTGCATATTTTTGTGGACTTCTTTGTCCACCGTTTGTGTCCTTCTGTCGGATTAATATCTAACAGCATTCTGAAATGTTTATTTATGGCTAAATTAAATTCAAATAGGGATTGATAAAGATTTTAATATTAAGAGTTATTTTTATGTGTGATGTAAAGTACTACATTTAAGATAAAATGTGTTCAAATTTGTTCTGTATAGATATGAAGACAAAATTAAGAGAGCAGAGAGTAAAACTTACCTCTGGACAAACTCTAAAGATGATGTTTTTCTTTCAGGGTAATTATATCCGAAAACATAGAAACAAAGTGTTAATAGTAAAACTTCCTCTAATACAGTATCGGCCTCTAAAACTTTCTCCCTCTCAATGAAGATGAGACATTCGTATTTTTCATCATAAAGTGAGTTTCCTGCAAAAGTAATTATACGTTTAATAAAAATATGAGTAATGATTTAAAATACAGTAAATTGTAAATTTTATACCATATTTACCTTTTATTATTAATGATGGGCATATTGAATCTGCTTTGTCCTTGATTTTATCTTCAGTAGCAAAAGAATCCTAAAAATATAAAATATTAATAAATTTTATTATACATATTTATAAGACCCAAACATAACAGATTTTTTTATGCTTACAACTAAAATGTAGAGCTCATACTCTTTAAACTTTTTTGCAATAAGAGGCAAAAAACTAATGTACTTGCCATATTACTGGAGAGATTTTCTCTTGCTTTCTTTGCCTCACTTAAAATATCTTTCATTGGTGCAACAGCCTCAGGAAAAGATTTTTTTTTATATTGTCCACAATAGCTTCTAAAAAAACTATTATTTCTGGAATCTTTAATTGTATATTCTTATTCCAAAGTTCTTTAATATTCTGTCCAAGCAAAGTGTTGGCATGCGAAAGAAAATACTTTTTTCCGTTAGGTAAGGCCAATGATTTCTTAAAATATCCTCCAGAACTATTTTATTTACATCTCTTTTATTTATCATTATTCTTTGTGATGGATAAGTGTCACTCATTAATGACTCTATTTCTTCTGATGTACCTTCATCTGATCTTTTGTAATTTAACAAAATACTCTTCTTGCTTATTTGGGACTCATCAGTTTCATTTTCAGAAAGGGATGGATCAAAAGTGACACAGCCATAGCAGTCTTGATTATGACCATATCTTGATGTTTTGGTTTTTTTCCGGGTTTCCAGCTCCTCTGCATTATCTATTGACTCACTCCTTTTGCGCTTTTTGCTGATTGTTTTTAGAAATCTAGAACATTAATAAAATAATTCTTAGAGAAAAATTCTCGCTTAAAAGAGAATTTGATTAATAATTGTTTGCACATACTTCAAGCGTTCATAAATCCTAGTCCTAAGTGAGTCTATTCCATCAGAATAAATAGAATCCCCGCCATTTTTCCAGGTTCGTTTTTCAAAAGCCTTAGAAAAACGAGTAACTATTTCTTTAGCCGTACGCAAGGCACCTGAATAAGTTGTGGTCTTTACTTCTATCATAAAATCTGCAACATTTCTTATTAATTGAAGCTCTTTAGGACATGAATTGTACGGAACATCATTAAAACCCTTTGGCGTAATATTTTGCCATTTTAGTGGTGTCATACAAGGTACTGTTAGTTAAGGTACGTTAAGGTAAGTAGTTAAGGTTAATTTAGTTAAGGTACTGTTAGAAGTCGATGGTGTTGGAGATTCTGAAATAGTTGCTATTGTTACCTCATCTGTAAAAAATATGTTTAGTTATTCATACTTTATATAAAAGTCTATCTATGTACAATTGTTTGGGTTTCGAAGTAGATTTCAGGTACCTGGCGACTTGAGAGGCCTGGTTGCCTGGGATTGGTCGGCTCTGGAAGGGCCGAGTAGGTCGACTTTCCCTCTCTTCTAATTGTTCTCTAGAGTTCAAGGGAAACTGACCAGCGTGCTGGCAGTATTGTCTCGTGTTCTCGCTTTAGACGGTCGCTCAAGCGGATTTTGTTAAAAACAAGTTGAACCCTATCGTTCTTTTTCGTTAAAGTGTTGTTCTCGATTAATTTTTCTACTTTTGTATCGTTTGCGTTTCTTTCTTGTACACGGGGCTGTCCCCCCTCTCAGACAACCCCCCGGGTTGTCCGGAAGAAACGGAACAGTGCGGAAGTGTAAGGACGCGAACGTTTAAAAACAGTGTTTGCCTTAGTTTAATTTCACTTTTTCTTTCTTTTATTATTTTTATTTTGTTTGTTCATACCTAGTTTCTAAACTATAGATTAAACTCTGACAACAATGTTAACATACGCTTATATAAACAGGTATTTATTATATAAAAAATTAACAATTCTTTAAAAAGTACTTGATTAATTTAAAAAGCACAATTCATAATTAAAATTTTTTTTACCATTAATCTTAACATACGATACTGTATCGTGGATATAAACATCGAAAGATTTACTTTCCAGTAATTTACTGATTGGTAGACATTCGTATCGGATAAAGTTTCTTAGTTCATGTAGTCGAGAGCTTGGTTGAAAAGTTGTTTTTAATATTTCCAAAACAAGAAATAAACGTTCTGTATTATCGCATAAAATCATTATAATTCTACCCATATCAACGTTTTCTTGATAGGACTTTTGACTAACGGCGACCACACTTCCTTTCTTATAAAAATTACCTTTAAATTCAGCACTTGAACATTCAGTTGCTGGAATACACAGTTCCGAATTTTGTATGATTTTTTTTAGCTCTGTTGAATAGTGATGAATAGAAAATGGCACCTCTTCATTCAGTTGCAAATTGCACTTAAATGTTTACTTTCAAATCTTAAGGTGAAAAGTTTTCGTAATGGGCCTAATTGCAGTATTATTTCTGGGTAATGAGTTAAATAGTGGTGTTTTGGACGCATATTTACTGAAGGAAATAATTTTTTTCTCAAACCTAAATATTCGTTAATAATATCATCAAGATACGGCACATAAGATTTATGAATTTGTGGGGAACATACAATTTGAATGATTTCCGTTAATTTCATTAAAGAATACCAAATTTCATCATTCGTATCAATTTTTGGTCCCGCGAAAAATGGAAAAAGTCCCTACAAAGTTAATATCTGCCATGCTTCTCCTACAAGTCTTCTTCCATTTTCTGGTATTGGAACTGGTTTATCTTGTTGATCAGTTCTCGAATATTTAAAACCTTCTATTCTCGAATTAAGTTCTATATATGAGAGCCATCTCTTTGAAACAAATTAACGTATCATAAGAGGTAGGTCATAAGAAACAATTCCTTCCAACAAATCGTGTGCTAAGCATGGAGGTAATCCAAAATTGCAAACATGAAATGATGATACTGCATTGAAAATTGAATTAAATTTAACACCTTTATGATGCTTTGCATTGCCTTTCTGCCGTAAAGATTCGGAATAAGAAGTTGTATCTCTTCTTTTGTATGGAATATGTACATAATCACTTTCGAAATTTTCATCTTCTTCCTCATTTTCTGATATTTCATCATCTTCAGCATTGTTCTCAATTTCTGATTCATTCAATATTTCTTCTTTTTCCTCATCATCATTTTCATTATCTGAATTATTTGGCATGTCTTCATTTTCTGATTCATCTGATATTTCTTCAATTTCTTTATCTTCTTTCTCATTTTCTAATTCATTTATCATTTCTTCATCTTCTACTTCATTTTGTGAATTATACGTCATTTCTTTTTTTTCTGATAATTGTCATCGCTATTGTTATCATCTTCATCCTCTATTGCAGTTTGTGATTTTTTGTTCTTTACACCTATGAACTTTGGTCGAGTACAGAGGCAAAATCTGCAAAAGTATTTTAAAGTACTGAAATTTTCACAAAATCCCCGTATTGCATGAGCTCCTAAATTATCATTACATATATAAATTATTGAACCTTTTATAATTTTATTCCATAAAATTTCAATCCCCTCTTCTTTTCATGAGAATAATCCTTTTCTTTGCACAATAAAACAAGTTGAATATTGTTAATGTTAAATCGAATATGAGCTGGCAAATTTCCTAAAGTAAAATGAACTGCAAGCATTTTATATTTTTTACGCGCTGATCCAATAGGATTTACTATTTCAAAACTATCTGTATACAATATTATTGAAATTGCTTCGCGATTTTTTTGAAAAAAAGGATTGTTTTTAAAAACTTCTCCATCGTAAAAATCATTAAGAACATCTGTGTTATTCTTTGGATTTTCTAAATCTAGATTATACGCTTTACTTTTAAACATTGCTTTAATTGAATCAATTATTGGAGCATAATGATAATGAGCTTCTTTCCCTTTAATTTTTCCTAATGATACACTTTCATGTTGAACATACGAAAAGGTGTTCTTATAAAATTGTTTTCGTCGATAACACAGCCCCACAAAAAAAAGTGTCGTGCGCGGCAGACCAGACTAGTCATTTATTATGTATTTTGACGCGCTGAACACGAATCCGAAGTCCGTTTTGCTCCATCACGTCAGGATTTTTTTCTAACCTCCAAAAACCTGTCGGATTTTGAGAGGTAGGCTATTTTTTTTTAAATTGATGGATTTACTTCAAACTTGGTATCTAGAGGTTTTTTGGGTCACTGATGACGAATTTGAAGTTAGATTTTCAAAATTCAAAATGGCGGCTCCAATATGGCGGACGAATTTTGTAAAAATTGATGGATTTACTTCAAACATTGTATCTAGGGGTTTTTTGGATCGCTGATTACGAATCTGAAGTTAGATTTTCAAAACTAGAAATGGAAATTCTTATATACATAAGTAAGGTATTCACGTCTTTTTATGGTAGCGCACTCTTTTGTCCTCAAAGGCTCTGTGTAATGGTTTTCTTTTCAAATTGGTGCCTCCAGGTACAATATCCCTTTTCAGCATCCAACAGTAGTCGGCCATCATATTTACATCCCATCTTCCTTGATAACGACGCTCAAATTCTTTCAGATCTTAATGGAATCGTTCTCCTTGTTCTTCACTGTAATCTCCCAAATTTTCAGGGAATTGATTCCGATGCGAGTCTAAGTAATGCAACTTTATGCTCATTAAGCATCCTAACTTACCAAAGTTTTTAATCATATCACTAACTATTTGCTCCCAATTTTCACTCTTGTGATTACCCAGAAAATTTTCGACAACTGCTTTAAAACTAAGCCATGCGGCTTTCTCCTTTTTATTCATCTTGGTGATAAATTGCTCATCTTTTAACAATTTGCGAATACGTGGTCCGTCGAAAACCCCTTCTTTTAGTTTCGCATCAGAGATTTCTGGAAACTTTTGTTCCAGGTATTTGAAACAGTTTCCTTTTTTATATAAGGCTTTGACAAACTGTTTAATTGCTCCTAGTTTGGTGTGTAAGGGCGGAATTATCACCTTTGAAGGGTCGATATCGTCCGCCATATTGGAGCCGCCATTTTAAATTTTGAAAATGTAACTTTAGATTCGTAATCAGCGACCCAAAAAACCACTAGATACCAAGTTTGAAGTAAATCCATCAATTTTTACAAAATTCGTCTGCCATATTGGAGCCGCCATTTTGAATTTTGAAAATCTAACTTCAAATTCGTCATCAGCGACCCAAAAAACCCCTAGATACCAAGTTTAAAGTAAATCCATCAATTTAAAAAAAAATAGCCTACCTCTCAAAATCCGACAGGTTTTTGGAGGTTAGAAAAAAATCCTGACGTGATGGAGCAAAACGGACTTCGGATTCGTGTTCAACGCGTCAAAATACATAGGAAATGACTAGTCTGGTCTGCCGCGCACGACACTTTTTTTTGTGGGGCTGTGTAATCAGTTGATAATGTCGAATTGCAATCCTCCATGGGATCTTCCTGTATTATTTGATTAATAATATCATAGACTTTATTAGAATTAGGATTTCAATTAATTAAATGTTCTTTCAAACCATTCTTAAAAATATTTAAACGTTGTGAATTAATATTTTCGAATTCTTCGACAAGAAACTGAATCGTTGATACTGGAACTAAGGCCTGAGATTCTAATTTTAAGTACATTTGGGCCAAATTGGTTTTAAATAGTTCTTGAAACTTTACATAGTGATGAATATTTTCATGGACATATTGAATTGCAGAAGACGATTCAATTATCATATCTACATTTTCTTCATAATTTTTTGAATGTGGTAATTGTTGATCATCTGAAACGATTGGTGATGCTGAATGATTTCCTTCATGTTCTCTAATATCAGGAGTGATGTTAAATAAAGACTTATGTCGAGACATATGACTTGTAAAGGAACTAACATTTGTGTACATTTTATTACACTTTGGAAAAGGACACTTAACATTTTCTTCGTTCCTCATGTGTGCTTTCAAATGTTTTATAAATTCTTGATAATTAACCATCTTTTTCATGCATATCGCACCCGAACAAGTAAGCATACAGTCTTGTTTAAGAAGAGCTTTTGACATTTTGTTATATAAATTTTGACGCAAACTTATACTATGTTTTATAATAAGATGCATTTTTAAAGAGCTTTCTTTTCGACACAAAAATTTACAACCATGACAAATTTTTTTGTTGGTTTATTGCATATCAGAAAACAATAAGAAAATCTTGCAAAATATTTTGGAATTGGTCTCAGGAAACTTTTTGTTAAAAATAATTTTACCCACAGAAAAGCAAAATAAAATACATTTTAATTTTGAAAAATTAATTCAAGGTGTAAAAATTTTTATAAACAAAATATTTAAATAAAAAGATTCATCAGGTTCACTCTAGAAGTTTTTATAAACTGGTATTAATCAAAAAGAAAATCTATTTGAGCCAGTACTGGCCTAATATCGACTCAGTACTGGTTCGCCAGTACTGGGAGTGTGGTACTGTAACAGTACTGATATAATGAAAATACCAGTACTGGTTCAGTACAAACTGCCCAGTCTCGGCAGCCAATACTGAACCAGTACTGCGCCAGTAGTTAACTCTGGTATAATACTGAAATTTTTGGTTGGGTTGATACTTGACTACCAATAGAGCATGCGTCCGAGCTTCAAACGATTTATGGAATTGGGACAAGAATACAATTAAATGTTTAAATAAAAAGTTCTCTCGTATAAGAAGTTTATTACATTGAAATTGTATCGAATAATAATTCCTAGAAATGTTATCACAACTAAAAAAAATGTTTACTTATAACGACGTTAAAGTACGCAAAGTTTATGATAAGACCAAAAAAAACATTCTGAAGCCAAATATATATACTCTAATTTTCAAAATACTTTTTTTTCGATGAAACCATTATTAAAGAAATTATTTTTTAGAATGAAAAATTCTATAATTTTTTGCCTGAAAATATTTCTTATAGTTTTTATTAATCGACAAATTATAAAAAAAATTTTAGGTAAGCAATTTTATAATTTTTTGTATTACACGGAAAGAAGGTTTCACTTATAAAGTCAGTGCCTTGTTTGACAGATAAAAACAGTGGGCCAAGCACAGTGAAATCCAGTGCAGGTACAGGATTTTCAGGTGTACGCATCGAAAATTTCGATGCATGCATGGTAATTCCGCATGCGTGCACTGACAGAGGGCGTTGAAATGCACGGAAAAAGATGGTGACAACTTTAGCACCTTAGAACTTAGAACTGTCGCAACTTAGAAATAAGGTCCTTTATTTATTTTTTTTTTTTTGCTTAGGGACTATTGGGAAATCTGTATACAGATACCTTGGCTTCCGCATGCCAAGGTTATGTGGCATACTGTTAAAACTCCATACTGTTAATTACGCCTTTCTGCGGCCATCGAGATCCTTTCTCATCATAACAGAGATGATAAAGGTCTCGATGAGCCGCCAGTTTTCCTGGGACTGGATCATCAGCGAAACCATGTTCTCCGGTGTAACTGTAGTATTTACACCAGCGAACATGGCCCGCCTCTCCAAGTCCCATCCACTGCAGGCAAAGAGGGTGTGCTCTGCATTGCCCACAGGGAACTGGCAGTAAGCACACTCCTCGTTTTCTCTCTTCTTAAAGCGCTGCAGGTACGAGTTAAAATACCCGTGACCTGTCAGCGCTTGCGTCAAATAATAGGAAACTTCACCATGTTTCCTACTTAGCCAGGTGGCGAGTGTCGGTATAAGGCGATAAGTCCATCGACCTTTTACCTCTCCGTCCCATCTTTGTTGCCATTTTTCGACGAGCCTGTGCCTCGCTTCGAAGCGGATGCGGTCCTTGCTGGGTCGATCTTCCTCTTCAGAGGAATTCGCCTCTTTGAGAAGGAGGATAATTTCCTCCCTCTCAAGCGCCAAAAGATCTGCTGGCGGGACACTTGCAAGGACCTGCACAGCGCTCGTAGATACTGTCCGATAAGCAGAGGCAATACGTGAAGTAATGCACCTCTGCGCGGACAGCATCTTTTTACAGATGGTTGAACATCTGTCTGTTCTCAGAAGGGGGCCCACGCTGGTGCTGCGTAAAGCAGCTTAGCGTGGGCGACACTCGCCACCAGTCTCCTTTTCTTCTCACGGGGGCCTCCAACATTTGGCATCACCCGTGCTAAGTTAGTCGCACATTCGATCGCCTTGTTCGACGCCGTAGCCATGTTGTGATGGCGCACACGATCAACGCGTCGTCCGCAAAGCCGACGATCACCGCACCTTCGGGCAGGCCCATTCTCAGGAAGTCATCGTAAGATACATTCCATAAAAATGGTCCTACCCTCGAGCCTTGAGGGGTCCCACGCTGCATCTCTTCCTTGAGAATGCAGGTGTCTCCCTCGTAAATAACCCACCTGTCGCTTAGTTAATTATCCATTATCCGCAACATGTAGGGCGGTATACCCTTCTGTATCATCGACTCGATGAGATCTTCCCATCTCGCGAAATTGAACGCGTTCCGTATGTCTATTGCTACCATCGCGCAGAAGCTCTTCTTTTTATCTGGTCCCAATTTGTTTTTCCCTTCTCTGGCGAGGTCCACAACTGCCTTTACGGCATCAACTTGCTTAATTCTCTCTATGGAATTAGTAGTTTTCTACTAATTCAAATTTGGAGAGTAAATAAAAATTGATTTTTAATGGTTAATAATAAAACGTTTCGTACTGTTAATTAGAATTGTGAAGAAGAAACTCCAATCTAGTTAAAACTTAAAAGTACAAAATTAAAATTTAACAGCTTAACTTTCTTTGTGTCTTTATTCAGAACGCTCAACAATTATTTTTATAATAGGTAATATTATTAAATATTATTTACCTTTGTACAATATATTCCTCGAATATTGTAGAAATTTTGCACTTTGTAAAAATGCCTTCTTGACTTTATAAAACTATTTTTCACTCACTACCCAGATAACAAAATGCTTGAATAGTGCAAACATAAGGAGTCGCATACGTGCTAATTAATTCGCACTCAGTGATCTCATAGTTGCATGCTGATGCATCAATTACTTAATTGATGAAATCGACATAGGCCGAAATTGATTTCTGACACCACTCAAAACGATTGCTACTGGAATTTTATATATTCAAAGAATACAACATTTTTCACGGACTTTCGTCACAGGAATTTTAATAAAAATATATAAATTCATAAGTTTGGTATAAAATTCTCATATTCTTAAAAGTCCATTTCATATAAATCTGATCAACAAACTTTATTATTAACTTTAATTTATTCTCTAAATCTAAATTAGTAGTTTTTTACTAATGAAAAGACTAAATGATTTATTAACAATTTAACAAACATTTAGTGAAATTTTACTAATTGTTAGTAGAATTTGACTAAACAATTAGTCATTCCGCCTTATCAACAGTCAATAAAGTTTGACTAATTCATTTAGTCAGTCAGATGACTAGTAATTAGTGAAATAATACTAAAAAATTAGTGAATATTTACTAAAAATTAGTTATATTTAACTAATCAAAAGGGGAAAAGTCTTCCACTAATATTAGTCAAATTTTACTATTTGTTAGTAGTATTTCACTAATTCAGATTTAGAGAGTAATAATTACTTTCTTATTAACTTTTATTAATTATGTTTTCAAGACAGAATTTTCATCTTAACCCTTTCATGGCCAGTGGGACACATACGTCCCACCTACTTCAAAAAATCATAACTTTCTTAAAACTTAATCGATTAACTCCACTAAGATCTCATTTTGAAGGGGAGGGATAGAGTAACAAATGTAAATACATGTATTTTTTTAAAAAACTACCCTCTTTGAAATACACCCCTTCAAAAAACCCGAAAAATGAGAAAAATGAAAAAACAGGTATAAATTTCAGAAGAAATTTTTTTTTCAGGCTTTCATAGTAACATATGTTTAAAAATATTGCAACCTTTGTAAAAAAAAATTAATATTAAAAATTCAACCCGAGGGTGCAGAAAAATAACTAAAACTACCCCTAAAAAACAAAACCTTTAAAAATTAATAAATTCGCTTGAAAATTGTTACTTGGGGGTTTTCGGGATCGCTGATTACGAATCCGATGTCCGTTTTCAAAAATTCAAAATGGCGACCGATAATTATAAAAATTTACTAGATTCCCGTGAAACTTATCACTCGGGGGTTTTCGGGGTCGCTGATTACGAATCCGATGTCCGTTTTCAAAAATTCAAAATGGCGGAACCAAAATGGCGACCGATAATTATAAAAATTTACTACATTCGCGTGAAACTTATCACTCGGGGGTTTTCGGGGTCGCTGATTACGAATCCGATGTCCGTCTTTAAGAATTCAAAATGGCGGATCCAATATGGCGACCGATAAATATAAAAATTCACTAGATTCATGTGAAACTTGTCACTTGGGGGTTTTTGGGGTCGCTGATTACGAATCCGATGTCCGTTTTCAAAAATTCTAAATGGCGGAACCAAAATGGCGACCGATAATTATAAAAATTTACTACATTCGCGTGAAACTTATCACTCGGGGGTTTTCGGGGTCGCTGATTACGAATCCGATGTCCGTCTTTAAGAATTCAAAATGGCGGATCCAATATGGCGACCGATAAATATAAAAATTCACTAGATTCATGTGAAACTTGTCACTTGGGAGGTTTTCGGGGTCGCTGATTACGAATCCGATATCAGATTTAAAAAATTGAAAATGGCGGATCCAATATGGCGGACGAAATGATTAACTTTCATTAGATTCATCTGAAACTTATTACTCAGGGGTTTTCGGGGTCGATAATTACGAATATGATGTCAGTTTTTAAAATTGCAAAATAATGCTGGTGTCATTATTGCCTATTAATTTTGTAGCTTTTAGTGCCTGTTGTTAGGAGTTTAGTATGAAAATGAAAATTACAGACCCAGGCTCAATCGGTGAGGTAGTGGGAGAACGCTACACAGAGAAAACGAAACGACGCGCTGATTGCCTTATAACAGCAGTTCCACATGGGAGCTTCTTTGCTACTGTCGTACCCCCCCCCTTTCATTTACCCAATGCACTCCCCTCTACGCCATCGTGGAGTGGAGTGCATTGAGTATGTACTCAATGCATTTCTCAATATGATAATAATCAGTGAAAATTATTTTTTTGATTGTTGAAAACTGAATTCAGTATCTTATAACTTATGAATTAGGGGTGGATTTCAAGGGTAGGGGGTGAGTTTATTATTATTATCCATATCTGTGAAACATTGAAATACTTTTTTACAATTCAGAAGCACTTAGAATCCATATAATTTTTTTCATTTATTCACAAAAACATTTATCATTAAGGGGTGGTTATTTGACTTAAGGGTTGTTTTTCAGGGGTTGTTTATATTCAGTATTAATACTTAGTTATCATAGAAAATTTTTTTTTTCATATTTTCGAACATCAGTGAAAATTATTTTTTTGATTGTTCCAAACTGAGAATAGTTATGAATTAGGGGTGGGCTTCAAGGGTAGGGGGTGAGTTTATTATTATTATTATCTATGTCTGTGTAACTTTCAAATAATTGTTTATAATTTAGAAGCAATTAGAATCTATAGATTTTTTTTAATCATTTACAAAAACTTTCACCGTCAAGGAATGATTATTTGACTTTAAGGGTGTTTTCAAGAGGTTATTGATCCTTTTCAATTTTTAAGCAACCAGGCAATGTTTATAAATAAAAAAAAAGTAGATAAGAGCTGAAAAATATTTAATTCATCAATTTGGTTAAATATCAGTTTTTTGGGGTAGTAATGTACCGTGGGGGTGGTTTTAAGGGGTGAGACATGTTAAAAAAAATTTTTTTCTCATACTGAATACTTTAGTAATTAAATCTAATATACATTATAAGCCTAAAGTAACGACAAAAAACTCGGCCATTAAAGGGTTAACATAATATTACGCATATTTAAATTAAATAATTTTTATTCTAATTCGCATACTGTGTGAGTTCATTGAAGGCGCATTTCAAATGCATTGTAGGAGATCGCATACGTAAAGGCATAAAAAGAACTTCTTGCTAGCATGAATGCGACTGTAAGCGCATGCGTCGCATCAGCATACTGCTTTTGCGTGCACTATAGGAGAATCACTAAGTGCGATCTTAAATGCGCGCATTATTGTTATCTGGGTAATTTCACTTGTAGTTAGCCTGGCGAATGCTCAGGAGCAACTGATGTTCGACAGACCTTTCGGAGGAAACGTTTTCGAAAATGGAAAATTTTTGAACATTTTATATCCATATTCCAATACGAAAAATGGCACAAACTTACCATCTGAATAAATCTATAAGAAAAAAACGGGTCTCGAAAAACTCATAAAATAAGGCTTTATTGTAACGAGAAACCCTTGTAGCTGGTCATCCTGAGACAAGCCTGATGTGACAACCCGTTCAAAACGAGAAAATATTTTAAATATCGTATATTTTTTTCTACACATAACGAAAATATTTTAAAAAACATACTAGAAACAATTTTTAAAACTCATATTTTTGCTGTAATAAACTTAGAAAAAAATTTATTTAAGGATTCTCCCTGGCAATATAAGGAAATGACACAGACTTACCAAATTTTGACAGTTTGTTCATTAGATTGATTTAGGAAGTTATGATTTTTTTCAGAATTTTTTACCACGTAGTTTTTTAGAAAAAAAATGAAATATTAACATGGGCTCTTATGGGAACGTGTATAAACCATAGGAAAAAAGTGTGATGGAAATGACACAAAAATCTGAAAGTTGGTATACAGGAAGAAAATATGATAAATTTATTAACTGCACAATATAAAGAAAGTTTACCACATAGTTTTTGAGTAAATAAAGAATAAAGTTTGATTTTTTGTCATAATAATAATAGTAAGTGTAGCAGACATGAAAACGTCGCAACACGTGTTTGGCACGTTTGCGCAGCAACTCGCCGCGAATTTCAAATGCATGTATACAAGTCGACAAATTGATATTTATATTCAGATATTTTTTTATATTATTTTTAGGAAATAATGGATTAAACTGCAATTTTAATAGAATATTGTATGTTATGTTTAATTTGAAAGTTTATATAAATTTAATTCTGATTAATTATTGGAAAACAAAAAGAGTGATAAAAATACACGTACATAACCTCAAATTATAATTAAATATTTTTGTCAAAATAAAATATAGTTAAAAACTACTACAATCACAGTTTTATTTAATTGGATATTTGTTTACTAATTATCATGCAAATTGAAATAAAGTATAATAAATAAACTATTTATATGCTTATATAAGGTTAAAGAAAATTCCATTTTATTTTAAACTTTTGAGGTGAACTACTTATATTACAAATTTCTTATAAGTAAATGATCTTATAATCTTATTATCTTATTTTCATTTCAATTTTAAGTGTTTTATGGAAGTTCAACAATTAAATAATAACATATAACAAAAAATTTGAGGTTAGCTGTCAGATCAGGTGTAGGCCCAATCTGTGTTACATACATATATACATACAAAGACCTGTCTTACCAACCTTACATAAACTACGCGACGAGAATACGACGTTGCCCTGATTTCAAGCACTTTTTAAAAAATTTAATTATAAATAGAATTTATAATATTTTAGTAACGAGGAAAGCTTATTATTAATTTATATACACCTTTTTCTAAACAATTCTCATATCAATAAGGACAAGAACCTTACTTATCAAATAAAAATTTATTTTTTCTAAGGTTGCAAACTTGTGAGCCTTCACACGGGAAGAATAGAAACTATTCCCTTACTCCGCACCACCCCCTGGAGAATCCATAAGATAACCAAATTTTAGTTGAACTAAGCGTAAGAATGCATTGTTATACGTTTTAGTTTAGCACTTAAAAATGTATTAAATAAATGTTTAATATTATATTTTATAATTATAATTTATAATTAATGTTATACACATATATATGTATATATATATATATATATATATATATATATATATATATATATATATATATGGGGCATTCTCTATAAGACGGACACCCCCCATCGAACAGAATTGGTTTCATATTAAAAAATTAAAAATTCGCTGATTACGAATCTGAACTCAGATTTCAAAAATTCAAAATGGCGGATCCAATATGGCGGACGACTTTTATAAAAATTAATTCAATTTGCTTGAAACTTGTTACTCGGGGGTTTTTGGGGTCGCTGATTACGAATCTGACATCACTTTTTCAAAATTCAAAATGGCGGATCCAAGATGGCGGACAACTTTTTTAAAAATCGCTTGGATTCGCTTGGAACTTGTTACTCGGTAGTTTTTGTGGTCGCTGATTACGTATATATCGATATAGAGCTGATATTTCATCTTATTTTTATTGTTCCAGCCGAAAAATGTGCCAAAAAAAAGTGATGAAAAATGTAATTAATATATTATATGTAATATATTTAAAAAAAATAAATACTGAAATTTATAAGGTAAACTATACAGTATTTGGTTACTTCAGATACTTTTTAAATAACACTGTATAAAAAATGCAATTAAGATTTTTATTAAATTTTTCCCAAGTGGAATTATTTTTTACAAGTATAACGAAACTTTTGATCCAATCACGTTTACAAAAGAATTTCTTATTTTTTAAAAAAATTATTAAAAAACAAATAACAAAAGGACAGTCAGCCATCTGAAGAGACAATATTCTGCCACCATTCAAAAACCTTTAAATTTTTTTTTACTTTCAAAAGTTTATATGTTTGTTTATGATGATACTACGAATGTTTAGTTACAAAGAAATTGTTTTTGAATGAACTAGAATTAAATATTATCTAAATGCTAATATTAAAATTTTTCTTCATTCAATTACTCTTATTTTTCAGTTCCTCTTGTAAAAATCATAATTCATTTTTAAAGACTCGCGCGTTTTATGTTCACTTCACATTAGTTCACTTAACGTCCACTAAGTGTCAAAGCTTTGCTTTCAATCAATTTTTTTACTATTGACTAGGCCTACTATTGAATGTTTTTAAAACGGTCTTCGCATTTTAAAACCAGATTCTTATTTTATAAGAACAAAGTTGCAAGCAAGTCTGATCAAATTTTGTAAACTCGTCTAGGTCTGTATATAAATTACCTATTGTATACTAAAAGTTAGAGAGGGGAGGTCAAATATCGTAGAAAATAGTGTGACGTAATTTAAGTGACCAATCATTTAAAATTTTTAAAAACTGACATCGTATTCGCAATCAGCGACCCCAAAAGCCCCCGAGTAACAAGTTTCAAGCGAATCCAAGCGATTAAATATTAAAATATTTGTAGAAAGTAGAAGAGGGGGTTAAAGTTTTGACGTTAAGAGTAACATTGTCATTTTCAAATCCGTATAACTATGACAGAAGTTAATGGATTTTAATTTATCTATAATGAATTTTAATGTATTTTTCACGTACTTTTCAAAAATGTATACGAAATTAAAAAATCGGACAAGTTCGAGTTACACTCGCACTGAAATCGAGGGTTCCGTACTCGAAGCGAACTTATTTGGTATAAAAACAAATGTTTAAAAAATATGTGTTGCATGACAACTAATATAAGTGATACGAAGAGGAACAATTTTCTTGAATTTTACAAAATTGTTCCTTTTTGTATCACTTATATTAGTTGTCATACAACACATATTTTTTAAACATTTGTTTTTATACCAAATAAGTTCGCTTCGAGTACGGAACCCTCGATTTCAGTGCGAGTGTAACTCGCACTTGTCCGATTTTATTTGTTTTAGAGTTGTAACGACTGAAGAAATAAACTCAATCATGTTTATTAAATTATTTCTATAATCTACACATAAAAATACGTAAAAATAGTAAATTTGAAGCCCTTTAGAAAAAATTTTTTCCTTTATTGGGAGAAAATTTATGATTTTTTCTAAAATTATCAGTTTTTTCTTGACAGCCCCAGAAAAATCAACTCCAATCATCCTCGCTATATTTTTTTTGTAATCTACACGTAAAAATACGTAAAAATATATAAATTTGAATCACTTTAGATCAACTTTTTTGCGGAAAAATACATTTTTTTCTTAAATTTATCATTTTTCTTCAAAAATTTGATAAAAATTGATCATCAATTCCAATCGTGCTTACATTTTATCCCTGTATTTTTCACACAAAAATACAGTTTTACAGCAAGTATGAACAGTCTGGGTTGAATATTGTGTGCGCTGGGGAGAATAAATCATTTTTTTCGAAATTTTTGATTTTTCCTTGACAACGCTATGTAAATTAATCCGAATCAAGTTCGCTATAATTTTCCTGTAATTTTCACGTAAAAATACGTAAGTGTGTCAAATTTGAGCTCTTTATGTCAAAAGATGTGGCCGCTAGGGGGGGGGGGGTACATAGTCATTTTTAGGTATTTTTCGTAAAAATTCATGGTTTTTCCTTGACAACGCTATGTTAATCAATTCCAATCAAGTTCGCTATATTTTTTTTGTAATCTACACAAAAAAATACGTTAAAATATATAAATTTAATTTCCTTTAAATAAAATTTTGTTCGTTTTTGGTGGAAAAATACATTTTTTTCCTAAAATTGTCATTTTTTCTTGAAAAACTTGATAAAAAGTTAATCATCAACTCTAATCGTGACCGCTTTTTTTCCCCTGTATTTTTCCCGTAAAAATACATTTGTATACTAAATATGAATTGTCTGGGTTGAATATTGTGTGCGCTAGGGAGAATAAATCATTTTTTTCGAAATATTTGATTTTTCCTTGACAACGCTATGTAAATTGATCCGAATCAAGTTCGCTATAATTTTCCTGTAATTTTCACGTAAAAATACGTAAGTGTGTCAAATTTGAGCTCTTTATGTCAAAAGATGTGGCCGCTAGGGGGGGGGTACATAGTCATTTTTAGGCATTTTTCGTAAAAATTCATGGTTTTTCCTTGACAACGCTATGTTAATCAATTCCAATCAAGTTCGCTATAATTTTCCTGTAATCTACACGCGAAAATACATATGTGTACTAATTGTCAGCCCTCCAGATAAATTTGTGTGGCCGCTAGGGGGGGGGGTACACGATTTCAAAAAAACCGATATTAATAGGGTTCCGAACCGAGTACGGAACCCTAAAAAGAAAAATTTTCACCCTTTTTTTCAAAATCAACCCTTATTTTTCGATTTTCACCCCTTCGGGAGTTTTTTTTTATTTTCATTGTAAAGCTGAGGTTTTTTCCCATGAGCTATGTAAATATGAAAGTGGGATAACAATAATTTTGTCAGAAACATAATATTAGAGTAGGCGGTGCCGATAACGGGTATACCTGGAGATCATCTTCAAGGATTTAGGTAGGCACCGCCTACTTTAATATTATGTTTCTTACAAAATTATTGTTGTTCCACTTTCATATTTACATAGCTCATGGGAAAAACCTCAGCTTTCCAATGAAAATAAAAAAAAACAAGGTGTAAATTTAGATGTTCATTACATGAACATTTTGCTTCCTCTTTACGATCAGCAAAAAAATTTGCTTCCTCGTGGAGAAAGCAAAATTTTATTGCCAAAATGTGAATTTTTGATTTTTTAACTTTCATTAATTCTTTAAATTAACCTCAAATGTGTACTTTACATATATCGATCGATTCGTCTTGACGTAAGGAATACGATTTTATTATATATACACGGAGAGAAATCTGCTGCGATTTGCGCATGAGCAAGTCCATAGGAATATAGCATGGACACTTCCAAGCAAAAACTATAAGATTCCATCTGAATATCAGGTGAGACTCATACAATAATACCTCGCTCACTTAGGATTTTTGCTTGAAAGCGTCTGTTACTATATTCCTAAGGACATGCTCATGCGTAAATCGCACCAGATTTCTCTCCGTGTAACCTTAAATTTTTCTATTTAAAAATTTTTTCGATTAAAAAAAAATTTTTTGAAAAAAGACGATAAAATTTTTTTTTGGGGTATTTTTCAAAATATTTTGGTCAGATTTGAGATATTAATATGATAAATGAGCCTACCAAATTTTATCTAAATCCATTAAAACCTGTTAAAGTTATCTTCTAAACAAAAAAGGGATCCACACACACACACACACTTACATACATACATCCGGACAATTGATCAGGATCTCATATAATATGTTTCTATAAAGAAAAAAAATTTGTTTCCGCCACTTTGGCAACTTTTATAAACGAAAGGACTACAAAGCTTCCTCCACGAGGAAGCAAAGAAGGGATCAAAAAATTATTTTTTTAAATTTCGTATACACGGAATAAATAAGGCAGCAAAACTTTCGTAAACTAGTATTTCACTTTTGGACGGGAACGAAAGTTGTTCAAAAAGTATAGACACAGTTTATTAAGAAAACAAAACTAATTGTAAAAATGTGAACTGTGTATAAAAGCCGATGCTCAATGTGCTTTGATGTTTCGGAATCAGTTTATCAAACTTTCATAAACTCTCAGGTAGAACTTAAGTACGTGCACCAAAGATTTCGTAACACTTATATGCATAAAAATTCGACGACAGTCAACCAAACGCTTGTAAACTCACAAAAAATTTAGAAAAATTAAAAAAAAATTCACATTCAGGGGTATTTTTTACTTAATTTGTACATCACTTGAAACACAATTATTAATATCTTATATACGCACTATACACAATTTTATCGACATTAAAATTCGGAATTCGCTTCCGCGGGATTCGAACCTACCTAACCAAGATATATAACGCATTTTGTCTTAGCAACTAACCGCCGCGGCTATCGAGAGCCACGCGAACGAAGAAGTTAATTCCACTGATCAACACTGACCAAGCTACGAACTGCGCATGTTCGGAATTTTAGAAAAAGTCTACGATTCTTTCGTTGACTGCTGTCTTAACTACTCTCTTTTATGATTCAAACTTTCGAACCTCAATTATTACAATGTTGTAAAACTTTTTATAGAAATTCGACAATCTTTAAACAATATTATTAAAAACTGTTCAATATAGATTAACAAACTGATCTTTCTATACAGTTTGTAAATAATTTCTTGACTCTGTTTCATTTTTTCGGTAAAGTTTATGCTTCATTACTAAAAAGTGTATGAAACGTTTAAAAATTTGTGCCCCATCCAAAAGTGAAATACTAGTTTACGAAAGTTTTGCTGACTTATTATTTCCGTGTACATTTTTGAAAAGTACGTGAAAAATGCATTAAAATTCATTATAGATAAATTAAAATCCATTAACTTTTGACATAGTTATACGGATTTGAAAATGACAATGTTACCCTTAACGTCAAAACTTCAACCCCCTCTACTTTCTACAAATATTTTTTTAATGAGTTTATATTTTAGGGATTTAATACTATCATATAGGACAACAATTTACCAAAGTATGAAGTATAATGTATCTTATTAAAATGAAACTTTTTTTTCAACATTTTTTTTTAATTTTGCATATTTTACCCAATAAACGAAAAAAACCATAAATTTTGTAACGCAAATTTGTGGGTATTGTTACTATGGTTTTCGTAGTCAGCGCATCAAAATACATAAAAGTATTAGTATAAAAAAAACCAAAAATATTTTTAAAAAATTCAAAATTCAATTTTTGCAAAATTCCGAAAATATTGTAAAAATTGTTTGCCCATTATCGGACTAGGCTTAAAAGGTTCGTAAAAAGAAGTAGTTTTTTGAAAAAATCGATCAGTAGGTCAAATTTGAAAAATGACTTTTTATCATTAAAACTCAAAAATTTGATAGTAATATCGTTTAAAAAAAATTTCGATTTTTTTGTTGACAAGTACGTTTAATAACACACATTTAAAAAAAAGACTTAAAATTGATGCATTTTTAAGAAAGTTATAAGCATACAAAAATTAAAAGTCATAAAAATTCTCCAATTTTTAAAATTCCATATCTCGAAAACGGCTTGCTCAAAAAATTGGAAAAAATTAATGGAAGCTAGTCTCAATTAGTACTAAAAGAAAAAAAAATCTCAAAAAAATTGGTGATGCAATTGCAGATGGACTTACACTTTGGCGTGGAATACATCATATATATACATTCAACGACCTTCGTTTCTAAGAGTTTAATTTCTAATCAGAAATTATAACTCCAACCGAAGACTGTGATTGGTTTAAATTTTCGAAATATGACTACAATTATTTCACTGTTTTTAAAACATTACTAAACAACTTTTTATAAATTCTAATTAATATTAATTAATAATATAATATATGTAACAGTTAAGTAGTAATTAATTAAATTTTTTAATTGTTTAATTAGTATTAATTTTAGAGATGAATTTTATTAAAATATTTCAAATATATAATTTATTATACCTACATGTAAAAAGATTCAGAAGTATTGTATGTATAAAAAAACAATTTTATTAGTGGAAAAAATACAGATTATATTTTGTGTTGTTGATATTGAAACAAATAACAACTGTTTATAATTATTGCTACAATATTTTTTACACAATCTTATAACCTTTGAAATTTTAAAATTTTACGCACGTTTAACATTTATTTAAAAATTTCCGATGATTAAATATTATTAATATGAAACACCTTAAAAGTAAAGAAACACGAGGAACAATTTTTACTAGTCTTTGTTATTACAGTTACCTAGGGAGCGTTCAAAAATTACGTAACATTTTTTGGGGGTGGGGGGGGGTCAAGCACTTTGTTACGGACAGCAGAAAAAATGGCGCTAATGTATGCAATAACGTGTTACATGGAGAGGGGGGGGTCAAAATTTAAAAAAAACGTTACGTAATTTGTGAACGCTCCCCTATTAAATTGGAATTATCAGAAATATTTCAATGTTGCTGAAAAGGACGGCTACTTTAATATAAGGTTAAAGGTAAAATACTTTCAACATAACATCGTTTTTTATGAAATTTTACGAGAATCGTTGAGAAAGACAAATATCCTTGATATATTCCAATTGTTTACAATCTACAACAATTCATACACTCTTAAAAAGGTTTGTAGTTTTAAAAAGTCATGTTTAGTATTTGTTTAAAAAATTCCGAGAATTAATTAAATAACGAAACGCAATGAAAAATTGCAATTATTCTTCGTTGTCATAGTTATTAATTAAATCCGGACTATCTGAAGTGGTTAAATTACGGCAAAAAGGGCGCTGACTTTTTTAAGGGGGGGTAAGGTTAATTCCATGAAAAAATGCATACAGAAAGAGTTAATATATTTATTAAATTTTTATATAATAGTACAACATTTGAACAGTATTTCACTAAAGTTTCATTGCAAAATATTGAGAATTGATCGAGTGACAGTACATTTCCTCTGGCTCCCAAAAAAAAGTTATTTTGCGGTGTTCACTGTAACTCGCAATAGAATCATCTAAAACAAAAGAATCAAAATGGATTTGTTAAAGGAGATGTTTTTCTAGGGATCCCTGGGAGGGTTTTTTTTTATTTTTGAATTTTTCGTAGCACTCTGAAGCCAAAAACCCGATTTTCTCTATAAAAAATCAGCCGGGTTTTGGCTTCAAAGTGCTACAAAAAATTCAAAAATAATAAAAAAAAACCCTCCCAGGGATCCCTAGAAAAACATCTCCATTTTTCCTTCAAACTGGTACTAGTCGTTACTACTCCCAAAAGATGTTATAAATGCCAAAGATTCCGTCATCTCATGTCACAATGTCGAGCTACCCACTTTACATGTGAAATCTCCTCGGAGCATTACTTTAAAAAGAGTTGTGAAAACTTAAACCGTAAGTCTCTATGTGCCAATTGCTAAGATAACCACATGTCCTCAGTTAAAGAATGTCCATATTATAAATATGAGTTTGCTATTATGAAAGCTAGATTGCTGAACAACGCTTCATACGTACAAGCTGATGAGATCCTCCTTCAACAGGGTTTCTTACGTCCAGGCTATCAGGTCGTATGGCAGGAGACTTCTGGGAATATGGAAGTGACTGACCAAACCGAATCACTCTCGTCTGAAACGGTAACAACATTACCATTCCCTTCAATAACCTCTCTCCCTATTACCGTCCCTCCAATACCTTCTACCTCCAGAGATAACCTCACTATTAACTCATTTGAATCCTCAATTCTAAATCCTAACTCGACACTTTCAACAACAAATTCACGATTTGAGGAGGAGGATCCTGACGGATAGGACCAGGATGATGTCCTAAAGATATTTTCGCTATTTATATATTCATTGACTTTTAAAATCCTTTATATTTTGACTATTCCCTCATCTTACTATACTTTACCGTAACCCTTAAATCTAAAATTAAATTGTGTACACTCTCAACAGGTCCTTCTCAATGATCCTTTGGAACGCTCGTAGCATCATCCCCAAGAGACCAGAACTTGAAATTCTCTTATGGCAACACAATCCGGATGTGGTATGTGTCACGGAGTCTTGGCTCTCCCCGAGATCTGTTTTTGAAATCCCGAATTACATTACAATAAGACAAGATCGCCCTGGAGAGAGAAATGGTGGGGGTGTGCTTATCCTCATCCGTAAAAGAATTGCTTTCCATATTACCTGTTTGTCACATATCACCCTTAATAATCTGCATATAAATATGATAGCCCTAACACTCCATACTATGTTTGGTCTTACTCATATCACCTTGATCTATGCCCCTCCGGGGGAGACATCTCAGTGGACAAGTGGGAAGAAATAATAGACCTTTTACCTCCTGCCGAAAATCAAATATTTTGCGGAGACTTTAACGCCCACCACACATGCTGGGGTGATCGGAACGACAGTTTAAGAGGTAACTCTCTTCTTACATACACCCTAAGACGAGAGCTTTCTCCAACCACCTCCTCTTCCCCGACGAGACTTGGCCCCACCAACTCAAGCGCAAGCAACCTGGACTTGATTTTTTGTTCTTCTTCCATCTTACAGAACTCAAACACTATAGTTTTGGATGAATAGCTCTCCTCAGATCACTTCTCTGTCCTTTTTAGAGCTTTCTTGACTCCTTCCCTGATTCCACCAACAGTCAACAGATTCAATGTCAAGGACCTAGACTGGCTCAAATTTAGATCTCTCCTTGAGGAGGATATTCTCCACCTTGCGGAGGACTTTGCTTCAGGTACTCTTCCATCCCATATCTATGATCGCTTCATAGCTGTTCTCAAACTGCGCATTTTAGAATCGGGAGCATTTTTATTATCAGCCTCTTCTGTTCCGAAGTATGCCAACCAATCTTCCGAAAACAGACTGGAATTCAAAAGACGGGACTGCGAAATAAAATTTCTCCATCCCGAGGTACCTCTACCCTCTGGCGCACTGTCAGAGCTCTCTCCTCTCGCTCTTCGCAAGCTTACACCAACCTTTCCACTGACTCAACTGACCCCAATCTAATTAGATTTAAAAATGAGCTTATAAGAGAGGACCTTCCTCCGATTCACATTCCTTTTTTCCCTACTCCTTCTCAGTTCAATAAAGATAATTTTACTCCATTCTCCCTAAATGAATTCAACTCAGCCCTATCCTCTATTAAATCGGATTCTTCTCCTGGTTTGGATGGAATCACTGGAAAGATTATTAAAGATTTGGGCCCTGTCATTGTAGAGTTCCTACTCTTACTGTTCAACAGAATGTTTCTTCTCTCTTCTTTTTCCAAATCCTGGATAGATACCCACGTTCTACTTATCCCTAAGCCTGGAGGACGGGGTTATAGGCCGATATCTCTCTCCTCTGTTCTTTCAAAACTCTTCGAAAAAATTATTCAATGATGAATGGATCACAGGGTGGAGGCTCTTCGCCTTGTCCGTCGTTGTCAGTTTGGCTTTAGAAGAGAAAGATCTACAATGGATTGCGTGGCCACTCTCGTTTCCGACATACAGAATGGATTTTCTGATTCGCTGCACACTTTAGCCATTTCCATAAATATTAAAGGGGCCTTCAATAACGTTCGCCCTTCCATCCTTAACAGAATCCTTATTAACCTGGGATTCCACCCTAATATAATTAATTTTTTAACTCACATTACTTCTAAAAAAATCTCTCCTTCTCTCATGATAGAACAGAAGACAGGTTTTGTGGTGTGGGTGTCCCCCAGGGTGTCGTCCTTTCTCCTTTATTGTTTAATCTCTATCTACGGGGCATTACTGCTATTCTACCGGCAAACTTAAAATAAATTATGTACGCAGACGACCTTCTAGTCTACTTTCGATTTAAGGATCCGGAACTGGCAATGGAGCAGGCCGCGGCTGTCTTGGGCACCCTCTCTGCCTGGTTGAAAAACATGAGTATGGAGGTTGCCTCAAATAAGACTTGTTGTTGCATCTTCTCCAGATCCAGAACATCATTTGAAGATTTCCGGATTCGGTTTGACAATATTTATATTAATCTTGATCCTACAATGAAGTATCTCGGTATCATATTAGATAGAAAACTTTCATGGCTACCACATATTAAATACACCGCAAATAAAGCAATAAGAACCTTAGGCGTATTAAAAATTATTTCTAGAGTTTCCTGGGGAACCTCTCCATCCCTCGCCTTGATGGTTTACAGTGGACTTGTTCGGTCCATATTGGAATGGGAATCACCCTTATTTGCTGATGCAGCCACTACGAACTTAAAAATTCTGCCTTTAGAATCTCTTTGGGCTGCATGGGTTTTACCCCGGTGCCGATCCTTCTCTCGGAAGCTGGGGAGGCCCCGTTAGCTCTCAGAAGAGTCTTCCTATCCAACAATTTCCTCTTAAGAAACTATAAATGGAGAGATAATCCTCTCATCCATAAACTTCAGCTTCTTAGTGAAAAGTCCATTCTACCGAGATTCTCCCTAAACAAAACTAGATTGTCCCTCTTAAACGCTTATGAACGTACGATCCCTGTCGTAAAATCTATGTTTCGAACAGTACTACAGGTAATCTTCTTAGAGTGAATCCTCAACCTTCCAAACTTCTCAAACTAATTATTAGAGAGAAATATCCTAACTCCACTATCATATATACAGATGGAGCTCATAACAGGAAATCTGGCCTATCTGTTTCAGCTCTCTTCGTTGAGAATACCAACTACTCGGTGGGAATTTCACTTCAGTATGGTGCCTCTATTCTCTCTTCAGAACTCTATGCCATTTTTAAAGCCATCATATTTGCGGAGGAAAATATTAAAGGACCGATTTTGATCGTCTCTGACTCCCTATCGGCCCTATCTAGAATTTCAAATTGCTTTGCATACAAAGAAAATTCATATCTTGTATATAGTATTCTGTCCCACATAAATACGATACAAACATCAGCGGATGAAAATCGAGTAAGCTTTTTATGGGTTCCGGCTCATACGGGTCTATTCGGCAATGACAGAGCAGACGCGATTGCTAAAATGACCAACTCTCGCCTGAACAGAATACACTTTCCTCTTTTTCTCAGGACTGTAAGTCTGAGATAGTAGATCCGGATGGTGAAGCATGGCTAACCGGTCTGTGGCCATATGTGAGCCCCGCCCAACAACAAACAAGATACTTTGCCAGAATACGTTGTGATTCTCCTAGACCTTGGTTTGGGAGTGTAAACCTCCCGAGAAGACAAATAAATTTGATCACCAGACTTACAACAAGTCATATCTGTACCGCGGAACACTTATCAAGATTCCGCATGGACGTGGCTCTGGGCTGTGCATGCGGTTCCGACTGGCGAGACTTAAACCCTATTTTGTTCGATTGTCCTAATTTGGACTCAAGCAGACCGAGATTTCTTGAATTTTTGAGTAGACGTTTTCCTGAACTGAACCCTAGGGATGCCCCACTTGATGTACTTATTTTTTCCCCTGATATGGAAATTGCGAGAGAATTCGGCAGGCACATTGGAACGAAGGGGATCGTGATATGAGTGATGTCTCGAACCCAAGTCGTTCTTGGGTCTATTCATGTGAGTGATTCTACTGTAGGAATCAGTCACTATGAAGTTCATATTCATTTATGGCATGTCCCAAGCAACGGCGGGATTCTGGGCCTCTGTTCTGTCTTTGCGTTTCCCCGCAAGAATGTCTGCCCAACTTTCTCGCAGATGTGATAGTGTCCCTGAATGTTGCTCCACAGGCTTGCGAATAGATTCTTAGCTCTGCGCGCGTGTCAAAGTATTTGACGCACTATTAACTTCAACTTAAAGAAAGCTGGAGAAAGGAAGAAAATTGATCACAGGTGTGCGAGTTGATTTGGACCATAAATTGGAGCTTAATTTAAGCTTTGATTTGGGTGTAAACAATAATCGCATGTAGTCAACACGTGTATTAATTTTCTTTCCTCCTCTCAAGACTTTAATTGGACCAATCGACTCACTTAATTATTTGAGACGTTATGCCTCGCGCGATGCTTTGAACACATCCTTCCGCTCCTTCTCTAACCCTTTCCAACTCAATACCACACAAAGAATAAAGTACTGGACGCGGACACGGCTGCAATGACTCAACCCTGATGAATTCTCTCGTTGCCTGGAGATTCTATCACGTCGACTGATGTAATAATTGGATTATCAACTTTCTGACTGAAACTCTTCTTCATTTGTTTGTTTGTTCTGACAGTTGGCATCGCCTAAAGTCATATAAGAAGAAGTAGAAGAAGAACTCGACTTAAGTTTTTTATTTCACAACCGAGCCTCAGATTCAACTATGTTTTTGATGACGACACTCCTTAAGTCGACTTAACTGAGTTTTTGTCTCGTATCTTGTGCTCGAGCTCAACGACTATTAAGATTTTTTGACTCCTTAACTCGAATTAACTGACTTTTTATCTAGTATTTCTTCATTTACTGGGTTTTCGCAAAATTTTTAATAATCATTTTTTGCAATAAATAATTGAAATAAATTTTTTTTTATAACACAATTAGATGCAGATATTTTATACGAATCCATTGATACCAAAAACTCATTTTCGGCCAAAATATGACTTAACCGAGTTTTTACATCGTACGACAGTAAAGATTAAATCACTTTTTTGATTTTTTTAAAAAAAATCGTTTTATGTATTTTTTGAAATAACTTTTTCTTATATTGAAATTTATAAAGTTTACATTTTACCAATAATTATAAAATTGAACGCTATTTTTGTTGTAATCCTTCTTTTAATTTTAAATATGTATAACACGGTAAATTCAATGCTAGAATTTACCAGCTCAATTCATGCTCTCCCTACCTTACCATCTAACTTTTAACAAAGCTTGTAATACATCTTGTGTTTGACAGGCAAAAACTACTTGGGACCCAAGTTGTGTTGACTTTAATGCTACTACTTGAGTTACTCAGGCAATTACTACTTGGGTCTCCGGTTATCGTAGCTTTTTTTTCTCTCCGTGAAGTGAATCATGGTGAGGAAGCTAATTCGTCATGAAATAAACACCTTGTTTAATATAATATTTAAGTAATAATATCTCCACACAAATTATAATATAAAATTCTACATTGCAACAATCATCACCAAGTTTCAGTCAAGTTAATCGCCAGTTGCAGGATTCTAATACCGAAAAAGAATTAGACTTCTGCAATAGTAGTCAGTTTCGGTTTCATTCTATTTGCGCGTAGCGCTTATGCATTTAAAGTATTAAATTAATACTACGAAAGAATATTCCTCAATCATACTAAGAACGTATGAATTCATGGAATTTTTCAACTTTTTCAACCCGATAACATGTTTAAAAATTAAAAAGAAAAATTATTCTTAAAATAAATTAATTACAAAAATTTAATTTAATTTTTTTAATGCAAATGTCTCGAAAAATAATTTTTTTTCAAAAATTTGTATGCTCAATTAAACTCTTTACCTCTAACTAAAAACGTAGTTTGGGAGAAATTGGAGACTAAACCCTTCAATCTCATATAGAATTGCTCATATATCAAGTCATAAAAACGAAAAATAAATTATTTTGTTTGGCGCCAGTCTCATCAATAAGTCTTGTCAGTAACAACAAAATTGTTAAAATTTAATTTAAAAACCACGAGGCAGCATCATATAAAATATTAGAAAAGTTAGAGACAAGAGATCAGAATTAATGAACATCTCAATGAATGTATAAATTTCTGACTCATCAGAAATTCTCAGATAGCAAAAATTTTGTTAATAATAATTGATAATAACTTTAATCGTCATACTCTACTTATTAGGTTTAATAAGTTTTTTCATCATTATTAGAATTCTTATTGTCGACTGGGACGTTCATCATGGAAATGGGACACAATCAATATTTAAGGATGATTCAAATGTGTTGTACATATCCATCCATCGATATGACAATGGTGCATTTTTTCCCAATTCCGAAAAAGGAAACAGTGATTTTGTGGGAGACGGAGTAGGAAAAGGATTTAATGTAAACATACCATGGAATGAGGTATTTATTACTTAAAAACTGTTAATAAATATAAAAGAAATAAATATTTTTTAGATTGATCCTAATTGATGTTCTTAAGTGAATTGAAAATACTTTTATCCATTTGGAAAATCAGCATTTTATATATTTTTTACTCCACTAAAAATAATACTTAAATTATAAGCAAATAAAGAAGTATTTTAATAAATAAGAACTCTGTTAGAAACATTTTTAAATTCATATTTAAAAATCTTTTTGTAAAGACATCAAGGAATTTTAAAAGTATTCACATGATCCCAAAACGTGCTTTAATTTATAATATTTTGTAGAATCAATTTCAGCTTCATAATATATCTTAAAATCACGAATTTGAGTCTCAAGGATACCACTTTGTATAAATCATAACTTTAAAATTTTAATAATATCTTTATAACATTATATACTTTTATTGTTCTTTGGAATGTATGTACTAAATGCATTTGCAGTGATGTATTCATCATTGAGTGTATAATATGTTAAAACTAAATGTCAGGTTTCCAGAAACCATTTTACCAAATACCACTGTACCGAATGCATTTTTACCAAATTGACAAGATCCAGAAAATAAAAAAGAAATTTAATAAATGGACACATTTTTAAGTAATAATTTATAAAATGTATAAATTGTGGCAACGCTGATTTAGAGAATTAATTATTACACGTGGGTACGACTCTTATCTGGAAGACAATAGAACTGAGACGAATTATGAGTTGGTTAAACAAGAATAAAATACAATTCCAACGATGCGAGTCCACTTAGAGAAAAATTGATGCAGTCACCATAGTTGTAATACCTCGAGCAATTACTGGTGAGAAGGAACAATGACAAACTTACCGGTGTTGAACGAATCGTGCTTTCTTTATTGGACTGCGCTGGATGTGTCGAATCCTAAATGATATTGGCACAACACTTACACATAAAATTCGAATAATTAAAGTTTACTCTACAATTTGGTAGCGCGCGTAATTTGATTCAAATATTACCATCGCTATGTTAATACTCTTATGGAAACCACCAGCAATAGATTATTTAATGATAGAAATTTAGATAGTAACTTTTAATTGTTACAAAATATACAACAATTTCAGTATATAAATTTAAATGAATAATAAAACAAAAATAAGTTTATTTCCCACTATTTTCGACATTGCGCTAATCAACTAAGAATTTGAAAAAAATAATAAGGTACACGAACGAGCAATTTTTCTAGCCTTACATCTGTTACGAATAATATTTATGACGGTTGTTCGGATAATAGACTTTTGAAAAAAATGACATTCGGTAAAAAGGGTTTCGAAAATTTGAGCATTCGGTTATTTAGATTTATGTTTTAAAGACAATTTTTTTTTAAATAAAAATTTTGCTTTCGTTATATTACTCATAAAATATTTTTTAAAAAATATATTGTAGTTTGCAAATATTAAAACTTATGTTTAGGCTCGAAATTATTAAAATAACCATTACATTTGTTTTATTTTTCTTTAGTCAAAAACATTTTTTTATTCTTTAAATATTTTTAATTTAAAGGAAAAACTAGTAAATTGTTTTTTCCAGAAAGGAATGGGCGATGCTGAATATATTGCGGCATTTCAACAAGTTGTAATGCCAATTGCCTATCAATACAATCCTGATTTAATTTTGGTTTCTGCTGGATTTGATGCATGTGTTGGTGATCCTATTGGAAGTAAGATAATGATCTTTGTTAATTTAACTATCTAAAAAATTTAACGGGTAAACTTCCTATTAGCACACCCCTCCGATTTCTTTAAAAATTGGTATACAAACGTATTTTTGTATGCTGTTTACGAAAATGATAGCGAAAATTGGCCCAAATTTGATTATCATGGTGAAAACCATAAATTCAGAGTTTTTTGCGATTAACTCGTAAAAAACGCAAAATTTCGAAAAATATTTTAGATAAAAGCTGTAGGCCTAAAAAAACACACATTTTATGTCATATACATTTTTCACCAAAACCGAGTCGTTTTCGAAAAAAGTGTAAAAAATTACGACTCGGTTTTGGTGAAAAATGTATAGGACATAAAACGTGTGTATTTTTGAGGCCTACAACTTTTGTCTAAATAATTTTTCAAAATTTTGCGTTTTTTACAAGGTAATCGCAAAAAAACATGAATTAATGGTGTTTTTTAACGGTTTTCACCATGATAATCAAAGGGCATAGCTGCTGCCCAAAGTAAAAACCTAGTAACAGCAGTTCCACATGTATGCGAAGTCGCATAGTCGTTGCGAGCCCCGTTTCCCCACTGCGCCATCTACTCAATGCACTCCCCTTCTGACGTCACGGAGGGGAGTGCATTGAGTAGATGGCGCTGTGGGGATACGGGGCTCGCAACCACTCTGCGACTTCTGTAGATTTTGTAGATGGAGCAGAGCAGGAACAACCAAGGTTGGTTTAAAGGTGTTTTCACAACACAATTAGTATAAACATTTTAAATAGTTCACTTAGTTTTTTTTATTGTATAAAAAGGTTAATTGTTTATACCAATTTTTTAACTTCACTATAGTTTTATTAATTGAGTCCGAATCTCATTAAAATTCTAAAAGATTAAATTGTTGAGAGGAATTAAATATAAAGTAAAACACAATTAAGTGTTCAGTAATTAACGGATTCTTAGTTCCATTAAAATTAAATCTTTCTAAGATTCTTACAAGACATTTCACTACGCAATATTAACTTGGAATATTCTTTGCTACGAAAACCGTGAATTATCCAATCAACTCGGAGTTGTTTGTATAAACGCCTTTATTCTTCTTCTTCTTCTCTTTTTCCTTCTGAATCTCTGTTCTCGATCCTCATTCTTTTATAGAAGTATTCCTACTCTTCTCCCGATCTTGGGTCTATGGTTCCAGCCAATCCTGTTTCAGAAAAATGATTCACTCGGAATAATGCCACTAATGAGAGTCAAGTTCTTGGTATTGATCTGCCCTACTTTTCTCCTCTATTTTGATCTTAGATGCAGGTGTGCTTGCAGGTGTCCATAAAACGCAGTTTTATTATACGCATTATGAGTCATGTTCTTGTTTGCGTATTTTAAAGAGAGTCCTTGACATTTACAAACGGTCATCTACGGCATGAGTCATACATAACATTCTTGGAATATGCAGATGTTCTTGAGGTGACTCATCTAGCCAAAGTAATTCCTTAAATCTAACAGTAGTTTTTGACCTTGTATTTATTGATTGTTAAAGAACTTCATTTTTACAAATTTTAACCCTTCTATCAAAGTTTGATCAAATAATAATTAATTATTTACAAATTAAAAAG
The DNA here is from genome assembly GCF_019393585.1 of Leptopilina boulardi. Classification (NCBI taxonomy): domain Eukaryota; kingdom Metazoa; phylum Arthropoda; class Insecta; order Hymenoptera; family Figitidae; genus Leptopilina; species Leptopilina boulardi. Next base: position 158,812 of record NW_026137768.1, read on the forward strand.
GTTTAAAAGGAAGAACTCATATTCATTGTAAAAGGACCTTAATTACATTATTTCTTATGTCCTTTTAACGTCTGCAGCCGATTTCTAAGTAGATACTCGCATTCGCCTGAAACAACCTTTCAGAGGATATGGGAAACTGCAAAAAACCCTTCCAAAGTACCTATTAAATCTTATCATTTCCTTATCATCTCTCTCTTTTGTTTTGTTTTGTAAAAATTAAAATATATTTATAATCATTAAACAATTTATTATTAAGAATCAAAAACCTCGTTGGTCAAATTGAATTTTTTAATAATGAAATATATAAGTTTTATTACATTTATTTAATTTTAATAACTGTATAATTAACTTATAACACAATTATGATATCTTTCGCGTTATACAAATAATTTATGTTCACAAAAAGGCAAAAATAATGAAATTAATGGTGCCCGGAAAGCGCCTAATAAAAATCCTCTGTTTCGGCCCTGGCGCACGAACGAAAGAGGCAGCGAGACGGGAAAATCGAGCGATTGACGGTCGAATTTTTTTTCGTGCACGCTCGTCCTTTTTTTCAATTACTGGCAAACCCGTCAACATTTTTTATTGTTCTTGGAATCAATGGAAAGCTTAGATTTCAAGGAATAATTATGTTAAAGGACAATTTTTTTCGTCGATTTTCCTGGACCATGCAAGAGGTTAAAGTCAAGGTAGGTAATAAGCAAAAAATTACAATTATTTTTTTCAACTTTGTAACATGATATATTTAAACCTATTTAAGCAATCTCATTCAAATAGGTATCATTTTTTTCGAAATTTAATAAGCTTTCCAACGCTATAAGGGAAAAGTCTCTACGTTAATTTCTCTCAGAGTTATCTTTATTTTCACGCGAGTATGTTTTTCAATGACTCGCGGTGTAAGCGTTCGCACAATTTCGGACGGTAGTGTAATTCTTTAATAATTTATTTTTATTAAAATTATGTAATTATTAATTAGAACTTTTATATTTACATTAAAATTTAAAATATTATAAAATGTTTTTAATTAATTAAAAATAATTACTTTCGTTGACAAAATACTCAATTTTCAAAAATATTTTCGTTTTAATAAATTTATATAAAATTGATACCACTAAAATTAAACTCTAATAAAATATAATTTTGTACAGTATCAAAAAAAGTACATAGTTCTACATGAATAAGTATTAATAATTTTAATAATTTTAAAAAATTAAATAATATTAAAATGCTTAAAATTATGTGCAATTAAAAAAATCGGACAATTGCGAGTTACACTCGCATTAAAACCGAGGGTTCCGTACCCCTAATCCTAAAATTTCAGGGGTTTAAAGTGTGAAGGCCGATAGAAAAATTCCAATTTTGCTTAATTTTTCCTGTAATGTGAGCATGGAAATACATATCATAAGTTTTTAAATATTTTTTTATCATTTAACATTTTCAATTTTATGATTTTTTTTAGATTTCACCAAATAATAAAAATATCAACAAATAAAAAATGTCAAAAGATAAAAAAAATAGCAAATGGTAAAAAAAAGAAAATGGCAAATTATAAAGAATGGCAAAACACTACAAAAAAATATAGCAAGCACAATTGGAGTTCTCGCTATATTTTTTTTGTAATACCCTATTGAAAAAAAACACGTATAATTGTACGTATAATAATACGTATTATTATACGTATAATTATACGTATTATTATACGTATAATTATACGCATAATTATACGTATTATTATACGTATAATTATACGTATTATTATACGTATAATTATACGTATAATAAGACATACGAATTTGAAACAAGAATTATACGTATAATTATACGTATAATAATACGTATAATTAATTATACGTATAATAATACGTATAATAATACGTATAATTATACGTATTATTATACGTATAATTATAATTCTATTAAAAATAGAATAATAGAATAGAATAATAATAGAATAATTAGTAGCAAAATTGCGCTGAAAATTTTTAGAAATTTTAAAATGCAAATTAAATTTCACGAAAAAAAATATCGTCTAATGTCAATTCAAGCAGTCACCCATCCAAGTACTAACCGCGTCCAACGTTGCTTAACTTCCGTGATCTGATGAGAACTTGTTCCTTCGCCTTGGTGTTTCCGCTGTCTTGTCTTGATTAATAACTTTGTCGTATAAGTATCACTAAAAGTGAGGTGCGATACAATACTTATACGACAAAGTTATTAATCAAGACAAGACAGCGGAAACACCAAGGCGAAAGAACAAGTTCTCATCAGATCACGGAAGTTAAGCAACGTTGGACGCGGTTAGTACTTGGATGGGTGACTGCTTGAATTGACATTCGACGATATTTTTTTTCGTGAAATTTAATTTGCATTTTAAAATTTCTAAAAATTTCCAGCGCAATTTTGCTACTAATTATTCTATTCTATTATTCTATTTTTAATAGAATTATAATTATACGTATAATAATACGTATAATTATACGTATTATTATACGTATAATTAATTATACGTATTACTATACGTATAATTATACGTATAATTCTTGTTTTAAATTCGTATGTCTTATTATACGTATAATTGTACATATAATAATACGTATAATTATACGTATAATAATACGTATAATTATGCGTATAATTATACGTATAATTATACGTATAATTATACGTATAATTATACGTATAATAATACGTATTATTATACGTACAATTATACGTGTTTTTTTTCAATAGGGTATACACGCAAAAATACGTAAAAGTGTATAAATTTGAAACTCTTTAGATAAAATATTCTTCGTTTTTTGGGGAAAAATCATGATTTTTATCGAAAATTATCAGTTTTTCCTTGAAAACACTATGATAATTAACTCCAATCGTTCTCAATATATTTTTTTGTAATCTACACGTAAAAATACATAAAAAAGTATAAATTTGGATCCCTTAGGATAAAATTTTCTTCTTTTTTTATTCGAAAAATCCATGATTTTTTCTAAAAATATGAGTTTTCCTTAAAAACAATATGAACATCAACTCCAATTGTGCTCGCTATATTTTTCCTGTAATCTACACGCAAAAATACGTAAGTATACCAAATATGAACTGCCTTCGTCAAATATTGTGTGCGCTAGGAGGATTAATCGCTTTTTTTCAAAATTTTTTATTTTTCCTTGACAACACTATGTAAATTAATCCGAATCATGTTCCCTATATTTTTCCTGTAATTTTCACGTAAAAATACATAAGTGTACCAAATTTGAGCTCTCTATGTAAAAAGATGTGGCAACCAGGTGGGGGGGTACATAGTCATTTTTAGGGATTTTTCGTAAAAATTCATGGTTTTTCCTTGACAACGCTATGATAATTAATTCCTATGAGATTCGCTATATTTTTCCTGTAATCTACACGCCAAAATACATATGTATACCAAATTTCAGCTCTCTAGATAAATTCGTGTGGCCGCTAGGGGGGGGGGGGTACATGACTTGCTTCACTAGTCTCATTAATAGGGTTCCCCCTTCGGGTACGGAACCCTAAAAAGGTATAAAAATGTTTAAATTAATAAAAAAATTTTGTTACTAAAAAAAAATTGTTAAAATATTGATAAAAAAATTTTTTTATTAAAAATATAATTCCATTTTTGAAAAGAGGAAAAAAAAATAACATAAAATCAAAAAAAGAAAGATTAAAATTGGTTAACAATTGACCGACTTAAAACAACTTTTGTAAATTTGAACGGGCGATTTCAGTTTTATAGCAGGCGTCAATCCGCGCTACGAGTTCCCCCACTCCGCCGTTTGGAGCAAGGAAAAATGATGAACTCCCTTTAGCCCACTTTATAAATAAGAAAAAAATTTCCTACAATGTATAAAAAGTTTTATCTTATAGTACGTAAATTAAGCTTGAAGTACTGTAAATTTGACTAAAAAATATTAATAATTATAGGGTGAAGAATTTTTTGAAAATAAAAAATTATCTCCCCTCCTCTTTAAGCTAAATAGTTTTTCCTTTTTTTTTAAAGTTTTGTAAAGAAAAAAGAAATTCAATGGCGTTTATTAGAATTCGATAGAGTAAAACTGTCCGAGTAATTTCAATTGTTTATAACTAAAAAACGTAACCTTTTTTCTTTATCCAAAATTATGCAATTAATTAATGAATTTCAATTCTTTCTTTTTTGTACATGATTTTGTACTCTTTAAGAGTAAAATGAAAGAAAGAAAATTGAATTTGCTCCATATAGTTCTGTAGAAATTAGTTTGAAAAACAACATGTTTTTAATTAACAAATGAAACAATTTATAAACTATTCATCCGATTGGGTTCGCAGTTTTTTCATTTTGTTCAGTATCGCGAGGGACACATTTTCAGAAAGTTTCACTTCAATCGGATTATTATTAACAAAGTTATTAAACAATTAAAAAAGTGCCATTTTTAATGGTTTAAATTCAATAACTTTTAAACAAATAATCCAATTTTAATTTTCGACCCGCCATTTTATAGGTTTTTTTTAATACCTTTCCTTTTTAATAACAACTTTTTCCTCTAAAATTTAAAGGAAAGTAACGAGCAACAAAAAACCACGTTTCACCAACTTTGACCATTGTTTATAACAATTTCTGCAACCGGAAATCGAGAGCAAACTATGGGGACATTATACTACCCCCCCCCCCAAACTACCAAAATCCATTTAAAAAATCTGTAAGCAATTAGTGGCACTTTTTGTCTTTATTGACTGGCCTATATACCAAGTTTCAATGAAATCGGAGAGGTGTGCTAATTGGAAGTACACCCAATTTAACTATTCTATTGAATTTTATGATAATCACTTTTCGCACTTAAATTATATTCTTTATTTTCAGAATGTAATGTTTCACCTGAATTATATGGACATTTAACTCATTGGTTATCAGCATTAGCTAATGGGCGTATCATATTAATTCTAGAAGGAGGTTACAACGTGAATTCTATTTCTTATGCAATGAGTATTTGTAATAAAGCACTCCTGGGTGATCCTTTAATTTCTATGCCATCTCTTCAGACTTTACGTTCTAGTGCTGTAACTTCCATAATGGACGTTTTAAAAATACAAAGAAAATATTGGCCCAATCTAAAATATCAAATTTGTTTACCTGCAGAAAACATTTTTTCAGATTCATCGTTTCAAGAAAAATTAATATCAAGTTCTCAAAATGATCAAAATGTTAATTCAGATATATTTAACGAAAAGATTATTGAGAAAATATGTCTAGAAAATACCAATTCGAAAGCCGACAAAAAATCAAATATTAGTGGAGAAGTAGAAAGTGAAGAACAAAACATGGCATGTCAGATTCAAACGTCAAACTTCCAGAATGTTTTGTCTGAAAATATACAAGTAAGTAAAAATCTTTTAACCCTTAAGGGGTGGTTCTAGTTCAAAGTTCCGAAAATTAACGTAATTATAGGATTTTTTTTGAGCGAACGCAATTATTTTATGAAAAATCTTCTTATGGTATTTATCAGTATACATTTGAAAAATTTTACAAAATTTTTTTAAGGGGTTATATACCTTTTCATGTGTCAAAAATCGATTTTTTTTCATTGCATATATCAAAAGTACATACTCTCCAGAATGTTTTCCAAAAATTTCATCAGAATCGGAACATTAGTACCAAAGTTATGGCTGTTTTAATCCGCTACTTTTAAAAAAAGAGCATATACGCTTGAAACTTTAAAGGCACGGAATCGTCATTTTTGAGAACTACGGTTACCACAATTATTAATATTTTTTAATAAAAATGTATATACAAGTACATTGAAATATGTACTTTTCGATCATATAAACTTCGTTTTAAAAAGAATTTAAATAACGGATAACACATTTTTTGAAAATTCCACTTTTTTGTCGCGCATAAAGGTATATAACCCCGAAAAATAATCAAAAATGGCGACTCCAGCCTTTTCCGAAGAAAGCAGTGCCTGGCGGGAGTCCAGGTGTGCTTTTACAGACCTTCTTAGTGGTCTGAAATGAAAAACCGAACATATTCTTAAACTAGAAAAACTTGTTTTTCCCTTTTTTTCTTTAACGTAAAAAAAACAACAAAATTTTTTGAAAAAATACAACCTGATGGCCCTCGCACCATCCTCGACTTGACCGAACTGTAACGCCACATAACTCTCGCTGCGCAACTTGAAAACCGCTGATGAATGGATTGGGACCAGTAATCAGCAAGATGGAAAAATATTCTATACTTTCCTAAAATGTCATTATTGGTGAAAGTCTAAAAATAAATTATTATTGAATTTGATAAAATAGTTTTTGAATTGAAACGCTTTTAATGTTTGACTTTTGGAAAAAATCTTTTTTTTAATGTACAATATTTATAAGTATAATGCATGATTGATTGTATAAACAATGATTTTTAAAGCTTTTTTAACGAGCGCCCTACTGAAAATCCCTGTACAAGATCTTGCACAATTTCCTGTACAGGATCAGCAACTGAACTTGTACAAGTTCTGACCAGTTCCTGTACAGGACCAGCAACTGAACTTGTACAAGTTCTGACCAGTTCCTGTACAGGAAAATGCATACGAATTTGGAACAAGTTCATGTGTGAGGTCTTGTACAAGATCTGGTGCAAGATCTTGTACAAGAAAATGTACATGATCTTGTACAATTTCATGTATGAGTACTTGTTTACTTTAACCTTTACAGCTGCGCAATAGTTTTTAGCATACATGAGTTACGAATCTTGGTGGTTAAAAATTATCAAAATCTCAAATTTTATTTAAAAAAAAAATTTTACAACTATACATGTGCAAGAACATGAACGTGATCATGTACAAGTACTTATACATGAAATTGTACAAGATCATGTACATTTTCTTGTACAAGTATCTTTCTTGTATAAGATCTTGCACCACATCTTGTACAAAATCTCACACATGAACTTGTTCCAAATTCGTATGCGTTTTCCTGTACAGAATTGCGCTTATCTTCATGCTCAAGGCAGAGAAGGGATACCTGGGTCCTTAAGGACTATAACTCCCGATGTTATAAGCATATCTAATCTCTAGCGGAAGCACTGCCGGCATGTTGAAACGGCGGCGATTTGGCAAGCTGCCACGCTACCGATGCACCATGGGGAAAGAGGAGGGAAAAATTGCCGTTGTAAGTTCCTTAGGGACCAAACGGCGAAGAAGACCGGGTGCCCTTCCAGGAGGAGACGGTTAGCATTGATTCCCTTCGCCCGTGCAAGTAGAACTTGAGCGGAAGAAGGGAATCAAAGTACACATCAAAGGTCACACACACTCATTCACACACACACTTATACAATAGGGTGCCCAATGAAATGGCGGAACGGTTAGTAACATTCATCTTGGACCCGATAACACCCCAACAGGAGTGGGCGTGAGTTAGCGAGGACAAGAATCCTGCACTTCCAAACGGGGACCACGTGGAACATCCGCTCCCAGACCGAAGTGTCAGACCGCAGTCTGAAACCACAACGGTCTCACCCTGCCTCCGGACGAGGAGGCGTACTGCGTTCAAATTTCCCTCTTTAGTCGCCTCGTACGACACGCGATGGGATACGGGAAGACAAATTCTCTGGCCGGACTTCCACGGCCACCTTGCACGGGGAGGGTCCCATTTCACATGGTGAACACCTGGCAGGCGTAGTGCGTTCATACATCATCGGTAATGTCCCATCTCAGCGTCTCCGTCGAAGCGGTACTTAGCTAGATGGGTACAACACTCCGCACCCATTTTAGTCGCGTTTTACGACATGCAGTGGACTACAGGCGCCCTATTCTGAATCCGGGAGCGCCACGGCGGCGTTTTCCTGTACAGGAACTGGTCAGAACTTGTGCAAGTTCAGTTGCTGATCCTGTACAGGAAATTGTACAAGATCTTATACAGGGATTTTCAGTAGGGCGGCACGATGGTGATAAATTATTTATTAAATAAAATTTTACCTTGCAAAAAGTTAATTTACGTGTATCTCAAAATCGGATTATTTTATCTTTTTCATCTATCTCAATGTAAAGCTTGACTTTCTACAAAATATGTAATTTTCAGAGTGGGATCTTTTATAGTTTTTGAGATAGAAACAATTAGTCGCACGCGCGCACTCTAACCGCGCAAAGTGGTAATACACATACATGATATTGCAAACGCTAAAGTATACAAAGTTGATTTTTATTAATATTTACAATTAATATCAATGCTATTACAACTGCTCTCTGCATTATTTACAGGATTAAGACTGTCATCAAAATGCCTGCATTACAATTACTAAAAATTTTGAAAATAAAAAATTAATTATTTCCTGAAAAATCGTATTAATTTAAAAAAAATGATAATTATTAAATTACTATAATGTTTGAAAATGAAATAAGTGAGTGAAAATTCATTTAGTTATCAGGATATACTTCTGAATTGAGGGGATGTCCGATTTTGATCACATTACGTATACATACATAATTTGGAGAACTGATTAAATGCATTTATTATGAGAAAATTGCAGAAAAGTATTTTGACACCATGAAAGAAGCTAATAGATGTAATTTTTGAATTGAAATCATTTAATGGGCTTAATGAAGGCTGATTAACAAAATTTTACAGTGTGCAATGATTTGTTAGCCATCTAGTTCCACACCAAGGTCGCAGGTGAGAGAATCTCTCACCCATGTAAGTGAGTGCAGTGTTGCCGTATCATTCAAATAAGCGCGGCAATTTTGAAATTGAATATCGTCGAAGCTACTGCCATACGTTTTTTGAGGTTAAGTTCTCACATATATGTCAACTTGGCAACGCCGCCTCACTATTACATTTACAAACAAGTAAAATCGACTACGCGGTTGGTCGCATGGTGAGAGAATCTCTCACCAAATCATGACATTTGTTGTTTTTAAATTCCATAAAATAAAAATAACACTGAATAAGAACGTGAAAACTATTTTAATGTATAAAAGAAGAGTGCTGTGAAAGGTACTGAAATTATGAAATGATAATTTTATGTTATTTAAGAGAAATAAATGAAAAATGCAACTGGGTGAGGGATTCTTTTACCATGCGACTGACCCCTGGCGGATTGGGTAAACCGAGATGTAACCGAATTGGGTTACGATTCGGTTACGTTTCGGTTACGTTTCGGTTACTTGTGAAAAATTGTCGTTTATCGACGAAATATGTTGTAAAAAACTATTAGGAATGGTTAATAGACATTTAGAGGTCTTATTTATACAATAATAACAATAAATTAAGATATAATTACTCAATAATAAGTGTTTTAAGTGTACAATGCATACAGTTGGTGAGTTACCATATATGTATATTATCATCAGCGGGAGCTGTGGTACGCGCTTTAAACAGTAGATGGCGTTGAAAATTACTTTGTAAATGAATTTCTAAAATTAAACTTTAGAGTGTCAAATGTGTAAGTGAATATAAGTTTTAAAAAAATAGATCGATTAATTAAAACAACTTTTTTCATTTCTACAAATATAAAAAAAAATTTTTCTCAATAAAAATTTTTTTTTTCTCAATGACATGAGAAAAATTAATTGTGACACAAAGAAATCTATTTTTCCCTAAAAAAATTTTTTTCTTAATAATAATTTTTTTTCACAACAAAATGAAAAGATTAATTTTTACACAAACAAATTTTTTTCTTAATAAAAAATTTTATTTTTTTAATGAAATGAGAAAATGTAATTGTGACACAAAAGAAACTTTTTTCCTCAATAAAATAAGAAATATTAATTTTGAAAAAAAAATTTTTTTCTGAATAAAAAAATTTCTTTTCTCAATGAAAGGAGAAAGATTAATTTTGACAGAAAAAAAAATTTTTTTCATTAAAAAAATTTTTTTTCCTAATAAAATTTTTTTTTTATTTGTACAAATGAAAAAAGTTGTTTTAATATATCGATCTATTTTTTTAAAACTTATATTCACTTACACATTTGACACTCAAGGGTTTAATTTTAGAAATTCATTCACAAAGTAATCTTCAACGCCATCTAGTGTTTAACGCGCGTATCACAGCTGCCACTGATGGTATGCACTGTACACTTAAAACACTTATTATGAAGTAATTATATCTTAATTTATTCTTATTATTGCATAAATAAGCACTCTAAATGTCTATTAACCATTCCTAATAGTTATTTACAACATATTTCGTCGATTAACGACAATATTTTACAAGGAACCGAAACGTAACCGAATCGTAACCCAATTCGGTTACAACTCGGTTTACCCAATCCGCCAGGGACGGAGGGTTAAACGACCTGCTAAACAAAAACTCACCTCTGTTAGTTCTTCTTGTAGTAATTGGTCGGTCCGTTCATCGAAGATTTGTAATTCGTCTATGCTTTTTGTTTTTGGTAATGGTGTGAATTGTTCAATGACTTCTTCTGTCCGCCTGACGTCGGTTGAAATTGTAATTTCGTTATTGGCCGTCGAAGAGAGGCTTTCATGTTTTTTGAATTTCGCTGATTTTAATTTTTAGATGAATTTGATTTTAATGCGTTAGTTACTGTAGCCATGGTTTTAGCAGCCCTTACTTTATTCTCGACGTTACAGCCAAAGAGTGGGCAGTTTTAACACCAAGAATCAAATCTGCATTAGACCTCCGAGAGCTGTTGTAATTTTATTTTGTTTTTCAAAAATTCGAGTATCCTTGTTAGATATTGTGTCCTAAACTAAGGCTTCACACTCATGTTAAGTTTTGGAGGGTCAAGAAATTGGCAACAACAGTTTTTTTGACAATAGTAGTTTTTTTGAAGATTTGTCAAATCTACTTTTGGTAAGCCTCTTTTTATAATTTCTTGAATACCAAGTCTATCAAGAAATTCTGTATGTATACATACTTTCCCATGTCATTCCCCGTGATATCCTTTATCATTTTTTTGAAAAAATTTTTCATGTCAAACCCAATGTCATTCCACATGTGAAATTCTTTGTCATTTTTTTGATAAATTTTCCTACGTCAATTCCTATGTCAAACCTCAATTCATTCCCCATATGAAATCGCTTACCATTTTTTTGAAAAATTTTCCTATGTCAATTTCCATGTCAAACCTCAAGTCATTTCCCATGTCAAATCCTTTATCATTTCTTTGAAAAAATTTTCCATGTCAAACCTTATGTCATTTCTTATGTGAAATCCTTCATCATTTTTTTTTAATTTTCCCATGTCAAACCCCATATCATTTTCGAAGTCAAAAAAATGATAAAGGCTTTCACATGGAGAATGACATGGGAATTGCAATTTAGGAAAATTTTTCAAAAAAATGTGAAAGGATTTCACATGGGGGATGACATGGGAAAATTTAAAAAAAATGATAAAGTTTTTACATGGGTAATGACATGGGAAAATTTAAAAAAAATGATAAAGGATTTCACTTGGGAAATGACATGAGGTTTGACGAAGGAAAATTTTTTTAAAAAAAGATGAAGGATTTCATATGGGGTTTGACACGGCAAAATTTAAAAAAAATGATAAAGGATTTCACTTGGGAAATGACGTGGGAATTCACATGGAAAAATTTTTCACAAAAATGATAAAGGATTTTAATTGGTATTTAACATGGTATTTGACATGGGAAACGAGGAACTCATTTTGATTTTTTTTCTATGTAAAATCCTGTCTCAATTTCCCATGGGGATTTATATGGGAAACCATATGGTTTCCTTTATAGGTGTGGGGTTTTACATAGTTCTTGACATAGGATCCCATGTGGTTTCCCATGTGGAGATTTTCAATAGGGTTCAATCGCCTTTTTTGAAATTCTGAGTAACTATTTAAGGGGCCGTCCATAAATTACGTAAGACTTTTAGGGGGGAGGGGGGACAAGTATTTCTTACGACCAATAGGAAAAATGGCGCTAATGCATGTAAAAAATCTTACATAGGGGCGGGGGGGGGGTTCAAATGACCAGAAAAAAGTCTTACGTAATTTATGGACGACCCCTAAGTTAATTGCATTTTAAAGGTTTTCAAGATCCAAAAAATTTTTTAAAACCTCAAAAAGTACAATATCAATATCACATTCAAAATATGTTTTTATTACAAAACAGTATTTTACAAAACATTCTTGTCTACTAAAAACTTTTGAGTATTGTAATTTTTATCAAAAGTCTTATAGAAAACATCAAAATTACCTTTGAACTTGGAAAACGAACTTGATAAAAAACCTTTATAAAGTTTGAAACAAACATTAACGAATAATAAAATCTGTCTATCAAATAATAAAAGATTTTATAAAAATTCTGTAATATACCCAGATAGCACCTGGGAGTTGTAAATGTCCTCACTGTTTAAAGTTCATGATGTAAACTTCCTGGAAGTTTCCAATATAAATTTTTTGGAAAATTGCACTGGAACTTTTTAGCAATATTAAAGTGTAAACTTACAGGAATGTTATTTTTTAATTTTCTAGGAAATTACAAGGAAATTTCCCTCAAAATTAATTTAAACTATAAATATAGTTTATATGCATAATAATCATATATATTAGTTTAATATTAATATATTATAATTAATGATAAAGTTAATAATACTAATAATGAAAAAAATATTAATTATTGTTATTAATATTATGTGTTGTTTTAAATTGATAAATTCATATTACTATTGCTTTTTCTTTGTACTTAATTGAAAGCAAGAAATATTATTTGTAAAATTTTTTTAAGAATTACATTAATTGATTTGAAATTGATAATACTTTTATATTAGAAATTTTAAATATTTTTTTATATCTTTATTTTTGAAATGAATTTTGATTAACGATATTAATATTTGCTTCCTTAAATGATAAAATAGCTGAAACTTTATAATTATATTAATTTATTAATGATAAAAGATTTAATTAAATTAAATTTTAATATTGCAAAAAAGCGCGCGCTTTCCCCTCAACCAATAAAATTACTTGTAGCTTAAGGGCAAGATTTTTTTTTCCAACTGCAGTTACTCGTTTAGCTCGATCGGTTAGGTATTGCGTTTGCGTTTTTCGGACCCGTGTTCGATCCCCAGTCTCCTCAAATTTATTTTCTAAATTGTTTTCGTTAGGTTATACCTCTAAAAACTTCTGTGATCAAATGTTGAAATCTCCAAATTTAAGATTTGATTATAATTGATTTTTTTTCAATTTTTAAAAATAAAATTTTTTAACTAGATTTATTTATTAAATCAGTACTACTTTCAAACACATAATATTAATAATAATAATTATTTTTTTTTATTATTAGTATTATTAACTTTATCATTAATTATAATATATTAATATTAAACTAATATATATGATTATTATGCATATAAACTATATTTATAGTTTAAATTAATTTTGAGGGAAATTTCCTTGTAATTTCCTAGAAAATTAAAAAATAACATACCTGTAAGTTTACACTTTAATATTGCTAAAAAGTTCTAGTGCAAGTTTCCAACAAATTTATATTGGAAACTTCCAGGAAGTTTACATCGTGAACTTTAAACAGTCCTGGAAACTTCTTGGAAAAAGTGGTGCTATCTGGGTAGACATTTGTAATAATTAAAATAAATTAATCCATACTCTACTTATTAATATAAAACTCTGATTATAGGTATCTTTCATCGTAAAGTAATAAGATCACGAATTTCTTCATCAATGACTTCTAGTTCTTTCTGTTTTTCCACTTGAATTTGGCGTTTTTTTTCTTTTAACCCTTGCAGTTGTTTGGAAATTAGTTTGTTTCTAGAATCCTCTTTCCTTTTCGCATCGTTTTCCTTTTTCTGTATCTCGAGAGCATCCGAATATTCTTTTCTTGCGCTGCGAAATTTTGTAATCATTTCTTTTGTAAGAACGACATTTTCCACTCCTCCTACCATTTGAATGCCGTCGTAAATTCTGCGTTGAGCAACTAGGGATTTCGGCTTCTGATTTTCGACTACAACCTCCTTATTTATTGAAAAGACCCTTTCAACAAAGGCATTCCCATGTCTGAGAAGTAATATTTGTTTTAACACAGTTTTATCACAGTCTTTTGCAGAAATTCTTTTCTTTTCTAATAATAACTCGAAAGTTAGCTGAAGTCGCCTAAGACACGTGTTTGGATGTTCGGCTAAAAGTGAAGGATCGCAGAAGGTAATGGCTTTACAAAGTTTATATTTTAAAGGTGATTTCTCCAGTAGCTTTTCACAGAATTTTATTGCCATTATTTTGCATTGATTTTTAAAAATCAATTTATCTTTGTCTGACACGTCATCTTTGCTAGAAACTTTATTAAGTTCGAGTTGCACAGAAAGACCTACTTTAATGTATTGAGTTAGCACGTGATTTTCTTTCTTTTGAACATCAATTTTGTAAACGTCGCTTGCCTTTTCCAGTACCTCCTTTTTTATAAATGTCGTCATTAAGTCGGTCATTAGGATTGTCAAATCAGTGTAAAGGAAAGGCGCCAATGGAGCATTACACTGATATTCTTTAAGAAAAGGCTCAAAGAGATTTGCAACGTATGCATAGAAAGCTAATTTTGCTCTCAGTAATTTATCATTAACACCTTTGACGAGTATAGTGTAACTCTGAGAATCAGGTTCTTTTTTTGTCTTTTTTAAGACCTTCAACGAATTTTTCTAAATTTGACAGAATTGCTAAAGCCCCTTTCCGCAGCAGTTCTACTTTCGAGCCATCTTGTCGAACAAAATTTCAGTGGAAATAAAGTAGATTTTGAATAAAACGTGTAACTAGCTCTACGAGCAGGCACGTCTTTAAAAATATTGAAAATCGATCTCAAAAATTGAGCAAGATCCCACCATGTAGCATTGGCTCCTACTTTTAATCCGTTGTTAGCAACATGTATTCCACAAGTAACCATACTCAGAATTTGTGGGCCCCCTTCATCATTATTTCAGATCCAAGGGACCAACTTCCTTTTTGAATGCGTTTAACAAATCATTGACTGTAGTTCGTTCCAGAAAAACTGAACTATAATACCGTGTCTGAACTTCGTCGCAACTTTTATTCCAAAATCGAATTGCTATATCCATTTGTTGTTTTTGAGCACTTGTATACAATCTCTTTTCACATGTGACTTGAGCGTCTTCAACAACAAAATGGCGAAAGAGAGTAAGAAAGTCAGCTAATTATCTGAAGTTAGTAATAAAAAGTGTTGCCAACCACAAAATAACTATTTGATTATCAACCCGCGAATTTTTAAATCGTTAAAGAGCATATAACTTAATATTACCCATTTTTAAAAGAAAAAATTTGAAAAAATATTAAGCGGAATAAAATTCCAGGTACTCTTTCAAATTTCCATGACTTTTCCAGGTTTTCCAGACCTTTTTTGAAAATCCCTGACTTTTCCAGGTCCTGTAGCAACCCTGTAGTATAATACGCATATATACCAAATATGAACTGTCTTAATCAAATAGTGTGTGCGCTAGGAGGATTAAACGCTTTTTTTTTAATTTTTGATTTTTCCTTGACAACGCTATGTAAATCGATCCGAAACATGTTCGCTATACTTTTCCTGTAATTTTCACGTAAAAATACATAAGTATACCAAATTTTTTGTTAAAATTCATGGTTTTTCCTTGACAACACTATGATAATCAATTCCTATGAGATTCGCTATATTTTTCCTGTAATCTACACGCCCCATCTACTTTAGTACACATGTGTACTAAATTTCAGTCCTCTAGATAAATTCGTGTGGCCGCTGGGGGGTACATGCCTTGCTTCACTAGTCTCATTAATAGGGTTCCCCCTTCGGGTACAGAAACCTAAAAAAAATATTTAAGGAAGTATTTATAAAAAAAGAAATAAAGAAAAAAATAGTAAAAAATAAAATAAAAAAAAAGTTAAAAAAACATGCAGTTGAAAAAAATCGAATATAAAAATATTACCATGGAGTAGTATAAGGAGACCGAACGACGTACATTGAAAGTGGGCCAAATTTTGGTACCTGCTTAGTTTCATGAAAATACGGAATGGAACCCAAGCGCACTCGTGGGAAGTATAAACAATGGAAAAAATTGGAAGTACGTTGAACATAACAAAAAATACATTACTCCTTATTTTTAAAAATTTTACAATGGCTGACTGTCCAGCTGAGTTTGACACAATCAGTGGCGCTAGTGTTCTACTCCGTATTTTTTTGAGATTTAGCAGGTTCAGAAAAGTGGTCCACTTTTAACGCAGACTTAACATGGTCGTTCGGTCTCCTTATACTACTCCACGGAGTAGTAATAAGGAGGTGGATCTCCTACACATGGTTCGGAAAGTGTGTCTTTTTTGCAAGAGTAATGTCCTGAGTCCCCTAGCAACAGTAGCGCCACTTGCGGTAATTGTGCAAACGAATATTGTTTGAATTTAAAAATCCTTCTGCTTCGAGCACGTGCTAATAAAAAAACACGTGATTTGTTTATTTATTTTAACAACAACTTAAAAAAAATAAACCCGCAAATGTGACCTTTTAAAGATTGAAACTTACGTAATTTGTGAAAAATAGAGACATTTTTTCTAAAATTATTATATATCACTTTACACTGTTTACTATATGAGAATAGCTGTCACTAGGCGCAGCCATATTTTGAAAACTTCTAAGTTCACCGCTTTTCCGCTAGAGGCGTCTTAATCGGAGATATGTAATTTCGGATTTATTCTCATGCAGGTCATTAAATCAATTTACAATAGAATACGAAATAATTAAATAAAATGTAAGTTAATTTATTCAAACAAACTTAATAGTTTTTTATGATTTTTGCTTCCTCGTGGAGGAAGCTTTGTATTCCTTCCGTTTATAAAACTTTTCAATGTGGCGGAAACAAATTTTTTTCTTTATAGGAACATGTTATATGAGATCCTGATCAATTGTCCGGATGTATGTATGTGTGTGTGTATATGTGTGTGTGTGTGTGTGTGTGGATCCCTTTTTTGTTTAGAAGATAACTTTAACAGGTTTTAATGGATTTAGATAAAATTTGGTAGGCTCATTTATCATATTAATATCTCAAATCTGACCAAAGGATTTTAAAAAATACCCCAGAAAAA
Source organism: Leptopilina boulardi (assembly GCF_019393585.1). Taxonomy (NCBI): domain Eukaryota; kingdom Metazoa; phylum Arthropoda; class Insecta; order Hymenoptera; family Figitidae; genus Leptopilina; species Leptopilina boulardi. Next base: position 175,820 of record NW_026137768.1, read on the forward strand.
AATTTTTATAGTATTTTTTCCAAAAATTTTTTTTTAATCGAAAAAATTTTTAAATAGAAAAATTTAAGGTTATATATAATAAAATCGTATTCCTTACGTCAAGACGATTCGATCGATATATATAAAGTATACATTTGAGGTAAATTTAAAGAATTAATGAAAGTTAAAAAATTAAAAATGACATTTTGGCAATAAAATTTTGCTTTCTCCACGAGGAAGCAAATTTTTTTGGTGATCGTAAAGAGGAAGCAAAATGTTCATGTAATGAACATCTGATTTTACAACTTGTTTATAAAATTGTTTCTTATTATATTTTTAATTCTTCCTACATCAGGATGTCCTCCTAAAAACTGACAGGAAAAAAATTCCCAGACTTTCCCCTGACTTAATTTACTCTACAAAAATTTAATTTACATCAAATAAAATCTATTTTGATATGTACAATTAAATCATTTATGTTCTAGTATTCACTAAATACATATACACAAGTAGCACGGAATATTGGTTGAATGTCACGGTAATATAAAGTGGAAATATTCCTGTGACATTCACACGATATCATAATGTCCGCTTCATGGAGACATTCCATGTTGATATTCTTGTGACTTTCACATGACGTTCGTATGATATTGAGGGAATATTCCCGTGATATTCATGTAATATTAAGGGGATACCCCTGTGATATTGAGTGGAATATTCGTGTGATATTGAGGTAATATTCCTCTGATATTGAGGGAATATTCCAGTGATGTTGATGAGATAATTTATAAATTAAAAAAAAAATTTCAATTTTTTTTCATTTATTTATTTTTTTATTTAAATATTCAAAACAAACAACATTTTAGAATTTTTTAAATTACAGGAATATTATCTCAATATCACAGGAATATTCCGCTCAATGTCACAGGGATATCCCCTCAATATTACATTAATTTCGCGGGAATATTCCCTCAGTATCATACAAATATCAAGCGAATGTCAGAGGAATGTCCCCACGAAGCGAACATTATGATATCGCCTGAATGTCACAGGAATATTCCAACTTGATATCACCTTGACATTCAACCAATTTTCCGTGCTACTTGGATATGTATTTGAAATAAATAAATTTTTACCGAATCTAAATATTTTTTATTTCGATACCACCATGCAAAAAAAATCTCTTTAGCTTTTCACGTCTAAAAAACCTGCTTCATGTTGGTACTAAATAATAATTTAATAAACTAGAAACCATAAAATGAAATGATTGGGTCAAATAACGTATCACTTTTTGCGACGTCTAATATTAAATTTTTTGAATTTCTATTTAGTAAAATTTTATAAAACAGATTTTCTAATATATTAATCATCAGTTGGGGTAAATGGGGACAAAATTCCTTTTTTTCATAAATTACGTAAGTTTCTTTCTTTAAAAGGTAATATTTGCAGGTTTATTTTTTTAAGTTGTTATTTACATTTCCAGGATTAATTTTATGCAGCAGAAAAAAATTTAGATAAGCTTTAAACGCATGAAACTAACTGTCCCCATTTATCTCAAGATTTAGAAAATTTTCTAAAATTTGGGGTAAATGGGGACAGCATAGTTTCTAAGAAAGGTTTAAGAAAAAAGTTTCTTTAAGTATATTAAATGTAAATGCCCAAACAGCACCGTTTTTCGCGGGGAGTTCCCCGTGTTAAGTTCGGAAACTAAGTTGGGGAGCTTCAGGGGAAGTTCAGGCGAGCTCTATATGTCCTTGGTTTTATAACTCGCGGTGCGAAGTTCAGGATAGTTATCCGATTAAGTTTGCCGAAAAATTGTGGATAAAAGTTTAGGAAATATTAAATTTTGAGTTTTACAGAAATTTGCTTTGTGAATTTCTTTAAAACTATCTCCGGAAAGTACTCTAAAGATATATAGACAAATTTCCTGTAAAATTAAAATGCAAGTTTTCAGTGAATTTTATAAGGTAAGTTTATTATAAATGTTTTATAATATTTATTAAATAAAAGTAAAATTAAAAAAATTTATTTTTCCCTTATTGCGCTTTCTTTTATTTTTCCCCAACATTAACGGCGCAATTTTCGGAAATAAATTTGGAGGAGCTGGGGATTGAACCCGGACGCGCAACACAACAGCCAAGAACCCTAACCACTAACCTAACCAACGACCTGAAGGTGGGTAACTTTCGGGTCTTTATAAGCTGCAAACCTTGTCGTCATCAGTTGACACGAATGGCGGGAAAATTTAAAAATGTTTTCAACGAAATATTTTTAAATTCTATTATTAAATTAGTGTTTTTTAAATTAATTTATCAAATTACAAATTGACGATTTAAATGTCCACCATACATCTCGGTAAATTTAATTAATTAATTAATGATAAAAGCCATAAACATACGTTGATAAATGTTCAAAAAGTTTTTCTAATTATGTTACTTTTAATTGAATAATAATTTAATAAAAATTTGACAAGTCCAGAATTTTTTATAACGAGATTCAGTATTTAATAAATTTCATTTTTAAAGAATTACCTTAAATCGTTTTATATAGCTACTAGTTTCACAAATAATATTAATATTAACATTGCAATATTATTTCAATGCCCTTTTAATTATGACACTAATTTAATAATAGAATTTAAAAATATTTCGTTGAAAACATTTTTAAATTTTCCCGCCATTCGTGTCAACTGATGACGACAAGGCTTGCAGCTTATAAAGACCCGAAAGTTACCCACCTTCAGGTCGTTGGTTAGGTTAGTGGTTAGGGTTCTTGGCTGTTGTGTTGCGCGTCCGGGTTCAATCCCCAGCTCCTCCAAATTTATTTCCGAAAATTGCGCCGTTAATGTTGGGGAAAAATAAAAGAAAGCGCAATAAGGGAAAAATAAATTTTTTTAATTTTACTTTTATTTAATAAATATTATAAAACATTTATAATAAACTTACCTTATAAAATTCACTGAAAACTTGCATTTTAATTTTACAGGAAATTTGTCTATATATCTTTAGAGTACTTTCCGGAGATAGTTTTAAAGAAATTCACAAAGCAAATTTCTGTAAAACTCAAAATTTAATATTTCCTAAACTTTTATCCACAATTTTTCGGCAAACTTAATCGGATAACTATCCTGAACTTCGCACCGCGAGTTATAAAACCGAGGACATATAGAGCTCGCCTGAACTTCCCCTGAAGCTCCCCAACTTAGTTTCCGAACTTAACACGGGGAACTCCCCGCGAACTCCCTGCGAAAAACGGTGCTGTCTGGGTGGGGATAGCTTGTTATTTTTAACCAAATTAACAAAAATAAAATATTCGAGTAAATTTCTGTTATGGGTGTCATAAGGAATAAGAAAAAATTTTTGTATGATTTTTAAGTCTGTTTTCTTTGAAATGCGAGACAAAATACTGAATCAGTTTCACTTTGATTTTCAAGTTTTTATGCATTGAGAGATAACTTGAATTATCTTGCTGCCAATTGTCAAGATAAAAGCTTGGCAAAACTTAGAACCTCTTGTAGGTGATCTGACGTTTAAATATTGACGTTGAACTTAATTTTAAAACTGTAAATTAAACTCTAACACCTCTTGTCCCCATTTACCCTAACTGCCCCTATAGAAATTCAATTTAACGGAATGTATGTCAAGAAAACTTGCACTTAAAAGAATTTTAATTTAAGTAAATTTCAATTTATATCAAATTATTTACTTCTGAAACGTCAATATTTTGAATGGGAGCATTTTTAGGGTTCATTTAACATCCTCCCTAAATATCTGACGCGCTCGAACCAATATTTTTTTTCTATTTAGTATCCATCCGGAGGGCCACCACCACCGCGCAAACCGACAGATGAACATATACATATATTATTTGGTATCAGATACACGTTAGAGTATCTAAACTATTAATATCTGACACGCTTAAGTATTTCCCTGTAATTGTTTTTTTACATTTTTAAAACTTTGTAGACGCTTCCCCCACCACTGAAAAGGGAAACTTTGTAGAACCTTTTATTTTCCTTAGCATCTAAACTACAAACTATCATCGTCCTCACGACACTTGAGTAAATCCCCATTTAGTATCATGGACTACCCTACTATTGGGATATTTTGATTTAAGTTCGGTATATAATTTCGAGTATTCTTTTTTATTATTGCAGTATATCATTTTCTGTATTATTCACTTACTTAAATCCTTTTGTTCGCTTGTAATTCCAAATTTAAATCTTTATCAGCCATGACTGTTTTTACTTTCGTTCATGACGGATGTTTGTCTTTAAAAGAATCAATTAACCACTTAATGGTTTCTTTAGTTTCGTGCATCATAATGCATCAAGGAGCAATCTCTCTTTGTCCTTGAGACTTTTCTATCACAACTAAGTAAAGCGGTGTTCTCAAATTTAAAAGTTTATAAGTCAAATCTATGCCTATAAATTTGAAAAAGCCTCCATTATATTTTGCATGTGTTCTGTGACAACACAGAAAATTATAAGGTATTAAAATAAGCTGCAACGCTTATTATTTTAATCCAATTTTGCTTATTTTAATACCAAAATGGATTAAAATAAGCAAAATTGGATTAAAATAATAAGCGTTGCAGCTTATTTTAATGCCTTTTAATTTTCTGTGAAACAACACGCCTTCGAAAATTTTGTCTTTTACCAATACTTTACAATCAGCACCTAGAAATTAAAACTGTAAATTAATCTTAAAGTTTCCACTATTGTTCTTTTTCACAGTATAAATAAATTAGGGATGAAATATATTCTATTCAACTCACCATAATCTTCTTGCCTTGATACTTCACAGGAAAAAATAAGTTTTGTTTCAAACCCGAAAAGAAGCTAGTTTCAATATTGGACACAAACTAGACCGAATATAGTTTCTAACTCGCTCATAGCATAAATCTTACTTTAAGCCCTACTGTAGGGGCTAACAATAAGCTACCTTTCGAAATAGAAAGTAACCACAAGCCCGAACGTGGGCTTAAATCAAGCCACCGCGCGGTATAAAAATTAGCAACTAGCTAGAATATGGGCTTGAATCAATCTTTTTTATATATTTAAATATAGTTTCTAATTGAGTTAAAAAAAATTTCAGTATATTTACCTACACCGAAAAAATGGTTCGTTTTATATAATATTATATAATCAAAATTTCTGTAAATCAAATTTAAATATATTTTCTTGTTGCATATAAAACAAAATTTGGTTTTATATATAAAAAAATATCAACTATGTTGTTTCACTAAAAATTTTCGATTATATATATATAACAAGAAGGGGTGGACATTTATATTACATAAATGTGATGTTCATTTCTCGAACATTATGCTTCCTCGCAGAAAATATTTAATTTAATTTACATTAAATATTTTATAAATTTAGGTTTATTAAATTTTTTAACAAAAACAAAAAATTTAAATTTTTTGAAAAAATAAAAATTATGATTTCATCTATAAATTTAGGTAAAATATGAACTTAATATATAGATTAAAAAATTCTTTTTAACGCAAAGAATACGTTTTTAAAATAAATAAATTGAAATTTTTATAATTTGTTCCTCATGTCGAAATATAACTATATTAGTTAAAAAATTTATTAAAAACATTGATTTTAGGAAGTTTGAAAATTGTCATCACTATAAAGCTTCCTACGAGGAAGTAATATAATATACATAAAAGGAACTATTTTTTCTGTGTGAATTAAAATAAATCTTTATATTGATTTTATGCAGGAAAATTTAAGAGGAATAATCATATTTTATTTATAAAACATAAAGAGAGCAATTTATTTTTGTTTATAATTTATATATTTTCATATTTGTGAATTTGTTAAATTAATAAAATAAATAGTGGTCACAAAATTAAAGTCATATATTTCTTATGGCAGAAGATTTTTTTTGGCGGAAATCGTCATATCTTATAAAAATTTTCATCTGTCAATTTTTTGATAAAATAATAATACTAAATATAATTTGATTTGACTGGTGAAAAATATACTGAAGTTTTTGGAGTCGCTGAATCCGAATTTGAAGTCAGATTTAAAATATTCAAATTACCCGATCCAAAATGGCGACCATGAAAATTTAGAAGTTGATTCGATTCGCTTGAAACTCGTTACTTAGGGGTTTTTTGGGTTGCTAATTACAAATATGACGTCAGATTTTCAAAATTTGAAATGGTGGATCTTATATGGCGGATAATTTCAAGACTGATGCGATTCGGTCGAAATTTGTTTCTCGGGGGTTTTCGGGGTCGCTGAATTCGAATTTGATGACAGATGAACCCAAAAATCTTAAATACGATGAAATCAAATTTTTATGAAAGCTCTGTTTGGAACCTTATTAGGCCTCTAAGTGATTTTTAACTGGACTGCAAAGGGGTTAAAAATTATATAGGCAAAATGCAAAATTTATGTCCTTAAACATTATGAACATAAAACAAATAAACATCTATTCATTTCGCCGAAAGAATTAAGATAAAAATTTTTTGGGGGTGGGTTATAACCTCATTTTATGGAAAAAATTAGGGGGGAGGGTTGCGTCTACGGGTCATGTAGTACACGATTTATGCTATAATTTAAAACTTTTTTGAAGTTTTTACCACGTCAGGTTAAAGAGAAAAATCTTATTAAACACCCATAAAAACATGTTTCTTGGGGGTTTTAACCCCCACTTTTTTCAAAATCCTGACATGCTAGGCAATTTTAAGATCCGGGACCGTGTTCAGCGCCCAAAAATACATTAGAAACCATTCTGATATCAAGATAAAAGAAAAAAGTTTTATTTTGTAGGCCTCTGTGATTTATTACATTTACTGAAGCCATATATACAAATTTGCATTACACTTATGACCATTACACTGTTGACATTTAGCTCGTTTTTCGCTTATAAAATGAAAACGGTTATACTTATATCGACGGGGTTGGTCTCATTCGAAAGAGAATCCAAAAATACATTAAATTCGATACCGATATAAAATTCAAAATATTTTCAAACCATTTTCAAGGCGTTACACTGTTGACAGAAATTCAATTACGAAAGTGTTTCGGCTTTTTCTGCCTCTATGACAAACGAGCAGATTTATACTTATATCGTTTTCGATTTTTTTACACACTTTGTTGTTGTGTTCTGCTGCTTATGCGATGGTAAAGAAATTTTTTTGCTCATAAGGTAATTTAAATAGCAGGTAAAAGTAGAAAATTCTGCCGGCAAAACGTAAAAATAGAAAAGTGAGGGACACGTCATTTTCATTTTCTGGAAATTGTATAAAATAAAGTTTAATTACCAACACTAGATTTTCCTTAAATATAGAACTAATACTTCACGAAACATTTTTTTAATCTGGTTTAATCACTATATTTTCGATATTTCATTCATTTGAACATTGAAAATGTCTCCGGGGACGCATTACACTTATGTAATTTTGCCTGCATTTTGTTCTGCCAATATTATAAAAGTCACTTTTATGTCCTTGTAAGTAGAAAAATTATTGCTTTTTACTATAAAAATAAATTAATTTCAACTAAGGTTATATCAAATAATTTTTTTTGTCAAGGGACACGAATATGACAATTTAAATGAAATGAGCCATATATATATATATATATATATATATGAAATAAATAAAAAGAAAATATTATAAACGAAACTATACCATTGACTGACACGAACAGAATTTGTTTAAATATGATGAAACGATGAAAAGTGAAACATTTAAAATATCCGCTTATTCAAATTCTGAAATCGACCACGAGAAAAGTTATACAGATCTCCAAGAAATTAATTTTTTTTTGTTTTTTCAGCAATTTCAGTTTTTTAAAAATATAATTTAACGTATACACTTTGTGTGACTTTGTAGTATGTTGGTCATATATATTATGCAAATTTTAAAACTAATATTTGGAAACAGATTATAACTAATATAAATTAAACTAGAAAACAACATGATTAATATGATATAGTTTTACATAAAAAAAATAATCATATAATCCTAAGACAAAATTATATGCATCGCACTTATTGACGGAAACAAACATAAATTTTTATAAAACAAGAAACACAAATTTTGAATATTTGAAATTAACCAAGATCTTTTTTGTCATTTTTAAAACAATTGCATTTGCTTTAGAATGTTCAAAATAATTTTGTATTTCGAATAATATTGAGAAACTCTTCTCTGTAATAAAATAGCGGAAATAAAAGTATACAATATTTTAGCCTCAGCGGCATACTCAATATTGAATACCTAAAACAATGCATATAAATGAATCAAAGATTCAACTGCTGAAACCACAAACATTGCATGTTGATCGGCATAAACCGAAAATGTTAAATTTGGAGCATCAATATTTCCAATAGCAATTAAACGTGGTGGTTCATTAGCTTTCGGTTTTGTTTCCTCGACACTTGTACCAGCCTGCAATATACTTGTATTAATATAAAATGTAATTATGTAAAATATAATTTTAAAAGAAATTAATTTACTTGGAAAAGTTGAACAATATTTCTTGCGTCGCTTCGTTGCATCGACGTAGTTCTCGGTTTGAATGTCTCTGTCGCCTTTTGTAGAATAAGAACCGTCAGTTGATCCTGTGTTAGTGTTTCAACATGTAATGTCTTTGGCAAGAAATAATCACATAATTTTGGCAATGCCATTATCCAATTGGATTTAATTTGATCTTTATTTAATCCAATGTCGCATGAAAATTCCCATTGAATCTAGAAAAAGTTTATTATTATTTTAATTTTAAATGTTTATTTACTATTTTGCATAAAAATAATAATTAAATCTTGTGAATTTTTAAAAATACATTTAAACAATTATTAATTATTAATTATTCAGGGACAAACCTTTCACATATTAGAACATCAATTTTTCTTTTATTATAATACTTTTGATCAAAATGAAAAATAAGAAGTTACTTATTTAAAAAAATTTGATAGAAAAATTAATACAATTTTAAATTGATTCCTCGACAATTAAATATAAAAACCAAAAAATTTACAATTAAAACATTCTATTAGGATAATGCCTGCAAGTAGTTATTAGTGTTGAAAACAATTAATGAGAATGATTTTAAAAACTGTAAAACGTACGTGCATCGTTACAGTTGAATTTCGTATCAGATCACTTAAAATTGTACGATGAGGGTTATTTCGTTCTCTAAAATTTTGCTCTTTAATGGAATCACATGACGATTCTCTTCTAACCCCTTCAGAAAGGTTGAAAGCTGGCCCTGAATTTTGCTCTTCCAACGGATAATTCATTGGATCTTCTTCAGGTGCTTGGCGAGTACCGCTTTCATTTCCGATACTTTGCTCTTCACCGGGTACAACATTTATTGGTTCTGGCAAACCATTTTCCAAATTGAAAGAAAATTCACCATTTTCAGCAGAACTTCTATTTAAAACTCTTACTAGAACTTTCTGATTATCTTTGTTCTCTAGGGTCGCACCATCTTGTACGTTTACAATCTTCAAATTCCCTTTAAAATATAATTTTTTTGGTTGAATTAGTATATATATATATATATATATGAAAGTTATGAAGTATTAGAAAATATATTTAGAAAAACGTAAAATTTTGACAAATACCTTCAATACGTAAATGTTTAGTAGCCGGACAAAGGCAACAAAAAATTTTCATCTCTCTCGTATTGATCACAATCACAGTTATCATTAAAACAAGCTCTTCGCTTAACATTTCTCGAATCCAAATCCATTTTAGAAGCAACTTAAAAAAAGAAAAAATGAAGACAAACATAAGAATGAATTAGAGTGAAAAACCTAAGACAATCATGGATAATATAAAACAAAACCACATCAATTACGCAAACACAAGTTACAAAGAGAAAATTTATAAATTTTAGGAAAATTATATTTAGTTTTGAAGCAAAGAAATTTTTCTAAAAAATATTACGTGCTAAGAAGCAATGCAGCAGCTTAATTTTATACTTAGTTTAATTAATATCTTAATTTATTAATTCCAATTATAAAATTTGGTTTTCTTCGTGGCTTCAACAAGAAACCATTTCCAATTTTTTTGAGAATTCTCTGATTTTTACTTGAAATTAAGAAACTTTCACTAACAAAAAATTTTTATTACAGATTATTATTTTTAAATTAATATATAATTTTTGACTATACTGTATGGTATAGTCTGTATAGTCAAAAATTATATATTAATTAAAATATACATAACCAAGTAAAATAAATTTCTATTTTAATTATTTTTTTTATTTTCGATTTAATTCAATTTTAAAAATTTCCCTGAGAAAAAAATTCTTCCTGACTTTCCTAACTTGTGGCAATCGTTTTTTAGTCACACACAAGAAAGATAAGAAAAATCCTACAAGAGCTGCTGAACAAGAGGAAGAATGAATTAGAATGAAAAATAAGACAATCAGGAGCTAATATAAAAAAATGACATCAATAAAGCCAGTGCAATAGAGTTTGGAAATTGTTGATAGGCTTATGTTGAGCCAACACTTCTTCTTACTGCGATATAATGTTTCCCATTGACTTCATGAGCTTGGTATACAAAGGGGACATATAATTCTTTGTGTGCTAACATTTGAAAAGTTTCCTCAACAGCAATTTCGTAGGCATTAAAATGTAAATATTGCTCTATTGTTGTTACATGTTTGCATACGAATATTGGGTTGTTTTCGACGTAAATGATTTTAAAAAGCAAAGCGAAACAAGGCATATTATTTTCAAAATTCATCATTAGAAAACACTTCTGAGATTTATATTTTATTCCATCAATTTCGATCCATGGAACGGAAGCAAAGGTTCTTACTAAATCAGGCATAATATTTGCGAACGGAAAATCTGCTACTGCTTCTTGTTTACTTAGCCCTTGGTCTCCTATCTAAAAAACAGGACCACCGAGAATATGAGAGATTCTTTTTCAATCGCCCCAGCCCAAAAAGTCAATGTTCTGGGATTGGCTTCATACTTTGGTAAATTGTTCTCCTATATGATAGTAATAAATCCCTAATATACAAACTCATTAAAAAAATATTTGTAGAAAGTAGAGGGGGTTAAAGTTTTGACGTTAAGGGTAACATTGTCATTTTCAAATCCGTATAACTATGACAAAAGTTAATGGATTTTAATTTATCTATAATGAATTTTAATGCATTTTTCACGTACTTTTCAAAAATGTATACGAAATTAAAAAAAAAATTCTTGACCCCTTTTTTTCAAAATCAACCCTTATTTTTCGATTTTCACCCCTTCGGGTATTTTTTTTTTTTTTTTTTATTTTCATTGGAAAGCTGAGGTTTTTTCCGATGAGCTATGTAAATATGAAAATGGGACAACAATAATTTTGTGAGAAACAGAATATTAAAGTAGGCGGTGCCGATAAGGGGTATACCTGGAGATCATCTTTGAGGATTAAGGTAGGCACCGCCTAATTTAATATTACGTTTCTCACAAAATTATTGTTGTCCCACTTTCGTATTTACATAGCTCATGGGAAAAAACCTCAGCTTTCCAATGAAAATAAAAAAAAAAAATTTCCGAAGGGGTGAAAATCGAAAAATAAGGGTTGATTTTGAAAAAAAAGAAGTCAAAATTTTTTTTTTAAATTTTGTATACATTTTTGAAAAGTACGTGAAAAATGCATTAAAATTCATTATAGATAAATTAAAATCCATTAACTTTTGTCATAGTTATACGGATTTGAAAATGACAATGTTACCCTTAACGTCAAAACTTCAACCACCTCTACTTTCTACAAATATTTTTTTAATGAGTTTATATTTTAGGGATTTATTACTATCATATAGGAGAACAATTTACCAAAGTATGAAGCCAATCCCAGAACATTGACTTTTTGGGCTGGGGCGATTGAAAAAGAATCTCTCATATATGATTGATACAACTGGTGCTGCATAGTCATTGAAACTGATGGATTTTTATAACTTTTAGTTTTTCTTATGAAGTCTTTGAAAAACTGATGTTTTGCCTCCGGTCTTAGGGTGCAATAGAAGTACAACGGTCCAAATCTTAACGTGATAGATGGGTAATGTACCAAGAAATGTTGCTTGGGTATCAAATGAGTTTCATAAAGAGTTTGAAAAGTACTTAGATATTCGTCAATAATATTTTGCCAGTAGCCAATCATTGCGATTGAGATTTCGTGTGCGAATGCTAGGGAACTAATTTCCAACAATAAATGATAATTTTGCCAATATTTATCTTCACAATCAATATGAGGCCCGAGGATGAAAGGAACTATAATACACCCAAAAAAAAGTAATCTTATACTTAGAGGAAAATTCCTCTTCTAATATCCTCTAAATATTTCCTCTTAAAACAAGATTATTCAATTGAAATGTAGAATATTTTTATTCTTCATTTTAATGGAAGAATGACAAAAGGATTCCTTTTGTATTTTCCTCTTTAATTAAGATTTTCCGTTTTAAATTTAGAAGATTTAAAAAAAGGAAACGGAAAAAAATAATGTAATCGTTTGATCCCTTTCCCTGGGTATGATAGTTGTGAAGTTGTTTTTTAACCTTTCAGTTTTAATATTTCTGGTAAAATGTCAACAAAAAGGACAAAAAAATGGATTTGCTTTATTAAAAATACAGAAAATATAGTTAAATTCAAATTAAATGAATATTTTTAACGCTATTTTTAGATTTAAAAAAATTTGGATATTTCTTGTGAAATTTTACTACTCAGGTAAATAGAAATACTATAACCCCATTTTTGAATCTTTCGAATTTTTTAAATCTTTTTATTTACTTTTTTAAAAAAGTTTTAAAACGTTAAATAATTTCATATATGAAATTTTTTTCTGTCCTATAAAAAATGTTAACTTTTAAACATATCATCATGTTTTAAAATTATTTTTGCGCTGAAAATCTCGTTGATCATTACAACTGATTAATGAAAACTTATTTTTTGTATTTTAATTATCAATATAAAATGTTGATAATTAACCAAAAACATGACATTGTTAATGTTATATTAAAAAACAATTTTTATTATTATATTGAAATGAACTATTATAATTTTACTTAATTTTAATTTAAAAATGTATTTTCTGCAAAGATTTTATTATTTGATTGAAATTATAAATATTTTATTGATGGCTTTGACATTAAAAACAATTTTACGAGGTTTGGATGTCGACATTTAATTTAAGAGGAAAATCCTCTTAAATGAAGAATAATAATTTTGATACCAAAATTAAGAGGAAAATATGCATTTATTTTAGAGGAATCCTCTAGATTGAAAATTACTTTTTTTAGGGTGTAGCAAGATTCGAAATTTGCAGACCAGTTTGATGAATTTTTGCGCCTGGGATTAAATGACCAGGAAGTATAATTGAGGGTTTTGTTTCTAAATATATCCATAGTCAAACTCTAGCAATTTTCTGTTGAATTCGTCTAAATTCATAACTTGATTCCGACCATTTAAGAATCGCATGAAAAGCAGTTGCAGTGTTCTTAATAAACATCCTTCGAGAATATCATGAAAAGCATCAGGTACTAATTCGATGAGAATGTGGAAAAACGTTAAACTATTCAATATGGAATTATTATTAATCCCATAATTTTTACTTAGTTCTCTACGCTTTTTTTTTGTTTTCGCTCCCTCTAACTTTTTCATTTGAATATTATAATCATCGACCGTTCTTAATAGTTTTGGATCTTCTCTTGTCATTTTCTGAATTTCACTTCTGTTCGCCATGCAATGACGACAACTGTGATCAGCCGTGAATCCTTCCTTCAAGTTTCCCATTTTATGTGAACCAAGATTATCCCCAGTAGCAGCTAAAAGAGTCCCGTAAACAATATTATTTTCAGATAGTTCTACCCCCATTTCAAATAATTTTAATTCCTTAACTATTGGCTTTAATATTTCGTTCATTCCGTAGGCATTTAATAAATCCGTTTCTACTGCTAATAAAAGATTTATAGAAATTAACTTTGATCTATAACGCGGATTAACATTGCCAACACTCAAATAGAACATGCCTATTTTCGTCGGTCGGTATGAAGCCGTATCCACAACATTTACTTCGTCGAAATATAATATTAATGTTACACAATTCTTTCCATGCTCTTGTAATAATTTATTTTCTGACGCTATACTGACATCCATAAAGGAACGAAGAACATCATCTTTAGTTCCTTCTTCAGGTTGTAAAAGTTTTTGATATTCGTCATTCGAAAAAAGACCTTTTATTAAGTCAACGACAGAAATGTATGTTAAAACATCACGCTGCACTTTTGATTCTCTATTTTCGCCAAACTTTGGTTGTCTACCTTTTATAATTCTACTTTCAGGAAGAATATATCTTTTTGGTAGAATGAAAGTCATGTTATTCCTAAAAAAATTGTTTTGTTTGTGTGTTGTTTTCAAATTTGAAAAAAAATTGCAAGTTTCATTTATCATATGTGGAACGTTTACATAATCTTGTAATGCAATTCCTTTCTTTAAAAGTTCTTTACTTATAGATTTGTTATATTCTTCAACACAGGAATGTACAAGAACTTCTGTATTTTCAATTATTTTATTGACAGTTACTTGTGGAATTCCTTTAGCTCGTAAACTTAAAATAAATTGAGCTGCTAAAAATTCTTTTCTATTTACTTCTGGTTCATTAAGGTCAATCATCGGTTTATCACTGATAATCATCGGTTTATTAGCTGGAACAGCTTTTTCAATCGATTCATACAAATTTATAGTAGGTCAGGGAAATTGAAATCAAAGGGGATCTCTTGTCCATTATTGTCATTTTCGTCTGATAAACTGACAGCAATACTTGATTCAAGACCTTTGTGATTCCTAAATATATGTGAACTTCTGGTACTAAAAGTTTTAAAAAATTTTGGACATCCAGGTCGTCCACAAGGAATTTGTAAATTTGACGTATTTGAGTGAAATCTTCTCAAATGCTTTACAAGTAAATCCGGAATTTTACAATCTGTTGGGCAGTGTGGACACTTCATGATCTATAGCAACACAATTAATCATCTTCTATAAAAACAATATAATTAAATTAAATTTTTACATTCTCATATGAGAATGTATTATTTTATAAAATAAAAATCTTTCATATTCTGGCAGCTTTACAATTTATAATAGGTTTGTCAAATTTAGCGGCCATTTGTAATATAAATAATAAAAATTCAATTTTTTATAATATAAATTTCATTTATATTTACAATATTTATAAAATAATCATTCATTTAATTGTATATATTTTTTCAATTTATTCCAAAGAAATTTATTAAAAAATTATAAAATTTTAAATAATTTTTTAAACTGATATAAATTTTAATAAAAAATTAATTACGGCAAATCGTTATTTAAAAATGTGCAAAAATAATTTAGGGGTTATGTTTATAGAAAGCATTTCCAATTTTTTTCAAAGATTTGTTATAAAATTGGCATATTGATAAATATTAAAAAAAATTTGTTTGATTTTAACTTATTTTTACTATTAATATTAATATTTAAAATGAATAAATTAGAAATAAATTTTTTTTAATATTCTTTTTTAAAACTATTTTGGGGGTTATGTTTATAGAAAATAATTCCGATTTTTTTCCAAAGTTATGTGTTATCATTTACATATTGCTAACAATTTAAAAATAAAATTGTGTTATTTATATGAACTTATTATTTATATCATTTTCAACGAGGTAGAAAATTAAATAAGTGAAATAGTAAAAAAACGTAAACATCGTGTTAATTATATGGAATATAACTGGAATTTTTTTGCATAATTACAAATATTTCATATTATCTTCAATTAAATATACATAAATATATAAATTAAACAATGAAAGAAAATCGTTTGTAAAAAATATATTTTAAATTATATTAGGTAAAAATCATTTTTGAAATTGTGCATAGCGTTTTTCAACACATAGGGTTATGTTTACCGAAACATAACCCTATGTATTGCTTATATATCACAACAAATGTAGTACATTACTAAAAAATTCTACTTACCGTTGACAGTGTATTTATTCTATACTCAATGTAGAAAAATGGTGTAAACTTCTTATGTTATGTCAAAAACCTTTTGAATTAAATCCGTTATAGTTGCGATTGAAGACGCGTCAAATTTTTGGAAAGGCGTCCATGACACTTTACACTCGGGTCTCGGGCACTTTCGTAGTACGTCTAGTTACAACTCACTAGTATCTAGACCTCATGGGCTTGATTGAAGACTTTTAACGTCTCATTTCTAGCGAATAAAATTTTGTATTGAGTCCAAGACCATAAAGGCTTGTTTTGAATCAAATAGAACTAAATATTTGTCACATTAATATCTCATTTTTCATTAAGACCTTAATGGCTTATTTTTAAACCATTATTTGTGATTGATATTAGTTATCAACTACTTTCTAATCAAAATTAAAAATTAGACTATGCTCGGAGTAAGACTTTTTTTCCTGTGTTCTTTTTGTTCTGAGGTAAGTCTTCTATTTTTGGGCAAACATTCGAATAACGGCTGCAATAGAAAATATTACAATTATTAAATTGTATTCTGTTCTCCATCTTCCTTTATCGCGGGGCATTTTTATAGACTAATTAAAGTTTTTTTTAATTGCAAGAAGCTCTTATATTTTCAGTGCGCTTACATAACTTAACTACACTACCACCAAAAATTGTCAGCACGTTGAAGTTTGTCTCGTGAAAAATTCATTCCAACTTTGAAGCAGGATATTTTAAGTTAGAAAAAAGATTGAAGCATTTATTAACTCTTACACCAAGGATATACATTGTTATACGTATTTATATTTATTTTCTTATTTTTAGCCTTGGCTTATTTCGGTTCTGAGAAATATACGTCATCAATCGTTTCGAAGTAGAATACTTTTACTTTACTCAGATCATTACAAAATATTGTTTAATAAAAGAAATTTAATAAATAATTAAAATAATAAATTGTGAGATCGTCCCAAATGAAATAAAACCAAATAGTTTTTTTCGGATGTCAAAAAACGTTTTGAGAAAAAGAGAATTTACGAAAACATATCCTTTTTCAAAAAAATACCCCCTTCCCTGTTGAACATTCCTGTGAAGGAACACACATAGGATCCTATTTCGAGTTCCTTGGCAAGTTCCCTCGTATGTTCATATGAGGTTTACCACACAGGATCCTTTTGTAAAGGATCCTGTAAGGAACTTGTGTGTGAACTATTGTGGTTTGCCACATGTTGAAAATAATTACAACAGGGGATCTCACGATTTTTCCTGTGTAACATGTTCTTTTATAAACAACTTTTAATGTAAGATCCTACATAGGATCCGAGAGATGATCTTGCGTGTGTTTCTTCACGGTATCCTTTTTACGAAAAGTTGTATAAAAGTGTTCGTCCACAGTACCCTTAAAGTGTTCCTAGATAGGTTCCTGAATGGTAACCTTAATAAGATTATTTACAAATTTGTACGTACCTTTTTGTTGCTATATAATGAGTGTACCTACGTGGTATCCTTTGAAGTTTCTTTCACAAGTTCGTACGTACCTTGCTCTTAGTAAGTAGTGTGTGTTCCTACATGATATCCTTTGAAGTTTCTTTCACAAGTTCGTACGTACCTTGCTATTGATAAGTAACATGTGTTCCTACGTAGAAACTTTTAAAGTTTCCTTAACGAGTTCGTTCCTACATCGTTACTAGTATATATTCCTACGTGTGATCCTTAGTATGTTGACCCTATTTTCAAATATTTCTCTAGAATACTAGAAGTCAAAAAACAGGCAAGGCAACAATTACATAAATAAAAAAAAATAATGAAAATTTTTTAAAATTTTTATTGTTTGTGACATACTTTGTAGGATCCTACGTAGGAAACTATATAAAAAAC
Organism: Leptopilina boulardi; assembly: GCF_019393585.1. Taxonomy (NCBI): domain Eukaryota; kingdom Metazoa; phylum Arthropoda; class Insecta; order Hymenoptera; family Figitidae; genus Leptopilina; species Leptopilina boulardi. The sequence goes on from NW_026137768.1 coordinate 193,648, forward strand.
TATATCCTATTAGATTCGTTTTAAAGTATCACATGTGGGAAACTTTATAGGAATTTTCAATAGTGTCAACATACTAAGGATCACACGTAGAAATATATACTAGTAACGATGTAGGAACGAACTCGTTCAGGAAACTTTGAAAGTTTCTACGAAGGAACACATGTTACTTACCAAGAGCAAGGTACGTACGAACTTATGAAAGAAACTTCAAAGGATACCACATAGTAAAACATTAATAAAGAGTACTGTAGGTACGAACTAATAAAAGAAACTTCAAAGGATACCACGTCGGTACACTCATTATATATCAACAAAAAGGTACGTACAAATTTGTAAATAATCTTATTAAGGTTACCATTCAGGAACCTATCTAGGAACACTTTAAGGGTACTGTGGAGGAACACTTTTATACAACTTTTCGTAAAAAGGATACCGTGAAGAAACACACGCAAGATCATCTCTCGGATCCTATGTAAGATCTTACATTAAAAGTTGTTTATAAAAGAACATGTTACACAGGGAAAATCGTGAGATCCCCTTTTTTGTAATTATTTTCAACATGTGGGAAACCACAATAGTTCACACACAAGTTCCTTACAGGATCCTTTACAAAAGGATCCTGTGTGGTAAACCTCATATGAACATACGAGGGAACTTGCCAAGGAACTCGAAATAGGATCCTATGTGTGTTCCTTCACAGGAATGTTCTACACGGTTATGCGTCGGGATATATTATACACGGAAAAAAATCAATGGTTGCCACAGCCATACCTTTGGTTGTCTCAATCATATTATATTTAAAAATACGTCCCAACCATACCTCCGGTTGCTACAGCCATATTAAATAGCTACCTTTAAATTGTTAGCACAACTAGAATATATGGCTGTGGGAACCATATATTTGGAAAACATAAAAATGCTAATATGGATGTGACAACCATTTTTAATTGATGCTTCGACCATTATTTAGTGTACCATATTAATATTGTTGAAGCAACCATTTTATATGGTTACAATTTATGTTTATTTTATTTGTTTAATATTACACAGCCCCACAAAAAAAAAAAGTGTCGTGCGCGGCAGACCAGACTAGTCATTTCCCATGTATTTTGACGCGCTGAACACGAATCCGAAGTCCGTTTTGCTCCATCACGTCAGGATTTTTTTCTAACCTCCAAAAACCTGTCGGATTTTGAGAGGTAGGCTATTTTTTTAAAAAATTGATGGATTTACTTCAAAATTGGTATCTAGGGGTTTTTTGGGTCGCTGATGACGAATTTGAAGTTAGATTTTCAAAATTCAAAATGGCGGCTCCAATATGGCGGACGAATTTTGTAAAAGTTGATGGATTTACTTCAAACTTGGTACCTAGGGGTTTTTTGGGTCGCTGATTACGAATCTGAAGTTAGATTTTCAAAACTAGAAATGAAAATTCTTATATACATAAGTAAGGTATTCACGTCTTTTTATGGTAGCGCACTCTTTTGTCCTCAAAGGATTTGTGTAATGGTTTTCTTTTTAAATTGGTGCCTCCAGGTACTTGTTCTTCACTGTAATCTCCCAAATTTTCAGGGAATTAATCCCGATGCGAGTCTAAGTAATGCAACTTTATGCTCATTAAGCATCCTAACTTACCAAAGTTTTTAATCATATCACTAACTATTTGCTCCCAATTTTCACTCTTGTGATTACCCAGAAAATTTTCGACAACTGCTTTAAAACTAAGTTATGCGGCTTTCTCCTTTTTATTCATCTTGGTGATAAATTGCTCATCTTTTAACAATTTGCGAATACGTGGTCCGTCGAAAACCCCTTCTTTTAGTTTCGCATCAGAGATTTCTGGAAACTTTTGTTCCAGGTATTTGAAACAGTTTCCTTTTTTATCTAAGGCTTTGACAAACTGTTTAATTGCTCCTAGTTTCGTGTGTAAGGGCGGAATTATCACCTTTGAAGGGTCGATATCGTCCGCCATATTGGAGCCGCCATTTTAAATTTTGAAAATCTAACTTTAGATTCGTAATCAGCGACCCAAAAAACCCCTAGATACCAAGTTTGAAGTAAATCCATCACTTTTTACAAAATTCGTCCGCCATATTGGAGCCGCCATTTTGAATTTTGAAAATCTAACTTCAAATTCGTCATCAGCGACCCAAAAAACCCCTAGATACCAATTTTGAAGTAAATCCATCAATTTTTTTAAAAAATAGCCTACCTCTCAAAATCCGACAGGTTTTTGGAGGTTAGAAAAAAATCCTGACGTGATGGAGCAAAACGGACTTCGGATTCGTGTTCAGCGCGTCAAAATACATGGGAAATGACTAGTCTGGTCTGCCGCGCACGACACTTTTTTTTTTTTGTGGGGCTGTGTTATCAATAAGGTTATTTTTGATTAATTTAAAACATTGAGTCCCATAAAAACGTATTTATTTTTTTGAAATAATCGCCAAATACAAATTCGTTAACAAAATAAACAATCGTATCGCACCTTTTATTATAGTATTATAATTATAGTGCGTGCCTAAGTGTCGCAAACATTGAAGAAACTGCGGAATATATTCTTCGAAGCCTATTTTTTTAAGGAAATCAATGCACTCAGCTTCCATTTTTTAACTTAAAAAACACATTAACCGGGAACAATATAATTCTTAAATGATTATAGAAAATGTTTAGGACTGCGGACATATACACGTTTCGCGACGCTTGGAATTAATGCGAGTAATATAGACGTAATATATTGCATCACCGCGCAGACAAGGTGCGCAGACGTCTATAGGGGCCTTAGCAATTCAAAAATGGATAGGATAACCAAATTGTTAAAATCCAAACCAATATTGTTACCTCAACTAAAGCTATGGTTGATATATCCATATCATAGGTACAAATATTATATGGTTGCCACAACCATTCTTTTTTGTCAATGTATCCATACTGAAAGCTGCTTCAGCTATATGTATGGATGCCTTAGCAATATTATGACCAACAATATTTTTATGGTTGGGACAACGATACCTTTTCTTTCCGTGTATATATGTATATATGCTTTTATGTACATATTTATATACATAAGTCAAAAGTAACACTTCATCCCAGAAATAAGTATAAAAAATTTGAAGGTTAAAATTTGATTATAGCGTATAAATATGCACTTGATCCTGTGATTCAACTTGCTACAATTAATATATTTGATGTTTAGAAAAGTTTTAATTGACAAAATATATCTGTGGGGCAAAGTAGATAAATATGCTATTTTAATTGCAGAATCTTATGGATGGTGACATGTTTGCAATCATACCAAAAACAGATTGTACTCATTTAAGCGCAATAAGTAAAGTGTCAGAAGAAGATATTGATATCTATAAACCTTGTGGAGAATGTAGCAGTCTTTCTGAAAATTGGATTTGTTTAAAATGCTATTCAATTCATTGTGCACGGAATATTAACAAACATGCCTTAATACATGCACAAGAAACTCATCATCCTATTGCATTAAGTTTTAGTGATTTGTCTGTTTGGTGCTATTTATGCGAAGCATACATTGATAGTTCGGTAAGTCTCAAGTTTAATTGGTTGTGTTAAGTTTATAAGGCGGTGATGAAATGGAAACGTAAAATTTATTACAATAGCTTATTGTTTGTTTGGTCGTCTTATTTTTTGATGGCACTATATGGGTGATTTCCCACAAACTGATTTTTCAGGTTCTAAATTTTTTAAAATTTTTGAATAATCAATGGGTATTAACATTAATTCACTTCTATTCATTATTCATTTTCCTTTTTCGTCTTTCTTTAATTGACACGATAGAAAGAGAAATAATAACCAAAATTTCTGACACCTAAAATTTGAATAAATTTAAGAATTTTGAAATTTAGACATAAATATTTGCTGTTACTCAAGACTTTTAAAAAGATCTTTAATGTAACTTCATATAGACTATCTGTTATTTTATAAAAAGGGCAACAATGTTATCAAATTCTTTAATAAATTTAACAAAACCACTTCATTTCTTTACATATAAAATAGTTTTCTTATTCTATTATACTATCTATTTAAAAAATTTGATAAAATTAATTTTCTTATAATAATTTTAACTTTTTTCAGGTTTTGTACGAAGTAAAAAATCTTATTCACAAATGTAAATTCAGCATGGAGCTGCCTTCGATATCCGGAGAATAAATAATTATTAATTAAATTAGATGGAAATTTTACTGAGAACAGTTTTAACACACAATTTTTTTATTACAATTAAAAATCCAATTATTGTAAAATGATTAATTGTTATAGAATAAAGTGCTTTTAACAATTGGATTCGATTATCTAAAAAATGAAAGGTCTTATTGAAGTATTTCAATGTCTAAGACATTGAAACCTTTTTTAAAACTTGTATTTCTCAAAAACAATGATACTCAATCATTCTACTTTTTTAAAGATTGTATTTTACTAAAAATTTTCAGGACATTTTCCCCTATTGCATTGTAATGATATTTATTTTTATAACAAAATGATTCACTCGCTAGAAGAACTATTTTCAGCTTTAATTTAGAGGAAATGTTATTTGCTAACGTCAATCGCACATAGCTCTCTATTATTGTCCCACACAGCATCTAACCTTGCAGCAGTATTCACATCACTGCAAAAAGAAACGTCTTAAATATGGGAACTTAAGACACGTACGCATTTCATTTTGAGACATTTAAATATTTAAGTGTCTTAAAATAAGACGCGTATGTGTCTTAATTTCCCCATATTTGAAACGTTTCTATGACGTAGGGAAGAGTTTAAACGCTGCCCTCAAAGACGCATTAGTAAAGTTAATAGATTTTTTTTATATTTTGTGAAAAGTACCTCAAACGGAAGAAATCTGTTATGCAAGAAAGAAGGCACATTAACTCAACAGAATATTGCAGTGTCCAGCATATACAGTTAAGTGTACCCTATTGAAAAAAAACACGTATAATTATACGTATAATAATACGTATAATTATACGTATAATTGTACGTATAATTATACGTATAATTGCACGTATTATTATACGTATAATTATACGTATTATTATACGTATTATTATACGTATAATTATACGTATAATAAGACATACGAATTTGAAACAAGAATTATACGTATAATTATACGTATAATAATACGTATAATTAATTATACGTATAATAATACGTATAATAATACGTATAATTATACGTATAATTGTACGTGTTTTTTTTCAATAGGGATATATTTTTGTTTATTAATATATACCTAAATATTATAAAATATAGACACGTATAATAATACGTATAATAATACGTATAATTATACGTATAATTGTACGTATTATTATACGTATTATTATACGTATAATTATACGTATTATTATACATATAATTATAATTCTATTAAAAATAGAATAATAGAATAGAATAGATTAATTAGTAGCAAAATTGCGCTGAAAATTTTTAGAAATTTTAAAATGCAAATTAAATTTCACGAAAAAAAATATCGTCGAATGTCAATTCAAGCAGTCACCCATCCAAGTACTAACCGCGTCCAACGTTGCTTAACTTCCGTGATCTGATGAGAACTTGTTCTTTCGCCTTGGTGTTTCCGCTGTCTTGTCTTGATTAATAACTTTGTCGTATAAGTATTGTATCGCACCTCACTTTTAGTGATACTTATACGACAAAGTTATTAATCAAGACAAGACAGCGGAAACACCAAGGCGAAGGAACAAGTTCTCATCAGATCACGGAAGTTAAGCAACGTTGGACGCGGTTAGTACTTGGATGGGTGACTGCTTGAATTGACATTCGACGATATTTTTTTTCGTGAAATTTAATTTGCATTTTAAAAATTCTAATAATTTTCAGCGCAATTTTGCTACTAATTAATCTATTCTATTCTATTATTCTATTTTTAATAGAATTATAATTATACGTATAATAATACGTATAATTATACGTATTATTATACGTATAATTAATTATACGTATTATTATACGTATAATTATACGTATAATTATACGTATAATTATACGTATAATTCTTGTTTCAAATTCGTATGTCTTATTATACGTATAATTATACGTATAATAATACGTACAATTATACGTATAATAATACGTATAATTATACGTACAATTATACGTATAATTATACGTACAATTATACGTATTATTATACGTATAATTATACGTGTTTTTTTTCAATAGGGTAACTAAAAATTACGCTAAAAATTTTATTGTACCACTCTCATAACTAATTGATTTCTATGCAGCCTCTAAATTTTTCTTATGTAAATTAGTCGGAATATCATCCCAAAAATTTTAGTCGTCATTTTGTTAGTATTACCCCCACCATTACCACAAATGGTATAGCCGGGTAAGTATGGAAAAATTGCCCCAGCTAGTATTTTATCCATATTATTACAATATACTATTACTATATACTACTACTGGATGGATTTTAATCAGCTTTGGATATGTTACAGAGAGAAGTAAAACGATTATAAAAAAAAAATTGTCAACATTTTTTTCAAAAAAACTCAAAAAATTTTGGATTTTGAAATTTTCAAAAATTTTGTTTGGGGTTCCATTCAATTGATGCACCAAATTTTGTCCCCCATTTTACTGTTCCAAGTGTCCCACTTAATAAAAAAATTATGTCCGACATGATTTCAAGGTCCGTCACATTGAAAACCTCAAAAAACCGTGCTTGGTACATGTTTAAGGGGGGAAACTCGTGTAAATGCACGTTTTTTCAGGAATTTAAAAAAAAAACTGGTAAAGTTTATTGAATTATAGAAAAGAATACCTTAAAGTACACAATATAAGCTTTATAAAAAAACTTTTTATTAAAAATATTACAAAATGGCGGCGTTATAAGCGTTTGAAGTTGTTTTTTTGATTTTGCACTGTGCAGCCTACAGGTCACAAATCTCAACTAAAATTAAAAATCAAAATTTTTACCGTTTAAATACGCTTTGCATGACGAAGAGAAAACTAAAAAAAATTTTTTTTTTGAAAATGTAGGACTGTTTTGAAAAAAAATCTATTTTTTTTATAAACAATGTTCAAAAACAATTGTTAAAAATGTTTTTTTTAAAAGGAGCTCGTCATGCAATAGCCAATAAGATAAAGAAGATTTGTGGTAAGTTTGATTAAAATCGGTTAAAAATTGGTTGAGCTATTTTGCACGGCGCGTGAAAAAACACGTTTCGAAAAAAACGCGTATAAAGTTTTCGATACATAAAAGTAGTGTTCTAACTATTGTCTTGAAGACGTTATGTATTCAAAAATAACTATTGCACTAAAACCAAGATTTACTATCACTTCCTTATGATGCTTGCTAATGACAATTAATAAAATTATATTGACAAGAAACCGAAAGAATAGAGGGATCTCGTGCTCATAGTTAACTGCATTTGGTAGCATCTGAAGTGCTAAACTTATGTTTACTATAGACATTCATACATCTTATTATAGATTAGTAATGTAGGATCATATTCTACAGATAGTAAACTAATTTTTAAAGCAAAAAAAATTGTAAAAAATTTTTTTCATCACACATGCACGATTTATTTAGTCAGTTTTAAGCCCCACCGAGCGAGCTTAAACTCCAGCTTTTCGAGCGGCATGCGCGGGTGCGTTTAAATTAAAAATTTACACTCTAGGGAGTAAAAACGTGACGTCACACACATGAAACAAATCATTTACACACACTTTTCAGTCTTTCGTTGTTGCTGTGCGCATGCTCCATACCGGCGCACGCAGGTCAATGTTTTCTGTGAGACAGTACCTGCATGTCTGCTAGATATACTAATCGGGATGTCATTGGCACCGACTCAAAAACCTGAAGTTTAAACTCGCTGGACGGGGCAGAAAACTGTCGAAATCGTGCATTCGTGATAAAAAATATGTTGCATGACATGGGGAAGGACGGTGCGCTTGGGCTACGGCTTCGTTCATCTCAGTGCTCGTCAAGTGCTAAAAACATTCGCCCTCTCCGTAAATGGGCCTGTCTTCCCCATGTTAAGCAATATACCATCTATATCGAAACGAAAATTTCGGAAATTTTTTTACAGTCTTTACTTAAAAACAAGACAATAAAAAGCTTTGTCCTTTAGGATAATTGATTGTTGCTAAGAAATACACTAACTATAACTTTTTTTAAGTTAAAATAATGAAAAAACTTTATGTCGATAAATTAAATATGAGCACTTTTTTACGAAAAACTGTAACAGCACTTTTTTAGAAATAAGAAACAAGAAAGAAATTTTAATTTGTAGAATTAATAAAACCTAAAAAATATACCAGCTAAGATTCACCTTAATCACAAAAATAACGACAAAATCTTTTATTTTTAACATAACATATCGACACCATTTTCCTGATTTTCATAGCCGTTTTGGTAAGTAATATGTCAGTAAACGTTTCGCGATTCTGCTTGCAGGAGGAGATTGGCACTGTTGCTAATAAAAACAAATGTATTACTTCGCAAATGACTGTCAAAATCAGTAAAATAGTGTCAATATGTTATGTTAAAAATAAAAGTTTTTGTTGTTATTTTTGTGATTGGTGAATCATAGCTGGTATATTTTTTAGTTTTTATTAATTCTCCAAATGAAAATTGCATTCTTGTTTGTTATTTCTGAGAAAGTACTGTAACAGTTTTTCGTAAAAAGTGCTCATATTTAATTTATCAACATAAATTTTTTTTTATTATTTTAACCCAAAAAGTTTTAGTGGGTGTATTTCTTAGCAATAAGCAATTATCCTAAAGAACAAAGCATTTTATTGTCTTGTTTTTAAGTAAATACTTTAAAAAAATTTCCGAAATTTTAGTTTCGATATACAATTAAAACATGTACCAGGAAGGGTATTCGAGTTTTTTACGGTGAAGCACCTTGAAGTCATGTCGGGTATAATGTTTTTTTAAGTGGGACACTTGGAAGAGTAAAATGGTAAAAAAAATTTGGTTTACCTAGTGATGCACGACGGAACAAAAATTTTTTAAATTTTGCTTGATATTTCCTGATTTCATATAAGTTTTGATATTGAGGTACTTTGAATTTCAATTGTTTGATCTGGATATTTTTGTCCCGATATACGGGCAAGTTCAAGCAAGACTTTTTTTTAATGTTAATTATACGATTAGTTGACATTTTCGTACTCATTTAATTGCAAATCATGAATGCAAATGATAGAAATATTAGTGGTGAAATAAATCAAAATAACCAAGACAGCAGAAAAAGAACACTAGAAGATTCAAGGTTAATACTATAAAAATTTTATTTATGTTAAGTTGGTAATTTTTAAAAATATTGTTTCAAATTTTCGTTGACAGTAACCTACTTTTTGATTTCAATTGATAATTTAAGTTCAATTATATGATATCTGTGTATTTTAGGTTACACGATAATAAAAAAAAATTGAAAGAACTGAAAAATTAAAAGAATTTCTTGAATATGGAGTCGATTATGAAAATGTAAATTGTGTTATCAATCGAAAGGTGAAAACTGAATTATAAAAATAAAGTATGGAAACATCAGTGGTGTAATGAGACATTTTAAAAGTCACTAAAAAGAAGAACATGAGCACATTTATGGGTTATCTTTTACTAAATCACGAAAATCCAAATTTGTTTTATTTTCATTTGTACATTTAATTAATTTATTTGTTTAGATAGTACACATCTTTTAAATCTTGTAAAAATAATAATAAACATATAAATAATGATATTAATATTTTAATATTAATAATACTAAAATAAATAATTTAATTAATTATTATATAATGAACTATTAATTGTTAATAATTAATTATTATATAATTAATTATTATAAAATAAGTATAAAAAATATCTACATAAAAATAAATTTAAAAATATAAACTATTTAACTATGCAAAAAAAAAATAAAATTTACAGTGATGTTGATTAGGAGGTTAATTCGGATTTATTAGTAAAAAAGTATTTGCCCTTTAACTTCTTCGAGGAGCATGTAGAAAATTTATTAACCTATTTAAATCCTGAGGTAGAAGTGCGGAAAAGAAATAAGAAGAAGTCTCTTAATCACATTATTTCCATATAAGAAAATTCTGTTAAAAATGAGTTATAATTTAAGTATTAGCATTATATAAATTATATTAGTTTGTTAAAATAAATTTGCTATATCAAGATTTTTATTTAATTTTATTTTGAAAAAATTGTAATGTATGCAGAGTTCACTTGATTAAAATTTAAGTTCAAGTCATTCTAAATTAAAATCTCGAAGTTAATAAACTCCAAATATAAAATTAGGAATGGGGTCTTCCATAAACCACGTGGCCCATTTAGGGGGAGGGAGGTGTCAGTAAAAGGCTACTTTTGACCACGAGAGGGGGTGAGGGGTTTCAATTCGTGACACGTGGCTTTGAGATTTTACATCTCTTTTTGAATTTACGCGGACTAATCGCGCTCATGCGCATTGATATGATATAAATATAAAATTTAAAAAACAGTCTTTTAAGCTTTATGAAATCTAATTTTTAGTATCCTTCTTTTTCACTACAGTAACTGTAAAAAAAACTAAATTGATTCCTTCAATTGGAAATATTTTATTAAGAATTTAGTGAAGTGATCACTTTTAGTGAAAAAAGTTGTACCCGGTTGTGGACACCCTAGGAGAATCTGCAAAAAAATGAAAAAAATAAAGGAAAACCATCATAATTGAAATGAAAATGATAATTGCTGAATAACACGGAATATTCCAATCACATTCCTGGAATATTTCATTGAAATATTGGAAATATTTTAAAATAATATTCCATTAAATTCCAGGAGCATAAAAATAACCAATTTTTGAAATATTCTTTTGAAATGTTGCAAGAATATTTGGATATTTCTTTGGAATATTGTGGGAATATTCAAATAAAAAATATTATAATTTGAATAATGCATCAATATTATTGAAACCAATAAAAATTACATCATATTTTTCGAACTTACAAGAATATTCCAACATTAGAACATGAAATATAAATGACAAAAATAATGACAAATAATTGCCAATTTGACATCATATTCGTAACAAGCGACCCGAAAAACCCTATTATTGACATTTTCGTTAAAAATAATTACTTTTTAGAAAAGTTGACAGTTTAATTGACAGCTGCCAACGGTCAATTTGACATCATAATCGTAATGAGTGACCCGAAAATCCATATAACGTCAATTTTGTTAAATATAATATTTTTTAGAAACTTCGACTGTTGCATTAACAGCTTTCAACTGTCAAATTGTCAATTCGACATAAAATTTATAATCAGCGATTTTGAAAACACCTAGTATGGTGTTTCATTAGTTTATACCTACTATCAATTTTTCTAAAGATTAATTAAATATACGCATTAATTGAAAAAAACAAGGGTGCCCACAACCGAAACATGCACCTTTTTTTAAAAGACCAACAATTTATGTAGTTTTGATTTTTTGGTCAAATTCAAAATTAAACCACAAAATATAATGTAAACAGTGAACAAAAAAATTGCATTCACCTTTTTTTAATAATTTACACTGTTTCTAAAACAATGCGCGTATCGCTTCGGTATTAATACAAAAACAGTGTACTGTCAACATACAAGTTTGACCATATTCAGATCAGCAATATCTATTTGCTGTCAAAAATTACGTAGGGGTGCCCACAACCGGCACTCTTCCCCTACAATAAAAAAAATTAAATAATGATATCGTTATATGTACAGTGCCTCGACGCGATAAAATAAAATTAAACGTTTAAACCACGTTTCACAATAGGGGGGGGGGTTCAGTGTAAAACCACTCTTGGCCACGTATGGGGTGGGAGGGGTCAAAAAGTTGCAAAAAGAGGACCACGTGGTTTATGGAAAGCCCCTATAAAAATTCATATACACTGAAAAAAAAATTTATTTGATTCAAATACTTCAAATTATTTGAAAAATATTTAATTGGTTCAAATACTTTTTATTTGGATCAAAAAAATATGTATTTGATTCAAATAACTTGAATTATTTGAATCGCATTTATTTGAACCAAATAAATCGTATTTAGTTCAATTAAATAATTAATTGAATTGAATAAATGAATTTATTTAATACAAATAATGGGTTACTTGAAACTATTCATTCATTTATTTCATTCAAATATTTCGTTTATTTAATACAAACAAAAAGTATTTGACACAATAAATTTATGTAATTGATTCAAATAAACTGAATTATTTAATAGAAATAATTCGTTATTTAATCCTAATGCACTATTTTATCAAGACAAATAAAAAAATATTTCAATCAATTAAATATTTATTTTAAACGATAATAATGATTTACTTGAAACAATTAATTTATTTCACTTAAATATTTCGTTTTATTGAAACAAATAAAAAGTATTTGATACTATGAATTTATTTTATTGATTCTAATTAACTAAATTATTTAATATAAATAATGCGTTATTTAATGTTAATACACTATTTTATTAAAGGAAAATAAAATACTTTGATCAATTAAATATTTAAGTGTAATGAGAATAATTAGTTATTTGATACTATTCATTTATTTATATACAGTTGACTCTCGATATTTAAACTCTTGATAATTTAAACTTCTCGTTAAATTGAAGTAACAGTCCAGTCCCTTGAAAAACTCTCGATAAATTGAAAAAACCAAGGGTTTTATGTACTCTCGATAATTAAAAGTATCCTTTGGTCAATTTCTCCATTCACTCTCTATAATTTGAATTCAGCCAGACCGAACTCTCAATAATTTGAACTTTTCTTGTGATATAAACTTACATATTTACGTTCAAAATTTTCTCTTCTTAATAATAGTTATTGTATTGTTTCATTTGTCAATACAATACCTAATCACCTTGTTACTAACAATGCTGAGTAATTTCTTAATTCAGTTTGCTATCTGCCTCGGTTTATATCGTTTAAAATGTTTCCAAGAACAAATAAAAGTTTATCTATTTCCGAAAAGAAAAAAGTTATTTAGGTAGTAGAGAGCGGAGCAACAAAAAAAGATGTTGCAAAGCAATTTGGAATTTTACCGCCGACACTTTCCAATATTTTGATAACTGCAAATATGGATGGGACCGAGAAGTTAAAACCACTTGTAATAGGGAAATCACAAAATCGCTAAGTTCCCAAATGCGCCACTGGACAAATCACCCACCGACAAAATAACCCACCGACAAAATGCCCCAATTTGCTATAGTTTGTTGAGAATAAAAATTGAGTGTTGAGAAACCCAAGAGATGGAGTTACCATTTCAATTTGTTGATTGCAGTGGAGTAGAAAATCAAGAAATTAAGTGAATATTTATTTTCTGTGAATTATCGGAATGAGTATTTATTAATTGTGAATATTTTGATAAATTTTAAATTAGATAATTAATTAAATTTAATTTTTATGAGTTTGTAATTATATTGTATATAATTTTGTTATATATTTATTGTTATGTTATAGTTATTGTAATAATAAGTAAGAATGGTAAACAAACAGATGCGTAAACTATATGTAAATTTTTGAGGTTAATTGTAATTGTTTTTATAAAATAAAAGAATAAACAGTAAATAATTTATAATATAATAAAAAAGAAAAATGTTTTATTCTGATTATTTATATTATCAATAAATTATTAAGTTTACTTATTTAGTTTAAATGACTTACATTATCTTTTAGTGATATAAAGAAAAAAATTTCGAAAGTGCCATTAATAGAGCTCATTATAATTGCATTATAAGGTATTTGCTTTATTAATTTGCTTTATGCACTTTTGATAATATTATAAATATATATATATATATATAAATGTTGAATTGATCATAGTTCATAGGTGAGTATAAATTTTTAAATATTGACATAATTAAATGTCATAATATTTATGTCAGTTTTTGGTAATTGTATTTCAAAAGAGTTGGAAACTGAAAATATATTCCTTTTAAAGGACCCCGCACGTTTTGCATGGAAAATGGCTTTCAGCCAATTTTTCTGAAACTTTGTAGTTTTGTAGTTTAAGGCCTCCTGAACAAAAAATGTTAATGGCAAAACTTAAAATAATGGACAGTTTTTTTGCTACAATGGCTCAAAGTTAAAAAACAATAGCATTATGGGCATAGACTTTTGTGAATTTAAAACTTTTAAAACTTAATTAAATCTTCTTAAAACTCGTTACTCGGGGGTTTTTGGGGTCGCTGATTACGAAACCGAGTTTTGTTTTTTAAAATTCAAAATGGCGGATCCAATATGGCGGACGACTTTCCTAGAATCTGATTGAATTCGCATGAAACTCATCACTCGGGGGTTTTCGGGGTCGCTGATTACGAATCCGAGGATTGTTGATTCTTGATTTTCAGAAGAAACTTAGCTTCCTTTTTCCGAAATATAACGCATTTAACGCTGTTTTCGTTAATGATCTTGTTGTCCAAATCAGACGGAATCAGGCTTTAAGCGCTTTTTTCGCTGTTTACATTGAGAAGGCTTGACGTACTGCCTCTTTTGCTGTCACTATGATCTGTGGAAGATTCACAGTTTTACTTTCCCTACATTTCAGTGTCACCGGTTACCGCCCCCTCGATAAGCGCTTATTCGTTTTATTACCCTGCAAGTATTTCTTAGAATTTTTAACACCTTTCATCTCATTGTCTTAATCCGTGTCAAGGGTAATTAGGAAATAATTTGGCAAAGTACCTAAGTATGGAGTCATTGGCTTTTAAATCAGGCGAATTCAAGCGATTTTACAAAAAGTCGTCGACCTTTTTTGATCAGTCATTTTGAGCTTTGAAGAACAGCCCTCACGTTCATAATAAGCAACCCCGAAAACCCCCGAATAACCATTTTCAAGAGAATTCAATGATTATTTTTTAAAATCATCGACCTTTTTTGATCCGTCATTTTGAGTTTTGAAAACCAGCCCTCGGATTTGTAATCAGCGACCCCGAAAACCCCCGAGTGATGAGTTTCATGCGAATTCAATCAGATTTTAGGAAAGTCGTCCGCCATATTGAATCCGCCATTTTGAATTTTAAAAAACAATCCTCGGATTCGTAATCAGCGACCCGAAAACCCCCGAGTGATGAGTTTCATGCGAATTCAATCAGATTTTAGGAAAGTCGTCCGCCATATTGGATCCGCCATTTTGAATTTTAAAAAACAAACCTCGGATTCGTAATCAGCGACCCCGAAAACCCCCGAGTGATGAGTTTCATGCGAATTCAATCAGATTTTAGGAAAGTCGTCCGCCATATTGGATCCGCCATTTTGAATTTTAAAAAACAAACCTCGGATTCGTAATCAGCGACCCCGAAACCCCCCGAGTGATGAGTTTCATGCGAATTCAATCAGATTCTAGGAAAGTCGTCCGCCATATTGGATCCGCCATTTTGAATTTTAAAAAACAAAACTCGGTTTCGTAATCAGCGACCCCAAAAACCCCCGAGTAACGAGTTTTAAGCAGATTTAATTAGGTTTTAAAATTTTTTAATTCACAAAAGTCTATGCCCATAATGCTATTGTTTTTTAACTTTGAGCCATTGTAGCAAAAAAACTTGGTTTTCCTTAAATATAGAACTAATACTTCACCAAACATTTTTTTAATCTGGTTTAAACACTATATTTTCGACATTTCATTCATTTGAACATTGAAAATGTCTCCGGGGACGCATTACACTTATGACATTTTGCCTGCTTTTTGTTCTGCCAATATTATGAAAATCACTTTTATGTCCTTGTAAGTAGAAAAATTATTGAAAATCATTGCTTTTTACTATATGTATAAACAAATTAATTTCAACTAAGGTTATATCAAATAATTTTTTTTGACAAGGGACACGAATATGACAATTTAAATGAAATGAGCCTTATAATAATATAAATATATTTACACTTTTTTGAAAATTCACCTGGGATGATTCATGATTATAATCGTGAAGCATATAATTAATTATATTTTATAAATTGCATTTGATTGGAAAATGTAATTTAATATTTTAATTTTAACTCAATGATGTTAAGCACTTTTCTAAGTTAGGTCTTTTGCAAGTTTAAATGACATCAAGAAGTTAACATTCGCTTTCACGTAGCGTGCGTAGCGTAGTTGGTAAAGCGTTAGACTCATAATCCGTAGGTAGTAGGTTCGATTCTCCCCATGCGTTTGTTTTATTTATTTCTCAGGTTTGCGTTTAATAATTAATTCTATGTATGAATTAGTTGAAAAATGTAAATATGCGATCATAGTATGTAGAAATTACATATTTTTTAATTTATTTATTTGAGTAAGAATTTAATTTAGAAATGGAAGAATTATTAAATAAATATGTTATTTATTCAATTCAAATTTTGATTTATTTGAATCAAAAAGTTCTTACATTTTATGCAAATAAATTATGTATTTGGATCAAATAAAATAATAATTGCCGCAATTAAAGAGGTTTCAGTTTCAATTAAAACAATTACTTATGATAAATAATCGAAAAATTCAAGAAAATTTTTAGTTGTTTCAAGAAAAATATTTTATTAATGCAAATAAATATTCATTTGAATCAAAAAACATGCAGTATTGAATGAAATAATTTTCATATTTGATTCAAATAATTATTTATTAGTTTTGAATATTCCATTTATTTGATTTGAATATTTTGTATTTGATTCAAATAACTATTTATTTGATACGATAAAATAAAATACTTATGTCTAGTAAATATTTATTTGAATGGAATAATATTCATAATTGATTCAAATAATTATTTATTAGCTTTAAATATTCAATTTATTTGATTTGAATACTTTGTATTTGATTCAAATAACTATTTACTTGATACGATAAAATAAAATACTTAGGTTTAGTAAATGTGTATTAGGTTCAAATACATATTTATTGGATAATAGACAAGTAAATGATGTATTTGGATCAAATACTTTTTATTTGATCCGAATAAATTTTTTTTCAGTGTAGCATTGGAAAAATTTTGTAATTTTTATTCCTTGACATTATTAATCACTTACTAGAACAACTTTGGCGCGCGACGCGTGCCCTGTTTCTTATTCAAAACGTTAATAATTTACTTATGAAAGAAACAATTTGAATTTGCGTACTAGAGAAAAATCATAAAACATTATTTTTGAAATTTTATTTGAGAGATTTACCGCATTATTACGAAGAATTATTTTGTACCATACCTCGTAGATGCCAATCTAGTTACAACTCCTTACAATGTATAGCTTTAATATGTAAGAGTTCTGTACGAAAATTGTTTTCGTTCGTTTTGAAAATAAAAGAATAAATTTTGCTTTCTTATGCAGGAAGCATTAAAATACCGCAATTTCTCGAATTCGATTTTTTGATTTATCTTTATTTTTTCGACCTTAGGAATCCAAAAATCACATGTTTTAAAAATTTCGTTACGTGTGTGTGTGTATGTATGTATGTACACTTCATTTTCATAAACATCTCGAATACTATAAGAGCTAAAGAGATAAATTTTTCTTAAATTGTAGGTCTCACTGGCGGACAAATAATGAGAGTACTTTGAATTATATTAATAAAGAGTAATTATTATTTTGCATTTAAAATTTTTTGAAAAATCTTTTTTTGCCCATAACTTAAAAAAATGTATTGACACCAATAGATATTTATCTCTAGTTTTGTAAAGCTTTTAAAGAGGCAGCTTCTGACCTATTAGCGAATATCTTACTGTTATTTTATTCAGAATTATTAACGTTATTATAATACTATGTAAGTTACCATAAACTGATCACAAATATATCCATGAGAAAGCAAAGTGTTCATTTCATGAACGCAAAAAGTTCATTTTTCAACTTGTTTATTTTGCGTTAAAGACAGAAAATTTGTTATTGAATGATACTTATGATTATAAACCACTCAAATTGTGCTTTTTGTGTTCTTACAATTATATGAAAGTATTTCAACTGTTTCTAAAATTTCCTTGTAGACATAATTTTTTATATAATTATTACTCCTATTATCACCTTAATAAATTTTTACGGAATCGAATGAACCTACCCTTGATAATGCAACATACATATGACGTTATTAAGAAAATTTCTTCTTAAGTCAATAAACGTCTGTCCTTGCTATTTATTTATATAGTAATTGCAAATGCTAATTTTATAGGGAATTGTGTCTTTTTTTAAAAATAAAGGGATATATATTTTCACAAAAAAAAGTTAAACTCTCGTTAATGCTTGACACTTAATAACATTGTTTGATAAACCTAAAATGAGTAATCTTGTTCCGTTACATAAACCTTCAATAATACTAAGATTTCTAATCAGCATTACTACAGAATTTATTCACACATTGACATATCCTGAAATTGTTTATTTTTTATCAAGCCACTGTACGTTTCTTCAACAATGTCTATACATCCCTGTCGTATTATTATTTTATCTCGTAACTCAATATTATAATCAGTATCATTCAGTTCAGCATTACTTATGGGATAAATTTAAGCAGCAAATATCGGAAGACTAGAAAAGTTGATTGTGTTGACGCAGAACAATAACTTTTAATAAAAAATTCAAACATTCTGTTTCTCGTGACCACCAAAAACATAATTTGATTACATTATATCTCTTAATAACATATTCATAATTTATGGAGAAGATTTCGGAGTCATTGGCGCCTCATCCCAAATAAAAACATCAATATTTTTCAAAAAATGTGTTTCTTTAGACCGCTCTTTTATATTTGAAGATGAATCACTATACAGTGGAACAGGTAAGCCCAAAACTGTATGAAGAGTTTTACTGCTTGGAAGTAAGGACGCAACAATTTCTGTAAATGCCATGTTACAAACAGTTTTTTCTTTACTTAATAATAAGTGCCACAAAGTAGTGTACAAAAGTTTTTTTTTCTAAAACCTCCAGGACCATTTACATATAAGCATTTAGAACCATCAGTAGAAGAATCCTCCACTACATTCAATATAAAATCAACAATTCCTTTTTGTTTTAAATTTAAATTCGCATAAGTTTCTTCTCGTAATTTTATATGATCTGAAATATTTATATTATCTACCTTTGTAACACTAATTTCATCATCAATATCTAATAATCCTTCAAACTTAACTAAAAAAATCTTTCTATAAATTATATTGTTTTTATATTGCTATCTCTCCTTCCGGAAGGAGGGAGCTTTGTATTGGTAACGATTTTTTTAAAATGGGTTTTAAACAAATGTCCAAATATATTTGTGTGTATGTCACAAAATCTTGTGTACAAATTATCTCCAAAACACTTTGATGGATTGTCCTAAAATTTTGTTGGCTTATTTTACTCATCAATATCTGAAATCAGAAACAAGGTTTTCAAAAAATATTCACATAATTTTTTCCGGCACTTTTCACGATTTTTAAAACCGAAAAATTTTTTACACTGTAAATTTAATCTTTTTGTCTAAAAAATTGATTTCTCACATTGAAATAAAAAGCATTCTCTGAAAAAAGCCACTGAAAATTTTTTTTTGGTAATGATATAGATATGTTTTAATATAAGTAAAAACTAAAATAAAAAACATGATTTCACGTCCGTATAATGCGGGATTGCCGGCAGGGGTCAAACTTTTTTGAAAAATAATTATAAAGCGCTATAACTTGAAAATAAGTGAATGAATTTTAAAACACCAAAAAAAATATTTTTTGCAGAATTTTCTAAAGTTTTAAACTGTGTACCAAAAAATTAAAAAAAAAATGTCATAGAAAAAACTTAAAAAAATTATTGTTTTTAATTTTTAACACATTATGCCCCCTTCGTTTTTTTCAAAACTACCTCAAAATGTTACTTATTTCATCACCTTCTTACGCCATCCCCCAAGGGAATTTTGCGACAGCTATATTTGTATAAGTTATAAATTAAAAACCAGCTCAGCGCAACGCTCCCCAGATAACAAACGTGTCTGGCACGTTACAGGCACGACGAGCGGCGGACCGTGTCCGTGCTGTAACGCACCTTTTGTGCCACCTACTTTATGACAAGACTGACTGTGCCAGCATCGTGCTCGCAATATTCCTGACATCCCACACAGCACAACATCTTACACCAGGCCTACAGCAGGCTTACATGTAAGGTTTGTAAGGTAACATCGTAAGCCCATAGTAGACTTACAGTAAACCTAAAATGTCCGCCTTACAGTAAGCTTACATGGTAGGGTCGAGGTAAGCTTACATGGTAGGGTCGAGGTAAGCTTACACGGTAAGGTCGAGGTAAGCTTTCACGGTAAGGTCGAGGTAAGCTTACATGGTAGGGTCGAGGTAAGCTTATATGGTAGGGTCGAGGTAAGCTTACATGGTAGGGTCGAGGTAAGCTTACATGGTAGGGTCGAGGTAAGCTTACACGGTAAGGTCGAGGTAAGCTTATGAGTAAAGGCTGTGGTAAGGTTATTATTAAGTTGTAAGGTTGAGGTAAGGTTGTGGTAAGCTTACAAGGTAAGGCAAGTTATATTCAAATAATAATATTAATAATAAATAAATATTGAATAAAAAAATTTTTCTTTTGCCTTATTCTATTTTGGGAACCTATCATTTCGCAGAAAGTTTTGAAAACAAATTTGGGAGGAGTAGGATTCGAACCCGGGACCGAAGTATATACCTAACAACCTAACCAACTGAGCTAAACGGGGAACTGACAATGAGAAAAGTAATCTTACTTTTAAAGTGGAACCAAGAAGATAATCAACTCCTTAAAAGCAAGATTACTTTTCTCATTGTCAGTTCCCCGTTTAGCTCAGTTGGTTAGGTTGTTAGGTATATACTTCGGTCCCGGGTTCGAATCCTACTCCTCCCAAATTTGTTTTCAAAACTTTCTGCGAAATGATAGGTTCCCAAAATAGAATAAGGCAAAAGAAAAATTTTTTTATTGAATATTTATTTATTATTAATATTATTATTTGAATATAACTTGCCTTACCTTGTAAGCTTACCACAACCTTACCTCAACCTTACAACTTAATAATAACCTTACCACAGCCTTTACTCATAAGCTTACCTCGACCTTACCGTGTAAGCTTACCTCGACCCTACCATGTAAGCTTACCTCGACCCTACCATGTAAGCTTACCTCGACCCTACCATGTAAGCTTACCTCGACCTTACCGTGTAAGCTTACCTCGACCTTACCGTGTAAGCTTACCTGGACCCTACCATGTAAGCTTACCTCGACCCTACCATGTAAGCTTACTGTAAGGCGGACATTTTAGGTTTACTGTAAGTCTACTATGGGCTTACGATGTTACCTTACAAACCTTACATGTAAGCCTGCTGTAGGCCTGGTGTAAGATGTTGTGCTGTGTGGGATATTATCCGGATCTTTTGTCCAGGATATATCTGCCAATAGGCTTGTTTAAATTTCTGTTTTTGAATCTTCATTATAAATAAATAAAATCGGACAAGTGCGAGTTACACTCGCACTGAAATCGAGGGTTCCGTACTCGAAGCGAACTTATTTGGTATAAAAACAAATGTTTAAAAAATATGTGTTGTATGACAACTAATATAAGTGATACAAAAAGGAACAATTTTGTAAAATTCAAGAAAATTGTTCCTCTTCGTATCACTTATATTAGTTGTCATACAACACATATTTTTTAAACATTTGTTTTTATACCAAATAAGTTCGCTTCGAGTACGGAACCCTCGATTTCAGTGCGAGTGTAACTCGCACTTGTCCGATTTTATTTTTTAAAAAATATTTTACTAAAAAAATATAAGAAACATAATTTTATTTCAACTCGCAATATTTTTATTGTATTTACATTTTAAAAATATATTGAATATTAAATTTTATCTTTCTAAGTCAAAAAGAGATAAAACTTAAGATATTGATATAAGGCTAGTAGCTGCTTGTCAAGGAAAAATCGAAAGTTATCTAAAAAATAAAATTTGTTTATTAATTCCAGAAAAATCAACTCCAATCATCCTCGCTATATTTTTTTTGTAATCTACACGTAAAAATACGTCAAAATATATAAATTTGAATCACTGTAGAAAAACTTTTTTCGTTTTTTGCGGAAAAATACATTTTTTTCTGAAATTTATCATTTTTCTTCAAAAATTTGATAAAAATTGATCATCAACTCCAATCGCGCTTACATTTTTTCCCTGTATTTTTCACGCAAAAATTGAGTTTTACAGCAAGTATGAACAGTCTGGATTGAATATTGTGTGCGCTAGGGAGAATAAATCATTTTTTTCGAAATTTTTGATTTTTCCTTGACAACGCTATGTAAATTAATCCGAATCAAGTTCGCTATAATTTTCCTGTAATTTTCACGTAAAAATACGTAAGTGTGTCAAATTTGAGCTCTTTATGTCAAAAGATGTGGCCGCTAGGGGGGGGGGTACATACTCATTTTTAGGTATTTTTCGTAAAAATTCATGGTTTTTCCTTGACAACGCTATGATAATCAACTCCAATCATGCTCGCTATATTTTTTTTGTAATCTACACGTAAAAATACGTTAAAATATATAAATTTAATTTCCTTTAAATAAAATTTTGTTCGTTTTTGGTGGAAAAATACATTTTTTTCCTAAAATTGTCATTTTTTCTTGAAAAACTTGATAAAAAGTTAATCATCAACTCTAATCGTGACCGCTTTTTTTCCCCTGTATTTTTCCCGTAAAAATACATTTGTATACTAAATATGATCTGTCTGGGTTGAATATTGTGTGCGCTAGGGAGAATAAATTATTTTTTTCGAAATTTTTGATTTTTCCTTGACAACGCTATGTAAATTGATCCGAATCAAGTTCGCTATAATTTTCCTGTAATTTTCACGTAAAAATACGTAAGTGTGTCAAATTTGAGCTCTTTATGTCAAAAGATGTGGCCGCTAGGGGGGGGGTACATAGTCATTTTTAGGCATTTTTCGTAAAAATTCATGGTTTTTCCTTGACAACGCTATGTTAATCAATTCCAATCAAGTTCGCTATAATTTTCCTGTAATCTACACGCGAAAATACATATGTTTACTAATTTTCAGCCCTCCAGATAAATTTATATGGCCGCTAGGGGGGAGGGGTACACGATTTCAAAAAAACCGATATTAATAGGGTTCCGAACCGAGTACGGAACCCTAAAAAAAGTATTACTTTCACTAATAAAATTAAATAATTTATAAATAAATTAATTTTTATTGATATTTTATTTTTTTGTAGTGATAAGCAAAACAAGTTTGCAATAATTTTTTTTATGGTTCAAAATATATAAAAATATAGATAAAAGAATAAATCTAGGGATAAGAGAAAATAACAAGATTTATTAAAAAATAATTCACAAATTTTTAAAAATGTAGAATACTTTTTAAAATATCTGAAAAATCATGAATAAAAAATTTAAAAAGTAAAGTAAATTATCAAAAAGATGAGAAAAATATAAGCCAACAAATTTTTAATAAATTAAGCAGTTTAATAAGTATAAAAATCCTAATAACTTAAGTTTTGTAAAACACACTATAGAAATGTTAAGAAAAGAAAATTCTTAAAATATAAGAAATTTAAGGAGATTATTCATAAAATGAAGGAGTTTAAAAAATGTAAGAACAAAGCTTTAAAGGACGAAAAAAGCTTAAATTATTTAAAAATGCCCAAAACAAAAACTAAACAGCTTTAAATTTTAAAAAAATTATGAAATGTTAAAAATTGTATAAAATAAAATGTTGTAAGAAAATAAAAGAATTTATAAACGAATATAAAAAGAATCTGAAAATTAAAAAAAATTGAAATGATTTACAGAAATATTTTTAAAAAATTAAAGAAAATGTTATAACAGAACGAAAAACTATTGAAATATAGGAACGATTGGGAAATTTGTAAAAATACAGGAAAAAATGCAAAAAAAACTGACTAGAATCTATTAAAAAAGAATAATATAAGGAAAAAGTTATTCAGTTTAGAGAAGGGACAACATTTCTAAGAAATGAAAAAATTATGAAAAACTATAAAATTTATTAAATGAGCAAAGAATGATAAAAAATTATAAAGGAACTTAACAACAAAATGAGAAAATAACGTATAAACACACACAGCACATGATATTTTCTAAATATTTCTGAAATATTCCAATGTAAAGTCCTTGAAATATTGCTGAAATTAGGGAAATGTCCGCCTATAAGTAATATTGCCGTGTAATTTTGCTGAAATATTTCATTAAAATATTATAGAAAAATTCCAACTTAAATGATGCTAAGGATCCTAAGGTGTTGAACATGTTAGAAAATAACGATTGATTTCATATTTTAAAAAAGTTTCTAACTTTCTTTGAAATATTTTCTGAATATTGCAGAGTCTTCATTTGTAATATTGCAGGAGTCTTAATGTGTAATATTTCAGCAAAATTTCACGGCAATATTTCTTATAGGCGGACATTTTCCTGTTTTCATCAACATTTCATGAACCTTGCATTGAAATATTTCAAATCTTTCAATCAAATATTCATGAAATGTTTATGAAATATAATGTGATGTGTGGGAAAAAAAGAAAATCCTTAAAAAAATTAAACGATTAACTGAAAAGTTTTTTAAAAATTGTACTAAATATTAAACAAATAAAAATTCATGAAACGAATTGAATTAATTGAATAATAAATTGAAAATTGGATGGAATAAATTTAAAAAAAACTATGAAAACTTTTAATAAAGCTAATAAGTTTGATTTCGAAATATTTATTTTGTCTTACTTTACACATTTCCCAATCTGTTTTTGCCAATAGTTAAAATTCCCAATCTTTCTATTTCCCATAGTCCACTTTTCCCAACATATTATTTTGTTAAAGTATGCTTCTCCTAACCTACTCTTTTCAAAAATTATACTTTTTCCAATCTAATGATTTCACAACCTTCAATCTTTCATCCAATTAACTTCATATTATACTTGGTAATCTTTTTTGTTTCTTCTTGTCAAACTGCGTCAAAATTGTCTAGTCTTTTTTTATTTAATTTTAATTATAAGTTTCATAATTTATTTTTAATCTTGGCTGAGTTACTAGAAACAAGGGGGAAAGTTTTTTTTACACGTTGAGGGCTTTTATATCACAAACATTCTGAAAAAAATGTCTGCATTTTTTGAAGGTGTCGGCGATATCCGAAATGTTCGACTCTTGCCATTACTCAGTCGAACGGCAGTAAAATAAATGTAATAAAAGATCCTGAGATTATATTATATACATCTTCTTTAAATATACCTTTATATTAAATTAACTTTACAAAAATATGGAGTTGTATTCAATATTAAAAGCGAATGTCTGACCGTTGTGAAAAATTTAAGATTTGGGAAATTTAGCTATTGGAAAAATCTTTCTTTGGAAAATATTAGTTGTAGGAAATATGTTCATCGGAAAGATTGGAGTAGGAATAATGAATCGGTAAATGTGTCCTACAATCTCTAATGCCAAACAAGCAAATTGAATAAATCATTTATCATCTTCATCCAAATTTTAGGTTAAAATTAAAGCATTCAAAATGTCAAACTAATATGGTCGAAAATTTTTACTTTGTCCTCTTTCGTGTTTCCAGGTACGGCAAATAGCGGATTCAAAAATAGTTTTACTTTTGAATAAATTTAAAATATCAAGTTTCAAGCGAATTTGGTACATTTTTAAAATTTTTGTCCGCATACTCTTCTATTCATTAAAATAATATAATATTTATAATGTCATGCTTTAACTACTTCACACATATATATATATATATATATATATATATATTTCTTTACACTCAGGATAAAATAATGTTCTTATGTTTATGTCAAATATATTGGAATCGTCACGAAACACAGATTACGAGAAACATTTTTTTACATATTTAGACAAAATAAAAAATAATTTTGTTTCTTCACATACTCATTAAGAGCCATAAAACTTGAAAGGACAGTTCGCGACTCTAGAATCGAGGAAACCCTTTAAAAAAAGATATTGTTTAATGACGGTCGATGCCCGAAAGTCAGGTATTAAAAACCTATCCACAAAAGGGAAATCAATATTCAAATAGCTTTTTTCGAATCTTATACTGAACGAATCCTAAAAAAACAAAATTGAAGTTAGGATTTTTTTGTTGAATATCATATCGTTGAAATCGTCATAAAACGAATATTCTGAAAAATAAAGTTTTCTTCACATAGTAATACGAAAAAAAATTATATTGTTTTCTTACATACTAATGAAGAGTCATAAAACTTGAAGTAACAGTTCTTGACTCTGGGACGAACAAACCCTACAAAGCAATAGTCCTTCTTTAATGACTGTCAATGCACGAAAGACAGGTATTTGAAACCCTAAAACAAAAGAAAAATAAAATGTTCTTTGCTCAGGTAGCAGTAGATAGACATTACTATGTTACTCATTCTCTCTTTCTTTTTCAAGGAAAATGACATAATTTTTTCTTTGTCAAGTAACGCTTGAAATTTTACGCTCTAATTTTCTCTCGTCAGTCCAGAAAAATAGTATAAGAATATCTTGCTTTAGCTAATTTACCTATCTACTCATTTCATAGTAAGGATACCATTTAGTGAAAATATCTTTCTGTCTTCCTCTTTCTGGATAAATGATATAAATTGGTCTCTGTTTAATATAACGCAGAAAATCTAACGCATTTCCTAACAACCCTTAACCGGAGACATACAAACTTAGGAGATAAAAAAATTAAATAACAGATTTTTTTTAAAACAGACCACCTTTAAGGCACTCTCACACCTTTTTGGCTGCCTGCCTGCCTGCAGGTTACCATGGCAACACACGAGTGTGAGTAAGACAGAAAATTTGAATATTCCAATTTTTAAATTTTCTGTCGCACTCACTCTCATGCGTTGTCATGGTAACCTGCAGGCAGCCAAAAAGGTGTGAGAGTGCCTTTAATCGGACAAATTCAAACTTAGGAGGTAAAAAAATTAAATAACAGATTTTTTTAAAAACAGTACCTTAGGCGGCTTCCATAAATGATGTCACAGGCTTAGAGGAGGAGGGGGGGGGTTTACGAAATTGTGACAGGGCGGAGGGGGGGTGTTTCATAAACTGTGACATCACGAATTTACTTTAAAAGTAACTTTCATTTAAATAAAGAAATCAATTTTTTTACTTCGTGAAATTTAAATATCTTTCATAAAGCGCGCCGTTTGCGCAAGCCAGTATAGTGCCAACGTTAAACTAACTTAACCTTAAGGTATGCAAAGATTATTTATGTTTAAAACAAAATTTATAAGAATTATTTTTATAGCTCTAAAACTAATAATAATGTAATCAGAACTTATAAAAATTAATATTTGTTTTTGAATAAAATTGGGAAAATTCAGAATACAATTAGTGCGCAATTATTATTAATTTTGTCCTGATTTTCTTTTGCAAGTATATTTGCATTAAAAATGCTTGAAAAATAAGCAAATTCATTAGTTGAGGGATTATTTAAAGTAACTAAGTTTCTATTTATTGAAAAAAGATTTTTTTCATGAAAAATAACTGTTTTGAATATTGTGACGTGACATAGGAGTGGGGGGGTCTGAAAAAATGTGACAAATTGTGACATAGGGGAGGGGGGGGGGGTCGAAAATGTCCGAAAATCCTGTGACATCATTTATGGAAGCCGCCTTACACCTTACCTTATTTTTGCTCCACTAACTCAAAAACAAAGCCAGAGCAAAAGAAAAAATTCTGGAATTTTAGTCCCGAAAAGAGCTAATTGAAAATATACTAAATGGATACTCAGTAGGTAATATACTAAAATAAATAAAAATATAATGTAAAAAAAATTTTTTTATTTAAATAGAATGCTTTTATTATGGCTTCCTAAAAAGTAATAAATAATAGAGAAAAATTGTAGAAATACATACAAACATTCCAAATATTTTTTACATTCAAATCAAATCAAAAAGATCATGACAGTTCTGAGAATTTTTTGAACCTGATTTTTTTAGGTTCAAGAAAAATTAATTTGTAAAAGCATTCGAAGTTGAAAGAATCCATCTATTGTGAAATTTTAACTATGAATGCTTTTACAAATTAATTTTTATTGAACCTAAAAAATCAATTTTAAGCTTTAGCATATGGATTAATCTCTCTAAGTAAAATATCAATTTCCGATAATAATTTCATCAAACATTTATTATTATATTCGTTATTTAATCTTTCTTTTACAGCTGCATTTGAATCAATTATATACAATTGACCATTTTTTCGACTATCGTCATCATTTGGATGAATAGAGTATGTACAATGATGTACTTGTCCATGAATGCAGAAAACATACGGACCTTTTCCTTTTGGAACTTCTAATTTAGCTCCCATGCTAGCAAAAGCAAATGAACTGTTATACGAACGAATATTTTCTCTATAATTTTTACCCACAGAGATAGAGTCACATAATAAATTGGTTAAATACTCAGGATAAGGAGTTAAGTCATTTAACTTTACTTTCTCTTTGTGACAACAGCTATTAAAATTATTATCTGAAGACCTTTCACCCAAATAATTTTTAGAAATATTTTTTTTATCAAATTCATCTAAAGATATAATTGCAGTTTCTAATGTTTCTAACTGTTTAGTATTCTTTTTATTTATTTATTGGTGAAATCTCTTTCTTGACGCTCTTTTTTATTAACCTCCGTTTTCAATAAAAATGTAATATTCTTACATAATACATTCCTTTGTTGGCGCTCTTTTTTTTAAACCTCTGTTTCTGTCAAAATTTTTAAATTTTTACGCATTAAATCATTTTCTAGACGCTGCTTTTTTTCAATTTCTGTTTCTAAACGCAATTTTTTATTCTTACTTTCTAAATTTCAATCGTTTTCAATAATTAAGTTTCTAGTTTCAGACGTTATTTTTGCAGGAAAAGGAAATAAACAATTCTTTTTAAACATTAAGCTGAAATGTTGCCTCATTCTGCTGTGAACGTAATCAAGAGTATTCGGCATTATATTAAAATATAAAGATGTTGCAAATGCTATTGCAAATATTCCACAATCAATACCATTCGGTTGTTGATGAACTTTTGCAAAAACTACGGTTGGTTTAAAGGGATATAATCTTTCTAAATATTTTATTTGATCCTCATTTAAACAACCTTTATTAAGAATATCATAAATATAAAGCCTTAATCCATCATAATAAGTGCAAATCCAATGACCAAGACTACAAGAACCACTAAAAAGTATTCAAATATGCTTTTGATTTCTGTTAATCGGAATAACTAAATCAAGAATTTGCAAATACTAAGATTTTTGCATATCAAAAACTGATTGTGGTACTCTTTGCAATAGTTGTGCAAATACATTAATTTGATTATCACTTAACTTTTCTCCTACAGTATCTATAATGCTAAAATCTGGAGCACTTAAGCAACCTTTTCTTTCTGAATTTGACATTTTTCTTTTATTAAAATAACTTGCATAAAAAATCTTTTCTTAAATCCCTGGCGGATTATGTTGACTGTGTTTGGACCGAGTTCAGTCCCAACTCGGTCCAGTGCGGTCCGAGGCCAAATATCATAATAAATTAATGAAATATGATGAAATAAATGATTAAAATTGATAAATAAGTATTTAAAAAGTTAATTTGTGGAAAAATTTATTTAAATTAAGCTTTTATTAAACTTTAATTAATAATTATAGAGTGAGTTGTTTGCCTGTCAATGTAGGTGTTATTTTTTTTAATATTGCGATTGTAATAATATTAACTTTTTAAATACTTATTTATCAACTTTAATCATTTATTTCATCATATTTCATTAATTTATTATGATATTTGGCCTCGGGCCGCACTGGACCGAGTTGGGACTGAACTCGGTCCAAACACAGTCAACACAATCCGCCAGCGAAAATCAATCACCACAATAAGTTTTCGTGTTCGAAAAAATTCTTTAAGAAAAATATTTCCTTTTTAAATAATACACCTACTCTGAAATTTAATTTTTAAGTCATTTGTCACCCAAATTCTTTTCAAATTATTTTTATCTTTCTTCTTTACAAGAACAATTTAACACTTTTTTCCAATTTAAACAAAGAATTAATTATTTAAAGAAATAAAAATTAAATTAACTCTGTAACAAAAAAAATTTATAACGAAAATATATTTTCATTTGAAATTACAAATGAAAATAATACGTATAAAAAATATTTTCTAAAAAATATCACCACAAATACACTTACTTTGAAAATGAATCTCTTATTATTGCTTAGAATAATTACTTTTTTATAATTTTTAAACACTTAATTTAGAAAAAATCACTTACCTAGTTTTCATTTGTCACCCAATTTCTTCTCAAAAGAACAATTTAACACTTTTTTTTAATTTAAACAGAGATTTAATTGTTTAAAGAAATAAAATGAACTCCGTAACAAAAAAAAGTTTACAACGAAAATATATTTTGTTTAGAAAATACAAATCGTAGAAAATTTACTTCAAAATTCGAGATCTGAAACTTTACAAGAGAATGCGATTAAAAACTGTAGTTCACGTTATACCCACCCACACAGCACAGTATATTGCTGTAAGCTTACCTCAAGCTTACATGTAATTTTTGTAAGCTAACCCTGTAAGCTTCAGGTAAGGTCGAGGTAATATAAAAATGTCCGCCATACAGTAAGCTTACACAGTAATGTCATGGTTAACTTACATTGTAAAGTCATGGTAAGGTTACAGTAAGCTTACACGGCAAGTTTTCAAAGGTATCAATAAATAATTTTTTTAAAATATTTATGCGCAGTAGCTTTCTATGGCACTTACGAATGCGCAGTAAATTTTTTTAAGCAAACCCTACCGGGGTTTTTATATAAATGATAAAATAAATATAATTGTGCAAAACAATTTATTGTTTACTGTAAGTTGATAAATTAATACTTTGTTCTTTGTTAGCAATTAATATAAGCTTACCGTGTAAACTTACTGTAACCGTACAGTGATGTTACCGTGTAAGCTTACCATGACTTTACAATGTAAGTTAGCTTACAAAAATTACATGTAAGCTTGAGGTAAGCTTACAGCAATATATTGTGCTGTGTGGGCAGAGAGAAAGAGAAAGAGAGAGCGCGAAAAAATGTGAAGAGCAAAAAAGATGAAACAACGACAGTCATCGATTGCGTCCTGTAAGGGGAAGTTGTATAGCCCCACTCTACAGGCCAGGCCATAAACTCGGAGCTCGAGGGACGCATGCACCGAGCGGGGCCTGAGCGAAGTTCTTGGGCCTAATGACATTTTCTATTTATGGCCCTTAATGAGTTTTTCACGAACATTATAATATTTTTAAATATTAACAATTTTTAATTTTTTTATCATATTCCTAGCTAAAATAAACGCGCGTAAACGCGCGTAAAATGCATGCTTTAAATAAACTTTTGGATATTTCATTATTTTATAGACACTTTTATTTCTGAAGTTTTTAGAAAGTTTTAAATGTATGAAAATTTGTAAAGCTGATAACTTATAAAAGACGTATTTTCTGAAGGACGTTTTACAAATAATTTTTGAAACTGTAAGCTTTTAATAACAAGTATAAAGTGGAATTTTCATCGTTTAATGAAGGAACTTTTATTTCATTCGCAAACAACTAATGAACGCTTAATATAGACAAATCCACAGAACAGGTCTATATTTAAATCCTTTTTTTGTAAAATGGAATAAAAATTATTGACGTTATTATAAAAGGTTGCAGTTAGGTTATAAAGGTTCAAGATAAATTTTTTAAAGAATTAATATTTCGATTCAATTTGAAATTGATGACATACGCACAGAAAGAAATTCTTGTCTGTTAAATATTTATTTGTGAATAATTTCAAGTGTAGCTCTTCGTAAAGTTCAATTATTTTCAAAATTTTTATTTAAAATTCTTCAAAAACTCGATTACTTTCAACAATTTTAATCAAACTCTTTAAGATATTCAATTCATTTCAAAACAATTCTACAAAATTTGATTCATTTAAAAATTGTTCAATTGATTGTTTTTGAAAATTTAATTATCTTAAAATAATTGAATTGAAATTTTTAAAAATCCTAATTTTTTTAAATACCCATTTCAATAAAATTCTCCAAAACTTCAATTATTTTTAGATGCATTGTGAATTTTTTTATAACACTCATATCTTAAAAATTGTACGAACACAAATTAATATTCCCCTAAATATGAATAAAATTGATTAAAGTGCCTCTAAGATATTGGCTTTTGAAAAAATCAGTACTTCAAACTTTGATGCCCGGTAAAATCCAAAATTTTGAAAATTTATAGACATTTTTTTTCCTTGTTCTTTCCTTATACAATACTATTATTACACTCGATTTCATCAAAATTAAAAGACCCACGACCAACTTTGATATTTTTGAGAAAATTTGACCCATATCTAATACCCACTATCAATTTATCTTAAATACGAATATTATCTATTATTGCAAATCCAATTATCTTCAATACTAAAATTATCTAATATTCGAAATACACAAATCTTTGGTGCCAATACAAAAAAAATTCAAATTATATTTCCAACATCGAAAATCAAAAATCCAATATTTAGTATCCAAAATCCAAAATTCAATATCCAAAAAACTAAATTCAATATCTAAATTCTAATATCCAAAATCAAATATCAAGAATTCAGTATCCAACATCCAAAATTCTAAATTGAAAATCCAAAATGCAATATGCAAAATTCAAAATTGAATATCTAAAATTAAAAATGTAATATCCAAATTACAGTATACAAATTTTAATATGAAAAATCCAAAATTGAATATTGAAAATGCAAGATCCAAAATCCAATATCCAATAACCAATACTATTATATCTTTAATACTAATATTATCTAATATTCAAAATCCAGATATGTTAAATAATAAAGTTCTCTAATTTCCAAAATACACAAATCTTTATTACCAATGCAAAATATATTTCCAACATCCAAAATGCAATATGCAAAATCCAAACTTCAATATCCGAAATCAAAAATTCAATATCTAAAATCCAATATCCAAAATTTTATATGCAACATGCAAAATTCAATTTCCAAAATCCAAAATTCAATATCTAAAATCCAAAATGCAATATCCAAATTGCATTTTAAAAATGCAATATTGAAAATCCAAAATCCAATATCTAATACCCAATATCAATATATTTTTAATACGAATATTATCTAATATTCACAATGCAAATATCTTAAATACTAAAGTTCTCTAATTTTCAAAATACACAAATCTTTAGTACCAATGCAAGAAATGCAAAATATATTTCCAACATTGAAAATCCAATATGCAAAATCCAAACTTCAATATCCAAAATCCAAAAGTCAATATCGAAAATCAAAAATTCAATATCCTAAATCCAATATACAAAATTCAGTATCCAAATTCGAAATTTTAATATCCAAAGTTCAAAATTCATTATTTATTAAATTGAGCATAAACCCAAAAAATGTCAGTAACGATTAATAATTAAAATTTCTCCACCTTTTAGACCTTGCCATTCGAAAGGACACTAAGAAATGTGTAGAAATGTTTATTATTACTAAAGAATATAGCAAGAATCAATTGCTATTTATTTCTGAATGTCTGTCTTATATTCTTATAATAGATTACACATTTCGTGTGCATATTTTAAGAACTGCATTTACATGACCCAAACATTGAAGCAGAAATTTTAAAATCAAGTAACCACAATCATTTTTAAATAATTATTAAATGTGAAATAAATAAAAGCTACATAACATCAAAGTATTTCGTGATAAACAATATTCTTTATAAATAACTTTTTAGAAAATTCTACACTTTTGTACACAGCAGAAGGAAGAGCATAGATTTTTAAATGTTCCTTAGATTTAACTCGAGAACAACCAACATAAATTTGACCATGACCAAATGCTGAAATTGGTAAATATATTCCTACTTTATCAAAAGATTGTCCTTGAGATTTATTAATTGTCATGGCATAAGCAAGTCTAACTGGAAATTGTCTTCTTATCATTCTAAATGGATATGTGTCTTGTGAAGGAGATAAATCAATGCGTGGAATAAAAACTATTTCTCCCTTAGATTTTCCAGTAATTATTTCTGCAGAAATTACGTTTCTCAATAATGATTTTACAACTAATCGAGTCCCATTACATAATCCCTGAACCAAATTCATATTTTTTAAAAGCATAATTATACATCCTACCTTTAAAGATAATTTATGAGGAGGCAAACCGTCTGGTGTTAGACTATTTAAAAATTCTATTGGAACAATATTATTTACATCTTTTCGATCGTCGTCGACATGTGAATCAATACTATAATAAATTATTTCTTGTCCTTCTAATTTTAACAAAATACGTTCATTCAAATCTAATACCTCAGAATTAGTTAATGAAAGAATGCAAGCTGAATGAACAGATTCATCATGTTTATTTATTGACGATCCATAAATTTCATCAATTAAATTTCCATCAGAAATTAAATCCTGTGGTATTTCTAAAACACTGTTTTCTCTTTCAAACATAGATTGAGGTTTACCATCACCAACATTTTGTAACCAATTTGAAAACTCTACATCATTATTCTGTAATCTAACGTTAATATGTAAGGACCTACTTTAAAAAAGATCCCACAATCTACTATTTTTCACACATACTTCAACAATGTGTGTGCGACTACCATGTGGAACAATTGGCAATGTTTGTCGAAAATCTCCTGAAAGCAAAATAACTTTACCTCCAAATGGTTCATTACATTGTGTAATATCTCGCAGCATAGACTCCATTGCTTGTAGAGCAAATTTAGGTGCCATTGTTATTTCATCCCAAATAATGATTTTGGCACTTCTTAACAGTTCAGCGTGCTTTGACATTCTACTGATATTGCATGTTGAATCTTCATTGATTGGTATAGGAAATTTAAACATTAAATGTGAAGTTCGTCCACCTCTTAAAAGATTAGCTGCTATACCAGTCCATGCAACTGCTAAAACTACCAATTCTTCACTTTCAAGTGCAGTAATAATTGTGTTTTCTAAATAGCTTTTACCACAGCCACCAGGTGCAGAAAGGAAAAAGTACCTATTTTTGCAATTATCATTATGTACTGCTGCCATGACATCATCAAAAATTTTGCGCTGTTCACTATTCAAACTTTTTATGAGTATTTCAGCTTCTTCTTTTAGCAATTTTAATGCTAATGCATTAGCTTCTTTATCGACAAAAATATAATCTTCAAGAATTTGTTGAACAATATTAGGCAAACCAAATTGATTTAAAGCAAATCCATGAAAATTAAGCACTTCATTAATTAATATTAATGCTTGTTGCAGTGCTACTTCTACGGGTACATTATTATCAAAAATCATGTGTTCCTTGTACTTATTCCATAAATCAAATGCATTCAGAGGAAATCCAAACACACATATATATGCAAATAGACGACAAAGTTCTTTAGGAAATTTCATGCTTACAGCTTCAGTCAAACAATTATCCCATTCACTATCATCTACCATCAAATTTCTTGCACGCGCTGCTTCTGTAAAAGTATTATATGTAATACCTTCATATGTTCTTACATCATCAAACGATTTAGCACCACGTACATGAAGCAGTAAGATTCTCAAAAAATATCTTTCAATATCTTTCGGACTTACGAAATACATGCGGCAAATTAAAGGTTTAGTAATTCGTTCCCTTATTTTCCAAGTTTTAGATGATCCAACAAAAACATACTTATGTGGTATTTCTGTGTACAAATACTTCCGTGCCTCAGGATTTTCTACATTTAACTTGAACCATGCTGTTAATGTAGTATTTTTAAATTTATTAACTGCTTCTTCTTCTAATCCTTCTTTAAAACATACTGATTGTTGATTAGGCAGATGTACAGCTAATCTATAAGTTGCATGTGATTGTTTATGCATATTGAATTCGTATAATCTATGCATTGCTTCTGGTGGACATACATAACTTGTATTTAAATAATGTTCAATTTCATCATATTCCATTTCCTGATTATCATCCTTATAACCTATTATTGCAGTGTCATGACCTTTATGCATATATTTGAATAAATATTTAATACCATCCGTACTACCACATGGTATAACACAAATATGACCTTTAAATGTTTTACTTAAATAAAGATTATATGGTACAATCATCGAATTGTCAGCAGTACATTTAATTGATCCATCTTGTTTATAAAAAATAATTTTTTTTCCATCATTTCTTCGCCTGAGTTCCGGATAATTCTTCGAACCATAAGTTGTTTCAGAACAAAAAGGCTTCGGATATTGTTTTGTACAAACTTTCTTTTCAGGATCCATACAAGGAGAACTCATGTTTTCTTTACCACATGGCCCATGAACTTGAAATTGCTTTACAATATTAAAAAGTTCCGGATTCTTCGTTTCGTCTGGTATTTCCGCACATATCATTTTATCTAAGGTTTCTGCATCTCGAATTGGTGTACGTAAAAATATAATTATATGCACATGTGGCAATCCACGTTTTTGAAATTCTATAACATATACAAATACAATAATTGGGCCAAAAATTTCTTTGTCTTTTATTTCTTTCATTAACTCTTTCACTTTATGTTGAAAAATTCTAGCTACAAGATCTGGGCGATCAGACGCAGTTTCAACATCCAACAAATTTTCTGTAATTTCACGCCACTTTGGATTACATGTCATTGTTATAAATAAATGTGGTTTTCCAAATTCTTGAACTAATCGCATAGCATCCATAAAACATTGTTGATAACAACGTGGTCCTCCAATAAACGTTGATGGCAAAATAATCATTTTTCCAGGTCGGACATTTTCGTCTTTTGCTTTATTGTGAATATAATCCATTAATCCACAATACAATTCTGCTCGAAGCTTTTTTTGTTGTAAACGAATGTATTTTAAACGTTCACCTTCTACTTTCGACCAGACATCAACTATGTATTGCTGAGTTAATTTTCCTAATTTTAAACATGGATTGAAAGATCCTCTATATGAAAGGCGATACATATAAAATTGTAAAGGTGTTACATTACGAGTACCTTCAGTATGCTTAAGGTTAACAGTCCATCCAGGATCACCATAAGGAAACATTAAAGGATATGTCATAGGATCAACATTTTCACTAAGACTAGAAATTGGAACACTCTTTGAATATTTTGGGTATATACATATATCACGTTCCATAGGAGGTTCACCATCTTCGCTAACAAATACAACTGCTACTTCACTACAAGACGGAACATTAAATTTACTTTGATTTAATGATCTGTCGCGTTTAATCCACATTTCAATATTTCTTATAGGTTTATTTTTAGATTTTGCTAGTGATTCTTCTACTAATTCTACCTCTCTCATCATTTGAAATGCTTTAGCATAAGGATTAATTTCTCTTAATAATTTATCTATTTCTTCCATTAATGATGATAAACATTTCTCATTACATTTATTCTTTAATCGTTCAAGCACTGCATCATTGGTATCAAGAATGTACAACTGTCCATACTTTCGGTTTTCATTATCATCAGGATGAAGAGCACATGTATTATGATACACTTGTCCGTGTACACGAAAAACATAGGGACCATATCCTTTAGGAATTTCTAACTTAGCTCCCATGCTGGCGAAAGCAAACGAATTATTATAACAACGAATATTTTCTTTATAATTTTTTCCTTCAACACTTGAATCTAGTAACAAACTTTTTAAATAAAGCGGATAAGGATTTAAATCTTTTAACTTCACTTTACCCTTATGACAGCAACTTTGAAATAATTTATCTAACGGCCTTTCACACAAAAAATGTAACGCACTACAAAACTTACATTTTACATTCATCATACCTAAATAATTCTCTAGAACTTCACTTTCATCAAAATCTTCAAAAGACATAATTGCAACTCCTACAGTTTCTATCTTTTTCCTATTTTTATTACTTTTTTTACAAGCCAAATTATTTTCTTTGCGTTTCTTCTTTTCATCTTCACTTTCCATAAATAATTTTGCCTTTTTACATGCCAAATTTTTTTCTTTGCATATTTTCTTTTCATTCTCAGATTCTATAGATAGTTTCTTTTTTTTGCATATCAAATTTCCTTTTAGACGCTCTATCTTTTGTATTTCTGTTTCTGTTTCATTGCGCATACGTTTTTTCAGTCTATCTTTCTCTAGTATAATTTTTTTCTTTTCATCCGTCATTTCGCGCCTTGCTTTCTGTTTTCTTTCCTTATCTTTTATTGTTATAAATCTCTTTTTATCGTATTCTTCATTTAGGGATTGGTTCATTTCTGAATATTCCAGTGTTAAAGCTTCTTTAACATTTTTATTAGTTACACAAAGTCTTTTTTTTCACTTACATCATTCGAAGAATGCTTTATTTCGAAATCATTAAGTGATATAACTCTGTTGACACTATTACCGGAAATAGTTGTTAAAACATGAAAAGGATTTTGTTTACCATTTTTCAGTTCTTCAGATCGATTTATGAAAAGACAATTCCAATTATTTTCTACTATCGAATTCCTTATTTTAGACGCTCTTACTGCCGGGAAATGATTTAACGTATTATTTTCAAACATTGACTTCAAATGCTTTCTCATTATATCATTATCAATTTCATAATTTACGCTGCTTGGCATTACATTAAAAAATACAGAGGTTGCAAATGCTATTGCATATAATCCACACTCAACACTTCCAAACGGTTGTTGGTCAACAGCTACAAAAACTACTATTGGTTTAAAAGGAAACAATCTAATTAAATAATCAAATTGATGGACATTTAAACAACCTGCATTTAGGCTATCAAAAATATAAAGCCTTACTCCATCGTAATAGACACAAATCCAATGACCCGAATTGTTACTACCACTAAAAAGTATTTGAATATGTTTATCACCTTCTCTAATTGGAACAATTAATTGAAGCATTTGTAAATACAAAGTACTTTGCATATTAAAAAAAGAATTTCAATCTTTTTTCAATAAATCTTCAAATTTATACATATGCATGTCATTTAACAATTCATTTCTATTTTCTATTATTTTGAAATCTTCATTACTTAAAACAACATATTCTTTTATGTTGGCCATGGTAGAATTCAACGAATTTTATTTTATCCAAATTTTTCTATCCAAAATCCAATATCCAAAAATCAATATCCAAATTCCAAAATCCAAAATCCAAAATCCAATATCCAATATCCAAAATCCAATATCCAACATTTAATATCCAAAATCCAATATCCAAAATCCATATCCAAAGTCCAATATCCAAAAACCAATATCCAATCACCAAAGTCCAATATGCAATATTCAAAAAAACAAATATACAATTTTCAAAAAAAAAATTGAATGAAATATTTATTATTTACAAAAAAAAATTAAATTAAATATTTCTTATTTTTAAAATAAAAAATATTTCTGATTTAAAAAAAATGAAATGAAATATTTTTTATTTTCAAAAAAAAATATTTCTTATTTTTTCAAAAAAAATATTAAATTAAATATTTTTAATTTTTAACAGTTTCGAAAATCAAAAATGCAATTATATTGTACAAAACATTTCAATTTTCAAGTACGTTACTCATCAACAACTTTTAGAGAAATGATCTACCTGACTCAGGTATACTCATTGGCCAAGCAAAGATACATCTTTCTCACTCCATTACTTGTTTTTCTCTCTGTCACTGAAAACCCAGCAGGGGTTCGGACGGAATGAATGAATTCAAAGACAATTATATTTTGAAAACTAGCAACTTTGTCGTCCGCAAGCGGCCGACTACGTTGCTCGTGTGCATTAAGGGTGCTGAACGGAGAAACTGTCAGAGGTTCTCAAACACTTTCCCCTCTTTTTTTAAAAATTTTAATTTTATCATTTTTTAAAAAAAAAACCAAACACTTTTACAAAAAAAAGGCTCTTTATCAAAAAACTATAGGGTATAAGGATTTTAGAAAATATTTGTTTGCCAGATTTCGATGTTTCCTCGAGCAAGAAAATTAATCCTAATATTAAAACTGACACTTTGCTACAGAAAATGGCCGTCACATGTCTCACGAATATCTTGAGAGACGTATTGCCACGCGAGAATTTGAGTCAAGAAATCTTGTTCTAAACGTGTTTTCTAAGCAAGAACACAGATGGCGACAGAGGAGATGTTGAAATAAAATTTATTATAAAATTAGATATTTTCTATAAAAAGAATTTTTCGAAAGTTTAGTAAGAAAAATGCTTTTTATAAAAAAAATAGCAAATAAGAATTTAAAAAAAAATTTGTTTATCTGTGTAAAATTTTTGAAGGAGTGTCAATATTATTTCCGCGACAAAAGTTGACAGCTTATTGTAGAAAATGGCAGTACCACGACAGGTTGCCTACAGAAAGGGATAATACTTTATCCTGTATCGAAATCTTATAAGGTAAACAAACAATTTTTTGTAAATGAACATTTTTAAAAATATTAATTTTGATACATTAACAAAAAAAATTGTTTATTTATATTAATAATAAGTTTTAAATATATATATTATTTTTGAGTATTTAGAAAAATTTTTAATATGTTTTTAAAACTATATTTTGAAAAATATTAAAAATTTGAAAAATTATTTGCAACAAAAATTTTTATAAAAATTTAAAAATATTAATTAATCAATTAATAATAATAATTAATTAATATTTAATAATATAATATTCAAAATTTTTGCTTCTAAAAGAAATTTTTATTGTATAATAGTAATACCTCTTTCTATAGGCAACCTATAGCGTTACGTGCCAATTCTAGGACAAGCTGTCAACTTTTATTGCGGAAATAATATTGACGCTTGTAAAAACACCGAATCTTAATAAACAAATTTTTTCATAAATCTGTATTTACTATAGATTTTTGGAAAAGAGCCCTTTTTTAAATAATGTTTCTGGATTTTGTAAAAAAATTATTAAACACTTTTTCCTTTTTTACTGAAAATTTTCACTTTGATCATTTAAAACAAAAATTTAGACACTATCGAAAGAAGGTCTCTTTATCAAAAAACTATAATCATAATCAAAAACTATAGTCAATATTATCTGACAGCTTGTCATAAAAAAATAGACTTTACGCAACAGGTTGCCTATATAGAGGGGTAATACTATATTAGTGTTAAAAATTATTTTATCATCAAAAATAATTTAAGTTATACTTTTTTTGAAAAATTTGTAATACAAAAATATAAATAAAAGAATTTGTTTATGATAATTATTAAAAACTAATAGAGGTTACAATTTTAAATAAAAAATTATTTATTTATTTCAAAAACTAATTATGCATTTTTATTATTTTTATTTTCTTTTTAAAACTTTTATTATCAAAAAACGATTGCCCGCTTACAGAAAGAAGGGACAGATGGCGCAGTAGAGGTGCTTTCAGTAAAAAAAATCAGACAAATGCGAGTTACACTCGTACTATTCATGAAATCGAGGGTTCCTTA
Organism: Leptopilina boulardi; assembly: GCF_019393585.1. Lineage (NCBI taxonomy): Eukaryota > Metazoa > Arthropoda > Insecta > Hymenoptera > Figitidae > Leptopilina > Leptopilina boulardi. The sequence continues at coordinate 235,065 of NW_026137768.1, forward strand.
TACACAGCGATCTTATTTGATATAAAATCCAATTTTTATTTTTCGAAAAAAACTCAATTAAAACAATTTCCTATCATGTTTGTTAACTTTTTCTTATATTCTACACGTCAAAATACGTAAAAATGTTCTGGTGGAAAAATACATTGACAACGGCAGGACCATCAACTCCAATTTTATTGGGCTTGCTTTTTTTTTTTGTAATCAACACCTAAAAATGCATAAATTTTAAACCTTTTTTCATATATAATTTTCTTCGATTTCGGTATTCTTCTTGTCTTGAACCATAGTTTTATTGATATTTTTGTGCAAAAACATTGATTTGTTTATTTATAAACAAAAAATAAAAAACCATGATAACAATTGAATTTCAAGTTGAAAAAAAGCTTCACATACTTAATACCCTTCTGAATAATATTTGTTTGAGAAAAAAATGGCACGCATTGGAAAATTGGGTTATTTAAACATTTTTTACAGCGCGCATAGCCCGTGTAATACATAGTGACACGCACCGCGCAACGTTCAGCTGGAACTCCAATCGTGCGTCTCCAATAGGAACCTTAAAGGCCTTTCTCCAATAGGATCCTAAACTCTTGCGTTGCGTATGCATTGCGTCGGTTGCTATTGGCAACCAATGCTAAAATCAACGCGTCAGTTACGCAACGCAAAAGTTTAGGTTCCTATTGGAGAAAGGCCTTAAAGCCTTTCTCCAATAGGATCCTAAACTTTTGCGTTGCGTATGCATTGCATCGGTTGCTATTGGCAACCAATGCTAAAATCAACGCGTCAGTCACGCAACGCAAAAGTTTAGGTTACTATTGGAGAAAGGCATTTATGTCGGTTCTACAATGGGCACGTGTGTACGAGAACGTGTAGGTTCTGTACTGACGTCACCTATTTGCAGAACATTGTGACGTCAGCACGTACATGTGCACGTACATGTACAAATGTAACCATTGTAAAACCGACATAAAGCAGAGTCCAGAATGAACACGTTACGTTATAACGTTAACGTGCTGACGCCATAATGATATTTCAAATGTGTGACATCACACGTTAACGTTAACGTACCGCGTAACTTGCTCATTCTGGACTCAGCTTTGGTTGCTTCGTACGTGAACGTGAACGTTTCGTGCTGACGTCACACGGAACGTACACGTTTGCGTACGAATGTGTCCATTGCAGAAGATACTTCAGGTTGAGTCCAGAATAGACAAAAACATAAACGTGAACGTAACGTATCCATTTAAAATACATTGTGACGTTATATTTACGTTCATGTTTTTGGTCTATTCTCGACAGGCCCTTAAAGCATTCGTAAACAGACGTATGACATCACCAATACTAAACTAAATGAGAACCAACGAGACGTATACGCAACGCTTGTTCTTAGGGTCCCATTGAAGACGCATCATAAGGGCCTGTGCAGAATATACAAGCCTTGCATACACATCGAGTTGGTTCCCATGTAGTTCGGCATTGGTGACGTCATACGTATACGTTTACGAATGCTCTTAGGTTTCTATTGGAGACGCTCCATTAAGGCCTTTCTCCAATAGTAACCTAAACTTTTGCGTTGCGTGACTGACGCGTTGATTTTAGCATTGGTTGCCAATAGCAACCGACGCAATGCATACGCAACGCAAGAGTTTAGGATCCTATTGGAGAAAGGCCTTAAAACTTATCGGCCCACTCTAAACTTTTTTGCAAAATCTTCTTAGTATTTCCAGTTATGTTTAAAATTTTTTTTCAAAAATCATCAAAATTTAAAAAAAACTTAATTTGTTTATAAAAAATTGTTATTTTTTTAATAAAAAAAGAAAAACAAATATTTCGTTAACATTATTGAAAAGTAAAATAAAAACTGAAACTTTTCTTCTGTTAGCAAAAATTGAAAAAATACATTTTTTTGAGTTATCAGCCACTGAAAATAGGTCTACATTGAGTAAACAGGATATTTTGAAAATTCACAACTCGAAAATTTTTTAGAAAAAAAATAAAAAAATACCTTTCTCTTTTTGTACTACAGAACAAGAAAAAAATATATTCGGCTCAATTTAAAGGGTCGACGGAAATCTCCCGTGAAATCGCCCTTATATATATACCCCCACAGCACCGAAACTTTCTTAAAGATTTACTAAAGATTTATTTGAAATGTTCGGAATATTTAATTGCAATTTTTAGTGCAAATTGTGTAAAGATTTAAATGTCCCACTTGAATAAATGTTTAGCGCAAAACTTTCCAGAACATTTAAATGAAATTTTCACCTAATTATAACCATAATTACGCGAAAATTTCATTTAAATGTTGAGGAAAGTTTCACACTGAACGTTTATTTAATTAGGACATTTGAATCTTTACACAATTTTCACTAAACATTGCAATTAAATATTCCGAACATTTCAAATAAATCTTTAGGAAATTTTTAGGAAAGTTTCTGTGCTATTGGGATATATATATATATATATATATATATATATATATATGTATATGTGTTGGTGTGTAGACCATTTAGCGTTACCCAGGGTGCACCAACGAGGAGGCGGTCTACATTACACCCCAAAATACTTACAGTTCTTTGAAAATAATTATTGTTGCATGAGAATATACAACCATAATTGAAATATATATAATTATCTCTGTTGCATTTATAGTGGAAAATGTATGAAATTAACTAAACCTGAAAGAACTTATATTTTCGAATACCAAGGTACCATAACCTTGCGCGACTTGCTCGCAAGGACATACATAAAAATTGCAACCTTGCGCGCGATGCACGCAAGGACATATGTAAAGTTTTCAACCTTGCGCGCAATGCACGCAAGGACATATGTAAAATTGTTAACCTTGCGCGCACTGCACGCAAGGACATATATATATATATATATCCATTTAAAATACATTGTGACGTTATATTTACGTTCATGTTTTTGGTCTATTCTCGACAGGCCCTTAAAGCATTCGTAAACAGACGTATGACATCACCAATACTAAACTAAATGAGAACCAACGAGACGTATACGCAACGCTTGTTCTTAGGGTCCCATTGAAGACGCATCATAAGGGCCTGTGCAGAATATACAAGCCTTGCATACACATCGAGTTGGTTCCCATGTAGTTCGGCATTGGTGACGTCATACGTATACGTTTACGAATGCTCTTAGGTTTCTATTGGAGACGCTCCATTAAGGCCTTTCTCCAATAGTAACCTAAACTTTTGCGTTGCGTGACTGACGCGTTGATTTTAGCATTGGTTGCCAATAGCAACCGACGCAATGCATACGCAACGCAAGAGTTTAGGATCCTATTGGAGAAAGGCCTTAAAACTTATCGGCCCACTCTAAACTTTTTTGCAAAATCTTCTTAGTATTTCCAGTTATGTTTAAAATTTTTTTTCAAAAATCATCAAAATTTAAAAAAAACTTAATTTGTTTATAAAAAATTGTTATTTTTTTAATAAAAAAAGAAAAACAAATATTTCGTTAACATTATTGAAAAGTAAAATAAAAACTGAAACTTTTCTTCTGTTAGCAAAAATTGAAAAAATACATTTTTTTGAGTTATCAGCCACTGAAAATAGGTCTACATTGAGTAAACAGGATATTTTGAAAATTCACAACTCGAAAATTTTTTAGAAAAAAAATAAAAAAATACCTTTCTCTTTTTGTACTACAGAACAAGAAAAAAATATATTCGGCTCAATTTAAAGGGTCGACGGAAATCTCCCGTGAAATCGCCCTTATATATATACCCCCACAGCACCGAAACTTTCTTAAAGATTTACTAAAGATTTATTTGAAATGTTCGGAATATTTAATTGCAATTTTTAGTGCAAATTGTGTAAAGATTTAAATGTCCCACTTGAATAAATGTTTAGCGCAAAACTTTCCAGAACATTTAAATGAAATTTTCACCTAATTATAACCATAATTACGCGAAAATTTCATTTAAATGTTGAGGAAAGTTTCACACTGAACGTTTATTTAATTAGGACATTTGAATCTTTACACAATTTTCACTAAACATTGCAATTAAATATTCCGAACATTTCAAATAAATCTTTAGGAAATTTTTAGGAAAGTTTCTGTGCTATTGGGATATATATATATATATATATATATATATATATGTATATGTGTTGGTGTGTAGACCATTTAGCGTTACCCAGGGTGCACCAACGAGGAGGCGGTCTACATTACACCCCAAAATACTTACAGTTCTTTGAAAATAATTATTGTTGCATGAGAATATACAACCATAATTGAAATATATATAATTATCTCTGTTGCATTTATAGTGGAAAATGTATGAAATTAACTAAACCTGAAAGAACTTATATTTTCGAATACCAAGGTACCATAACCTTGCGCGACTTGCTCGCAAGGACATACATAAAAATTGCAACCTTGCGCGCGATGCACGCAAGGACATATGTAAAGTTTTCAACCTTGCGCGCAATGCACGCAAGGACATATGTAAAATTGTTAACCTTGCGCGCACTGCACGCAAGGACATATATATATATATATATATCCATTTAAAATACATTGTGACGTTATATTTACGTTCATGTTTTTGGTCTATTCTCGACAGGCCCTTAAAGCATTCGTAAACAGACGTATGACATCACCAATACTAAACTAAATGAGAACCAACGAGACGTATACGCAACGCTTGTTCTTAGGGTCCCATTGAAGACGCATCATAAGGGCCTGTGCAGAATATACAAGCCTTGCATACACATCGAGTTGGTTCCCATGTAGTTCGGCATTGGTGACGTCATACGTATACGTTTACGAATGCTCTTAGGTTTCTATTGGAGACGCTCCATTAAGGCCTTTCTCCAATAGTAACCTAAACTTTTGCGTTGCGTGACTGACGCGTTGATTTTAGCATTGGTTGCCAATAGCAACCGACGCAATGCATACGCAACGCAAGAGTTTAGGATCCTATTGGAGAAAGGCCTTAAAACTTATCGGCCCACTCTAAACTTTTTTGCAAAATCTTCTTAGTATTTCCAGTTATGTTTAAAATTTTTTTTCAAAAATCATCAAAATTTAAAAAAAACTTAATTTGTTTATAAAAAATTGTTATTTTTTTAATAAAAAAAGAAAAACAAATATTTCGTTAACATTATTGAAAAGTAAAATAAAAACTGAAACTTTTCTTCTGTTAGCAAAAATTGAAAAAATACATTTTTTTGAGTTATCAGCCACTGAAAATAGGTCTACATTGAGTAAACAGGATATTTTGAAAATTCACAACTCGAAAATTTTTTAGAAAAAAAATAAAAAAATACCTTTCTCTTTTTGTACTACAGAACAAGAAAAAAATATATTCGGCTCAATTTAAAGGGTCGACGGAAATCTCCCGTGAAATCGCCCTTATATATATACCCCCACAGCACCGAAACTTTCTTAAAGATTTACTAAAGATTTATTTGAAATGTTCGGAATATTTAATTGCAATTTTTAGTGCAAATTGTGTAAAGATTTAAATGTCCCACTTGAATAAATGTTTAGCGCAAAACTTTCCAGAACATTTAAATGAAATTTTCACCTAATTATAACCATAATTACGCGAAAATTTCATTTAAATGTTGAGGAAAGTTTCACACTGAACGTTTATTTAATTAGGACATTTGAATCTTTACACAATTTTCACTAAACATTGCAATTAAATATTCCGAACATTTCAAATAAATCTTTAGGAAATTTTTAGGAAAGTTTCTGTGCTATTGGGATATATATATATATATATATATATATATGTATATGTGTTGGTGTGTAGACCATTTAGCGTTACCCAGGGTGCACCAACGAGGAGGCGGTCTACATTACACCCCAAAATACTTACAGTTCTTTGAAAATAATTATTGTTGCATGAGAATATACAACCATAATTGAAATATATATAATTATCTCTGTTGCATTTATAGTGGAAAATGTATGAAATTAACTAAACCTGAAAGAACTTATATTTTCGAATACCAAGGTACCATAACCTTGCGCGACTTGCTCGCAAGGACATACATAAAAATTGCAACCTTGCGCGCGATGCACGCAAGGACATATGTAAAGTTTTCAACCTTGCGCGCAATGCACGCAAGGACATATGTAAAATTGTTAACCTTGCGCGCACTGCACGCAAGGACATATATATATATATATATACGTAACCTGGACAGTAAAAAAAGGGTGCACGTGAGAAAAAAATAATTTTTTTATTGATTGGTGATTCTGATAGAAAAAAGTTTTCTCTATTAGATTCACCAATCGCACGTGAGCTCCCGTTTCACTATCCAGGTCAGATATGCAAATGACAACCTTGCGCGCATTACACGCAAGGACGTATGCTACCGCCAATGGAGGCAAACTAAACCTTCAAAACATGATGATATTACAACCTCTCACAAAAAGCAAAAACATAATGATATAAATTTTTGTTTATGTTCAGACTTGAACTGTAATTAAATGCTAATGCAACATAGATCTTTCCTTGATGCATACTTTTATATAATATTAAATAACTCGTCTTTATCTTATGCGTAATCTTGTAAATACTTGGGTTTCTTTATTTCTCGTTTGTTTCTTTTTATTGGACTAGCTCTAGTTTTAAAGTTGATTATTTGAATAGGTTCATCATTTAACATGTTTAACAAGCCCTCTTTTTCGTTGTCTTGTACACATTTTAATGAACAATTTGTTTCCATTATTTCTTCAGAATTTTCTACTACTCGATTAATGTTACATTTAGATTCTTCTTTTAAAATAGATTCAATTTCGACATTATCAGAAGAAGAAGATTCTGTTTTGTAGTTTTGTTCATAATCGATTAAATAGTTTGGTTGCCTTCTAACTCGTACAATTTTTTTCATTAACATTATATCACTATCGCAGTTGTCTGTTTGGACAAGTTCACTATCTAGATCGTTCGTAACGAACTCTCTATTCAACTCTTGTCCAGATATTAATAAACAGTGTGTTTCTAATATTTCTTTTGCATTTTCTACTGCAAGATTTTCATTATATTCAAATTCTTTGACTGCAATAGTTTCACTTACTATATTGTCAGAAGAAGATTCTGTTTTGTAGTTTTGTTCATAATCGATTAAATAGTTTGGTTGCCTTCTGACTCGTACATTTTTTTTCATTAACATTATATCACTATCGCAGTTGTCTGTTTGGACAAGTTCACTATCTAGATCGTTCGTAACGAACTCTCTATTCAACTCTTGTCCAGATATTAATAAACAGTGTGTTTCTAATATTTCTTTTGCATTTTCTACTGCAAGATTTTCATTATATTCAGATTCTTTGACTGCAATAGTTTCACTTACTATATTGTCAGAAGAAGATTCTGTTTTGTAGTTTTGTTCATAATCGATTAAATAGTTTGGTTGCTTTCTGACTCGTACACTTTTTTTCATTAACATTATATCACTACCGGAGTTGTCTGTTTGGACAAGTTCATTATCTAGATCGTTCGTAACGAACTCTCTATTTAACTCTTGTCCAGATATTAATAAACAGTGTGTTTCTAATATTTCTTTTGCATTTTCTACTGCAAGATTTTCATTATATTCAGATTCTTTGACTGCAATAGTTTCACTTACTATATTGTCAGAAGAAGATTCTGTTTTGTAGTTTTGTTCATAATCGATTAAATAGTTTGGTTGCTTTCTGACTCGTACACTTTTTTTCATTAACATTATATCACTACCGGAGTTGTCTGTTTGGACAAGTTCATTATCTAGATCGTTCGTAACGAACTCTCCCCTATTGAAAAAAAACACGTATAATTATACGTATAATAATACGTATAATTGTACGTATAATTATACGTATAATTGTACGTATAATAATACGTATAATTATACGTATTATTATACGTATAATTATACGTATTATTATACGTACAATTATACGTATAATAAGACATACGAATTTGAAACAAGAATTATACGTATAATTATACGTATAATAATACGTATAATTAATTATACGTATAATAATACGTATAATAATACGTATAATTATACGTATTATTATACGTATAATTATAATTCTATTAAAAATAGAATAATAGAATAGAATAGATTAATTAGTAGCAAAATTGCGCTGAAAATTTTTAGAAATTTTAAAATGCAAATTAAATTTCACGAAAAAAAATATCGTCGAATGTCAATTCAAGCAGTCACCCATCCAAGTATTAACCGCGTCCAACGTTGCTTAACTTCTGTGATCTGATGAGAACTTGTTCCTTCGCCTTGGTGTTTCCGCTGTCTTGTCTTGATTAATAACTTTGTCGTATAAGTATTGTATCGCACCTAACCTCACTTTTAGTGATACTTATACGACAAAGTTATTAATCAAGACAAGACAGCGGAAACACCAAGGCGAAGGAACAAGTTCTCATCAGATCACGGAAGTTAAGCAACGTTGGACGCGGTTAGTACTTGGATGGGTGACTGCTTGAATTGACATTCGACGATATTTTTTTTCGTGAAATTTAATTTGCATTTTAAAATTTCTAAAAATTTTCAGCGCAATTTTGCTACTAATTAATCTATTCTATTCTATTATTCTAGTTTTAATAGAATTATAATTATACGTGTAATAATACGTATAATTATACGTATTATTATACGTATTATTATACGTATAATTAATTATACGTATTATTATACGTATAATTATACGTATAATTCTTGTTTCAAATTCGTATGTCTTATTATACGTATAATTATACGTATAATAATACATATAATTATACGTATAATAATACGTATAATTATACGTATTATTATACGTACAATTATACGTGTTTTTTTTCAATAGGGTCTATTTAACTCTTGTCCAGATATTAATAAACAGTGTGTTTCTAATATTTCTTTTGCATTTTCTACTGCAAGATTTTCATTATATTCAGATTCTTTGACTGCAATAGTTTCACTTACTATATTGTCAGAAGAAGATTCTGTTTTATAGTTTTGTTCATAATCTATTAAGTACTTTGGTTGCATTCTGTTTCGTATATTTTTGTTGATTGACATATTACTCTCGAAATTTTCTATATCATTAAATTCATTGTCAATCTGATCTGCATTATCGAGTAAATCAGAAATTGACTTCCTTTTTTTTCTTCTTTGTAATGCTGATCACCTGTTTTAGCATATATTGTAGTAATTTCCTCTTCAGGTTCAATCAAATCTACATTCATTTGCTCCTTACTAGCGGTATTAGTACTTTGAACACTAACTGAACCTGTATTACTTTTTTTTATATTTTGTTTTCGTTTCATTTCAATAGCATGTTTTTCTTTTGCGTCAACAATATGTGATGGATCTTTTACTTTTACTCCCTTACTTATACAACTGTCAACGATTTCAGGTAATAAACATGTTAAGTAAAACTGGCTTAACTTGGGTAACATTAGATTATTCCAAAGTTCGACATTCTTTTTTATTTTTACAAGTCTGCAATCTGATGGTATCCAAACGAAGAAGTAGCAAAATTCCTTATCAACAACATTCAATTGCATTTGAACCTGATAATAATATTCATGATTTTGATTGATTGATAAACATTTCTCAGTCGTAAATAAAGATTGAATTGCTTTTACGTTATTATTATAAGCCTCTGTAAGGGACTTATACTCTCTTGCACTATAAGGACACTTTATCTCGACTATGTTACCATCTTCTTTTAAAATACCGTCAGGAGAAGCTGCTAAACCTTGAACCGTAGGATGAATAAATAAGCCACATTCTAAAACTTCATCCTTCATAATTTCTCCTAATTTGGCTCTAGCTTTCCATTCATTTTTATTCCCCCAAGATATTGCAGGTGTTGTTAAAAATTTGGGGATTCGTATGTCTTTTATAATTCCAGAGCACGATGTATAATCTCTTTTGCGACATACTCTACTAGCAAAACTTCCTGTCACAAATTGTCTTCTTAGAACTCGCCAGTTAGAATTCTGTGTTTGTCCTCGAGTTTCTTTTTCATGTTGATCACGATTTTCCATAATTTTTTTTACTTCTTGATTATAATTCTCTAATTTCTTGTCATATACTTCATTGTTCATAACTTCTTTATCGGCATTTGGACCATAATCATTGTCGTAATATTGCTTCTTCCTTCTTCGCCTTTTTTGTGTACCTTTAGCTTTTCTCTGTTCATAATTCCTTGTATTTGCATCGTGTAAATCCTGAGCCGCCGTTGGGACATTCCTTCCACTAGCTTTATAATAAGCTACAACAACATTGCGATTATTGAATTGCAATGCTGCGGCCAGCACACGTATTTCATATTCATTTCGCAATGCAAAATTTATACGTTTTCCTCCAATTTTTTCAGCAACAATTCCATTAGCTGCTTCCACCATATTTGTATCCAAATTTAATAACAAATTTTCTGCATTTTGACTGAGACGTGATATAGCAATTTCTATTTCAGTGACAAAATTCCACTTCTGAAGATTATTAACTTCATTAACTTCATTAACCTTTGGAGTACCATCACAAAGTGGATTGTTTTCTAAACATTGACCGTGATCCCCAAATACATGCCTAGGAATGACATCAATGGCTTTACGGATATCGGAAATGCATTTTTCATCAAATTGTTTATCAGAATTCCAGACACTTTCAAGTAAACGATTTACTTCCATGATGCATTTTTGTCCACTTGCTTTTACAATAGACCGAGGTTTCCCTATACGCCCTCGTTTACTTTTTGCTATTTCTTTTACCGTATTTTGAAAAGCTCTGCGCAAGTGCTTTGAACATTCCACTTTTTCTACGATTATTCCATATTCTACATATGGATCAGCTTCTAATATTCTTTTATAGACACTACTGTCACCATCAGCAATTAACGTATCATATATTAAATTATGCTGTGGAACACTCTGTTTAAAACCATTTGCAATTATTGCGCTTTCCATACTTGTGGAACTATCATTACGACTCCAATTTTTAAAACAATGGTGTTTCTTCGGTTCTTTATTAGCTCTGTTAGCTCTATCGCAGATAGAGCAGTACATGTCCTTCGTTTCAACCCACAGTATCTTTCCTGTTTTATAACCTATAATGTAAGCCATACCAGCAGGCGAATTATAACTTCCGGTTCTATATGACCTCTTCATCCAACTACCGTCTGCTAACACTGTTATTCTTCCTACTCCATCTTTTACATTTCCACTTTTCACAGCTTCTTCATATTCTTCTTTACCAGCTTGCTCTATACTTTCTTTTACTGCACTGGACATGACATTCCAAGCGTTGTCACGACGATTGCGATATGTCTCATTGTTCATAAATTTTACACCAGCAGCTGAAAATATCTTCTTCATTTGAGTGTAACCCGTACCAGTATTTATTGCACCTAAAATTAAAGCTTCATTTATATCTAGGGTCTCGTCATCTTTAGGTGTAGACCAAATTTTCGCATTCCAAGGACACTTGTTACATTGATATAGATGACATACTCTGTTGCCCTCTCGCTTATGGTTTTTTAATTTAACATTTTCTGTAGTACATTCTGAACTTTTATGAGTAGCAAGTTTCTTTGACAATTCTTCCCACACTTTTGCCCAGTTCATAAGCAATACTTCCGTTGGGTCTACATTTCCCTTAGCATTCTTCATATTTCCCTTTTCATTTTTATTTGGACTTACATTCAAACTATCATAAAGTTCACTATTAATGTCATTATTTAATTTCTTAGTTTTACTTGATTCATTTGATAGAGAGCTTATACTTTCTTCAATGTCTCCCATATATGCAGATTCATTACTGCAACTGTGACAAAAAGAGTGATTTTTATCCGAATATTGTGTAGGGCTTTTTAAATATTTACAAGAAACCTGAACTTTATTATCATTGTTGATAAGATGATTATCCATTAGTTTATTCTGTTGTTCTGATATCGATTTGCTTTCTTCTCTTCTGACCTCATTCGTGGTTGATAATAATCTTTTATACTTTCTTTGCTCTGCCTCACTTACACGTCGATTTTCTATAATTCTTGGTAATTGCTTCTTACTAATCGTTTGGGGCTCTGCAACCTTTGTATGGGAATACACTTCTGTTACATCAGTAATATCTGGAATTATACTTTCTATTTCAACTGGATGCAATTCAAACCAGTTTCTTCTATCACCCTCTTCAGGAAAATGCGGTATATTTTTATCTAAAACTTGAAATAGTTTATCAACATCTTCTAAAATTATAAAACATGCTACGGCATTCTCTGATCCACTCGCAAGACCATTTGAATTTCTTGCGTGTGAATCAAAAAGCCAAATTTTACCATTAGTTTTTCCAAGAGCAACTGAAATTCCGTTCGATGTTAAAACTGCAGATCGATCTGCTTCAAGGAATAATTTCAATCTGTCTTTTAGATTGAGGCAGTCAAATACATTATTCCACACATGACCTACATCTGCTACTTGAAATTTCAGTTTAACATTTCTGGAACCTACACGGATATATGGAAAAACTTCAGAAGCAGTCAAATAAGAAGGATTTTCCTCACCTACACTAAGTTCCCCCCTTCTCTCAATACTTTTTCTGTAAATATCGTCACCAATCATTAACACGGAATCGACTGCTTCTGAAGTCCACGATTCTGGACCATTTAATTTGCACATTACGTTTGCAACAGCAGCGTTTGCAGTACATTGACGGCCAGCACTCACCTTTTCAAAAATACGTGTATTACCTTGATGAAATGTTCCTCTGACAATGCTGAATGTACCAATCTTTTCAACTTTTGATGCTTCTACTAATGTGGAACTTATACTTTCTTCTAGTGTGCTTTCATCTTTCATGAACGCAGTTGCATTATTTTCCAAACATTTCATTTTGGAACATAGAGAATTATTTTTTTCCTTACACTCAACTTGCGCTTCATTCATAAGAGAATCCACCATCAAATCAAAAGAGTCATCAATTTTCTTCATCTCAATTTTATCCTCTTTTTTTTTCTTCAATTCCCTAATAATAGGAAACATTTTTCATTTTAAACATAACTTTATAACATTACATTAGTTACATTAGTAAGCAATAATTACACAGCCACACACAAAAAAAAAGTTTTTATCTGGGGGTCTGACTATGTCTACTTTAGATTTTTTGGGTCGCTGAATCCGAATTCGAGGTCCGTTTTACCACATCAGATCAGGATTTTCAGATAACCTCAAAAACCAATATGGCGGACACTTTTTTTAATAATTCATCGGATTTGCCTGAAACAAGTTACTCGGGGGTTTTTGGGGTCGCTGAACACGAAGCTAATGTCAGTTTTTCAAAATTCAAAACGGCGGATCCAAAATGGCTGACACGTTTTCGAAAAATTCATCGGATTTGCCTGAAACTCGTTACTCGGGGGTTTTCGGAGTCGCTGATCACGAATTTGAAGTCAGTTTTCAAAAATTCAAGATTGTATCATAACAAATTTCTTTAGTGTATCTGCCATGACGGCATTTTTCGAAAAAGTGTCCGCCATATTGGTTTTTTGAGGTTATCTCAAAATCCTGATCTGATGGGGTAAAATGGACCTCGAATTCGGATTCAGCGACCCAAAAAACATAAAGTAGGCATAGTCAGACCCCCAGATTAAAACTTTTTTTTGTGTGTTGACATTTGAGTCACTCAATTTCAGTGTTAAACATTATAGTCAGTGTAATTTGAATGTCGAATGTTCAAATATAAAAAGATTTGACATAGAAAGCTTATAATTTGTATGCTTTTATAACAAAAAACTTCGTGTGGTGTACAGGACACTCGATTTCAGTACGAGTGTAACTCTAACATGTCCAATTTTTTTAATTTAATTTATTTGTAAAATAATAATTGATTATAAATTTAAAAAAATTTAATTGACTCAGTATTATACAAATTAACTGTACATACATTTTAGTACATACATGTATTTTCACGTGTAGATTACAGAAAAAAAATAGCAAGACCAATTGGATTTGATGGTTACTAGTTAGAAAGGAAAGAAATCGATTTTTTTCGAAGAAATTACAAAAAATGTCCCTGTTCCCCCCTTAACTTCTACATTTTTGTATATGAAGAATTGCAATTTAGTAAACATACTTGTATATTTACTAGTAGATTACAGGAAAAATATATCGAGTCCGATATATATGGGCAAATCCACGAAACTTTTAACTTTCAAAAAAAGAAAATTTCTTTTTTTGATTTGCAGGCACATTGATGTCACTTTGTATACACGTTTAAGTACATTTTAGCACTACAAATTCATATGCGTGATTCATTTTTAGCTCACGTCGTCAATGTTTAACTCTTTAAACTCTTTAATGTTAATAAATTACATATAAAATTGAAAAATTCAACTTTTTTTATTTTTTATATCGGAGTGGTTTCCAAAGTATTTTCGTCCTCTGAACACGATTCTGGCATCCCAAATTTGCTTAGTACGTCAGGATTTTGAGAAAAGAGGGGGTAAAGACTCCAAAAAAGTGTTTTCAGCATATTCTTAACTTAAGAGTGTCGAACGGTCTCTGAAATTCTTTGGCATTTAATAATCGCCCTATAAAAACGGCACTGAACATGAAAATGATAAACATTGAGTTTAAAATACTTTTTTCTCAAAACGCGGACACTTTTTTCAAAACCGGAAAAAATACCAAGGATCCTTATCTTATAAATTTCTTAAATCCGAAAGATTGTGCAAATCTATACAAAAATGCGATTGTAAAACGAAAAGTACGAAAGTAATATAATTTTAGGTTTATTACGTCCTGCAGCCGTTAGGTGGCAAAAGCATGCAGGGAGCACAATGTCGCAGCTGTCATTATATTACTTTCGTACTTTTCGTTTTACAATCGCATTTTTGTATAGATTTGCACAATCTTTCGGATTTAAGAAATTTATAAGATAAGGATCCTGGGTATTTTTTCCGATTTTGAAAAAAGTGTCCGCGTTTTGAGAAAAAAGTATTTAAACTCAATGTTTATCATTTTCATGTTCAGTGCCGTTTTTATAGGGCGATTATTAAATGCCAAAGAATTTCAGAGACCGTTCGACACTCTTAATAAAATTTGTTTCACTCAAAATACTTAAGCGGCGTTTTTGTGTTGAAATATATGTATGAAAATGTTTCGATCACATCATAGATTGACCTGTTTAAAGCAAAAATGCAGTTGTGCCTTTCAAAAATGTATAAATTTAAATGAAATCACGATTTTTATTATCATCTTCTAATTGCTCCTACAGGAGTACATTTAGAGGCACATCAATGAAAAAGGTCTTAAAATTTTCGTTTTTTCATTCTCTATTCAGAAATCCATTGAACTTTTATTTTCATTGAACGCTGCACAAGATATTTCCTTAAGAAGATGTTTAATTAAATTGTCTTAAAAAGTGGCGTTACTCAATCAACCCTTCATATCTTTATTAACATTGAGGGCACAGTAATGGGATAGTGAAAAAATTTTGACAAAATATGTCTGTTAGATATTTCCTTTGCAGCTGAAGCGATATTTTACACGCCGAAAAAGAAAAGTCGTTAAGAATGTAAACTTTTCTGATGGTGTCACATGAAATTTCAGTGTTTTTTCACTTTTTAACCTATAAAACTAATTCACAAATTAATATTTTCTTCTAATATTGTACAGAAATGTTACTTTGTATATAATTTAGCAAGAAAAAATTATATATTAAGTTGTAATTAAAAATAATATAGACTTTTAAGTGTTTGATTCAGGTGTCATAAAAGTTAAAAGTTTCGTGGATTTGCCCATATATATACATATATATATACTTATATGTATATATAAATATAGTTTATTATTTTTGGTGCAGGGAGCCCTCGAATGTCCAATTTTTAATAATTTCTTTACTTAACGCTTAACAGTAAAATTCCGGGCTCAAAATGATCCAGCCAGCAGGATCATTTTGATCCGCAGCAAAAATGAGTCAAGTAGGTGACGCTATGTTCTATGTCTTTTAGCATTGGCTCATTTTTTCTGCGGATCAAAATGAGCCCAGGTTTTTACTGTGTTGTTAAAGTAATACAATTTTAATTATATGATAAAATGAACTCCATATCCCATCTTGCCCTCCTATATATGAAACGACACTAAAAAACTAAACAATAAAACTGCAATACTACTACAGTCATTGTTAAATAGCTGAGGACTGAGTGTACATTATCTCATTCATAGAATAAAATTTTTAAAAAAATTAAAAATTATAATGAGAAATATTTTATTTAACGTTGTGTCACACTGTGAAGGGAAAATACAACATTACGACTAAAGGTCGACAGTAGAGGACTCAGTCCAGTTCCGTTGAAGAATCAAAGTGGCGCACACATTTATCAGTCTCGCGGAACTTTATATCTACTCCCAATCAGAGAAAGTAACGCACAAGCGCAGTAACTTGGCTTGCAGACACGAAGCACATGGCAATTCGCTGAGAATTTACTCTTTTTAGATGATAATTCAGTTGCTAAGGGGTTTTATAGCACTAGCTTTGGAGGTATAAAGTACCCCTGAAAATTTCAGTACGATCGGTTTAGCGGTTTTGGAAAAATCGTAATCAGCGTAACGGTAGTTCTCAAAGTTATAATTCCGAGATAACAGCCTTTAAAGTTTTAATTGTATACATATACTCTTCTTTGAGAAGTGGCGGGTTAAATAATATTCATCTTTTTCAGCGGTTCAAAAAGAGGGTGAACATGTTTAAAAGTTATAAACAAATTTTATTTTTTAAACAAATTGTTTAAAATTTTTTTTTTTTGAAAATAATTTTTATCTAAAAGCTTAAGGTCTTTTGCGTAAAAAACATTCTTAACATTTTTCTCTATTTTTAGTAAGAAAATATTTAGTACTATGGGTAAGTACTTCACCTATAAATTATGTAAAAAAATGTTGACCTATAGGATTGAGAAAGGTTTTTATGGCTGGTTTTTCAAATGGTGCAATTTTTTTTAAAAACTAAAAATTTACCTTTTTTTTGAAAATTATCCAGGCGCTAAGTGACGATGAGTTGAAGCTTTATATACAGATTGGTTGAGCATTGGTCAATATATGACTGAGCCTTGGCGAGTAAGCGGAAGTAAGGCTGCTCCAGTCTAGAATGTAACACCGATCGAAACCTGACGCTTGTGGCTAGGTTGAGCATTGGTGTTAAGACTGAATCAATCTTACCAAATTCTGATTTAGGCTCGGCCAAGACTGCTCCCACTATTATTTACTATTCTCACGTTCAATAATAATATTACTAATATTACGTATTAATATATTTATAGATAAAATTAAAACATATTATTCATTAAAAATATGATTTTAAATTATTAAAGATAAGGAGATAAGTTATATTAGCATCTTAAGTCAACACAACTTATCTCCTTTAATAATTAATAGTGATTTCAAAAAAATGTACCTATTATTATTTAATTAATTTTATCCGGAGTTTTTTATTCCTATTTCTGTTTTATCACTTAAGAATAATTAACAACACCTGTCGAAATAACACCTAATCTAATTTGAAAAATCTCGCTCGCACTTCGCTTCGCACTGAACCCACGACTTAACGCTCACTAATCTACTACGCTCACCGCGAGGACACGCTGGATAGTTGCCGACAATCTGTTAATTCCGGTGATGTTTATGGCGTGCCTTTATGCTAAATTTAAAATGTTTTTATTGTTAAATTACTGAAATATATTTTTAATATAATTAAGAAATTATTGCTTTTATTATTAATATATTATTTCAATTTATATATTGCTGTTAATTTAAATAAATTTATTCTTTGCATTATTATGGATGTTTAAATTTTTTTATTAATGAAACAAAAAAACTTTATCACGAATTTATAAACTTTTATTTTTATTAAATTAATAACTTATATATTTATAAATACAATAAAAATATAAAATAAAAGCATAATATATTCAACATATTTTTGAAAATATAATTGGGATCTGAAATCTTGTGTAACTACTCAACCCTGAACCCACTTGCGGCAACCATCTTGCTGTTTTGTCTCTTTCTTTATACATATGTTAGACAGAGACAAAATAAAAAATGGCTACCGCAAGTGGGTCGACACCAGATGGCGTATTGCAGTATTTCAGATCCCAATTATAGTAAATATTGTGACTAAAAAAATAATAACCTTAAAATTTAGATCGAACTTTGAAGGAAAATGACCAAAAAACGAACATAACCTTAAATGTAGCTCAAACTTTGGCAGGAAAATTTAAAAAATTAGTTAAATTTTGTTTTAAAAATTAAAAATAATAAAAATTATTATTAATAAAAATCGTAAGTAACATTTAAGAAAATAAATAATAAAATATTAATTATAGTTTTAAATTCTAAATTTGGCCAAACATTAACTCAAAATAGGTCATAAGGCCATGTACAAAAACAATAAAAAACAGGGGAATGGCGCGCAAGGCGCGCAGGGGGGCAAAGACTCTCTAGTATATATCTTTATATAAGAAAAAATTGGTGAAGTGATTCAACTTAAAATTTGAAAGTTTTCGGATTGGGTTGAAATTTGCACAAACTTTAGTACTATGGGTGAGTACTTCACCCACCAATTATTATTAAGTTTTATGCAAAACTGTAGAGGGGGAAGTGTTCAAGTTTTTCGTCAAATGTGAACAGTGAATTTTTTAAAAAATCGTAACTTCTATATAAATGGATGAAAAAAATTTGGACCTATATGTTTTCGAAAGGTTTTTTTGTGCTCTTTCGAATGGTGAAATTTTTTTTTAATCCAAAATTTACCCCTTTTTGGAAAATCAAGAATAATTTGGGTTTTTCTTTCGAAAAGGCACTTTTTAACATAATAAAGGTACATATTCTTTGGAAAAAAATAGGACAAAAAGTCCTCTACAGTTTTTCAAAATTTTTTATAGTTTTTGCGTAAATTGCAATTGAAAATTTAAAGATTGCGCGAGCTCAGTGGGCCGCTGGGCGGGGCATAGCGCGCTGGAACTTTTCTGATTTTCCAAGCGTGGGTATGTAGAGTTTACCCGATTACTTGAAATATTCCTCTGAATAATACATACGTTATGTATTTTTCAAAGAAAAAAAAAGTAGTTAAAATATACCTCTAAAAATACATAAAGTATGTATTTTTCAGAGGATTATTTCAAGTAATCGGGGAAACTCTACATGCCCACGCTTGGAAAATCAGGAAAGTTCTGGCGCGCTATGCCCCGCCTACCGGCCCATTGAGCTCGCGCGGCCAATCACCACGAGCCATTTTTAAATTTCCAATTGCAATTTACGCAAAAACTATAAAAAATTTTGAAAACCTGTGGAAGACTTTTTGTCTTATTTTTTTCCGAAGAATATGTACCTTTAATATGTACACCCGTGACTGGGACACCCTGTATACTTTCAATACTAAAAAAAACTAGAATGACGTTTCTTTTGTTTTTGAGATATTAATTAATTAATTAATGTTTATAATAAATGAAATATTTTACAAACAAATAAAGTTATCGTAATTCTGAAATTAGCAATTGAAAGTTAAGGTAATTCCGCATCCAACGAGCCCTATGTGAAGTATTTTGGATAAGTAGATTGTTAATAAACAATTGCAAAGTTAAGTAATTGTTTTTGCTTCCTCGTGGAGGAAGTTTTGTAGTCCTTTCGTTTATAAAAATTTTCAAAGTGTCAGAAACAAATTTTTCTCTATATAGAAACATGTTATATGAGATCCTGATCAATTGTCCGAATGTATGTATGTGTGTATGTGGATCCCTTTTTTGTTTAGAAGATAGCTTGAACAGTTTTTAATGGATTCAGATAAAATTTGGTAGGCTCATTTATCATATTAATATCTCAAATCTGACCAAAGGATTTTAAAAAATACAAAAAAAAAATTTTTTTTTCGTCTTTTTTCCAAAAATATTTTTTAATCGAAAAAAATTTTAAATAGAAAAATTTAAGGTTATATATTAGAAAATCGTATTCCTTACGTCAAGACAAATCGATCGGTATACATATATAAAGTATATTTTTAATTTAAATTTAAAGAATTAATGAAAGTTAAAAAATCAAAAATTCATATTTTGGCTATAAACTTTTGTGATTATTTAAATTTAAGTTTATAGATGAAATAATTGTATTCCTTACATGAAAACGAATCGATTGGTATATATAAAATTTACATTTGAGGTAAATTTAATAAATTAATGAAAGTTAAAAATAGAAAATACACATTTTAGCTGAAAAATTGTTTTTTTATTTAAATTCAAGTTTAAATATAAAATAATTGTGTTCCTTGTATTAAAACGAATCGATATAATTGTAAATAATTATAAATTATATATTATTTTTCATTAATATTTAGAAATTTCGGTTAAAATATGAATTTTTGATTTTGTAACTTCCATTAATTCTTTAAATTTAACTCAAATGTATAGGTACTCAAATGTTTATATTATTATATTATTTTTGTATGTTTATTTCAATGTTAATGCTTTCTTCACGAGGAAGCAAATTTTTTTGCTGATCGTAAAGAGGAAGCAAAATGTTCATGTAATGAACATCTGAATTTACAACTTGTTTAACAATCTACTTATACCACATACTTCATATAGGGCTCGTTGGATACGGAATTGCGTTAAATTTCAATTCCTAATTTGAGAATTACGGTAACTTTATTTGTTTGTAAAATATTCAATTTGTTATAAACATTAATTAATTAATTAATATCACGAAAAAAACGTCATTCTAAAAAAAATTCTAAAAAGTGCCTTTTTGAAATAAAAAATCAAAAATATAATTGATTTTCAAAAATGGGGTAAATTTTGAATTAAAAAAAAAATTTTCACCATTCGCAGGAGCATAAAAAACCTTTCGAAAACATCTAGGTCAAAATTTTTTTCATCCATTTATATAGAAGTTACGTTTTTTTAAAACATCCAGTGTTCACATTTGACGAAAAACTGGAACCCTGTAAAACTCTACAGTTTTACATAAAACTTAATAATAATTTGTGGGTAAAGTACTCACACATAGTACTAAAGTTTGTGCAAATTTTAGATTGATCCAAAAACCTGAAATTTTAAAGTTGGATCACTTCAGGAATTTTTCTTCATATGTATATTTTTTTAGGGGGTAGCGGCTACCTTTAATAAATCGTTAATTTGTAATTGAATTACGTAGATTTGCATATATTTCTGTTGTCGACAGGAGAAATGTTGGAAGTACATCATAGTGCTTTAGAAGCAATAACTAATATGATAAAAATGGGAGTTTAGTAGAAGCACAATACGCGAATTTTATGTTCTCAAAAATTTGTTATGAAAGTACGGTACGCAGGAACTCGCTGTATATGGGTGATTTTCCGCGTAGCGTACAATTGAGGCTGTTGATCTTAAAAGGGCACACGCGCGAACTGTCGTGAAATAATTTGTCCCCTGGGGATAGCATTTTGAAATTGTTTAAAATTTAATTTCAATTATTGTTTCTTGTAGAGAATATTGTTGCGTATCTTTTTTCCAAAATAAATTTTGTTTTATAACTTAACGTTTTTTATTTATTTACAAAAAACGTCATTTTTAAGAATCGAAATTTTTAATGCTTTTTTGTGTTTAGCTCGCTATTACTTCTGCAAATATGAATATTTCTTCACCAAATTTTAACACAATATTCTTCAAACTATTTTAAAAGTGAAAGCACATTTGAAAAATTTTCAAAAAATTATATGTCCGAGTATTTATTTGTTTAAATAACTTTTCTCTAAAACTGAGTCTCTTACATTCTATTGAATAAGTTGTGTGAGGAATTTTCCAATTCGAAAAACTTCCAGTGACAAATATTTTCATTAATATGTAAGGGAGTTTTTTGGAAAATATTAGACCTTTAATTATTGATTTGAAAAAGATAGAACAATATTAAGAGCGTTGCGTATTTTGTGAATTGTGACACGACACTTCTAACCTGTATATCTCCAGGGGCCAACTTATTTCACATCAGTTCGCGCGTGTGCTCTTTTAAAATCCGGAGCCTCAATTTCATCTTTGTTATTATAGAATTTTTTTCCAATTAAAATTAAAATCCTAATATAACTTTCAAGCATGATAGTCAAGAATGAAATATCTGTAAAGGACAGGACAAATTGTTTATAATTTTTTAAAATTTCGCGCGTAGTATACTTATATTTAAAGGAAATTTTTTAAATATTATTTTTGATTGTAGATTTTAAACGTTCCTATATAGTTAAATATACACTAAAAATTTATTTTGAAAAGAACCACGGGAAATAGGGGGAGGGCGGTTTAGCAAAAGTCTACGTTAATCTACGTAGGAGAGGGGGGGTCAAAAATAGGCAAAAATGGGTTTACGTAGTTTATGAACGCTCCCTATGTAAAATTGGCGCTTTAAAGGTGTAAAACGTAAAACGAAATTCTGATTTAATTTTTATAAAATATTTTAATTTTTTTAAAAGCTTTCCCGTGATGCACAAAACTGAGGACATGAATTATCATCTAAGAAAATAATTTTTTTTTATTAACATTAAATTTTTTTTATTCTACAAATTTTGACAATAAGAAAATGTTACCATTAATTATTTTTATTATTGTACCTATATTGTTAAAAATATTTATTTTTATTTAGTAACTGACGCTGGGAACAGGCTTCCCTATGATAGTTTGGCTCTTTAATTTGCATTTTGAAAATAATATTTAATTTTATAAATTAAAGTGGCTGTAGGCAATTTATTTCTTAAAAAACACAAGAGACATGTAATTGTACGCTTTGTGGAGACTCACCCATATACTATATTTTTACTATGGAAATGTCCAATGATTATATACATTTTTAAAAATCTGTTGATAAAAATCTAAAATGTCAATTTCAGACAAACCACACATACTAAATTCATACCCAGACACTTTGTAAATTTTTCGCTAACAACTCAAAAATATGTGGTTTTAAAACGAGAAACATAAGGTCTCTTGTACAATCTTATAAAAATATTACTTTATGAATTGCAGTTACAGAAATTGTAAAATATTAGGTCTTAAAATTTTTGCTCATGTTAAAAGAAAGAAAACAAGCAGAATATTTTATTTACTAACCTGATTTTAGCCATTTTCCTCTTCGTCGATTTTTTTATTTTTCCTTCAGTTACATAACCACATTTACGAGAATTGCCCATCTTCAGATGATTTATGAATGTGGCAATCAATGGTAATAAAAAATTACACTTTTTAAAAAATAACCGAAATGTATAACAATAACTTTTCACACCTCACGACAAATACTTTCGCGTTGTTTTAGGTAAAGTAGATCAACAAAACATTAGATGCTAGCGCTACCGGCTTTTTGCATAATCAAAACATAGGTCAGTAATGGCTCTAGAAAGGGAAAACTGGGTGTCAATTTTGAATTATATTTGAAAAATAGGAAGTATTGTAATACCGAAATTTTTCGAACTCGATTTTTTATGTATCTTTATGTTTTTTTAAGACGCATCTTATGTGCTATTAGCGAATAATCAACTGATATTCTATTTAAAGTTATTGAATTTTTAAAAATTAGAAAAAAACGTTTTTTGCCTATAACTTTAAAAAAAGGACTGACACCAATGCATGTTTATCCCTAGTTTTGTTGAGTTTTTCAAGACGCATGTTTTGACCTATTAGCAAACATTTTCCTCTTATTCTATTCAGAGTTATTAATATTTTGAAATTTTGAAAAATTGACATTTTTGCATTATTTGCTTAACAATCTTTGTGTAACTTAAAAATAATCATAACCAACTTAGAAAATATTCAAAAACAAATCGATTGACCTATTTGTGAACATTTATTATAATTATCCTATAAATTGGTCACGAAAAATCTCCATGAAGAAGCCAAGTCTTCATTGAATAAAGACAAAAAGTACATTTCCCATGAGGGAGGAATTCATACTTCAACTTGGCAGCGGTTTTTATTATTATTTTAAATAATACACAATAAGAAATACATGTAATAGTAAGCATAATTACTGTTACACTATTGAAAAATGCAGTAAAATTATTACAAATTATATTATTAAAAAATTGTAGTAACAATAAATAGAATTTATTACTTAGAAACCCTTAACTCTGAGTATTCGAAATCTGACAATTAGTTTAATTCAAAGTTTAAAATGTTATTTAGATTAAAATAATTTTATGAATATCATAAATATAATTTTTACAAATTTTATTAATTGAAAGGACTTTCTAGTTTAGCTTTCCAAAAAAAAGATTTTTTGCTTGAGAATGTTCCTCAGTATCATAAAATTACTGTCCCAAAATGTTTTTTTTTTAAATATGCAAAGAATGTTGTAATAAAAAATTGTTTAATAGTCCTGCCTCAATGTATTATGTTATGAAAAATCTTTTTTCAAACTGGTGCGCGGTTTTTCTCGAAATCTAACGAAGCAATTTTAAAAAACCCAAAATCATTCGATTCCTTATTTAAAAAAGTATAGAAAGAACTTAAGAACTTAAAAAATTTCATATTTCTACCCCCTGTTTTTTTATACGGGTGGTAAATTGCCCCAAAACACTGCGTTTTTTGCGAATTTTTTTGAAAAATTTACATAAAAATGAAAAAACCTTTTAAAAAATCGTCTTTTTGGTTTATTGTCTAGAATAAAGCGTTGTGATGAGATTCCCGTTTGAATGTTCAATTTTCATATTACTGGTTGTCCGGAATGAAGTGCACTAAAAAAGGTACCTTTTGGAAGAGGCAACCTAGAACTAAACCAAAATGGTCAAAACTTAGAAAATTTTTTTACCACCTTGTAAGTAGTTAAGACCCGAATAATGCAATTATAAAGTAAAACATCGTGCCATCATTAAAATTTAAAGTAGTCTAAATATAGGAGGTGCCTCCCATTGAATATTTTTTTGCATTATTTGTTAAAAAAATAAAATATTATTTTAAAATAATTACCCATAACTATTTTAAGAAAATTTTAATTATCAAATTCATCATGAATTGGAAGGAAAAGATTATGTGCTACAAAAAATACGAAAGTAAATTTATTTAAACATTAATTTACAAAATTAATTATAAAAAACGTTGCGGCAGTATATAATGGGACCCTGCCTTCTATCATAATGTCCGCCTCTTCTATTACGTCCCCGCCTATTCTGGTCTCTCGGTGGGGGCACTTGTCTACCATCTACAAATTACAATAATAATATAATAAAAATACAAATGAGAACAAAAATAAATATATTATAATTATTGAAGAAAATAAAAAAAAGTAAAACCAGAAAAAATAGAAACAAAAATAATAATAAAAACAGTAAAAGATCTAACATGAATAATAAAAAGAAGATTAAAAATATATAAAGATAAATACTGATAATACAAACAAGTATATGAATAAAAGGAGGAATAGAAAAAAAGCTAAAAAACAAAAAAAATAATAACACAAAGGGGCCTTTCTATAAATTTAAAAAAAAACAATAAAATTTTAAAAATTACAGACAAGAATAAGAATAAAAAACTAAAAAATAAAACGATAAAATTGATTTAAAAAATACATAACAAAACTATAATAAAAATAAACAATTAATAAATATTAATAAAAACAAAATTGTGGAAAGAAAAGACAAAAAAATGATAACCACATTTACGAGAATTGCCCATCTTCAGATGATTTATGAATGTGGCAATCAATGGTAATAAAAAATTACACTTTTTAAAAAATAACCGAAATGTATAACAATAACTTTTCACACCTCACGACAAATACTTTCGCGTTGTTTTAGGTAAAGTAGATCAACAAAACATTAGATGCTAGCGCTACCGGCTTTTTGCATAATCAAAACATAGGTCAGTAATGGCTCTAGAAAGGGAAAACTGGGTGTCAATTTTGAATTATATTTGAAAAATAGGAAGTATTGTAATACCGAAATTTTTCGAACTCGATTTTTTATGTATCTTTATGTTTTTTTAAGACGCATCTTATGTGCTATTAGCGAATAATCAACTGATATTCTATTTAAAGTTATTGAATTTTTAAAAATTAGAAAAAAACGTTTTTTGCCTATAACTTTAAAAAAAGGACTGACACCAATGCATGTTTATCCCTAGTTTTGTTGAGTTTTTCAAGACGCATGTTTTGACCTATTAGCAAACATTTTCCTCTTATTCTATTCAGAGTTATTAATATTTTGAAATTTTGAAAAATTGACATTTTTGCATTATTTGCTTAACAATCTTTGTGTAACTTAAAAATAATCATAACCAACTTAGAAAATATTCAAAAACAAATCGATTGACCTATTTGTGAACATTTATTATAATTATCCTATAAATTGGTCACGAAAAATCTCCATGAAGAAGCCAAGTCTTCATTGAATAAAGACAAAAAGTACATTTCCCATGAGGGAGGAATTCATACTTCAACTTGGCAGCGGTTTTTATTATTATTTTAAATAATACACAATAAGAAATACATGTAATAGTAAGCATAATTACTGTTACACTATTGAAAAATGCAGTAAAATTATTACAAATTATATTATTAAAAAATTGTAGTAACAATAAATAGAATTTATTACTTAGAAACCCTTAACTCTGAGTATTCGAAATCTGACAATTAGTTTAATTCAAAGTTTAAAATGTTATTTAGATTAAAATAATTTTATGAATATCATAAATATAATTTTTACAAATTTTATTAATTGAAAGGACTTTCTAGTTTAGCTTTCCAAAAAAAAGATTTTTTGCTTGAGAATGTTCCTCAGTATCATAAAATTACTGTCCCAAAATGTTTTTTTTTTAAATATGCAAAGAATGTTGTAATAAAAAATTGTTTAATAGTCCTGCCTCAATGTATTATGTTATGAAAAATCTTTTTTCAAACTGGTGCGCGGTTTTTCTCGAAATCTAACGAAGCAATTTTAAAAAACCCAAAATCATTCGATTCCTTATTTAAAAAAGTATAGAAAGAACTTAAGAACTTAAAAAATTTCATATTTCTACCCCCTGTTTTTTTATACGGGTGGTAAATTGCCCCAAAACACTGCGTTTTTTGCGAATTTTTTTGAAAAATTTACATAAAAATGAAAAAACCTTTTAAAAAATCGTCTTTTTGGTTTATTGTCTAGAATAAAGCGTTGTGATGAGATTCCCGTTTGAATGTTCAATTTTCATATTACTGGTTGTCCGGAATGAAGTGCACTAAAAAAGGTACCTTTTGGAAGAGGCAACCTAGAACTAAACCAAAATGGTCAAAACTTAGAAAATTTTTTTACCACCTTGTAAGTAGTTAAGACCCGAATAATGCAATTATAAAGTAAAACATCGTGCCATCATTAAAATTTAAAGTAGTCTAAATATAGGAGGTGCCTCCCATTGAATATTTTTTTGCATTATTTGTTAAAAAAATAAAATATTATTTTAAAATAATTACCCATAACTATTTTAAGAAAATTTTAATTATCAAATTCATCATGAATTGGAAGGAAAAGATTATGTGCTACAAAAAATACGAAAGTAAATTTATTTAAACATTAATTTACAAAATTAATTATAAAAAACGTTGCGGCAGTATATAATGGGACCCTGCCTTCTATCATAATGTCCGCCTCTTCTATTACGTCCCCGCCTATTCTGGTCTCTCGGTGGGGGCACTTGTCTACCATCTACAAATTACAATAATAATATAATAAAAATACAAATGAGAACAAAAATAAATATATTATAATTATTGAAGAAAATAAAAAAAAGTAAAACCAGAAAAAATAGAAACAAAAATAATAATAAAAACAGTAAAAGATCTAACATGAATAATAAAAAGAAGATTAAAAATATATAAAGATAAATACTGATAATACAAACAAGTATATGAATAAAAGGAGGAATAGAAAAAAAGCTAAAAAACAAAAAAAATAATAACACAAAGGGGCCTTTCTATAAATTTAAAAAAAAACAATAAAATTTTAAAAATTACAGACAAGAATAAGAATAAAAAACTAAAAAATAAAACGATAAAATTGATTTAAAAAATACATAACAAAACTATAATAAAAATAAACAATTAATAAATATTAATAAAAACAAAATTGTGGAAAGAAAAGACAAAAATGAGAATAGAAGCACGAATCAAAATTTGAAGAAATAAAAACAAGAATGGTCAGTTGGGGTAAATAGAAAAAGATTTGCAAAGTTTCAGCAATAATATAAGTTTTTTCCTTTAAATCGCAATACCCCCCCCCTCTCTCTCTATTGTAAGAAATATTTTTAAAACTACTGTTTCTATTTACCCCGAATTTCCAATTTTTTGGGATAAATGAAAACAGTCTCTTATTTTTAATTAAATTTTGCAAAATGAAAAAATCAAAGTTGATTTTTGTTGCAGTATAAGAACAAAAATTTAAAAATCGAAAACAGACGAGAATAAAGAGATAAAAATATAATTAGGGTCAGTTGGGGTAAAAAACAAGCGGTAAATTGAAACAGTAGTTATCTCAGTTAAAGAAAAAATTTAAAATATAAATATGGCCTTAAACCTTGAACCTTAGATCATCCCAAATTTAAAATATAAACAAAAAATGATAATAATAAAAACCAAAAAGAACTAAAAAAGTACCAAAAAGCAATAAAAAAATTCATTAAAATATTATTATTATATTATCTAGTTGATTAAGCAATTGTCCACCTACAAAAAATTTTAAAATATAAGAAAAAACGGAACAAGAAGAGAAATAAAAAGAGATGAAAATAATCGCATAACATGAAATATTACATTATTAAATAAATATAAAAATAATTAAAAATAAAAACAATAATAATGTAAAAAAATAAAAAATAATTACAGTGAAAGAGCTGACTTGAATAAAAAAGAATAATATTATAAATAAATAAGAAAACTTAATAAAAAAAATAGTACGAAAGAAAACGAGAATGTAAAGAAAAAAGGAATATAAAAACAACCCTCACAACAAAAGGATATTCAGGATATCCTTGGGACGTCCTGGGGATATCGATTTGTTTTCGGCGGTTTGGATATCCCTGGGATATCTTAGAGATGTCCATGGATATCCAGAGGATATCTTAGGGATATCCGAATCGCCAAAAGCAAATGGATATCCCCAGGACGTCCCAGGGATATCCTGAATATCATTGTGTTGTGAGGGAAAAGATATATAGACTAAAAAAAGAAAATTAAGTGTCGATTATGCAATTTGATTTAATTCTAACATCAAAGTCAAGCTCATTCTAATGTCAAATTCAAATTTATTTTGACGTCAATGTCAAATTAAGAAATGAATTTCCCGACTTAAATTTGACATATATGTCAGAATCAAATGAAAAAAGTATTAATGAATAATAAAATTAAAAACATAATTACCATTAGGTACGTTTAGTGGTGGCAATTGTGGAGGGTTTCCTGCTGCATTAGCTAGAATGAAAAATGAAAATAAGATTAAAAATAAAATAAAAAAATAATGTAAGTATCAAAATAGAAATTTGAAAAAAGGCTTAAAAGAAAAACGCGAATATCATTTTGAAAAAAAAGAAAAGGGAAAAATTGAAAACAAAAATAAAAGTAAGAATTTAAGAAAGAAATTAAAAAGAAAATAAATACAATAATAATTAAAACCAGAAGAAGCTGAATAAAATTCAAAACTATATGTTATAAATACATTAAAAACGATAATAGGAAGATACTATGTATAAAAATGAAAATAAATTTTCAAAAGCAATAAAATTATAATTTACAAAATGTGAAATGATTTAAGTATAAAAATTTTAACAATTATAAAAATAAAACATAAAAACTGATATAAGAAAAATAATAAGAAAATTAAAAACAAAAAAAAGTATTAATGAATAATAAAATTAAAAACATAATTACCATTAGGTACGTTTAGTGCTGGCAATTGTGGAGGGTTTCCTGTTGCATTAGCTAGAATGAAAAATGAAAATAAGATTAAAAATAAAATAAAAAAATAATGTAAGTATCAAAATAGAAATTTGAAGAAAGGCTTAAAAGAAAAACGAGAATATCATTTTAAAAAAAAGAAGAAAAGGGAAAAATTGAAAACAAAAATAAAAGTAAGAATTTAAGAATGAAATTAAAAAGAAAATAAATACAATAATAATTAAAACCAGAGGAAGCTGAATAAAATTCAAAACTATATGTTATAAATACATTAAAAACGACAATAGGAAGATACTATGTACAAAAATGAGAATAAATTTTAAAAAGCAATAAAATTATAATTTACAAAATGTGAAATGATTTAAGTATAAAAATTTTAACAATTATAAAAATACAAAAATTTAATAACAATTATAAAAATAAAACATAAAAACTGATATAAGAAAAATAATAAGAAAATAAAACAGAATATAATAAAAAATTATAACTAAAGAAGGAAAGACAAGAAACTAAAATAACCTAAGGAATACAAACATTAGGGACAAAAATGAATCAAGAATGAAATATTAAAAAAACTACAACTACGAGAAAAGATTTAAGTATAACAAAGCAATTATCCAATTAAAAAAAGGGAATGAAAAACATAAATAAACCTAATAAATAATAAGAGGAAAAAAATAATTACCATGCGGTACGTAAAATGGTGGCATTTGTAACGGGTTTCCTGCTCCATTTGCTAAATGAAATATGGAAATAAGATGAAGAATTAAAAAAACAATGTAAATAGAAGAATACAAATATAAAAAATGGTGAGATCAAAATTGAGAATATGAATGAGAAAAGGGAATAAAACAGAGAAAGATTAAAAACAAAAATTAAGTAAAAATATTAATAAGAATGAAAACAAAAGAAAATAAAAACAATTTTAATTCAAACAAGAACAATCTGAATAAAAACCAAAACTCTATGTCATAATTTTTAAACTAAAGAAATCGATTTTTTTGAATTCTAAACCAGAAAGTCCCATTACATAGAAAGAAAACAATAATAAAACTATGAAAAAAATATGAAAAAATGGAAAAGGCAATAAATAATTAAATCAAAAATTATAATTACCATCAGCTAAGTTTATTGGTCGAAATTGTGGAAGGTTTCTCGGAGCATGTGCTAAAAAATAAAAAATAAAATTAAGTAGCAAAAGTCAGTTCACAAAATACGTAACGCTTTTTTTGGAAATTTCAACCTCCCCTGCCCCCTGGAAGCGTTACGTATTTTCTAAACAGCCCCCAATAAAATTGACAAGAATAAAACCAAAATAAATAAAACAAAAGATTTAACTACAATAAGAATAAAAAACAATTATGAAAAAAGTATAAAAAACTAAAAAAAGCAATATGTAATAAAATCAAAAATAATAATCACCATCAGGGATGATTACCGGTTCCAATTGTGGCGGATCTCCTGCAACGTTTGCTAACACAAAAAAGGGGACAATATTAAGAGTAATTTAAAAAATCAAGTCACTAGAAGAATTACAGTATTAAGTTAAATATTAAGAACAAAATTATTAATAAATATAGAAATAAAACAGAAAACAAAAATGAAGGAAAAAATATTAATATCATTGAAAACAAAATATAATAAATACAATAATAGTTTAAAGAATAAAAATGTTAATAAAATGAAAAACTATAGGCAGTAAATACATAATAAAACAACAACAAAAATAACATAAGAAATAAAAGTATTAAGAAACATAAATCAAGAATAAAAAGAAACAATAAACATAATGAACACAAAAAATAAAAAGAATCAAAATGATAAAAATGAGAGGCAAAAATATACAAAAGTTTAACAAAATAATCATCAGAATAAAAGCGAAAATTAATATAAATAAAGAACAAAAAAGGATAACTGGCGACAATTATATAAAAAAATGAATAAAAATAAAAACTGAAAAAGGACAATAAATAAATAAATGAAAAATTATAATTACCTAAGTTTACTGGTTGAAATTGTGGAGGGTTTATCGGAGCATGTGCTGAAAAAAAAATTACAATTTAGTAGCAAATAAAATTGACAAGAATAAATAAAAAATAAATAAAACAAAGGATTTAAATACAAAAAAAATAAAAATAAAACTATCAATAAAGTATAAAAAACTTTAGATATAATTAAACAAAAAAAATAAAAATGATAACAATGAGTGGCAAAGGATACAAAAAATTAACAAAATACTATTCAGAATAAAAATTTAAATAAATATAGACTAAAGAAAAGATAACTGGCGACAATTATATAAAAAAATTAAAAAAGTGTAAAAAAAGAAAAATTAAAAAATGGATTGTGAAATCCGACAAAAAATTTAAATATATGAAAACAGTAATAAAATTATAAGAAAAGTGTATAAAAACAAAAATAGACCTAATAAATAATAAAATAAAAAATATATTTACCATTATTGTCGTTTATTGCTGGCAAAGGTGGATGGTGTGCTGCTGCATTTGCTAAAATGAAATATAAATATATGATTAAGAAATTTAAAAAAATATAAATTCAAAAATACTAATTTAAAAAAGGTTAATAAAAACGAGAATATCAATTTAAAAAAAGAGGAATAAAACAGGAAAAATTGAAACATAAAAATAAAAATATTAATAAAATTGACGACAAAATTAAAACAAGAAGAATCTGATTCAAATGCAATACTATACAAAAAGAAGAAAAATGATAAAAACAAAACATAGAAACAATGAAAAATAATTTTTAAAAAACGAGAGAATATAATAAAAATTAATAATAAAAAAAGGAATGTCAAGAAACAAAAATAACATAAGGAATAAAATTATAAAGAAGAAACATAAATAAAAAATAAAAAAATCTAATCATAATGAATAAAAAAAACTAAACATAATGAACACAAAAAATAAAAAGAATCAAAATGATAAAAATGAGAGGCAAAAATATACAAAAGTTTAACAAAATAATCATCAGAATAAAAGCGAAAATTAAAATAAATAAAGAACAAAAAAGGATAACTGGCGACAATTATATAAAAAAATGAATGAAAATAAAAACTGAAAAAGGACAATAAATAAATAAATGAAAAATTATAATTACCTAAGTTTACTGGTTGAAATTGTGGAGGGTTTATCGGAGCATGTGCTGAAAAAAAAATTTAAAATTTAGTAACAAATAAAATTGACAAGAATAAATAAAAAATAAATAAAACAAAGGATTTAAATACAAAAAAAATAAAAATAAAACTATCAATAAAGTATAAAAAACTTTAGATATAATTAAACAAAAAAAATAAAAATGATAACAATGAGTGGCAAAGGATACAAAAAATTAACAAAATACTATTCAGAATAAAAATTTAAATAAATATAGACTAAAGAAAAGATAACTGGCGACAATTATATAAAAAAAAAATAAAAAATGGACAAATATATAATAACATAATTAGAAGAATACAAATAAATCATAATAGTAAATAAAAGTTTGAGTAAGAAATAAATCCGACAAAAAATTTAAATATATCAAAACAGTAATAAAATTATAAGAAAAGTGTATAAAAACAAAAATAGACCTAATAAATAATAATGAAATAAAAAATATATTTACCATTATCGTCGTTTATTGCTGGCAAAGGTGGATGGTGTGCTGCTGCATTTGCTAAAATGAAATATAAATATATGATTAAGAAATTTAAAAAAATATAAATTGAAAAATACTAATTTAAAAAAGGTTAATAAAAACGAGAGTATCAATTTAAAAAAAGAGAAAAGAATTAAATATAAAAATAAAAATATTAATAAATTTGACGAAACAAATTAAAACAAGAAGAATATGATTACAATGCAATACTATAAATACCTATTTAATATATAATAAAACGATAATATGAGTAAGCTGGATGTGAATAAGAAAAATAAGTAAAGGAAGATATTTACTGATATAATGAAAAAAAATAAATAGAATAAAAATGAAAGGCGAAAATATGCAAAAATTTAACAAAATAATCATCGGAATAAAAACGATAATAAAACTAAGTATAAACTAAAGAAAAGAAAACTGGAGACAATGATATAAAAACAATTAATAAAAAGAAAAATGGACAAATGCAGAAAGAAAAAAAATCTAATTAGAAAAATACAAATATGTGATAATAGTAAGAAATAAATGTATAAGAGTTAAATACAACAAATAATTGGATGTATGAAAATGAATAAAAAAATAAAAAAATAAAAGAGAGAATATTCTTAAAATTGATATTAAAATCAAAGTGAAGGCGAGAAACAAATATAGAAAAAACAATGACAACATAAAGAAGAAGAAAAAAATGTAAACAAAACATAAATAAAGCAAAAGTGAAATATGAAAAAACAGCATGCATAAATGAAAATACAAATAAAAAGAAAATAAGATAAGAATGAAAAGCGATAGTTTATGTAATAAAAATTCAAGAAATTAATAATAAGAATAAAAAAATAAAAAAAGAAAGAATAAATACAATAAAATATTTCAAATATAACAAAACAACAATAATAAAACCCAAAAATAAGTATAATAAATACTGGAATAAAATCAAGAAAAAAGATAATTACCTGGGATGTTTGCCGGTTATTCGACTTCCGGGCTTCCTAGAGTGTTACCCGTTTCTATTGAGGAAAAATAAAAGTACTCACCTATTTTTGATCGCTTTCGTCGATTTCGCGATCCTTCACGCCTGCCTCTTCCAGCGCTCTTGCTTCTCCGATTGCTTGATGCACCTCTCATTTTGTTGGTTGCGAAGAACGCGAAGAACTCCTCAAAGTCTTCTGGAGAGCAACGTGACCGCAACGCGCAGGAAACAAGCAAATCTCAAAAGATACCAACGACCGTCACCAAATGCGCTTGCGCTGCAATGGACTTTTGATTTGCATAGTCAAAACCGCACTTATTTAAACTCCTCGAATATAATAAAATATTATAAGCAGAGTAAAAAAATTAACTTATAGATTTATTGTTTTAGAATTACTTATAATGCCTTCTAATAAAAAATAATTGTTTTAAAATACTTTTAGGTTAATATTTTTTGTCGTTAATCAAACTTCTAAATTAATATATAAATTTTCCTGCTCTTTTAAATTGATGCAATTTTTTTTAATTAAAAATTTACCCCATTTTTTAAAATCAAAAATATATTTTAATTAATTTTGTAAATGGACTCTTTTTTAATTCATTAAATGTATAATTTTAATTAAAAAAACTAAACAAAATTAGGATCTTTCGAGATATTAATTGATTATTTAATTAATGTAAATAAAGAATGAAATATTTTAGAAATAAATAAAGTTATCGTGATTCTAAACTTATCACTTGATAGTTTATGCATTCCACATTCAATGAGCCCTATAAGTATCTTGGATTTGTGTACTGTTAATAAATAATTGCAATTCTATTCTTTTCATTCTTATAGAGCCCCTTGGATGCGGAATTACATACATAATTTTTAAGTGGTTAGTTTAGAATCATTATAAATTTATTTGTTCAATATTGTTAATTAATTAATATACCTAAAAAAATGAAATTTGTATAATTTTTTGAATAAAAGTATCTTTTTAAAATTAATCAATGAAAAAGAAAAAATTGGTGCACTTAACAAACATCCAAAAATATTTTTAATTTTCAAAAAATAGGTAAATTAAAAATTTTTTTAATAAAAAAAATGTGTAACATTAGATAGAGCAGGAAAAAACCTTTCGTCAAATTCATCTTTTTACACAACATATGTGATTTTTCAAAAAAATCAAATGACAAAATATATTGGAAAAAAATAATTTTTTTCGAAAGGAGTAATAGACTTTCACAAAATACGTAACGATTTTTTTAAAAATTTCTACCTTACGCGTTACGTATTTTGTGAACAGCCCCTAAATCTAGATCTTCTAAAATTGTTTAAAATTAATATTTATTATTTTTTTGTTTGCGTCAGAAACAATTTTTTAGTTTTTACAGGTTTTTGAGGTTATGTTTACCCTCCATTCTCCTTAAAAATGCATCAAGTTTTAAAGTTTTTTTTTTAAAAAGTGTGTTTTTAAATGAACTTCACAACAATTTCATCCAAAAAATTATAAAATTAAAATTTACTAGGGGAGAGGGCCCCAAAATGGACATAGTTTTAATTTTGTGCTATAGAACCTAAACGTTTTAGGATATTTAAAAATAATGCATACCGTATGAAAGTACAATAAATAAGGTATCTTTTGGCCATAAAGAAAAAATTTCAATTTGAAAACAAACATATTTTAAAGAATTTTTTTAAATAGTTATAAATTTCGATTTGAAAAAAAGTGTCCCCAAGATGGACGCCTTCATAATATGCATTAAAAAACAGGTAAAATAAAATATCAAGTAAGGATTTTTGAACCAATTTTCTGTTTCTTCATTATATTTTTTAAAAGTTCTAACATTTTTTAAATGTCAAAAATTAAATAATATTGGGAGAAAATTAATTATAAAAATAATAAATTAATTAAATTAATTTATTTAATTTATCCAATCCAATTTATTTAATTTATAATTTATTTAGTAAGAGATTAGTTATATTTTAAAATTAATTAAAGGAGATTAACAATAAATCCAGATCTAAGCTGAAATGTCTGAGTCACAATTCGGACATTCGAACCAGGGTCCGCAATATTAAGTAACTGTAACATTGAAAATAAATAAAATTAAGAAATTAAGGTGATATGTCCATCTTAGGGCCACCAGACTGTCCATCTTAGGACGAATGACTTCATTTTTTTAGCGCAAATAAAAATTATTTACAAACACAGTGTCAACTGAATCGTTTAAGAGTACTGAAATAAAAACTGTTACAAAACTTTTTAAAACGAAAAATCCACGTGATATGTGTTACAGAAAAAAAATTCTTTCCGAACCGTGTTTATATAAACATATATTTTTTGTAATTTAATTGTTAAAATCTTGTTTTTAAAACTATTTTTATCTCTTTTTCGAGGATACAAAACGGTAAAAAAATTTAAGCAAAATTGAACAGGTCAAAGTGGAAAATATGTTGGTTCGGCGTAAAACCTTCATATATTAATATGAGGCGTTTCATATGAGAACGAGATATGATGTCTCAGATTTTCCTTAACTTTTGGGTTTTGAGAGACATTTTGGTGTTAAATAAGTATGTAAATATTGAATTAAATTTTTAAAATATTTTTAGAGATATTTGCATTAAAAAATTATTGTAATATTTTTTTCTTTTTCTTATAACTTTTATTCTTTTGATCCTACAAAAAAAAGTTCTGAATGTTTTTTAATCTAAAAATATTAAAATTTATGAAAAAAATTATTGCACTAAAAAATTATAAAATTTCAATTAATTTATTTAAAAAATAAAATTTAATTTCACGTTTTAAACATGTTTTTCCTGTTTCTCAAGTTTGAAAAAAATCATGAATGAAGTTGATAATGTAATAAAGACTTCCTGAAATTTTAAGCTTGGCGTTAT
This sequence comes from Leptopilina boulardi, assembly GCF_019393585.1. NCBI lineage: Eukaryota > Metazoa > Arthropoda > Insecta > Hymenoptera > Figitidae > Leptopilina > Leptopilina boulardi. Next base: position 272,471 of record NW_026137768.1, read on the forward strand.
TTTTTGTTTTCAAGATAAAAATATTTAAACGGTGAAATGCATGGGTTCAGCGCGCAAAACGATCATTGTAAGAGGGGCCCATAATTTAGTGCGCCGCGGCGACGGTCACATGCGGTGCGTGTTCTCACTGGGGCCCTGTAGAATGATTATTTTATGCGCTTAACCCATGCATTTCAATGTTTAAATATTTTTATCTCGAAAACAAAAAATAACGCCAAGCTTAAAATTTCAGGAAGTCTTTAGTACATTATCAACTTCATTCATGATTTTTTTCAGGCTTGAGAAATAGGAAGAACATGTTTAAAACGTGAAATTAAATTTTATATTTTAAAAAATAATTGAAATTTAATAATTTTTTAGTGCAATAATTTTTTTCATAAATTTTAACATTTTTAGAGTAAAAAACATTTAGAACTTTTTTTTGTAGGATCAAAAGAACAAAAGTTATAAGAAAAAGAAAAAAATGTTACAATAATTTTTTAATGCAAATATCTCTAAACATATTAAAAAAATTTAATTCAAAATTTACATACTTATTTAACACCAAAATGTCTCTCAAAACCCAAAAGTTAAGGAAAACCTGAGACAAGAAGACTAGAATAAGGAGGTCTAACTCAGGTAGTGGGGGTATGGTAAGTATACGTATGAAATTGGTAGTTGCAGTAGGCGGATTTTCGAGAAAGGCAGAGTGTGCGGTAGACTTCTGCGCATACCAAAACATACAAGTTTCAGTAATTCTATATGTGTATCTTTATTTTGTATATGTATTGGTGTGCGCAGAAGTCTACCGCACACTCTGCCTTTCGGCCTACCTCGAAAACAAATTCTTTACGTACCCCCACTACCTGACTTAGACCTCCTTATTCTAGTCTTCTTGATCTGAGACATCATATGTCGTTCTCATATGAAGCGCCTCATATATACATGTATAATGGCATTCGACGCATCGGTTTATTTAAACTAGTTCCAGAATGGAGCAAACACAGACGCGACGCATCGTAATGCTATTCAAATGGGTGACGTCAGCACATATACGTTCATGTCCGACGCGCTTATTGTAGAACCAACTTTAGGTTGAGTCCACAATAGACTAAGAATATAAACGTGAACGTAACGTGTCCATTTAAAGGCCTTTCTCCAATAGGATCCTAAACTCTTGCGTTGCGTATGCATTGCGTCGGTTGCTATTGGCAACCAATGCTAAAATCAACGCGTCAGTCACGCAACGCAAAAGTTTAGGTTACTATTGGAGAAAGGCCTTAATGGAGCGTCTCCAATAGAAACCTAAGAGCATTCGTAAACGTATACGTATGACGTCACCAATGCCGAACTACATGGGAACCAACTCGATGTGTATGCAAGGCTTGTATATTCTGCACAGGCCCTTATGATGCGTCTTCAATGGGACCCTAAGAACAAGCGTTGCGTATACGTCTCGTTGGTTCTCATTTAGTTTAGTATTGGTGATGTCATACGTCTGTTTACGAATGCTTTAAGGGCCTGTCGAGAATAGACCAAAAACATGAACGTAAATATAACGTCACAATGTATTTTAAATGGATACGTTACGTTCACGTTTATGTTTTTGTCTATTCTGGACTCAACCTGAAGTATCTTCTGCAATGGACACATTCGTACGCAAACGTGTACGTTCCGTGTGACGTCAGCACGAAACGTTCACGTTCACGTACGAAGCAACCAAAGCTGAGTCCAGAATGAGCAAGTTACGCGGTACGTTAACGTTAACGTGTGATGTCACACATTTGAAATATCATTATGGCGTCAGCACGTTAACGTTATAACGTAACGTGTTCATTCTGGACTCTGCTTTATGTCGGTTTTACAATGGTTACATTTGTACATGTACGTGCACATGTACGTGCTGACGTCACAATGTTCTGCAAATAGGTGACGTCAGTACAGAACCTACACGTTCTCGTACACACGTGCCCATTGTAGAACCGACATAAATGCCTTTCTCCAATAGTAACCTAAACTTTTGCGTTGCGTGACTGACGCGTTGATTTTAGCATTGGTTGCCAATAGCAACCGATGCAATGCATACGCAACGCAAAAGTTTAGGATCCTATTGGAGAAAGGCTTTAAGGCCTTTCTCCAATAGGAACCTAAACTTTTGCGTTGCGTAACTGACGCGTTGATTTTAGCATTGGTTGCCAATAGCAACCGACGCAATGCATACGCAACGCAAGAGTTTAGGATCCTATTGGAGAAAGGCCTTTAAGGTTCCTATTGGAGACGCACGATTGGAGTTCCAGCTGAACGTTGCGCGGTGCGTGTCACTATGTATTACACGGGCTATGCGCGCTGTAAAAAATGTTTAAATAACCCAATTTTCCAATGCGTGCCATTTTTTTCTCAAACAAATATTATTCAGAAGGGTATTAAGTATGTGAAGCTTTTTTTCAACTTGAAATTCAATTGTTATCATGGTTTTTTATTTTTTGTTTATAAATAAACAAATCAATGTTTTTGCACAAAAATATCAATAAAACTATGGTTCAAGACAAGAAGAATACCGAAATCGAAGAAAATTATATATGAAAAAAGGTTTAAAATTTATGCATTTTTAGGTGTTGATTACAAAAAAAAAAAGCAAGCCCAATAAAATTGGAGTTGATGGTCCTGCCGTTGTCAATGTATTTTTCCACCAGAACATTTTTACGTATTTTGACGTGTAGAATATAAGAAAAAGTTAACAAACATGATAGGAAATTGTTTTAATTGAGTTTTTTTCGAAAAATAAAAATTGGATTTTATATCAAATAAGATCGCTGTGTATAAGGAACCCTCGATTTCATGAATAGTACGAGTGTAACTCGCATTTGTCTGATTTTTTTTACTGAAAGCACCTCTACTGCGCCATCTGTCCCTTCTTTCTGTAAGCGGGCAATCGTTTTTTGATAATAAAAGTTTTAAAAAGAAAATAAAAATAATAAAAATGCATAATTAGTTTTTGAAATAAATAAATAATTTTTTATTTAAAATTGTAACCTCTATTAGTTTTTAATAATTATCATAAACAAATTCTTTTATTTATATTTTTGTATTACAAATTTTTCAAAAAAAGTATAACTTAAATTATTTTTGATGATAAAATAATTTTTAACACTAATATAGTATTACCCCTCTATATAGGCAACCTGTTGCGTAAAGTCTATTTTTTTATGACAAGCTGTCAGATAATATTGACTATAGTTTTTGATTATGATTATAGTTTTTTGATAAAGAGACCTTCTTTCGATAGTGTCTAAATTTTTGTTTTAAATGATCAAAGTGAAAATTTTCAGTAAAAAAGGAAAAAGTGTTTAATAATTTTTTTACAAAATCCAGAAACATTATTTAAAAAAGGGCTCTTTTCCAAAAATCTATAGTAAATACAGATTTATGAAAAAATTTGTTTATTAAGATTCGGTGTTTTTACAAGCGTCAATATTATTTCCGCAATAAAAGTTGACAGCTTGTCCTAGAATTGGCACGTAACGCTATAGGTTGCCTATAGAAAGAGGTATTACTATTATACAATAAAAATTTCTTTTAGAAGCAAAAATTTTGAATATTATATTATTAAATATTAATTAATTATTATTATTAATTGATTAATTAATATTTTTAAATTTTTATAAAAATTTTTGTTGCAAATAATTTTTCAAATTTTTAATATTTTTCAAAATATAGTTTTAAAAACATATTAAAAATTTTTCTAAATACTCAAAAATAATATATATATTTAAAACTTATTATTAATATAAATAAACAATTTTTTTTGTTAATGTATCAAAATTAATATTTTTAAAAATGTTCATTTACAAAAAATTGTTTGTTTACCTTATAAGATTTCGATACAGGATAAAGTATTATCCCTTTCTGTAGGCAACCTGTCGTGGTACTGCCATTTTCTACAATAAGCTGTCAACTTTTGTCGCGGAAATAATATTGACACTCCTTCAAAAATTTTACACAGATAAACAAATTTTTTTTTAAATTCTTATTTGCTATTTTTTTTATAAAAAGCATTTTTCTTACTAAACTTTCGAAAAATTCTTTTTATAGAAAATATCTAATTTTATAATAAATTTTATTTCAACATCTCCTCTGTCGCCATCTGTGTTCTTGCTTAGAAAACACGTTTAGAACAAGATTTCTTGACTCAAATTCTCGCGTGGCAATACGTCTCTCAAGATATTCGTGAGACATGTGACGGCCATTTTCTGTAGCAAAGTGTCAGTTTTAATATTAGGATTAATTTTCTTGCTCGAGGAAACATCGAAATCTGGCAAACAAATATTTTCTAAAATCCTTATACCCTATAGTTTTTTGATAAAGAGCCTTTTTTTTGTAAAAGTGTTTGGTTTTTTTTTTAAAAAATGATAAAATTAAAATTTTTAAAAAAAGAGGGGAAAGTGTTTGAGAACCTCTGACAGTTTCTCCGTTCAGCACCCTTAACCATATCTTTATTCACTTCTTTTTTTTCAAAAAATTTAATATTAGAAATTTACAAAAAATTTCTTCATATTAAATCTACCACCCAAGGAGCACGGAATATTGCTTGAATGTCAAGGTGATATCAAGCGGGAATATTGTTGTGACATTCAGGCGATATCATAATGTCCGCTTCATGGGGACATTCTACGGTGATATTCTTGTGAAATTCGCGTGATATTTGTATGGTACTGAGGGAATATTCCCGTGAAATTCACGCAATATTAAGAAAATATTCCTGGGATATTAAGGGAATATCCCTGTGATATTGAGACAATATTCCTGTAATTTAGAAAATTCTAAAATGTTGTTTATTTTGAATATTTAATTAAACAAATAAATCAATAAAAAAAATTGAAATTTTGTTAGAATTTTATAAATTATCTTATTAATATCACTGTAATATTCCCTCAACATCAGAGGAATAATTCACTCAATATCACACAAATTTCACGGGAATATTCCCTCAATATCATACGAATCACACGTGAATATCACCGAGGAATGTCCCCGTAAAGACATTATGATATCGCCTGAATGTCACGGGAATATTCCCACTTGATATCAATGTTACAATCAACCAATATTCCGTGCTACTTGGGCGCTTAACTTTACTTTTCCCTTATGACAGCAACTACTAAATAATCTATGTGACGGTCTCTCACACAGAAAATGTAACACATAACAAAACTTACATTCTACATTCATCAAACCTAAATAATTCTGTGGAACCTTACTTTTATTGAAAACTTTAAGACATTATTGCATCTCCTACACTTTTTTATTTCGGTTATCGTTTTCACATGCCAAATTCTTTTCTTGACGCACTTTCTTTTCATCTTCCGTTTCCGTAGAAAATTTGTTCTTCTTACATGACAAATTATTTTCTTGACGCACTTTCTTTTCATCTTGAGTTTCCATTGATATTTTTCTTTCCCTACATGCCAAATTTTTATCCTTGTGTATTTTCTTTTCATCTTTAGTTTCTATAGATAATTTCTTTTTTTGCATGTCAAATTTTTTTTGCGCTCTTTCTTTTGTATTTCTGTTTCTGTTTCATTACGATTACGTTTTCTCAATCTACCATTCTCTTGTCTAATTATTTTCTGTTCATATGTAACTTCGCGCGTTGCCTTCCCTTTTCTTTAATTCCTAGAATTATCTTTTTATCAATTTCTTCACTCAGAAAATACTTCATTTCTGAATATTCAAGTGGTGAAATTTTGTTCATATTATTATTAGTTGTACGAATTATTTTCTCTTTACTAGTGTCATTTAGAGAATGTTTAATTTCTAAATATTGTGTTAATAGAACTCTGTTAATATTATTGCTGGGAAAAGTATTAAAACAGAACAAGGGTTCAAAATATTACTTTTAAGTTCCTGAGCTCGATTTATGAAAAGACGGTTCCAATCATTCTCTATTATCGAATTCCTATTGTGAGACGTTCTTATTGACGGAAAATGATTTAAGCGATTATTTTCAAACATTGACTTTAAATGGTTTCTCATTCTGTTATTATCAGTTTCATAATTTACGCTGCTTGACATTACGTTAAAAAATATAGATGTTGCAAATGCTATTGCATATACTCCACACTCAACATTACCAAAAGGTTGTTGATCAACAACTACAAAAACTACTGTTGGTTTAAAAGGGAACAATCTAATTAAATATTTCATTTGATGCACATTTAAACACCCCTCATTAAGGCTATAAAAGTATAAGTACTTTGCATATTGAAAAAAGAATTGGAATCTTTTCTTAATAAATCTTCAAATTTGTACATATGCATGTCATTTAACAATTTATTTCTATTTTTAACAATTTTTAAATCTTCATCACTCAAAATAACATACTCTTTTATGTTGGCCATAGTATACTTCGTTTAATTTTATTTTTGATTCATGAAAATCTAAATATCTTTAATCCTCTCGCTCACTCTCTCCAATATAACAAATTTTGCCATTTATTAAATATAACCAATTTTGCCTTTAATTCAATATAACAAATTTTGCCTTTTATCCAATACAACTACCAATATCCAATAGAATGAGAGAACTATGAATGAGTAACTACTGATCAGCCAATAAGTGCAAAAGGACACTCTTATATGATTAATCAGTAGTTCATTACAGATACCATATATACATATATATATACACTTGTATTAAAACCCCGGATTAATTACCACAAAAAAGCAACCCTTGGACAATAGAACCTTTGTTAAATAATCAATGAGAATTAACTCTGAGGACCCAAGTAATAATTTCTTTTCTCCCATTTATTACATGGAAAAATACCCTTAGATAATAGAACCTTTGTTGATAAGGATTAACTCTGAGAACTTAGGTAATAATTTTTAAATTTTTTTATTAAAATTTTCAGGGACTCTAATACAGGTATGCACACACATATATATATATATATATATATATATATATATATATATATATAGATATATTTATTTTTATTTTCAAAACAAAAAGGAAGAAGATTAAGATTTTAGACGAAGATATTCTTATGCCATTTTGAATTGTCTAGATAGAGAAACGCAATGTTAAACGAAGAAGTACTTATGTTATATTCCTTGGTGTAAGAAAGAAAGGTATGCGTTACCTATTTAGTTTTAGACTTTCTTTATAGTTTTTTTACGTGATAAAGACAGAAAGAAATTATTACCTGGGTCCTCAGAGTTATTAATTAATCCTCTTTAAAGGATTGCAGGTCAAGTGAACCCTCATTTGCAAAATAAAGATATATCTTTCTCTCTCCATAACTTGTTCTTTTCTCTGTCACCGAAAACCCAGCAGGGGTCCGGACGGAATGAATGAATGGACGGAATGAAGGAATGAATTCAAAGATTATTATAGTTAATTTTAAAATCAGCCACTCGGTATTCGATTCTACATAAAAAATTCTAAATTTTAAGCCCTAAGACTTTGCGATTGCTTTAAACCACGAGTGGACAAATCCATTTGCCTTTTCACGTGGAATGACCCATATATACACTTGTATTAAAACCCCGGATTAATTACCACAAAAATCCAACCCTTGGACAATAGAACCTTTGTTAAATAATCGATGAGAATTAACTCTGAGGACCCAGGTAATAATTTCTTTTCTCCCATTTATTACATGGAAAAATACCCTTAGACAATAGAACCTTTGTTGATAAGGATTAACTCTGAGAACTTAGGTAATAATTATTAAATTTTTTTTATTAAAATTTTCAGGGACTCTAATACAGGTATGCACACACATATATATATATATTTATTTTTATTTTCAAAACAAAAAGGAAAAAGATTAAGATTTTAGACGAAGATATTCTTATGCCATTTTGAATTGTCTAGATAGAGAAACGCAATGTTAAACGAAGAAGTACTTATGTTATATTCCTTGGTGTAAGAAAGAAAGGTATGCGTTACCTATTTAGTTTTAGACTTTCTTTATAGTTTTTTTTTCACGTGATAAAGACAGAAAGAAATTATTACCTGGGTCCTCAGAGTTATTAATTAATCCTCTTTAAAGGATTGCAGGTCAAGTGAACCCTCATTTGCAAAATAAAGATATATCTTTCTCTCTCCATAACTTGTTCTTTTTCTCTGTCACCGAAAACCCAGAAGGGCCGGACGGAATGAATGAATGGACGGAATGAAGGAATGAATTCAAAGATTATTATAGTTAATTATTCCTTGGAATTTCACGATTACGAGCATATGTTCTTCGAATTAAAAATTTCAATATTTAAAAATTTTATAATTTTCGTGAAAAACTCATTAAGGGCCATAAATATAAAATGTCATTAGGCCCAAGAACGCCTCTCAGGCTCCCTCGGTGCATGCGTCCCTCGAGCTCCGAATTTATATCCTGGCCGGTAGAGTAGAGGTATACAACTTCCCCATAAGGACGCAATCAATGATCGCCCGAAACAACATGAAACGTACCTTGTCTCCTCCCTAAACCAATAGGGTGCTCGCACAAGAAAAGGCGGAGCAGTGTGTAGGATGTGTTTCAAATGAGATAGAAAAAGACAGGAATTTCGCTCTTTCCTTTTCTAACTCATTTGAAACACATCCTGTGCACTGCTCCGACTTTTCTTGTGCGAACAGCCATAGCAAATTCTTACTGTCGAACTGTAAAGCCTTTTTTCTTTTTTCTTTCTATCTAAGAAGAGTCATATAAAACTATCCTTCACAGCTGATCGATCCCGGACAGAATGAACGAATGAAAGAATAAAAGAATTCTAAGATTATTATAGTAATGACGTAAATTTAATATAGAAATTTTTCGTTTGGGGCAAGTTATTATTGACATCTTTATTTTTATTATAATAATTATTTTTGTCATTATTATTGCCATTAACATTGCCATTATCACTGACACTATCATTGCCATTATCAATGCCATTTTTATTTTTTTTTTTGACATAATAATTTACATTCACACAACATGTAATAGTATACCATTCCCTGTGGGCAAAAAACCATGTTCGTTCTAAAAACGTTTTATGGACGTTCTTAGAACGTTTCATGTCCGCCAAATAATGTTCTGGAACATTTTAAGAACATGGATGTTCAAATAATGTTCCAGAACATTATTTAGTGGACATGAAACGTTCTAAAAACGTTTTTAGAACGAACATGGTTTTTTGCCCACAGGGTTATTATATTTAATTAGATATTCGTAATATTTAATTAGAAACATTATTATGTAATATTATATAATATCCAAATATTATTCATTATAACTTTGATATTTTAAAAATTATATACAATTATCATTGCCATTATCATTGCCATTTTTTTGACATAATAATTTACATTCACACAACATGTAATAGTGTACCATTATTATATTTAATTAGATATTCGTAATATTTAATTAGAAACATTATTATGTAATATTATATAATATCCAAATATTATTCATTATTACTTTGATATTTTAATAATTATATATAATACGTACTTCCTGAGAGTATTTCATGATAGACAACATTTCTGATATACAATTTATTCGATAATTCATTTGGTTAAGTATTGCGGAATCAACAGCATGAAGTTTTAAATGATTTTGCTTCCTCGTGGAGGAAGCTATGTAGTCCTTTCGTTTATAAACTTTTTAAAAATGGTGAAAACAAATTTTCCTCTATATAGAAACATGTTATATGAGATCCTGATCAATTGTCCGGATGTATGTATGTGTGTGTGTATGTGTGTGTGTGTGTGTGTGTGTGTATGTGTGTGTGGATCGTTTTTGTGAACACGATATCTTTAACAGGTTTTAATGGATTTGGATAAAATTTGGTAGGCTTATTTAACACATTAATCTCTCAAAAATGACGAGAGGATTTTTAAAAATACCCCAAAAAAAAAATTTTATCGTCTTTTTTCCAAAAATTTTTTTTTAATTGAAAAAATTTTTAAATCGAAAAATTTAAGGTAATATATAATATAATCGTCTTCTTTATGTCAAGATGAATCGATTGATATATATAAAGTATAGATTTGATTGAAATTTAAAGAATTAAAGAAAGTTAAAAAATCAAAAATTCTCATTTTAGCTAAAAAATGATGTGTTTATTTAAATTCATGTTTCTATATGAAATAATTTTATTCCCTGCATTGAAACGAATTGGTTGGTATATATAAAGTATAGATTTGATTTAAAATTTGAGAATTAATAAAAATTGAGAAATTGAAAATTCATATTTTAGCTAAAAAATTTTGTGTTTTTTTTAAATACAAGTTGATGAATAAAATAATTGTATTCCTTGCATTAAAACGAATCGATTCGTATATATAAAGTTTATGTTACACTCAAAATTAATTAAAATTTTCTTTATTTTTAAAAAAATTTAATTAATTTAAAACATTTTTAACTCGAAATTTTTTAAATCAATCAATTGAATTGGACAAATTCATTGCTTCCTTCACGAGGAAGCAAATTTTTTGCTTCACACAATGAGGAAGCATAATGTTTATGAAATAAACATAAAGGACCCCCTCCTTGTTTAGATTTTACTCGAGAACAACCAACATATATTTGACCATGACCAAATGTTGAAATTGGTAAATATATTCCTACTTTATCAAAAGTTTGACCTTGAGATTTATTAATAGTCATTGCATAAGCAAGTCTAATTGGAAATTGTCGTCTTATCATTTTGAAAGGATATGTGTCTTGTGAAGGGGATAAATCAATACGAGGAATAAAAACTATTACACCTTTAAATTTTCCAGTTTTTATTTCTGCTAAAATGACTTTTTTCAATAAAGATTTTACAACTAATCTAGTTCCATTACATAATCCCTGAACCAAATTCATATTTCTTAAAAGCATAATTATACATCCTACTTTCAATGTTAATTTATATGGTGGCAAACCATCTGGTGTTTGACTATTTAAAAATTCTATTGGAATGATACTATTAATATCTGTTGGATCATCATTAACATGTGAATCAATACTATAATAAACTACTTCTTCTCCGTGTAATTTTGACCAATTACGTCCATTCATGTCTAATACTTCAAAATTGGTTAGTGAAAGAATGCAAGAAGTATAAACTGAAACATCATTTTGATTTATTGAGGATTCATATATTTTCATCAATTAAATTACCATTGGATATTAAATCTTGTGGTATTTCTAAGACATTATTTTCTCTTTCGAACTTACTTTGAGCTTTACCATCACCAACATTTAATAACCAATTTGAAAATTCAATTTCATTTTTATCTAATCTAACGTTTGCATGTAAAGTCATTGCTTTAAAGAGATGCCATAACTTACTATTTTTCACACATGCTTCAACTATATGAGTACGACTACCATGTGGAACAATTGGCAAAGTTTGTCTAAAATCTCCTGACAATAAAATAACTTTACCTCCAAACGGTTTACAACATTTTGTGATATCTCTTAACATACATACATTCTACAGCTTGTAAGGCATATTTAGGTGCCATTTTTATTTCATCCCAAATAATTATTTTAGCAATTCTTAAAAGTTGAGCATGTTTTGATGTCCCATTTATATTACATGTTGAATTTTTATTAATTGGTATAGGAAATTTAAAAACAGAATGTGACGTTCGTCCACCTTTTAGAAGATTAGCAGCTATACCAGTCCATGCAACTGATATAACTACTAATTCCTCACCTTCAAGAGTAGTAATAATTGTATTATGTAAATAACTTTTACCACTACCTCCACATCCATCAATAAAGAAATATCCATTATTATTGTCTTCATCATGAACTGCCAACATAACATCATTAAAAACTTTACGCTGTTCATTATTCAAACTTTTATTAAGAATATCAGACTCTTCTTTGATCAATTTTAATGATAACGCTTTATCTTCTACACATACATAAAAATAATGTTCAATAATTTTTTCATTAATATTTGTCAATTGAAGTTGATGTAACGCAAAACCATGAAAATTAAGTACTTCATTAATTAAAGTTTACGATTTTTGAATTGACACTTCTACAGATATATTATTATCAAAAATCATGTGTTCTTTATATTTATTCCATAAAGAAAGAGCATTTGCGGGCAATCCAAACACACATATATATGCAAATAAGCGACAAAGTTCTTTAGGGAATTTCATGCTTACAGCTTCAGTTAAACAGTTATCTCATTCATTATCGTCTATCATCAAATTTCTTGCACGAGCTGCTTCAATAAAAGTGTTATATGTGATACCTTCATATGTCTTTACGTTTTCAAAAGATTTAGCACCACGTACATAAAGTAGTAACGTTCTTAAAAAATAACGTTCAATATCTTTCGGGCTACCAAAATACATACGACAAATTATAGATTTCCTTAATTGACAACGCACTTTTCAAGTCTGTGATGATTTCAGAAAAACATAGTGATGTGGTATTTATGTGTATTTAAATTTATTAAATGCTTCTTCCTCTAATCCTTCTTTAAAATATATAGATTGTTGATTAGGAAGATGTATAGCTAATCTTTTGGTTGCATGTGATTGATCATGCATCTTAAATCCATATCATCTATGCATTGCTTCCGGTGGACATACATAACGTGTATTTTTAATAATGTTGAACTTCATCATATACCATTTCCTGACTGCAATCATTATAACCTATTATTGCAGAATCGTGACCCGTAAAACAATATTTGAATATATATTTCATCCTATCTGTATCACCACATACTTCAGGATTAATATGAGATTCAAATTTTGTACTTAAGTATGGATTGTATGGTATAATCATTGAATTGTCCGCAACACATTTAATTGACCCATCCTTGTTATAAAAGATAATTTTTTTACCATCATCTCTTCGCCTATACTGCGGATAATTTTTAGAACCATATGTTGTTTTTGTACAAAATGGTTTTAGGTAATTTTAGTACAAATTTTTTTTTCCAAATCCATGCATGGCGAATTTAAATTTAGATTTCCACAAGGCCCATGAACTTGTAATTGCTTTACAATATTAAGAAGTTTTGGATTTTTCTTTTCATCTGGTATTTCAGCACATATTTTTTGTCTACAGTTTCTGCATCACGAATTGCAAACTGTTTATCTAAAAAAACCAATAAATGTATATGTGGTAATCCACGCTTCTGAAACTCAATTACGTATATAAACGCAATAACTGGACCAAAAATTTCATTTTCTTTTATTTCCTTCATAAGTTCATGTAGTTTTCTTTCAAAAACTCTAGCTACTATATCAGACCGATCAGAAGCAATTTTAACAGACAACAAATTTTCTGTAATTTCAGGCCATTTCGGATTACATGTCATCGTATTAAACAAAAAAATATAATAGAAAAATATTTTTCTCAAGTACAAAATGAAAATTAAAATTTGAATGAAAATAGTTAAAACATACAAAAAATGTTTGAAATTATTATGTGAAAGTCAAATTTTTTTATCTTTTTTTGTTGCATTGTTATTATTGATTTGTCACGGTGGTACCTAAAAAATTTTAATTTTTCTTGTATTGTGGTGAAATTTACTTCTTGTAAATTTTAACACAATACTTTGATAATAAAACTCAATCGTCAGCATAATGCGATGGGAACGGACTCGGGCCTTGTTCTTGGAATGTCATGTGTGCACATATTATTATTATAACTATTTAGAATAAAAATGTAAATCGTAAATATCACCAATAGATATATGTGCATGTACTCTAATATAAGTTCAAATTTCTACGGGCGTTCATAATTAAATATAACCTTAAAAGTGAAAATCATTATATATATGAAATATAATCGAAAATCTTTGATTTTAATGTTGCGAATGTTGCGAGTGCGTTAACGAACATTGCGGCAGCGTTCCAAATGCGTTGGACGTTGCGGCAATGTTCCCAAACCACAATTGTAAAAGGTAGCAAATGGGAATGTTGCGAATGTGTTAATGAACATTCCCACATAGCACGACTTCTTGCTGTGAGGTTACTGTAAGGATATCTGTAGGGTTTGTAAGGTTACTGTGTAAGCCTGCAGTAAACTTGAGGTCATCTTAAAACTTCCGCCTTACAGTAAGCTTACACAGTAAAGCTAAGGTAAGCTTACACAGTAAAGCTAAGGTAAGCTTACACAGTAAGGTCATGGTAAGTTTACATGGTAAGGTTGTGGTAAGCTTACACGGTAAGGTAGTTGTAAGCTTCCTTTAAGGTTACTGTAAGGTTGATGTACCACAACCTTACCATGTAAACTTACCACGACCTTACTGCGTAAGCTTACCTTAGCTTTACTGTGTAAGCTTACTGTAAGGCGGAAGTTTTAAGATGACCTCAAGTTTACTGCAGGCTTACACAGTAACCTTACAAACCCTACAGATATCCTTACAGTAACCTCACAGCAAGAAGTCGTGCTATGTGGGTTGCGGCAGCGCTCTGAGTGCATTAAACGTTGCGGCAATGTTCCCCACTTAAAATTGAAGAAAGTAGCGAACGGTAATGTTGCAAATATTGCGAGTGCATTAACGAACATTGCGGCAGCGCCCTGAGTGCGTTGGACGTTGCGGCAATGTTCACAAACCAAAATTGTAAAAGTTAGTAAATGCGAATGTTGCGAATGTGTTAGTGAACATTGCGGCAGCGTTCTGAGCGCATTAAACGTTGCGGCAATGTTCCCCACTAAAAATTGAAGAAAGTAGCGAACGGTAATGTTGCGAATATTGCGAGTGCGTTAACGAACGTTGCGGCAGCACCCTGAATGCATTGGACGCTGCGGCAATGTTCATAATTAAAAATTTGAAGGAATTATTGATTGAAAATGATAACAATAGATACCTTATTTTGTGAGGCACGATATTATCACTTGTGGGTCTTAAATGAGTATAGATAGGCGTAGAAACCACATTAGAAATTGGACTTCTCACGAATTATAGTTAAAACAAATCTACGCGATGAGCTTTTTTTCTTGAACGTAATTCTTCAGTTTCCGATCCTTTCTTACTTCACCCCTTTTTATTACGTATTCTGGGCCTAACAATCTTACATGCCCACGACAACACAACATCAAGGTTGTAATTGTCGCAAATGAAAAAGGGGTAAAAATACCCAAAATCAAAACATTTTCCAACAAGGAAAATTCATAAAATAAATCCAAAAAAAAGAAAAACAACAAGTCTTTCAATAATAATTTATGCTTGATTTTATTAAGTGCATATTATTATATTTGGCTATAACTGTTAACAGAAAACGAAAACTCAGCATTATTGGCATAGTAACAGGCCCAGAGCTCACGCCTTATTCACGTGTTAAAAACCCTTAGTCCACAAAATTTTCCCACCTGAAGTCTCTATATGTTCATATAAAAGAGCATCGCGGAAGTCAATTAATTTAGTACAACTCTCATTCGCGAGTCAGCTCTGAAATTTTTCAGAGGCATAAAAACGATTTTGAGACGCCGGGACTAAGCCCGTCCGTGAGTCGGATTTCCAATTTTTACAATCCACTACATAGATAGTGATTAAAATTGGACGGACGTAAAGTTAAAATGAATACTTCACGCCGACGAAGTCCAACGGAAGTCGTCTTTAATAAAAATCCAATAATTTGAATAAAATCAAATTATTGAATTTTTGTCTTTTTGACCGGCCAGTCCGCACGTGTGGTGGCTGCGCTGTTTAAATTCGGTGGACCCGTGAGTGCATTCTTGTGCGCTACCAATAGACATTTTCGCGCTTTGATAAGTGTGCATATTTTTCCGCCCGTCGGATAGCAGCTCGACGCCACGCCCTCGTTAGCTAGCGACGGTAGAATAAGCAGTATAGTAAGTTTTTAAAACATGTATCGTTCCTTCTTCTTATCTTACTGTATCATTTCTATATTTTAAATTCGAGATTCCTTTTTGATAAAATAAATGTATAAAAGGGTCTTAATTGTTTTATTGTTTATTGTTTTATCCCTTAAAATTCAATTTCAAATAACGTAACTTGGCAGTTTCTTTTAAAATAGGATACACGATCCCATAAAAATAAACGGAATTTTTTTTAATTTCGGCAGCTTGGTGCCTCCAGGACATAAGAAATAATAATTTTTATAATTAATATTTTTTTCGGTTCGTAACATGATTAAAAAGCAAAAAAAAGATTGAGAGAACAAGTATGACAGTATATAATAAAAAACTAACATTTATGGATTCAAATGATATTTGACAAAAGTCATTATAAATTAAATTAATAATTTTTTTGAAAAATTAAAATCAAGAAAATTAACGATTCAAATAAACTATTTTATAGTTCTTACAGAACCTGAAAATCGTATAAAACCTAGAATTTTAAAAAATTTATAAATTTTTCTAGTTTAAAAATAGTTTTTAATGAAAATCAATTTTTTTCATTGAACATTTTTTCAGAAAAAAATTTTAAAACAATTTATACGTGAAAAATTAATTAAACATTTCACTGGAATTTTCTAAAATTTGACTTTAAAAATCTGGAAAAGACTTGAAATTTTAAATTTAGATTTCTGTAAAAATCCTGATTTTTCTTTAAGTACAAGATTGACATTAGAAAATACCTTTTTTGATAATATTCTGATTTATATATTTGTTCAAATTTTTTGATGGATGTTTTAGCCATATTTTTACCCCACTCAGTCAATTGAAATGTCTCAATTTTATGTCGCGGGTCTAAAATTAAAACAACACAATACACCCAGTGGAATTTTCTATAATGTTTTAAAAGTTTTTCGATGGCTACTTCTAAGGCTTTTAAAATAATTTTATCTATTTGCGTTCTGTCATTTTTTAAAATCAGGTTGTTCTTTGGATTTTCGAGTTTATCCAGCAATAAATTAAATCCTATAATTACGGACGGTAGAGTTACGTATTTCTCTCCACTCAATTTGATTGATAAAATATTCCAAATATTTGCTTGCTTCTTCTAAAACTTGCCACTCTAGGGCAGAAATAACGAATTTTTGTAGATCGAAGTTATTCTTGCAAAGCATATTTAGTGCTGGTTTCATTCGAAATGCTAAGTTCAGCATATTGTAGGTGGAATTCCATCGAGTCGATACGTCAATTTTTGGAGTTAGAA
Source organism: Leptopilina boulardi (assembly GCF_019393585.1). NCBI lineage: Eukaryota > Metazoa > Arthropoda > Insecta > Hymenoptera > Figitidae > Leptopilina > Leptopilina boulardi. Next base: position 289,531 of record NW_026137768.1, read on the forward strand.
ATTTGACATTGCACACAGAGCAACATGAACTTAATTTATTCCTTCTTTGCTCTGAATTCTTCAGGAGACTAAATAAGGATCTAAGTTTAGAGAGATGAGAGATTCTGCCCAAATCTTCAGAGTAAAACTTTTCATTATCTTCCTTTTTTTCATCATCAGTTTCAGTTTCTTCGCCATAGCTATTTTCATCTGATTCTTCAATGTCATCGATTCGTAGTATTTTTAAAAAATCTTGAATGGCTAGATTTAAAATATGTGCAAAGCAACGATAATGTTGTTCCTTGGCATTAAAATTGATCATTATTTTTGACAGTTCTTCCATAAACTTAGTATTTGCAGTAACATTTTCCATGGTTATCCCTTGCACTTTATTCTCTAAGTTGTATTTAATCATGGTGTTGTAAAATAATTGTGCTATATCACGTCCAGTGAGTTTTCCATTGGCAGGTAAAAAATCAATTACTAGGGAATGTAAAATCCATTTGTCATTAATAAAATGAGCCGTAATGCCATAATACGAACGATATGCTAGCGATGACCAACCATCTATAGTGAAAGAAATTTTAGAAGAATTTTCTAGCGAGATTTTTAAAACCACCTCTTGTTTTTCTTTATATCGTTTTTCGCATTGCGATTTTAAAAAAGAGCGTAAGGGCAACTTAATTTCTGGTTTCAAATAATGGAAAACATCTTCAGTCTTTTGATCCTCAAAAAATGAAAATGGCAAATATTTCGCTGTCACCAAATCAACAATCATAACATCAAATGTGTCTTGATCAAAAGTCTAATTTAAAAAAAGGTCAGTTATTATAAATAACATTCATATTACCTTTAAAAATATTGTGAACTTTTATTTGTAATAAATAATTAAGCTCAGAAATATTTTAAATAACTATAAATTACATTTAATTACTCAATAATAAGTCTCGTCACCTTTCTGTATAAAAATAAAGAATAAATAAAAATAAAATAATTCTTTATACAACTTGTTATAATTAAAGTAAGATAAATTGTAATTGTATAATTATACTTATGATGACAAAACGGCAAGAAAAAAAATTTTAAAAATCCTATTTCATTTAAAAAATTTTTAATACTTGAATTAAAACCTTATCAGAGGGATAAGTTGCAGAATATTCCTTTGGGTGGTAATTTTTGAGATGTCGCTTCAAATCAGATGTATTTGAATCTTTCATTTTAATAATTATTTGTTTCTCGGTATACATTTTACATATTCCATATTTCATATCATCTTGAATAAAATATTTATATGAAGAATCCAATGACAAACCACCATTTCTACGCTTCCTCGATTTAAAAACTTCTTCAATGAGTCGATTGTCTACATCACTGAAAATATGTAAATTTAAAAAATAATATATTTTAATGAAAAAACTATGATTTTATTTCATTAACTACTTTTTATTTGTTTCTAAAATTTGTCAAGTTGACTCTTGTTCTTCTGAGATTTCCATTTTTTAAATATGTTACTTCAATTATTTATTTTATATTATCCGTCCGAGCACGGACCTGGGTCGTTTTTGAACCAGGAAAAATTTCAAATTGCTGTAATTCCAAAAACGGCCGCCTAAGGCGCCCTTATGCATTGGTAAAAAAAGTTGTGATTTCCCTGAACCTCTCTACCGAATTGTAGAACAGCGGTGTCCCTTGTGTCGTCAAAAGAAGTGCTTCAACATGCGTACGGACAAAAAGGACCCAGGTCCGGACTCGGAAGGTGCAAAAAGTGTAAATAATTTTTTTTTCTGTTTTTCTTTAAAATTTGTTTTTTTAATGTAAAAATGTTTGTTATAATATAAAGAAGTTTTAAAAAATAATTAAAATGTAAGAAAAAAATTTTTTTTTGATCGAAAAATTCTTTTTGACATTTTTATGTAGTTTTTTATATAAGAATGTTTGTATTTTATAATTTAAAACGTTTTTAATAATAATGTAATTTAATAATAATGAAATAAGTAAAACAAATGTAAAAAATATTTTAAAGAAAAGGATTTTTGCAGTTTTCTGTATCGATTGCTCCAATAAATAAAATTGTGATTAAAAACTACAGTATTGAGTTTTTACTGGTTTATGCCTATTTTACAATTATTTTTTTCATTAAAAAAAGTCAATATAATTTTTAATTGAAAATTTTGAAGTAATTTTTTATCATTTTTCAAGTTAAAAAATTAAGCTTTATTTGTAAACAAAATTAAATGTACTATTTTTTATGACAGCCACAATCTTCACCTTTAATTTTTTAATTTTAATTTTTAATTTTCACTTTTGAATTTTTTTTTTAAACAAAATTGTTACTTCAATTACAAGGATTAATGAAGATCTATAAATTTTTTCAATTTTTTTAAAGCATTTTTTCTACCTCTAAATACGACAAGACGAAAACGACCCAGGTCCAGGCTCGGAGGGTTATATTAGCATATTTTATTTATATTTGTTTTCAAATGTCAAAACACTCTTATATGACAGATGTTATCGCTCGTTGTTACAGGCGATGTCCAAGTTAGCCCCGTGTGGGGAAGCACTATACCCCCACTCTACCGGCCGGGCCATAAACACGGAGCTCGAGGGACGCATGCACCGCGGGGGGCCTAAGCAGCGTTCTCGGGCCTAATGACATTTTATATTTATGGCCCCTAATGAGTTTTTCATGAAAATTATAAAATTTTTAATATAAACAATTTTTAATTTTTTTTAACATATTCACATTCCTCATAATTTCACGATTACGAGCATGTGTTGTCCCAATTAAAAATGTTAATATTTAAAATGTTAATAATTTTTATAGAATTATGTCGCCTGAATCCCCCAGTATCGATCTAGTCATGATCCCGAATAACTTTCTTAATAAAAATTAAATCTTTTCAAATATCAACATTTTTACCCCTCATTTTTTTGCGATTCAGACATATTTTTTTTAAATGTTGAAATTTAAAAAGTTTTAATTTTTTTTAATCACAATTTTTCCTTCACAATTTTTCCAGGCTTAGAACTGGTCATTTTATTCTAAAATACATAGTTGCATGTATTACACTTTCAAATATCTTAAACATGTGACCGATTTTGATCAAATTTTGGTTTTATCTTGTTTTAAATGAACGCGCTATTTTTGATTTTGTTTTGTTTATTTTTTTTTACCTGTCAGTCTATTGTTGACTTCTAAACTAGAGGTGGAACCTGCGCGTGCTTTCCTTGCGATCGAATCGGAAACGATTCAAGGTAAACCCTTATTAATTTTTGAAAATTATAAATTTCGCTTCCATAAATTCTATGCTGGTGGTGGACTTCGGTGGAGGTGTGTTTTTATTAATTGAGTAGCTGCCTGCAATAACTCGCCGAGCGCTTGGCCGATCGCTCTAACGCCAGTCAAACGTTCAAAAACGTGAAAAAAATGAAAAATCAAAATTTTGATTTTTGAAAAGTGCAATCTTGTAGGACATAAGATGGCGCATCTTTTTTCCTTTGAGTTTTTTTTGTAGATCAAAAAATAGAGTTAATATATGCAAAACACTTAAAAATTTTATTTCACAAATTTCATTCAATTTTTAAACATAAATCATAGTATCTTTGACAAATTTCAATGAATCTTATTGAAAATTAATATACATACGTATTTAGGTCCATAGAAGACGACAACATAATCAAAAATATTAAAATCATCAATTGTTTATTTATAATTAATTGTAAATGAAGACTTGTCAATAATAATGTTTACTTACCTTTGTCGACATAAAGTGTGTGGGGAACTTCAGAGTTGAAGAAACTTCCAGTGAGACATTTGTTTATCATAATGTAAGGAAGTTTTTTGTAAAATATAAAAACAATTTATCAACAACTTTAGAAAATATAGAACGTTTAAGGAATCATGCGCGACGCGCTAGCGAGTCTCCGCGCGGAGAATTGCACACAAGAGTTGTAGAGGACCGAAAATACAGAAACAAATATTGTCACTACATTCTTAGAAATGTTTTTCAAATAAAATATGTGTTAATTTGATGAAAATGCAAATTAAATTTGAACAACTTTTTTTTTAATATTTACTAAATAATCAATAGTTTTAAAATATTTTGGTGCTTGTATGTACTGTTTGTGCAGTTTGCAAATAAGTTTTTTATTAATTAATATTAAGGTATATCTTTATTTTCTGTTTCTTCATTTTTTTAAGAAATTAGTGTATTGTTACATATCAACAGTGATAGTATGTTGGCTCCATTTTCAAAACATAATATATCACAACATAACATAACGTCCTTCTTAACTCTTGTGTGCAATTCTCCGCGCGGAGACTCGCTAGTGCATCGCGCATGTTTTCTTAAACGTTCTATATTTTCTAAAGTTGTTGATAAATTGTTTTTATATTTTACAAAAAACTTCCTTACATTATGATAAACAAATGTCTCACTGGAAGTTTCTTCAACTCTGAAGTTCCCCACACACTTTATGTCGACAAAGGTAAGTAAACATTATTATTGACAAGTCTTCATTTACAATTAATTATAAATAAACAATTGATGATTTTAATATTTTTGATTATGTTGTCGTCTTCTATGGACCTAAATACGTATGTATATTAATTTTCAATAAGATTCATTGAAATTTGTCAAAGATACTATGATTTATGTTTAAAAATTGAATGAAATTTGTGAAATAAAATTTTTAAGTGTTTTGCATATATTAACTCTATTTTTTGATCTACAAGCGGCCAAGCGCTCGGCGAGTTATTGCAGGCAGCTACTCAATTGTAAATCCTTTTTATGTTCTTCAAATAGTGTACCGCGTTCAATATTTCTTGATAAAAGTTGCTTAATCCACAGTCATCCTCCTGTAGATATTGTAAACTTGCAAAAACAATCCTTAAGAACTGGTGTTAAACGTTAAAGCATTGGATAATTCCTGTGAAAAGCCGGCAAAATTAATTTATTCTTGTATAACGCCCGAACATAAAGATTTAAGCATTAAAGATTTTAGAAATGTTAAAAAAATTTTATATCGTGAACGTAGAAAAATGTTCCCTACACTTCCTTCGAATTTGTTAGAAACTCACATTTCTCTTTATAAAATGTCAGTAAAAACTAAATTTAATGAAAATTTTGTACTTTTAAATGATAATTTATCAAATTTAATAATTTTTGGAACTATGAACAATTTAAAATTTCTTGCAGAATCGGAAACCATCTACCCTGATAGATCATTCGATTATGCAACTGCTTTTTATAAACATATTTTTACTTTGCACGGCTTTTTTAATGGGCATTATATACCTCTTGCTTTTTGTTTACTCCCAAATAAACGCGAAACAACTTATATTGATTGTTTCAAGAAACTTTGCATGCTTTGTGAGGAGAATGGCTTTCATTTAAATCCATCCGCTTTAGTTGTAGATTTTGAAGTTGCAATTCATAATTCCATAAAAACTGTTTGGCCAAGTTCAACGATTATTGGATGTTATTTCCATTTGTCTCAATCGTGGTTCAGGAAAATTCAAGAGCTTGGGCTTGTAGTAGATTATAAAAATAATGATTCTGCAATTGGTGAATGGTTACGCGTTTGCTTCGGTTTAATGTTTTTAGATCCGCAAGAAGTAAAACATTGCTTTACTTTTGATTTGCTATCGTGTATTCCTTTAGATGACAGGGTGATAAAATTCGCGGATTATTTAACTTCTAATTATATTCGTGATGAAGCACGTTTTTCTCCTAAGATCTGGGCCTAAAAAACTGCTGCTTTAACAAGAACGACTAATGCATGTGAATCATTTCATTCACACTTTAATAAGTCGTTCTATCATACGCATCCATCAATTTACAAAACGATGGAAGTTTTGCTGGAAGTTCAAGTTGAAACTCAATTTAAATGTAACAGCATCCTTACGCACTATACATTTCAAAACTCTTATTAAAAAAAAATATATAATCATGTTTTGAATAAAATTAACGAGTTCAATGACAATAAAATAAATCGTTTAGAATTCGTGAAATCTGTTTCCCGATATTATTAACTTAATTAATTTAATTAATAATTAATGGTATTTTATATCACTGATTCTTTCAGTGAGCTTTTTCAGAAATTTTGCCAAAGAAAAACACATCTCATGAAAACAAACTGCAAACAACAAACATACAAAGGTATGAAAAACTGTGCTTTTTAAGCGCATTTTGTTACAAACACACCAGCTTTCAAAGCTGCGAATTAGAAAATAATTATTGTGCTTTTTAAGCGCATTTGTAAATATATATATACATATACATATATAAAAGTATATGAATTTAAAAATGACTTATAATTTTTTATTATTTTTAAAAAATAAAAAAACACATTTCTTAAACATGCCAGTACACTGAACGAAAATATACATTAAATTTCAATAAGATGTTAAAATTGAAATCTAATATACATTTTCTTTCAGTGTATCTGCCAGTCCGAAACCTGGAAAAATTGCGAAGGAAAAATTGTGATTAACAAAAAATTAAAACTTTTTAAATTTAACATTTAAAAAAAAATTATGTCTGAATCCCAAAAAAATGAGGGGTAAGAAATGTTGATATGTGAAAAGATTTAATTTTTATTAAAAAAGTTATATTTTTTCATTTAGATTATAGATCCGTGTTTTCCGAGGGGGAGGAGGTCAAAGTTTTGGGATTTTACAGTACACCGCAAGTTGTAATAATTTTTAGGGTTTCGTAACCCAGGGCCGAAAGCCTTATAGTTTCATTTTGGCGTCCGTCCGTCCGTCGTACATGGTAACCGCTTTCATGGCAATAGTTACTTACTATGCCAAAAGTTACTTACTATGACAATAGTTAGCATAGCAACAGTTACTATGGCAATAGTTGCTACGGCAATAGTTGCTATGGCAATAGTTGCTATGGCAATAGTTGCTATGGCAATAGTTGCTATGGTAATAGTTGCTATAAAAATAGTTGCTATGGCAATAGTTGCTATAATTCATTCGATTCTAAAGAAAAAAATGTCTTAAGCAATCTATTTATTATATTCCAAAGTTTTTAGTTTTATTATGCTTCTTTTATCTTAATTAGTTTCATAAAAAAAAGATTACTTACTTTTACAGATGAAAATAAGTTTTTTCTTCTTACAATCAGTTGAACACTACCGAACATTAAATAAATGCACACTTTTTTTATTAATAATTATTAAACTGAATAAAATTATTTCTAACTAATTATCAAGTAAAAATATTGAAAATGAATTGGACATGCGCTATCTATGTAAACCAATAAGAAAATCATTTTCCTTTTTGTTTGTATATTGAAGTAGAGAGAAGGAAGAATTTAAAAATTTTATTGGTTTACACTTCTCTCTCTCTCTTACTTTTGTCTCTTTTGTTGACACCATAAAGGAGGGCTAAATATCCCACTTTTTAAATGTGGGCTGACAAAATGGTTTCCGCTTCTCCCTCTCTCTCTCTAGTTGACACCATAAGGATCCCACTCTTCAAATGCGGTGAGAAAGAATTTTATATAGTAATACATGCGGACAGACAAAATATATATAGAACATGCGGGACAGACAGCCACTTGAAATTATTAACTATAATAATCTTGGTATTCATTCATTCATTCATTCCGTCCGGACCCCTGCTGGGTTTTCGGTGACAGAGAAAGGAACAAGTTATGGAGAGAGAAAGATATATCTTTATTTTGCAAAAAATGAGGGTTCGCTTGACCTGCAATCTTTTAAAGAGGATTAATTAATAACTCTGAGGACCCAGGTAATAATTTCTTTCTCCCTTTATCACGTGAAAAAACTATAAAGAAAGTCTAAAACTGAATAGGTAACGCATACCTTTCTTTCTTACACCAAGGAATATAACATAAGTACTTCTTCGTTTAACATTGCGTTTCTCTATCTAGACAATTCAAAATGGCATAAGATCACTTTTTTTCAATTTTATATATTTTTGTCCACTTTTTGGTATTACCATAAAGTTTGAACTCTTTTCCACATAATGCATATATTCTATTTAAATTATATTGTGATTAAATAGAAAAATTTCAAGTTTTTGGAACTTGATACATTTTTCTTGTTTTCAAGGTTTGTGTTAAACAGTGGGACACCTATTATTAAATAATGAATATTTGTTTCAATAATAATATTCTGCTTCATACTTTATAAATATATATGTTTTGCATTAAATAACGTTAACAAATGTTGCAAAACACTTATATTTTAATAATATTTTACATTTTTATAATACGATGTCAAGTTTCATATAAAAAATTGTTATTATTTTTTTTTACGTTTACAGTACTGCTGATCATACGTCATAATTTCGTCATAACATAAAAACAATTTGGAGGAAAATTTGAATAGTCGTTCTCTTATCAAGTGTTATTTTTCAAATGTTGCCGAACAATAATTGTAATAATTATAAATTTTGAATTTTTTAATGTTTTTTAGCATAAAAAATCACATTTTTAGTCGCTGTGTAAGTATAAATGCGCATGCGTATAGATAGTGTGTTGTCATAAACATGGTTTACATTTAAATTTTGGTCGAGTTTCTTTAGTAGTTTTTCAGAAAATTAAAGTGACCTACTGTTTAAACTGTCCCACTGTTTATCACTCTCCCCTACCTGTATTAGAGCCCCAGAAAATTTTAATAAAAAAATTTAAAAATTATTACCTGGCCCCTCAGAATTAATCTTCATTAACAAAGGCTCTATTGTCCAAGGATTGGTATTGTTTGTGGTAATTGTTCTGAGAGTCTAATACTGGTATATACATATTTTTTTTATTTTGAAAACAGAAAGAAAGAAGAGTAAGATTTTTAGGCGAAGATATTCTTATGTTATTTTGAATCCTCTGGATAGAGAAATGCAATATTAAATGAAAATTATATGTTATATTCCTTGATGTGAGAAAGAAAGATATACATTACCTCTTCAGTTTTTGACTTTTATCTTTATATTTCCTTGTGATAATACACGGAAAAAATTTCGAGACGTCGGACGTGCCGATGTCAATGTAAACCTACTGTACATTTCATTATGTATTCAGAGTTAATCTTCATTAACAAAGGTTCTATTGGCCAAGGGTTGGTACATCTTTATTTTTCTATATAATAAATGTGAAAAAAGAAATTATTACCTGGGTCCTCAGAGTTAATCCCCATTAACAAAGGCTATATTGTCCAATGGTTGGTTTTTTTGTGGTATTTGTTCCGGGGTTTTAATACAGGTATAAATACGTATATATGTTATTTGTAATGAACTAGTGATTACTCATATAAGAGTGTCCTTTTTGCACTTATTGGCTGATCAGTAGTTACTGATTCATAGTTACTCATAGTTCTCTCATTCTTTTGGATATTTGGTAGTTTTATTGGATAAAAGGCAAAATTGGTTATATTGGATTAAAGGCAAAATTGGTTATATTTAGTAAAAGGTAAAATTAATTGTATTGAATTAAAGGAAAAATTGCTTATTTTTAATAAAAGGTAAAATTGGTTGTATTGAATTAAAGACAAAATTGGTTATTTTTAATAAAAGGTAAAATTGGTTGTATTGAATTAAAGACAAAATTGGTTATATTAGAGAGAGTGAGCAAAAGGGTTAAAGATATTTAGATTTTCATCAATCAAAAATAAAATTAAACGAAGTATACTATGGCCAACATAAAAGAGTATGTTATTTTAAGTGATAAAGATTTAAAAATTATTGAAAATAGAAATAAATTGTTAAATTACATGCATATGTACAAATTTGAAGAATTATTAAGAAAAGATTCCAATTCATTTTTCAATGTGCAAAGTACTTTGTATGTACAAATGCTTGATTTTATTGTCCCAATTAGAGAAGGTGTTAAACATATTCAAATACTTTTTAGCGGTAATAACAATTATGGTCACTGAATTTATGTTTATTACGATAGAGTAAGGCTTTATATTTTTGATAGCCTTAATGAGGGGTGTTTAAATGTGCATCAAATAAAATGTTTAATTAGATTGTTCCCTTTTAAACCAACAGTAGTTTTTGAAGCTGTTAATCAACAACTTTTTGGTAGTGTTTAGTGTGGAGTATATGCAATAGCATTTGCAACATCTGTATTATTTAACGTAATGCCAAACCGTGTAAATTATGAAACTGATAATAACAAAATGAGAAACCATTTTAAGTCAATGTTTGAAAATAATCGCTTAAATCATTTTCTGGCAGTAAGAACGTCTCACAATAGGAATTCGATAATAGAGAATAATTAGAACCGTCTTTTCATAAATTGAACTTAGGAACATAAAAATTATATTTTAAACTCTTGTTCTGTTTTTAATACTTTGAACAGTAATAATATTAACAGAGTTCTATTAACACAATATTTAAAAATTAAACATTCTCTAAATGACACTAGTGAAAAGAAAATAATTCGTACAACTGATAATAATGTGAAAAAAATTTCACCACATGAATATTTAAAAATGAAGAATTTTCTGAGTAAAGAAAATGATAAAAAGATAATTCGAGCAATTAAAGAGAAGGGAAGAAAAAGGGAGGCAAGGCGCGAAGTTACATATGAGTAGAAAATAATAAGACAGGAGAATGAGAGATTGAGAAAACGTAATCGTAATAAAACAGATATAAAAAAGAAAGAGCGCAAAAAAAATTTGACATGCAAAAAAAAGAAATTATCTATAAAAACTGAAGATGAAAAGAAAATACGCAAGGATAAAAATTTGGCATGTAGGAAAAGCAAAATATCAATGGAAACTCAAGATGAAAAGAAAGTGCGTCAAGAAAATAATTTGTCATGTAAGAAGAAAAAATTTTCTACGGAAACGGAAGATGAAAAGAAAGTGCGTCAAGAAAAGAATTTGGCATGTAAAAACGATAATTGGAATAAAAAAACTGCAGGAGTTGCAATAATGTCTTTTAAAGATTTCAATGAAAGTAAAGTTCCACAGAATTATTTAGGTTTAATAAATGTAGAATGTAAGTTTTGTAATGCGTTACATTTTTTGTGTGAAAGGCCGTCACATAGATCATATAGATACATCACCGAGGAATGTCCCCGTGAAGAGGACATTATGATATCGCCTGAATGTCACAAAAATATTGCCGCTTGATATCAGCTTGACATTCGAGCAATATTCCTTGCTACTTGGGTGGTAGATCCAATATAAAGAAATTTTTTTTACATTTCTAATATTAAATTTTTTTGAAAAAAAATGAATAAAAAATATGGTTAATGCACACTAGCAACGTAGTCGGCCGCTTGCGGACGACAAAGTTGCTAGTTATGTGTAATTATTAATACAATTATTCTGCAGAAATACAATTCGCATTTAACCAAACAAACTGTCAACACATTATTTATCAGTGAGATTGACATGCCCAGGAAATAAAAACCTATTCAATATTTTTGAATCGGTCCGCATTCTTAAAATATCTGATTCACTAAAAAGTGCATTTAATAAACTTTTTTCTGGGTGGCAACCATATAATTACAAAAAAATTTATCCTGTGAGAAGTACCTACTTTATGAAATGAAAAGAATTTTATTTTATAAATATTATAAATATAAGCAAAACATGCTACACATTCCGTTTTTATCCGCATTTTTGTGAAACCTATCTTCGCTTCTAAAGCACCGTGAAGGGAGCTTTTACACGATTATCGAAAAAAATAAAATTATCGACAGAAACGAAATGCAGAAATCTGATTGGTTGTCAACAATCTGCTTAATTGTGGCTAACTAATCAGATTTCTAAATTTTTATTCTGTATGTAAATTTTGTGTGTGACAAAACTACAGTAGTTTCTCTGACTACGCTGTTTATTAGAATCTGTACTAAACGAGATTTGTAGAATATACTTAAGCTCTTATCTCCGTGAAGGTTACACAATAATAAATCGAATGGTAGAGTGTCAAATTGTTTATATGAAAGTAGCAACAAAAGCAGATGTGAATAACATTTTTGTTTTAAATTAAAATAACTTATATTTACAATTTCTTGTCAGGTAGGTATTAAGTAAAAATTACAAATTCAACAAGAACTCGAAATAGGATCAGCTACGATTTTGCTCTTTACGATTTTTAAAGCTTTGTAACGATAGAGTATCGTAGTATAGAGGCTCGGCAAAAAAAGAGAAAGTAGACAGCGTAAGTAGTAGTGTCACTCTCTTCCCCCACCACTCGCTGTTACCTAGCTGCTAGTAATATACCTTTCGTCTCGCACCTTTTCCTCAGTCTTCTTCCGACTCGTCTACAGGTGTTTCTCTGACATGTGGAAGCGACTCACTCTTTGCTACCTGGTGTTCAGTAGAGGTGCGTCTCGAGAATGCTTACGTTCCTTTAAAAAACTTATAAGAAGTAAAAAGAAAGAGTGCGAGTTACGTATTATAAAGGAGGTGGGAGATGCTAGTAAATCGAAAGAGTTCTGGAATATAGTGAATAATTTTAGTAAGAGAGCTTCGCGCCAAAATATCATTGACACAGACTCTTGGTATGAGTATTTAACAGTTTGTTTTCCGTGTGTGAATGAAGGTGACATATCGTTTGTGCACTTCTCCCAACCCTTACTGTATGGATATATTTCTCAAGAAGAAGTTTTGAATAGTCTCAAAAAATGTAAATTCTCTAAATCTCCTGGCCTTGATGGGGTTGGTTACAGTTTTTTTTAAATTTCTACCTGAGAACTGGTTATTATACTTAGAAAATTTATTTAATAATATTCTAACATCCGAAACTGTTCCTAGTAATTGGGGGAAATTAACAACATGCATGTTAATTAAAAAGAGCGATCCGTAGAATGTCGAAAATTATAGAACTATCTCTTTAATACATTGTATGGCCAAAATTTTTACGAGAATTATTTCGGATAGGCTAACCAAATGGGCAGATTGCAATAATGTAATACCCGAGTTCCAGTCTGGGTAGCGATTATGTATTTTGATTTAACTTTGACGTCAAAGTCATTTTGAATTTGACGTCAAAGTCATTTTCATTTTGACTTCGTAGTCAAATGTCATTTTTTGTAGTTTTACGTAAAATGTAAATGTAAAATGTAAAATGTAAGAATTCATCATAGAGGAATATATATAAAAATCCATGTAAAATCTTATGTAAGATCTGATATAGAATCCTACATAAAATCCTATATAGGATCCTACATAGGATCTCATGTAAGAATTCATCATATAGGAATTTATGTGGAATGTCTTGTATGGATTTCACTGTTTTAATTGTCCATCTAAGATATCAAGTCGAAAATTATATGAGATTATATAAGATATGAGAATTTTCAGTAGGATACTGAGTTATTTCCCCCCTTATGAAAAATATCAATTTTGGTTTTTTCTACATTAATAGCCAACTGGTTTTGTTGACAATAACGTCACAATGACTTTAATTTTCTTGACAATTCTACGGGTGTATCCGACAATAAAACTAAATCATCGGCATAGGCCAAAACTAAAATTCCCAACACACTGTTGAGAGAAATACCTCAGCAACCCTCATCCAGCAAATGACGCTCTAGATTACAAATAAAAAATGAAAATAAAATTGGGCTCAAGCCTTCGCCCTGTAAGACGCCATTACTAACCTTTACAAATTCGGTATACTGGTCATTATTCCTCACACATGCGAATGGTTTGTTATAGAAATCTTTTATTACATTAATTATCTTAGTGTTAACTGCCATTTTTTTAATTTATACCAGAGAAGATCATGGGCTACATACGGAAATGCACTTTTAAAATCTATAAACGCAGCGTAGACGGCCCTTCAGGGATGTCTAAGCTAAAATTCGATTACTGCCTCCAACGTAAACAAATTGTCGACGCACCCTCTGATACCCCTAAATCCAGGGTAGCGATTATGTATTTTGATTTACCTTTGACGTCAAAGTCATTTTCAATTAGACGTCAAAGTCATTTTCATTTTGACTTCGTAGTCAAATGTCATTTTACATAGTTTCACGTAAAATGATTGTTTTGATTTGTTAAATTGTTAGTTTTGGCCTATGCCGATGATTTAGTTTTATTGTCGGATACACCCGTAGAATTGTCAAGAAAATTAAAGTCATTGTGACGTTATTGTCAACAAAACCAGTTGGCTATTAATGTAGAAAAAACCAAAATTGATATTTTTCATAAGGGGGGAAATAACTCAGTATCCTACTGAAAATTCTCATATCTTATATAATCTCATATAATTTTCGACTTGATATCTTAGATGGACAATTAAAACAGTGAAATCCATACAAGACATTCCACATAAATTCCTATATGATGAATTCTTACATGAGATCCTATGTAGGATCCTATATAGGATTTTATGTAGGATTCTATATCAGATCTTACATAAGATTTTACATGGATTTTTATATATATTCCTCTATGATGAATTCTTACATGAGATCCTATATAGGAATCCATATAAGAACATATGTATAGGGTCTTATATAGGATCCTTTATAAGACCCTATATAGGATATCATGTAAGAATTCATCATACAGGAATATATATAAAAATCCATGTAAAATCTTATGTAGGATCTTATATTATCCTATATAGGATCTCATGTAAGAATTCATCATATAGGAATTTATGTGGGACGTCATGTGTGGATTTTACTGTTTTAATTGTCCATCTAAGATATTAAGTCGGAAATTATATGAGAAATTATGGAGAAAATTATATGGGAAATTCCAATATAGATGTAGATCATCATAGTTCCACTCTTACGCCGCCAGATGGTGATAATTTTTTTTTCACACAGTTGAGATATAGTTTTTTAATCGGGTAAAAAATATGTTAAAGGGGAAGCAAAAATGCATCTAACAAAAATTTGGCGACCATTTTTGTGTAGTGGAAGGGGTAAAAAAATTTTTTTTTTACTTTTTATATTTTTTAAAAATATTAATTGACTTGGCACAATCACCATATTTTTTTCCTTCATTCATTTTTTTGGCAGCTCGATCTGAGGGGTACTTGCCCGTTAAAATTTAAAAAAACTTATTTTTGGCCCCTAAAATGTATGGTATCTCTTGAAAATGGGAGGCCAACATCACCGGGCAAAGAAAATGTTAAAAAGGAAGCAAAAATGCATCTAACAAAAATTTGGCGACCATTTTTGTGCAGTGAAAGAGGTAAAAAAAATATTTTTTTAATGTTTATATTTTTTAAAAATATTAATTGACTTGGCACAATCACCATATTTTTTTCCTACATTTTTTAACATCCAAGAAGCAACATATTTTTTTGGCACCACGATCTGAAGGGTACTTGCCAGTTAAAATTTAATAAAACTGATTTTTGGCCCCTAAAATGCATGGTATCTCATGAAAATGGGGGTCCAACATAACCGCACGGAAAGAATTTTGAGACGTCTGCTGTGCGGACGCTTCGAGAACTACGTGGCATGGGATGTCCTTTCACTATGCACATGTGGTGTGCATTTTCGAGACATCAAACGTTCTGGTTTCGGCGCAACTGTTAGTTCGGGCCTATGCTCACGTGGTGTCTTTCTACTCGGTGCATGATAGACGCATGGTTTCAAATCATGGTATATTGTGTTATAGAGACTAACCTCATTTTTATATTTATAAATGGGTTGTCACTATTTTTTCTGTTTATCCTTTTAATTGTAAAAATCCTTCTAATCTACTTTTAACTGCTTAAAGAATTTTCATTCAATAATAATTATTGCCTTCTTTTTCTAGCATAAAAAAAATTAATTGTTCTCTACCCGAGTTTGTTTCCTTTGCGGAATAGAGTGATGATTCCACTCAACATTATCTACATGTATCAAATTTCCTTTACACTTGGTAGCAAGGCGAGTTATACTTAAAGCCTTTCCAGCAATATCAAAATAAAAAGAAAAGAATTTCAAAAAAATATGAAGTTAGATTATTTTAATTAGTATTGTTATTAAAAAAAATTTGTTTTAAATTGTTAGGTATTAGCGTAACAATGGTAGTAGTAGGGGAGCCCATGATGCTAAATGGGGATTCACTCGAGCGTCGTGGGGACGAAGATATTTTGTAGTTTAGATAATAAGGAAAATAAAAGGTTCTATAAAGTTTTCCTTTTTAGTGGTGGGGGAAGCGTCTATAAATTTTTAAAAATGTAAAAAAAACAATTACATGGAAATACTCGAGCGTGTCAGATATTAGTAGTTTAGATACTCCAACGTGACTCTGATACCAAAGGTATGTTCATCTGACGGTTTGCGTGGTGGTGTAGGCTCTCCGGATGGATACAAAGTAAAAAAAAAAATTTTTCTTCGAGCGCGTCAGATATTTACGGAAGATGTTAAATGAACCTTAAAAATGCTCCCATTCAAAAAACTGAAGTTTTGGAAGTGACGCAAGCTCGTAGCGAATTGTTGAAAATGCAAAAAAAAAATCGCCATCTTGAAATACTCGAGCGTGTCAGATTTTTATACTGATGGTGCAGCTTGATGCTGCAGTCATGATAGCCGAAAATCTGACGATTATTTTGAGGAATATTGTTAATCTGACAGCTGTTTTGTGATCAGCTGTAAAAGTGTCTTGGCGACGGAGAGCAGTGTCAGAAATCGAGATGGTGCGAGAGAGTCAGAAATAGGAAAAAAATGAAACGGAAGATGAGGCACGGAGTGGGGAATGCGTGTTGTACTCGAGATGCGCGCTTTAATCTCCATAGACGATTTTCATTACTTCGGCTTCTGGAAATCGTCAGATTATATTTTATTCGTGATTCTTATGTTATTTCCTTCAAATTAAAAAAAAATTTAACCGCGCTCGAGAATGTCAAGTCAACGTTTTTTTTTCAAATTTATAACCCTCCCACTCCCTTACGTTACGCTCAAATCGTCAGATTTTTTAAATGTACATTTTTTAGCTAGTAATTAACCCACCTTATCTTAATCTGACGCGCTTCAATATTTCCGACGATCGATTTTTTTTACTAATCTGATGAGCTCTCCTAGTCGCACGTCTTGATAAAAAGAGTTAATACTTGGAAGAGGTACTTAACAATATGCAAGGTATCTCCCCCTGTGTTCATCTGCCGCGCTCTAGTAAATCCCAAAAAACACATTGGGCTCCCCTACTATAGTATGCACGTCACAGAAAAGAATTAAAATTTCCAGAAACTACAAAATTTCTTGTTCTCGCGTTTGGTATATCCCTCAATGAACATGTGTTCTATGCAATGTTCCTTATTTTTCTTCCCTTACTGTATAATATTTTAATTTTTATATATATTGATCGAACACTAAAAACATTTATGACATCATGGAAATGATGTAACTTGACCCAAGTAGCACGATATATCAACCAGATGTCACGGTGATATCACCGAGGAATGTCACCGTGACATCAGGAAAATGTCAAAATGTCCGCCTTACGGTGATATCACACGGTGACATCGAGGTGATATCATGGTGACATCAAGGTGATATCACAGTCATATCACGGTGATATCATGGTGATATCACCGTGATATGATGTTGATATTTTACAGGGATTTAACATTTTTTTAAAATTATTATTTTTTTATTATTTTTATTATTTTGCTTCCTCGTGGAGGAAGCTTTGTAGTCCTTTCGTTTATAAAACTTTTCAAAGTGACGGAAACAAATTTTTTTCTTTATAGAAACATGTTATATGAGATCCTGATCAATTGTCCGGATGTATGTATGTGTGTGTGTATGTGTGTGTGTGTGTGGATCCCTTTTTTGTTTAGAAGATAACTTTAACAGGTTTTAATGGATTTAGATAAAATTTGGTAGGCTCATTTATCATATTAATATCTCAAATCTGACCAAAGGATTTTGAAAAATACTCCAAAAAAAAATTTTTATCGTCTTTTTTCCAAAAATTTTTTTTTAATCGAAAAAATTTTTAAATAGAAAAATTTAAGGTTATATATAATAAAATCGTATTCCTTACGCCAAGACGAATCGATCGATATATATAAAGTATTCATTTGAGGTAAATTTAAAGAATTAATGAAAGTTAAAAAATCAAAAATTCACATTTTGGCTATAAAATTTTGTGATTTTTTAAATAGAAGTTTATATATGAAATAATTGTATTCCTTACGTCAAGACGAATCGATCGATATATATAAAGTATACATTTGAGGTAAATTTAAAGAATTAGTGAAAGTTAAAAAATCAAAAATTCACATTTTGGCAATAAAATTTTGCTTTCTCCACGAGGAAGCAAATTTTTTTGCTGATCGTAAAGAGGAAGCAAAATGTTCATGTAATGAACATCTGAATTTTTGTAATTGAATTTCTGTCAACAATGTAACGCCTCAAAAATGGTAAGTAAATTTTTTAAATTTTATATTGGTATAAAATTTAATGTATTTTTATTTATTATTATTTTTTAAATTATTAAAAATTTTAAGTCCCTGTAAAATATCAACATGATATCACGGTGATATCACCTTGATATCACCTCGATGTCACCGTGTGATATCACCGTAAGGCGGACATTTTGACATTTTCCTGATGTCACGGTGACATTCCTCGATGATATCACCGTGACATCTGTTTGATATATCGTGCTACTTGGGGAGGATAAGTGATAAATAAAATTGTTTTTATAATCGTTTTTCGATAGATCTTAGAGTTAAAAAAAAGTAAAAATATTCAAAAAATTTAAAAAACAAATTCTTTGATAAAACTGCTAAACGATTAGCAAGGATTTCATTTAAACCAGATTTTGACACTACGAAATACCTAAACTAAGATGCTGTAAACCGCATCACTAGGCATTTTCATAAAACTTTTTTTTTGTTAAGAACACCCGTGTCCATCTGCAACTGCGTCTACGAATTTTTTTGAGATTTTTTTTCTATTAGTACTAATTGAGACTAACTTCCATGAATTTTTTCAAATTTTTTAGCAAGCCGTTTTCGAGTTATAGAATTCAGAAAATAGAAAAATTTTCATGACTTTTAATTTTTGAATGCTTATTTTTGAATTTTTTTAAAATGTTTTTGGTTTTTTTATAGGGGAGACTGTGGAGTTGTGCCTCGTGGGGAGTCATGCTCCACCTTAATATTTTTAACATGGGAATTATTATGACTAATTTCAATTATTGTCATATTCTTTTCTGGGTAAAAACTAACTTTTTAAGTGGTACTCGTTATTTTTGGAAGCATTTTCCGTGTCCTTCCAGATAGTGAGTTAAAATTTGTTTCTAAAAGTTTTTTGCCTCTTTATGTTTAGGTCATTTCAACTATTTTTTTCAAAGTGATCACAATGTTTAATGCATAAAAATTAGCTGTCATTAATAACTTTTGGACGTACAAAAAAGAAATTTGCATAAACATTCGATGTATTAATTATTTTATGACTATTTTGAATATGTAGAAAGTGGGGAGTTGTGCCTCACATCATATTTAACAGTTTTTAATGCTAATGCGAACTCTCTTTTTTTATTTTGCATTATTTACTCTCTAAATTATCTAAAGTTAATCTTTTATTATCTTATCTATTAGGGGAGACCAGGGCTGAAAGTGCCGGGGGTAAGTTGTGCCGATAGGAATATCTAAAAAACAAAAATTTTTTTTGTATATAAAACATTAAAATTATAACTCATCTTGGTTATGTCCAAAAGTTTTTGAATTGAAAATTCGTTGTTAACAAATTTTTTTTCTTAAATTTAACAGCGACAGGAAGATTTGTGAGGTCCTTAAAATATTAAAGAACGGTGCTGAAAAATGACCAAAATTTGCCCATGCGGGAATTATGAAAAACGAGTAGTTTCCCATAGTTTAAACCCTGCTGAATCCGAAAATGATAATTAGAATCTTGCAAACCTGAGGGAAAGGGATGAAAAACTACCCCTAAATAAGCAATTCCAATAATTCACGACAATTAAAATGCAGTCAAGTAACATCTAAAAAATAAACCAAAATCGCTTAAAACTTGTTACTCCGGGGTTTTCTGGGTCGCTGATTACGAATATGATGTTAGTTTTTGAAAATTCAAAATGGCGGATCCAGTATGGCGGACGACTTTTTTAAAAAATCTTGAGAATCGCCTGAAACTTGTTACTCGGGGGTTTTCGAGATCGCTGATTACGAAAATGATGTTAGTTTTTGAAAATTCAAAATGCCGGATCCAATATGGCGGATAAAAATTTTAAAAATCCACACAATTTGCTTAAAACTTGTTACTCGGGGGTTTTCGGGGTCGCTGATTACGAATATGATGTTAGTTTTTGAAAATTCAAAATGGCGGATACATTATGGCGGACGAAAATTTTAAAAATCCACATAATTTGCTTAATACTTGTTACTCGGGGGTTTTCGGGGTCGTTGATTACGAATGTGATGTTATTTTTTGAAAATTCAAATTGGTGGATCCAGTATGGCAGACGACTTTTTTAAAAAATCATGAGAATTGCCTGAAACTTGTTTCTCGGGGGTTTTCGGGGTCGCTGATTACGAATATGATGTTACTTTTTCAAAAATTGGAAATGGCGGTTCCGATACGGTTGGACAGTTTTCTATGAACCGTCGTATTCGCTTGAAACCACTAATATTTACTATTTGAATTGTTCTAGACATCACTTACTGTTTATTTATACGTATACCCAAGAAGCACGTAATATAACCTCAATATCAAGGTAATATTACACGTAAGATTCGTAATATAACGCTGTAATATTACAGTAATCTTACAGTGATCTTAAAATGTCCGCCTCAAGGTAATATTACCGGGAATATTACTGTAATATTAACGGTAATATTACAGTAATATTAACGGTAATATTACAATAATATTACAGACCACAGGTGTTTGGAAAGAAAAAAAAGTTTGCCTACGATGCCAAGAAAAATCATTGTTACCTGGTGGTTCCTTAGCCCCTTCTGAAACGAGAAAACTTAACCCGAAAATCATAGCTGTTTATTTAGAGAAGTTTCGAAATTTTTTCAAAAAATTTGTTTTCTAAGGGTCAGAGATAAGTTTTAAATTATGTTAATGATTTTTATTTATGTGGGTGTGTTTGAAGGATCTGATTTTCTAGGTACAAGTGATTAAAAAAATTTTTAATAGAAAAGAACTCGAATTCGTAACTTTTCTTTTATGTAGGTGACGATTTTGGATGATTTAATTAGTAAATAAATAAATCGTGTTAATGAATTTATATCTATAGGGCGAAATTCCACCACGAAGTGTTGTTAGGTTTTCTCAAAAACTGCCTGTAGGAGACGGAAGGAGTTGGATTTTTTGAAAAATTTAATCAGTGAATTTTGATTTTTTTGAGAAGTTAAAAATGTGTATTTTTACTACAAAAAATATTGAGATATCCTTGTTTGTTATTTTCGAGATATTAATTATTTAATTATTTAACGTTAACAAAAGATAAAATATTTTATATACAAATAAAGTCATCGTAATTCTGACGTTACCAATTGAAAGCTACCGTAATTCCGCATCCAACGAGCCCTATATGAAGAATTTTGGGTTAGTGGATTGTTAATAAATAATCGCATAACAACATTGCAATTGTTGATAAAAATCCCTCTAATTGAAAATAGTTCATATTAGTCTCGTTGGATGCGGAATTACGTTAGCTTTCAATTGGTAACGCTAATTTACGATAACATTATTTGTTTATAAAATATTGCATTTTTTATTAACATTAAATAATTCATTAATTAATATCTCGAAAATAACAAAAAAGGACATTTCAATATTTTTTGTATTGAAAATACACATTTTTAACTTTCCAAAAAATTAAAATTCACTGTTAATTAAATTATTAAAAATCGTCACCTATATAAAATAAAAGTTACGAATTCTAGGTTTTTTAATAAAAAAAATATTAATGACTTGTATCTAGAAAATGAGGTCCTACAAACACATTGACATAAATAAAAATCATTAACATAATTTAAAACTCATTTCTGACCCTTAAAAAACAATTTTTTTGGAAATATTTTAAAATCACCCCTTGAAAGAGGTGAAACTTCTCTAAATGAACAGCTATGATTTTTGGGTTAAGTTTTCTCGTTTCAGGGGGTGCTAAGGAACCACCAGGTAACAATGATTTTTCTTGGCATCGTAGGCAAACTTTTTTACTTTTCAGACACCTGTGAGACTAATTTGAGTTATTCATAAAGCATAAAAAACGTAAATATATTATAAGTCAATTTGGCTTGTTGGTAAAACTCTGGACTCGTGTGCTTTGAGTTCGGGGTTCGATTCCCTGGATGGGTAGATTTTTTTCGTAAAGAAATATTCCCATAATATTACTGTAATATTCTCTTACCTTAATATTACGGTATAATATTACTGCAATATTACTGTAATATTACCTTAATATTAGCGCGTAATATTACAGTAACATTACCGGTAATATTACCTTGAGGCGGACATTTTAAGATCACTGTAATATTACAGCGTTATATTACGAATCTCACGTGTAATATTACCTTGATCTCGCCTTGATATTGAGGATATATTACGTGATTCTTGGGTATACGTATAAATAAACAGTAAGTGATGTCTAGAACAATTCAAATAGTAAATATTAGTGGTTTCAAGCGAATACGACGGTTCATAGAAAAGTGTCCAACCGTATCGTAACCGCCATTTCCAATTTTTGAAAAAGTAACATCATATTCGTAATCAGCGACCCCGAAAACCCCTGAGTAACAAGTTTCAGGCGATTCTCATGATTTTTTAAAAAAGTTGTCTGCCATATTGTATCCGCCATTTTGAATTTTCAAAAACTAACATCATATTCGTAATCAGCGACCCCGAAAACCCCCGAGTAACAAGTTTTAAGCAAATTGTGTGGATTTTTAAAATTTTTATCCGCCATATTGGATCCGCCATTTTGAATTTTCAAAAACTAACATCATTTTCGTAATCAGCGATCTCGAAAACCCCCGAGTAACAAGTTTCAGGCGATTCTCAAGATTTTTTAAAAAAGTCGTCCGCCATACTGGATCCGCCATTTTGAATTTTCAAAAACTAACATCATATTCGTAATCAGCGACCCAGAAAACCCCCGAGTAACAAGTTTTAAGCGATTTTGGTTTATTTTTTAGATGTTACTTGACTGCATTTTAATTGTCGTGAATTATTGGAATTGCTTATTTAGGGGTAGTTTTTCATCCCTTTCCCTCAGGTTTGCAAGATTCTAATTATCATTTTCGGATTCAGCAGGGTTTAAACTATGGGAAACTACTCGTTTTTCATAATTCCCGCATGGGCAAATTTTGGTCATTTTTCAGCACCGTTCTTTATGTATATCTCCATTTTTTTGAAAAATGGATTTATCAGATTTTGAAAATTTACTCCTCATTTAAATAATGAATATTCTAAAAGATGTGTCTTTTTTTCAATTTTCAACGGTGGAGCACAAGTCATGGAAGCTAGTCTCAATTAGTACTAAAAGAAAAAAAATCGGAAATGCAATTACAGATGGACTTTCATTTTGGCGTGGAGTACATCATATATATTAAAATTTATTTGAGTTGTCTAATTATTTATCTCAAATTTCAAAAGGCCTGAGTGCTTAAGGCCCCTTTTTCGGTAACTCCTGTCTAGTGCTTAGGGCCCCCGTAGGTCTAAATCCGGCCCTGATCATATGGAAAGCTATAGAGCAAGTCAAAAACTGAAGAGGTATCGCATCAGAGAGTGTGAATTGATCTGTCACGGAGTAAGGACGTGTTATATACACGTCAAAATTTTTGAATACAATTTTCTGTTACAAGTCAATGAATGTATATATGCCTTAATTAAACCCTCACAACAAAAGGATATTCAGGATATCCTTGGGACGTCCTGGGGATATCGATTTGTTTTCGGCGGTTTGGATATCCCTGGGATATCTTAGAGATGTCCATGGATATCCAGAGGATATCCGAATCGCCAAAAGCAAATGGATATCCCCAGGACGTCCCAGGGATATCCTGAATATCCTTGTGTTGTGAGGGAAGGATTAAAGAGAAATTTCTGATTAAACTGTTTATTTTATTATTTGGAATATAATTTGTTGGTTTGGTTTGATTCCTGCTGTTGATGCATTATTGGTGATCTATCTGCTTGCCGGTTTTCGCTTTATCTCACGAGTGTTGAATAGCTGTAAGAATGGCTTCTAAGGAATACACTATCCCCTTCTGCTAATGCTTGTAAATTTTGGATTTGAAGGCACATCAATCTTAACATGCTTGGAAATCACACCGCATTGCACCGCATAACTATACAGTTTGAATTCATGAAGCGTCTTATCCTAAGTATAACCTAAAATTTTTTTTTATTTTTCTTTTTGCACGATCTTTCCTATAACCTCATCCTTCAAACCAAAATTAATTGAACACTATCTGATTTGTTCTAATTAATATGCGATACACATTTTGCACGAAACATGCCATAAGATTAGATGAGCCTTGGATATAAGCTGTTTGCCTGAACTGTTTGTTTACAAATATAGCAATTGCCTTATTTGGCCTTGTCTATGGGCTGACTGAATTGTGAATTGATTCTCTAATTTTTTCCTTTTTGATTATTTGTATACGGAGGTTTTTCGATTTTGATATTTTGATAGTAAGATATTTGAATTTTGATAATTTTGATTTTGATAATTGAAATATACTTAGTTATCTAAGTATGTTTGATTTAATTAAACAGTAAATTTGAGGACTCCCGCCTTTTGATTTTTGTTTTTGTTTTAAATGATATTATTTCTTTTAATTTGGAAATTAATTAAAATTTTTCCGAAACTGATGTTATTGCAAGAGTTGCTAACTTTTAAACTTTGTAATGCTGGTGTTGACTTTAAGTCTGGCTTCGTTGGCTTATTGATATTTTCATTTAAGTTATATCTTGAATACAATATAGGGTAATATACTTGCGATTGAAGCTATTAAATGTATTGATATTTAGTCTTAAATTGTTGGAATATTAGAAACGTAACTGCTATATGTTTTCAGTGAGCAATGAATCTGGAAATGACAGCATTATTTCTATCAACAAAAAAACTTTAAATCTGATTAGCATCCAGGAGGATATTCAAAGCTGGAAAATCGCTCGCTTTATGGGTTATTTATCGATAAATTATACCACCTCAACTACAAATAAATATACTTCATCGGAATCTACATCTTTATCTATACTATCCTCGGATATTCCTCTTACTATGAACCTGGGTTTGCGTAATGTAGGAATTTTGACACAAAAAAGGGTTTAATTCGAATAAATTTAGAACCCCTTAAACTGAATCCAGACATCCATAACGAAGAATTTCTTAACTGGAGTAATCCTAATATACGAGAGATCATTCAATATAAGCAGGACGACCAACCACCATACATTGTCCTAATGGAAAGTACTAACTTAGATAAAAATGTGGGTAAATTGAATCCAATTGCTATCGCTGATAAAATTGATGAAGAAATTCATGGACAAAGTACAATTCAAAGAAGTGGTCAAAATCAAATGAAAATTATTTGTCAAAATACAATAGACGCAAATCTATTAATTCAATGTAAATGTCTCAAGGCTGCGAGGTTTAAAATGTATATACCGAAGTCGAGACTTATGAAACGCGGTCTGATTATGGACATTGATCCTAATATTCCAATCTCTGGTTTGGTTAATAGAATATCCCCAAAATATAAACAAGACATCATAAATATTAAACGGAGAACTAATTACCAAAAAGCAATTGTTTAGGAAATCATATCGCTTCCTCCTCTATATGCCCAATTTATATTAGGGAAAAAGAAATTGGAGAATTAAGAGTTAAATTCGACTGTGGGTATAGAGAGGCGGAATATCGATTAAACGAAACACATGTAGAACAACGAAGGAATATACCAGATACGCACCTTCGTCCTGAACCTGGACCATCAACATTTTATAGATTCCAATATAACTCAAACTCTGGAATTAGAGATGCGGAATACAGATTGAACGGAACACAAACAGAGCAACGAGGGAACTTTTCAGATATGAACCTTAGTCCTGAACCTGGTTCATCAACATCTCTTACCTATCAATCCAATTCAAACTTTGAAACTGAGAAATCTGATTACTCTAGAAATGAATCATCTGATGTAAATACTCACCATGATAATTATAATTTATCACATCCATCATCAACCCAACTTTCGGAAAAAGATAAAAGCGTTTATATCGATGATGCTTTTGAATTCAATCAACATACAGACTCTACTTTAAATAAAACCGATGAGTCTAGTGACACAATCATCGCTGTACAATCTAACACTATTTCAGATCTAACTAAATATATAGAACAAACGTCCGCCGCTGTAAATAGTATTGCTAGTTTTGGAAAATCCGATGCAAACATTTCACCCCAAATTACTGAAAAAATGGATTCAGAAGCAACTTTACAGCATGATAGGCCTTCACAAATGAAAAGATTTGAGTATAAGGACAAAAAAGTACAAAATCCTATGACTATAACCTCCTGCAAACCCTTATTCAAGATTCTGGGAAAACTATGACTAGCACCCAAAAAACTCAAATAAAACAATTAAACGTCTAAGGAAAACCTCCATTTAGTAAATATATACAGCTACGCACAAATAAAAGGCAACTTATGCCCGAATTAATTAAACCAGCAGGCAGACTAAATAAATTAATTAATTAGGTGTTAGGAATCAGTTGGTTAACTAACTGGTACAAATATTTATAATTTACAATTTTTATATGTTGTAGATTTTCAACTATGATATTGAATCTGTATTAACAGAAAGTTTTTGTTTAGTTTTTTTTTGTTGGTTTTTTTTTTTAATCTAATACTCATTAATCCAACTGTTTGTTTTCATTGTTTTCGCTTTTGCTCCCTGGAATCAAAGGAAACTTAATAAATATACATAAATGAGAATCAAATTTTTTTTTTTGCCCGACACTGATTAAACAGGCTGATTCTAAGTTGAGTTACATATATGAGATGGATATAATACTTGTTTTTATTTATTTTTTCTTTCATATATTATTATGGGCTTTTATTCCCTGATCTAATTCTATTAAAACATAAGTATTCATTATAAGTAAATAAACACTCTGGGATCCTAATACCTTTCCATAATTAAATCAATGACTATGATCAATATTGAAATCAAATTTTGCCCGACACTGATTAAGCAGGCTGACTCTAAATTGATCCAATTACGATTTATATGGTGGAAAATAGGAGTATGATATAGATTTGTATTATGTATGTATATGAGTGTGTTAATGTCTATCAATAAGGTGGGAGTTTGTCTGAATTGGAGAAAAAGAAGGAAGGAAAGAATATGCGGAAGAACAACTTAAAATTAATCGACTGGAATGCAAGAAGCATTCTATCTAAAAAATTGGAACTTGAAATGCTTGCTCATCAATTTCAACCCGATATAATATGTCTAACTGAAACATGGTTGAAGTCTACTCAGAGACTGGACTTACATAATTTTCATGTTCACAGGAAGGACAGGGACCAGGGAAGAGGAGGTGGAGTTGCCATCTTAGTTGACACAAACCTAGTGACATCTCCACTTGTACCCGAACTAACATTGGAAGAGATTAACGATCTCTATCCCTCTGACTATCTTGGTTTGACTGTACATACGTCGATTGTTGCGATAGAGATCATGGTAGTTTACGCCCCTCATAATTCAAATCCGGAAGTGGAGACCTGGCAAAACTTATAAGCCCAACTGATTCAGCTAGACTTAGATTAGTGTGTGGAGATTTTAATGCCCACTCTCCTCTCTGGAGTTCTGCTCAGACAAATAACAGAGGAAATAAGTTTTCTTTAGCCATGGAAGAAGGTAATCTCATTCCATTGAATGATCATGACGATACTTACATCCCACGACTGGGAGAAGCTGGAAGTAATTTAGATCTTGTCTTGTGCTCTCCATCTCTTGTACCTGCTGCTACTTATAACATAGGACAAGATTCTTTTAGATCAGACCATATCCCAGTAATAATCGAAATATTTACTAAACCAACTACGAATACTTCCAAATCACATAGATTAAATATAAAAAATGTCAATTGGGTGGACTTTCAAGAAAAGGTTAACATGCTAACAAATTCAATTGATTCTGCGACGAATGCCCAAACACCGGAAAAGCTTTACCGAGAAGTAATGGATGGAGTATATAGAACCTTGTTAGAATGTGGTGCTTATCACTCAGGTCAAATAAAAGGGAAAAGGAAAACTCAACCCTTATGGTGGAACAAAAGGTGTATTGACTTACTAGTGTCAAGAAGAAATGCATTACAGAACTATCTTAAAAATCAAACTGTAGATGAACTTAGAAAATTTTAATGTCTCAGCAATAAAGTTAAAAGGAAATTAAAACAAATTAAAACGAAATCTTATCGGGAACTCTGTGAGAGTTTAGATTTTTCAGAAAATCTAACCAAAACTTGGCGCACAGTCAAGTCAATAGTTTCAAGAGCTCAACCTCCAGATCCGGGACTGTTTACAGATAAAAATTTGCCGCAACATGTCTCTCTTCAGATGAATCTAGTTAGAGAAGATATTTCACCTGCTTCTTTTGAGCAACTTATGAATATGGATGAACAGCATCCTTTAAACGCTCCTTTTTCTTTTAACGAATTTAATACTGCCTTGAATTCTTCAAACGTTAAATCGGCCCCTGGCCTAGATTTTATAACTTATGACATAATTAAAAAATTCCCTACAACACTTAAAAAAAAGTTACTTGAAGTCTACAATGATATGTTCATGTCTGGAATGTACCCCGAAGAATGGAGAGACATGCTAGTAAAGTTTCTCCCAAAGGGGAGCGGTGGGTTTCGACCTATCTCTTTAACCTCATGTATCTCAAAATTATTTGAAAGAATGGCTCAGAGAAGACTAGAATACCTGTCTGAGGTTGAGGATTGGCTACCAACCTTCCAGTTTGGTTTTAGAAGAGGTAGATCCTCTACTGATGCTGTTGCTTCTTTCGTTACGGATATATACAGTGCTATAGGTCAAAAAGGTCACCTCGCAGCCATAGCCCTTGATATAAAGGGAGCATTTAATGCTATTAAGCCTATCAAGATATTGGAGGAACTTGTCCACCTTAACGCTCCTGGTCGTCTGGTTAATTTTGTCAGATTTCTTATACTCAAGCGATACTTACATTTCAATCTAAATAGGAACGAAGCTAAAACTTGTGGCATGGGTGTTCCTCAGGGCGGAGTTCTTTCACTACTCCTTTTTAGTCTGGCCCTGAGAAACATTAAAAATTGTTTACCTCAAAACGTCCTGATCATCATGTATGCTGATGACATATTATTATATGTTAAGAGGAAAGATTTAAGTGATTCTAAAACTCTTTTGGAGGAAGCGTTTCGCTGTATTGAAACTTGGCTCCAGGATTACGGATTGGAAATCTCAATCCCTAAAACACAATTTGCGATTTTTACCAGACAATGGTTGGAATTAAATGGACAAAAGTTACAATCAGCTCAAGAATTTAAGTATCTTGGGATCTTATTAGATCCAAAATTATTGTGGCACGCACATATTAAGTCGGTCGTTGTCAAATGCAGTAGAGCCTTAAATGTTATAAAATTTCTTGCAGGTACAACTTGGGGGATTCCTTCCTCAGTTCTTTTAACTGTATGTAAAAGTTTGTTTGATTCTGGGTTGAATTGGGGTCTCCTTTTCATTTTGAAAGCCAGTAATTCCCATTTAATTAAATTGGACCGCGTTATGTACTCTGCCATCCGAATCGCATTAGGTTTCATGAAAACAACCCCTATAATGATCCTTTTATCCGAATCAGGTCTGACTCATCCTGACTTAAGAAGAGCTCAATTAGCTCACTCATACATGGTCCGCATCGCCCAATGGTCGGACAACCCTGTAAACATAAAGTTGAAAGAAATTAAAGTTGCATTAGAATATTCTGGAAATTTAAATACGGATAAACTGGGGTTGATATCTGCCTATAATTCTTCCTTAGGTCTCATGGAAATGACTAACTCAACGATATTACCATCGTATTATGATCTCACTTGGAATCAAATAAACTATAAACTTGGGAGATATAATTATCTATACTGACGCTTCATTTGAACCCAGATCAGATAAAGGCTCCATATCTTTTTACATCCCCCAACTAGACATTAAATATGGATCTAGAATAGCTGGACTGCATTCCATTTACTCGCTTGAAATTATGGCAATCAAATCTGCAATAGAATATGCTATCAGACGGGAAATAAGAAATATCTTGATAGTCTCTGACTCTCTGGGGGCTTTGCAGGAGCTAAGGAAATGCATCCTGGGAAATTTCAAGGCCACTCCTCTAATCCAGAAGATTCATATCCTTCTCGATAGTTATATCAATTTGAATTTGGGAGAAATAAAGTTCTTGTGGGTTCCTTCGCATGAAGATATATTAGGTAATGAAGTCGCTGATAATCTTGCCAAGACAGCCTTACAATTTCAAGTATGCAAAAATGTTAATGTCGAACCGCGAGACCTGCAAAAAATAATTAAAAAGGATCACCACGATTGGAGCTCTTTGTGCTGGCCCTATGGTCTTATAGGAAATTCTACAAACTTATATTACCAAATGATTAATATTAAATCTAAAAGACCCCGGTTTGAGGGGATTAATTTGAATCGAAGATCAATTAACAGGATCAGCCGTCTTAGATCAGGTCATATTCTGTGTTCCGAACATTTAGTTAGGTTCTCTTGGAATAGAACGCTCGATTGTTTATGTGGCCGCGCTGAAAAAAGTATGGAACATCTCCTTACTAATTGTCCACTCCTTGCCTCTGGTAGATCTAGATTCTTGAGATTTCTGTATAACAAATACCCACAAGTCGAAAGTCCTCTAGAAGCATTAAACCAACTTGCATTTAGCAATCAATTTGCAAACCTCATTGAAATTGATAAATTTTTCAGGCAGGCAGATATTATCATATAATTTACTCCGGTTGCACTTTTGTATATATGCATATGGCTGTATTCGTATTGTTTTAATTAAAGTTCAAAATTTTGATGTATGCAACTGACTCTAAGTTTCTATTATATATGACAAGGTTTTCTATGCTCTCAATTTTCCATACAAATTTTTAAATGATGCAATGTATATGCGCTGTTTACATGCAAATAATTTATGGTGATGTTCAATTTAATTTATTTCATAATATTACTTTCCATTTTGAACATATACACCTTTAAACGATCCAATTATAACCTAATATCCATATATTTCCGAATTACAAACACAAACTGAACACAATATAACCAAAATAAGGGACTAAGCATGAACTAAGCAGAGAAGGAAGAAACTATATTTATAATCCCGGACAAGAATTTATTCATATGCAATAGCAAATGCAACTCGTCGGGTTAGTGGAAAGCTATGCCATTTCAGAAAATATTTGAAAAACATGCCATTCCGCGTGAAGATTGGAAAAGATGCCTATTCGTGAAAGCCGTGTGAAATATGCCATCTCGGATGATATTTGAAAAACATGCCATTTCGGCGAAGAGTTTTTTTTCTCCTATTTTAAGTTGGTAATACTGACTCGAAATAAATAATAGGCCTATTTTCATTAATTAAATCGTCAATTTCTATTTCTGACAGACAGTATTTTGTTTCGATTAAATTTTAATATAGAAGCTAACCGACATAGTAAAAACCCAAAAAGGATATACGTGAAGAGATCAAAATAAAAAAAATAATAATATAGAAGCTAATATTTCATATAAAATGCACTATATTGTATGTGCAAACCAAATAGAAAAATAATTACAAGAAATCTAATTTTAAAATAGTAGTCAAAGAAAATATGTAGAGTAAAATACGAACTTTTGTCATTTTTAGATATTTGACTAATTTGAAAAAAGTGCTTTCATTATTAAATTTTTTAATAAGAATAGCAGAAATCAGAGAAAAAGTTTTTTAGAGATGCCTATTATTTATTTCGAGTCAGTATTACCAACTTAAAATAGGAGAAAAAAACTCTTCGCCGAAATGGCATGTTTTTCAAATATCATCCGAGATGGCATGTTTCACACGGCTTTCATGAATAGGCATCTTTTCCAATCTTCACGCGGAATGGCATGTTTTTCAAATATTTTCTGAAATGGCATAGTTTTCCACTAACCCGACGAACTGTGATTCACCCTTAACGTGATACATCTACATAGAAATGGCTACTTAACCTACGAGGACAACAGGCCAATAACCAAAACCAACCAACGAAGGTATCGCATCAGGTAACGCTTTTAATATCGCCTCAGGTAACAGTATCGCCTCAGGTAACGCTTTTGGTATCGCCTTAGGTAACGCATAGGGTAAAAGGTACAGTGACCGACACCCAGACAGTGAACGACACCTGCTATTAAAAACGATATTAACTATAAAAATAATAATATTTAATTAAATATCACTAGTAAATTAATTAATATACGATATTTAAAAACTTATACAGTTTATACAAAATTTTATATGTTTATATTTTCCTCAATATTTAATACTTTCAAGAAAACTAACCTCAAAAAATTTGCTTTATTGATTACAAATTTTATAAATATGAAAAAATTGTTAAATAATTATATTTTAAAAGCAACTTTTTTTGTACATTAAGTCTGAATAATAAAATTTATGATAAAACTAATAAATATCATGTTACTTAAATAGAAGTTTAAATATTTTTTATTTTATTAAAGGGTGTCGTTCACTGTTTTCATACCATACATTTTTAAATTAATATTATAAACTCTTATCAAGGTGTTTTTTAATTTTAAACTTGTGTACTATAAATTTTAACCCAAATTTTTTATTTAAAATTTATTTTATAACTAAATCTTTAATAAATTACAATAAAATGTCATTTAAAGTTGAAAGTATGGCCAGGGTGTCGGTCACTGTACCCCTTACCCTATCTTTCCTTCGCACACCATGGAATGTAACATAAGAATGTCTCTCTCTACCCAATTTGTATATTTACTATTTTCATAAAAGGATCCGCCAGTTAATTAATTAGAACGTTAAATAATAAATTTAATTTGAGTAAGAATTAAATTTAGAAATGGAAGAATTAGTAAATAAATATCTTATTTATTTAATTCAAATTTTGATTTATTTCAATTAAAAAAATTCTTAGATTTTATGCAAATAAATTATGTATTTGGATCAAATAAAATAATAATTCCCTCAATTAAAGAGGTTTTAGTTTTAATTAAAACAATTACTTATGATAAATAATTGAATATTTGATTCAAGAAAATTTTTATTTTTTTCAAGAAAAATATTTTATTCATGCAAATAAATATTTATTTGAATCAAAAAACATGCAGTATTGAATAAAATAATTTTCCTCATTGATTCAAATAATTATTTATTAGCTTTGAATATTCCTTTTATTTGATTTGAATACTTCGTATTTGATACAAATTATTATTTATTTGGCACGATAAAATAAAATACTTAGGTTTAGTAAACGTGTATTTGGTTCAAATACATATTTATTGGATAAATAGACAAGTAAATTATGTATTTGGATCAAATACTTTTTATTTGATCTAAACAAATTTTTTTTCAGTATAGTCAACTCAAAATTTTAAGAGTAGTAAACTCAACTAACGTTTATCAGTTAATAGTAAAAGCAAATATTTTCTTTAATTGCGTAATAACTGCTTTTTGAGTAGTAAACTATTTATTGATTTCTGTGATTTTACAGGCTTTAATATAATTGATGTTGTAGAATTGACAAGTCCTCTGTAATTCAAACTACTACTTTAAGTAGTAGATTTTACTATTTTAATTAATTCGATGAGCTTGAAGAACATTACTGATGTAGAATTTACAAATAGTTTCTTATCTCTTTGAAATCCTAAAGGTTAAGATAAAGGCTCCCACATGAACCAAAACGTCTGACAATTTTTTAAAAAGAAATAGGTTTCTTTATTACTGCTTTTGTTATTACAAATTGTTTTTTTCTATTTCATAACAAAATTAATCTCTAAACTAATAGAAAAAGTAATAGCATTTTTAACATTTTGTGCCTTAAATAAAAATTTAGTTTGAAGGAATATTTGTTGATGTAATTTTTTTACATTTCAAAAAGTTTAATTTCTAACTTTTAGTAAATCCTTCATTCGCGAAGTCAGTTCCAAAAACGTGTTTTTCTGTTCATCCTCACACATTTGAATTGCATATGATGAGCAGTCTAACAAATCATCCCATATCCTTAAAAAAAGAAAATATTTTATAAATTATATGTAATGGGCTTTTTCACTAAAACATTTACAAAAATTCTCATGTAAAAGGATTGCATTCAAGTAAAAAGAATACAAATATAGTTTTTTATTAATATAGTATATCAATATTCCCGGTAAGAAGCGAGGAATAGAGAAAAATTGAAAGTTTGCAGACGTAGAGCAGAAGTTAAGAATTTTTAATTTTTCTGAATAGGCGATTTTACGTTTTTACCCAATTCCTCACTGAACATCAAAATATCAGAAAAATGAATTCTTTTCTATTCCCAGTAGAGGTAAGTCAATAGAAAAGAATTCAGACTTCTTATTCTTCTTAATGCGCAAAGTTTAATATTTTCAAATTTTTGGTAGCGAATAGAGAAAAATTAAATTTTTGGAGAGTAAAATTTAAATATCTATTCCTTTCAATCGACAGTATCAAAATTTCTGAAGCGCATTGAAAGGAATAAGAAATTTTGAGAGTGAAGTGGATATGTCTATTCCTTTTAATTGATTGTGTCAAGGAGGAATTTAGAGGAATCAGGAGCGTATTTAGAGGAATAGAAAATTTGTAGATTAAATGAGGTATCTTTATGCCTTGCAATTGACTGCGTCAGGTTTTTAAGAGCATATTCAGAGGAATAGGAAATTTAGGGTATAAATTCAGTATTTCTATGCCTCGCAATCGCCTGAGTCAAGTTTTTAGGACCGTATTCAGAGGAATGGGAATTTTGTAATATGAATTAAATATTTCTATTTCTTGCAATCGACTGCGTCAGATTTCTAAAAGTGTATTGAAAGGAATGAAAAAACTGGCGAGTATATTAATAATTCCTAATCATTTCAATTTTTTTTTAAATATTATAAGAAGCGAAAGAAAATGAATATAAATTTTAAGATTTTAAAAGAATATAAGTAATAATTAATTACTAACTAATTTAACTAGTTGATCATTTTCAATTCTTCTGAATGGGTGAATTTACGTTTTTACTCAATTCCTCATTCAACATCAAAATATATAAAAAATAAATTCTTTTCTATTCACAGTAGAGATAACTCAATACAAAAGAA
The DNA here is from genome assembly GCF_019393585.1 of Leptopilina boulardi. Classification (NCBI taxonomy): domain Eukaryota; kingdom Metazoa; phylum Arthropoda; class Insecta; order Hymenoptera; family Figitidae; genus Leptopilina; species Leptopilina boulardi. The sequence continues at coordinate 324,796 of NW_026137768.1, forward strand.
TTCAGGCTTCTTATTTTTCTTAATGCGCGAAGTTTCTTATTTTCAAACTTTTGGAAGCGAATAGAAAAAAATTTAATGTTTGGAGAGTAAATTTTAAATGTCGCATTTTGGACCGCATTCAGAAGAATAGAAAATGTGGAGAATAAATGAGGCATTTCTATGTTTTACAATTGACAGCGTCAGGTTGTTAAGAATAATATGTATATAATTTAGAGTATAAATTTTGGCCAAGTCAATTAAGAAGAATAGATTTTTCTACTTTTTTTTGCTTCATCGAGGAATTGAATAAAAACGTAAATGCTCCCATTCAAAAGAATTGGAACTCTGAGTTCTTTTCAATTATTCGCCTCTTACCGGGAAATTATTTTTATACTTGAATATTCTGTAAAATAGAATTTTAATAATATTAGTCAATATATGAGACCTGAACTATTTATTTATATTATATGGAAATATTTCCATAAGCTTAAGAAAATTCTGGTAAAAAATTGAGTGCTGATTAAGTATTAGCATTGAATAAATTACATTAGTTTGTTAAAAAAATTTGCTATATCAACATTGTTACTTAATTTATTTTCGAAAAAATTGGAATGTATGCAGAATTCACTTGATTGAAATTTAAGTTCATGACCATGTCATTCTAAATTAAAATGTCGAAGTCAATAAACTTCACATTAAAATTAGGTATTAAAATTCAAATACAATTTTTGTGTTGTAAAGATGAAAAAATGTTATAATTTTTATTTATTAACACAATTAATCATTTAAAACTATTTAAATTGACAAAATTATTAATTAATATCATTAATGTTCATAAAAATATATATACGATAATATACTCTTTGTAATAATGAACATCTGAAAAGCTGTTTGATGACTTAACAAAATAATATATGTATCTGTTTAATGTGTTCATTATAAGAGACATTTTCTCAAAAAATTTTATAACCTCCCCTGGTCGAGCGCGTTAAGGCGCTCCCAGTGCGGTTGAGAGATGTGATGGTCGAGGGTTCGAGTCTCAGAGTCAACTCGTCGGAAAATCCAAGATTGAGAGATGAATAATCATTTTTTCTATTTTTTTCTATTCCCAGTACATATTAAGTCAATAGAAAAGAATTCAGACTTCTTATTCTTCTTAATGCGCAAAGTTTAATATTTTCAAATTTTTGGTACACTGAAAGAAAATTCATACTACTAAGTATTAAACTCATATTAGAGTTTAATATAAATGTTACAATTTAGGGAAAAAGTGCACCTATACTGATTACTATTACAGTTTTTATGAAAATATATAATAAATTTAAGAGTAACTATTATTTTAAGAAATAAGAATTAGTATATTTATTTTAAAAATTAGTATTTTCTTTATGAATTCACAGAATACGAAATATTATAATAAATAATTTCACAAAATAGTAAGAAAAATAACATATATCCGTATACTTATTTCACATTTTGTAAAACTTTATATTAAAAGTCACGGATTTTCCCGAGAGACTACGAATTTAACCGAAGTTCTGTCTGTTTGCGGCTTCGTGTCCTACTCGAACTTCTACGACTTGATCCGATTTTCGAAAGTGTTGTTAACCAGCAGAACGTACCTATCAACTGTCAACACACGTGTTTCAAATGTTTATAGTGTTTTAAATTCTTTTTAATTTAAATTTATTTTCAATTTATAAAAAATGTTTTATTAAAGTTATTTAATAATAATAAATTTATTATTAATTATTAAATTTATTATTATTTTTATTAATTTTTATTTTTTGATGTCATCTTTACAATTATTTAATTTTTATAACAATCATAATTTTTAATCTGAAAAAAAAGAAAAATCTATATAAACAATTAATAATAAAAATGAACCCAGCGTAACCTCTATAAAATTACACCATTGGCACTAGTAAACTATTTTTTATTATTAAGTTATTATAAGTAAACTTCTTTCTCACAAGTGGTAAAAATATTCAGTAGTTAGTATATAAGAAAACGATATATGCCGACCCCCAGCGAAATTTATCGTTATGCGTATAGAATTGTAAGTGTAGGTTTCGTTGCGATCGTGTAATGTCTATGTATAAGCGAAATGAACGTGCGTGTTCATTAGTATGTGTATTAACCTGTATCGTAAGTGTGAATGTGTTGTTCCTAGTCTCACTCCTCTTCCTCCCGAGAATTAACGGAAACGTCCGACAGTTTCCGCTTTTTTTCCCTTTTCTTCCGACATTCTGAATTTTTCGTATAAAGTTTTACAAATATTAGAACGCTACATTCCATATAATGCAACAACTCTATGAGAATTTAATATAATATTTTCAAATATTGGTAATCTTTTTACGTTCTTTCTACAATAATTATTAATATTTGAAAAAAGATTTTAAGTTGGAACTTTAATATAAAGTATATTGAATTTTAATAAAAAGTACACTTTTCCCTAAATTCTAAAAGAATATATTAAAATGTAATACGCATTTTGTTATTTTTTCCTATGAAATTTCTTTCAGTGTAGCGAATAGAGAAAAATTAAATGTTTGGAGAGTAAATTTTAAATATCTATTCCTTTCAATCGACAGTATCAAAATTTCTGAAGCGCATTGAAAGGAATAAGAAATTTGGAGAGTGAAGTGAATATGTCTATTCCTTTTAATTGACTGTGTCATGACATCAGGAGCGTATTTAGAGGAATAGAAAATTTGTAGATTAAATGAGGTATCTTTATGCCTTGCAATTGACTGCGTCAGGTTACATGTATAATTTAGAGTATAAATTTTGGCCAAGTCAATTAAGAAGAATAGATTTTTCTACTTTTTTTTGCTTCATCGAGGAATTGAATAAAAACGTAAAATCACCCATTCAAAGGAATTCAGATTCTGAATTCTTTTCGATTCTTCGCTTCTTACCGGGTTAGTAAAAATTAATTAAGTTAATTATTATAAACCCCTAAAAAACCGAAAATACTTATGGTAATTTATTATAGCGTAAATGCCCCAATATGGATCTAGTTACCAATTATTTGCTTTTAAAAAATATAAAATATAATTGTTAGAAATATAAATATTATTTAGAAATTAATCTTGATTTAAAATTTTCTGTATGAAACTGTAGTAAAAATGAAAATTATGAATTTAGACAACTAGAGTACTCTCGGTAATTGGTGCACTTACACTAATGTTTATTTTTATTTAAAATTTTTTTATCTTTCTGTAATACCAAAAAAATCCTCGACATGAGAAAAAATGCAATTATTTTAAAAAACTTACTTTCGTCCTTTTGGAGAATATTTCAATCCTAAATTAGCAAATTCTCCACTATTTTCTAATTCTTCAGGTGAAATATTCCCTGATTTAAGTACATTATTTACACACTCTATTTTGCGATCCCAATCAATACAAGTGCTAAGACTCCTTTGAAACAGTGCTACAAAAAATGAGTTTCTAGATTTAATAATTACTTAATTATGATTAATTAATGTATAAATTATTTAATTAATTTATAAAACTTACAAAGTCGAGTGAAAGCACATAATTTTTTTATACTTTGACGAATTAAAATTTCGATATCTTCGTCTAATATAGAAATATTTCCTTTAAGACATTTTTTTATAATTTTCAATTCACTTTGAAGTATACTTGTAATATTTATACTGTCCATACAATTGTCGTTAGTCTCAAAAGCATCCTCAATCGATAATTCATTTGTATTTTCATCAAAAAAAAAATTTTCTATGTCGTTATGAATTACATTTAATTCATTTAAATCTACAACATTATTTTTACATTTTTCTTTTATATCAGTTACTGTTAAATTGTAATAACTATCTAATTGAGCCTCTATATATGATATACAACCTGTAAAAATTTTATTTCCATTAATTCGGCATTATAAAGTTGTGCTTATATAATTAATGATAATAATTATTTGCAAATATTTTTAAATTAAATCTTAATTTTTTTAAATTGCATTTTATTAGGGCAAAACATTTTTTTCTATTGAAATAATTTTTTTTTGTTCATGTCACGTCACCGCGAGGTATTAAATATTAATAATAAAAAAAATTGCATGTTTTAATGTTAATTAATTTAATAATTGACAATTAATTAATAAGGTGAACAATAATTATATGATCTTTTAAAATTAAAATAAAAGCTAATTAAGAGCATTTGAACCTTCGTGACGTCACAAATCATGGCGCATGACACGCAAACTTCTCAGGTATGTGAAAAGCACAATTTTGAATATTTTTTAAAAAAACCTTTTGGAAAATGTTCAGAATAACATAGACTCTGTCTGTTATGTGCGGAAAATTCAAAATTTTGCGTTTAAAACGTTTTTTAAACAATGCCTACATATAAGCAATTCGTGTATTTTTCCTTACTTGTGACAACCAACTTAAACATTGTTTAAAAAACGTTTTATACGCAAAATTTTGAATTTTTCGCACATAACAGACATAGTCTATGTTTCTCTGAACATTTTCCAAAAGGTTTTTTTAAAAAATATTCAAAATTGTGTTTTTCACATACCTGAGAAGTTTGCGTGTCATGCGCCATGATTTGTGACTTAAACATTGTTTAAAAAACGTTTTAAACGCAAAATTTTGAATTTTCCGCACATAACAGACAGAGTCTATGTTATTCTGAACATTTTCCAAAAGGTTTTTTTAAAAAATATTCAAAATTGTGCTTTTCACATACCTGAGAAGTTTGCGTGTCATGCGCCATGATTTGTGACGTCACGAAGGTTCAAATGCTCTTAAGGGGTTAGTACCAAATCTTTTTTCAAAAAAATCGATTTTCTAAAAACTGCATATTCTTGTAGTAGATATTATGTAGAAATGCTATAGAAACTATTATTTTGGTTGGAAACTTCGGTAACATAACGAAAAACGGATACAATGTAAAAGTCTCGCGCTCATGGAGCGTACTTTTCGCGAGTATAATCTATGCTTTTATAAATATGAGGCATTTCATATGAGAATACGGGGTCATGTCTCAGATTTTTCTCAAAATTCGGTAAATTGTAGTGATAGTGGTGCTAAATAAGTGTAAAAATTTTAAATTTTTAATATTTTTCGAGATATTTACAATAACAAATTTGAGCAATATTTTTTTAATATACTTATAACTTTTTTCCTACTAAAAATAGAGAAAAATGTTGTGAATGTTTTTTCGGCAGAAGACCTTAAACTTTTAGAAAAAAATTATTTTTTAAAAAAATATTAATTTTTAAACACTTTGTTTAAAAAATAAAATTTGTTTGTAACTTTTAAACATGTTCTCCCTCATTTAGAAGCGCGAAAAAAATCATGAATATTGTTTGTCATAATTAATCGATGGTTTTGAGATGGCATTATTTTTTGTTTTCGAGATATTAATTAATTAACTAACAAAAGTTAATAAAAAATGAAATATTTTACGAACAAATAAAATTAGAGTAATTTTAAAAACACCATTAGAATGCTTATCAAAATTCGCATCCAACGAGCGCTATATGAACTATTTCTAATAAACGGGTGTTAAATTAATAATAATTATTAAATTTATTTAAATAATTAATAACATTTGAAGAAATGAAGATAAATCGTCAATTCTCTTTTTATTTGGAAGATCATCTAATTCTGTGTCAAAAAAAGAATATTAAGTATTACCAAGAATCAAAAATTAATTATAAAATGTTATTTAGAAAAAGACTGAAAAATACAATGCCGAGTAGGTAGGCAGCCCCCTCCAACTTGTGTCGTAGGGTGCTGAAACCTCAATTTTCAATAATCATCTGTTAATAATTTAGATTTGTTAAAAATGTTATTTACACTGGTTTTATTTAATACAGAATTAGATGATCTTCCAAATAAAAAAAGAATTGACGATTTATCTTCATTTCTTCAAATGTTATTAATTACACTGGGTTACAAAAAAATGGTGAAGTCGTGTTGATTTAAAATTTTTTGTGTTTATTGAAACTTTAGGTGTCACTGAACAAGAATATACCAAAAAAAAATTTTTTCATTCGGTCAGTTCCGTAAAAAACGAGATTAAAGTGTCAAAAAATTGTTTTTTTTAACACTTTTTGAAGCGTTGTAAAATGAAAACGCAACATGATAAAAATATTTACAAGGGCTTGAATGAAACATTAAACCTTCAACTTTGAGTCCTAAAACTGAAAAGTGAATGATAATTCCGGAGAAAATTTATTTGACATGAAATAACTATCTCGAATAGTCAAAATAAATGGGATAGAGAGCACTTGTTAAAAATCGATTTCCAAAACCGAATTTTTTGGAACTTGTTACTTGGAAGTTTTCAACTTTTCAATTGACATTTCGAAAGTTGAATTTAAAAAATTGAAAATGGCGGATTAAAGATAGCGTTCAAAATTTCAAAAAATTTCAAAAAAGTCCATTTTTGAAACTTTTGAACGCTATTTTCAATCCACCATTTTCAATGTTTTAAATTCAACTTTCGAAACGTCAATTGAAAAGTTAAAAACTTCCAAGTAATAAGTTCCAAAAAAATTCGGTTTTGGAAATCTATTTTTAACAAGTGCTCTCTATCCCACCTATTTTGACTATTTGGGATAGTTATTTCATATCAAATAAATTTTCTCCGCAATTATCACTTTTCAGTTTTGGGACTCAAAGTTGAAGGTCTAAGCTTTCATTCAAGCCCTTGTGGAGATTTTTATCATGTTGCGTTTTTATTTTACAACGCTTCAAAAAGTGTTAAAAAACAATTTTTTGACACTTTAATCTCGTTTTTTACGGAACTGACCGAATGAAAAAAATTTTTTTTGGTATACTCTTGTTCAGTGACACCTAAACTTTCAATAAACACAAAAAATTTTAAATAAACACGACTTGACCATTTTTTTGTAACCCAGTGTTATTTAAATAAATTTTATTAATTATTATTAATTTAACACCCGTTTATTAGAAATAGTTCATATAGGGCTCGTTGGATGCGGATTTTGATAAGCATTCTAATGGTTTTTTTAAAATTACTCTAATTTTATTTGTTCGTAAAATATTTCATTTTTGCTTCCTCGTGGAGGAAGCTATGTAGTCCTTTCGTTTATAAACTTTTTAAAAATGGTGAAAACAAATTTTCCTCTATATAGAAACATGTTATATGAGATCCTGATCAATTGTCCGGATGTATGTATGTGTGTGTGTATGTGTGTGTGTGTGTGTGTGTGTGTGTGTATGTGTGTGTGGATAGTTTTTGTGAACACGATATCTTTAACAGGTTTTAATGGATTTGGGTAAAATTTGGTAGGCTTATTTAACACATTAATCTCTCAAAAATGACGAGAGGATTTTTAAAAATACCCCAAAAAAAAAATTTTATCGTCTTTTTTCCAAAAATTTTTTTTTAATTGAAAAAATTTTTAAATCGAAAAATTTAAGGTAATATATAATATAATCGTCTTCTTTATGTCAAGATGAATCGATTGATATATATAAAGTATAGATTTGATTGAAATTTAAAGAATTAATGAAAGTTAAAAAATCAAAAATTCTCATTTTAGCTAAAAAATGATGTGTTTATTTAAATTCATGTTTATATATGAAATAATTTTATTCCCTGCATTGAAACGAATTGGTTGGTATATATAAAGTATAGATTTGATTTAAAATTTGAGAATTAATAAAAATTGAAAAATCGAAAATTCATATTTTAGCTAAAAAATTTTGTGTTTTTTTAAAATTCAAGTTGATGAATAAAATAATTGTATTCCTTGCATTAAAACGAATCGATTCGTATATATAAAGTTTATGTTACACTCAAAATTAATTAAAATTTTCTTTATTTTTCAAAAAATTTAATTAATTTAAAACATTTTTAACTCGAAATTTTTTAAATCAATCAATTGAATTGGACAAATTCATTGCTTCCTTCACGAGGAAGCGAATTTTTTGCTTCACAAAATGAGGAAGCATAATGTTTATGAAATAAACATAAAGGACCCCCTCCTTGTTTATTAACTTTTGTTAGTTAATTAATTAATATCTCGAAAACAAAAAATAATGCCATCTCAAAAACCATCGATTTATTATGACTTAAACAATATTCATGATTTTTTTCGCGCTTCTAAATGAGGGAGAACATGTTTAAAAGTTATAAACAAATTTTATTTTTTAAACAAAATGTTTAAAAATTAATATTTTTTTAAAAAAATAATTTTTTTCTAAAAGTTTAAGGTCTTCTGCCGAAAAAACATTCACAACATTTTTCTCTATTTTTAGTAGGAAAAAAGTTATAAGTAAATTAAAAAAATATTGCTCAAATTTGTTATTGGAAATATCTCGAAAAATATTAAAAATTTAAAATTTTTACACTTATTTAGCACCACTATCACTACAATTTACCGAATTTTGAGAAAAATCTGAGACATGACCCCGTATTCTCATATGAAATGCCTCTATATACATACCTATATAAATATAAATATATATCAAATTACACATATTATGAGGCAAAATTCCTGAAATGTCGGAACAAATAATTAAAAGTTCTCGAATTTAATCCATACTTTTCTAAAATGTTGTCATCGTTGGTGAAAGTCTAAAAATCAATTATTATTGAATTCGATAAAATAGTTTTTGAATTACGTTTTTAATTTTTGACTTTTGAAAAAAAAATTTTTCAATGTACAATATTTATAAGTAGAATGCATAAAAGTTAACATATGTATATATAATGATTTTTAAAGCTTTTTTGACGGGCTACACGATGGTGATAAAATTTTTTTTTTTAAATAAAATTTGACCTTGAATTTCAAGGTCAAAATTTTAATTTACGTATATCTCCCCACGTGAAAAGGTTCCCGGAATTTTTGCAGAGTGACTCTGGGAGTAGTTCCCAGAATATTCTGAGAACATTCCCGGAATTTTTTTGGTTTTTTCCCAGAATTCATGGAATTTTCGTTTCAATCAAATAATTGATACTCCGGGATGACTCCAACGTACATCCAGATATCCAGGAGTCAATTGGACAACTTCTTCAGGAAAGTTTAGCTGTAATCAAACCATCAATACTCCAGGATGACTCAAACGTTCATCATGATGACTAGGAATCAATTGGAACACTTCTCCAGAGAATTTTAGCTGTTATCAAACAATCGATACTCCAGGATGACTCCAACGTACATCATGATGACTAGGAGTCAATTGGACAACTTCTTCAGGGAATTTTCGTTTTAACCAAATAATCGAGTTTCTATGACAACTCCAACGTACATCCAGATACCCAGGTGTCAATTGGGCAACTTCTCCAGGGAATTTTAACTGTAATCAAATAATCGATACTCCAGGATGACTCCAACGTACATCATGATGACTAGGAGTCAATTGGACAACTTCTTCAGGGAATTTTCGTTTTAACCAAATAATCGAGTTTCTATGACAACTCCAACGTACATCCAGATACCCAGGTGTCAATTGGGCAACTTCTCCAGGGAATTTTAACTGTAATCAAATAATCGATACTCCAGGATGACTCCAACGTACATCATGATGACTAGGAGTCAATTGGACAACTTCTTCAGGGAATTTTCGTTTCAACCAAATAATCGAGTTTCTATGACAACTCCAACGTACATCCAGATACCCAGATGTCAATTAGGCAACTTCTCCAGGGAATTTTAGCTCTAATCAAACAATCGATAGTCCAGGATCACTCCAAAGTACATCATAATGACTAGGAGTCAGTTGGACAACTTCTTCAGGGAATTTTAGCTGTAATCAAACAATCGATACTCCAGGATGACTCCAACGAACATCATGATGACTAGGAGTCAATTGGACAACTTCTCCAAAGAATTTTAGCTGTAATAAAACAATCGATACTCCAGGATGACTCCAACGAACATCATGATGACTAGGAGTCAATTGGACAACTTCTCCAAAGAATTTTAGCTGTAATTAAACAATCGATACTCCAGGATGACTCCAACGAACATCATGATGACTAGGAGTCAATTGGACAACTTCTCCAAAGAATTTTAGCTGTAATTAAACAATCGATACTCCAGGATGACTCCAAAGTACATCATGATGACTAGGAGTCAATTGGACAACTTCTTCAGGGAATTTTCGTTTTAACCAAATAATCGAGTTTCTATGACAACTCCAACGTACATCCAGATACCCAGGTGTCAATTGGGCAACTTCTCCAGGGAATTTTAACTGTAATCAAATAATCGATACTCTAGGATGACTCCAACGTACATCATAATGACTAGGAGTCAATTGGACAACTTCTTCAGGGAATTTTCGTTTTAACCAAATAATCAATACTCCAGGATGACTCTAACGTACATCATAATTACTAGGAGTCAATTGGGCAACTTCTTCAGGGAATTTTAGCTGTAATAAAACAATCGATACTCCAGGATGACTCCAACGTACATCATGATGACTAGGAGTCATTTGGACTACTTCTTCAGGGAATTTTCATTTTAACCAAATAATCAATACTCCAGGATGACTCTAACGTACATCATAATGACTAGGAGTCAATTGGGCAACTTTTTCAGGGAATTTTAGCTGTAATAAAACAATCGATACTCCAGGATGACTCCAACGTACATCATGATGACTAGGAGTCATTTGGACAACTTCTTCAGGGAATTTTCATTTTAACCAAATAATCAATACTCCAGGATGACTCTAACGTACATCATAATGACTAGGAGTCAATTGGGCAACTTCTTCAGGAAATTTTAGCTGTAATATAACAATCGATACTCCAGGATGACTCCAACGTACATCATGATGACTAGGAATCAATTAGACAACTTCTTAAGGGAATTTTCGTTTCAAACTGATTCTCAATAATTAAAAGAATTATAAACTTGGATTTAATATTTATGATTTTTTAATATTAGGTATCAAATTGAGACCAAAAATTGCATCAAATCTTTGCAACGTTTTGATGCACATAAGTTATATCAAAAAGAGATCGTTTTGTGTATCATTTTTAGAAATGCTACACGAAACGGTCTCATTTTTTGATGCAAAAAATTTAATCAATTTATATCAATCATGGCCGAATTGAATCGACTCAAAATTAAAGGAATTTTTTTCAGATATTTTGGTAATAGTACAATTGCGGAGACCATTTCACTATTTAATTTGAAAATGAAAATAACAGAAAATCAAAGACAATTTGCAATTCGATAATTAAAAAGTGACAGCTTATAAACATAACCTAAAATGCATGAGAAAAAATTTGTCGATAAAATCAATATAGCCAAGCTTTTTAGAAGGTAGATGGCAGTTTTGCTTTTTATAAAAACGATTCAGAAAAAATTTAAAAAAAGAAAATAGATGAGTGCTGCCATCTACCTTCTAAAAAGCTCGGCTATATTGATTTTATCGACAAATTTTTTCTCATGCATTTTAGGTTATATGTTTATAAGCTGTCACTTTTTAATTATCGAATTGCACATTGTCTTTGATTTTCTGTTATTTTCATTTTCAAATTAAATAGTGAAATGGTCTCCGCAATTGTACTATTACCAAAATATCTGAAAAAAATTCCTTTAATTTTGAGTCGATTCAATTCGGCCATGATTGATATAAATTGATTAAATTTTTTGCATCAAAAAATGAGACCGTTTCGTGTAGCATTTCTAAAAATGATACACAAAACGATCTCTTTTTGATATAACTTATGTGCATCAAAACGTTGCAAAGATTTGATGCAATTTTTGGTCTCAATTTGATACTTTTAGGAAAACTGTGTTTATATTTTAGGGATTTATTACTATCATATCGGACAACAATTTACCAAAGTATGAAGCCAATCCCAGAACATTGACTTTTTGGGCTAGGGCGATTGAAAAAGAATCTCTCATATAAGAGATGTACATGACATGATATATTTTTTTGGGGGGGTTTCATAGACAAGCTCACATGTGCTCAGAAGAGTACTTGATGTTTTAAGCGCCCCTAACTTCATAAAAAATGTATTTTCAATGTATAATCTAACAGGATTGTGCAATTTTAAACACAGAAAAAGAAAAATAACCTATACATTAAAGCCTCATTAATATTATTTATGATATAATTAAAAGTTAATGAATAATTGTTGCGATTAAGTCGGGGCTTCATCTAACCCTTTTAAATTACGACACTGTCCACGTCGAATTTTTCTTAACTTGACTACTAAATATTGAAAAAAAGAGGTCATATATTGTTAAAGAGACTTCTATTAAATAAGAAATTTAGTCTTCTTCTCGTTTTTTCCCCACTTTAGTAGTCAATTTACTAAAAATACATATGAGTTTAACAAAAAGTGATACTTAAATTTTCTCCGTGTAAAATTCTCTGAAGAAGTTGACCAATACACTCCTGGGTATCCGGATGTACGTTGGAGTTGTCTTAAAAACTCGATTATTTGGTTGAAACGAAAATTCCCTGAAAAAGTTGTCCAATTGACTCCTAGTCATCATGATGTACGTTGGAGTCATCCTGGAGTATCGATTATTTGATTACAGTTAAAATACCCTGGAGAAGTTGCCCAATTGACACCTGGGTATCTGGATGTACGTTGGAGTTGTCATAGAAACTCGATTATTTGGTTAAAACGAAAATTCCCTGAAGAAGTTGTCCAATTGACTCCTAGTCATCATGATGTACGTTGGAGTCATCCTGGAGTATCGATTGTTTGATTACAGCTAAAATTCCCTGAAGAAGTTGTCCAACTGACTCCTAGTCATTATAATGTACGTTGGAGTCATCCTGGAGTATCGATTATTTGATTACAGTTAAAATTCCCTGGAGAAGTTGCCCAATTGACACCTGGGTATCTGGATGTACGTTGGAGTTGTCATAGAAACTCGATTATTTGGTTAAAACGAAAATTCCCTGAAGAAGTTGTCCAATTGACTCCTAGTCATCATGATGTACGTTGGAGTCATCCTGGAGTATCGATTGTTTGATTACACCTAAAATTCCCTGAAGAAGTTGTCCAACTGACTCCTAGTCATTATAATGTACTTTGGAGTGATCCTGGACTATCGATTGTTTGATTACAGTTAAAATTCCCTGGAGAAGTTGCCCAATTGACACCTGGGTATCTGGATGTACGTTGGAGTTGTCATAGAAACTCGATTATTTGGTTAAAACGAAAATTCCCTGAAGAAGTTGTCCAATTGACTCCTAGTCATCATGATGTACGTTGGAGTCATCCTGGAGTATCGATTATTTGATTACAGTTAAAATTCCCTGGAGAAGTTGCCCAATTGACACCTGGGTATCTGGATGTACGTTGGAGTTGTCATAGAAACTCGATTATTTGGTTAAAACGAAAATTCCCTGAAGAAGTTGTCCAATTGACTCCTAGTCATCATGATGTACGTTGGAGTCATCCTGGAGTATCGATTGTTTGATTACAGCTAAAATTCCCTGAAGAAGTTGTCCAACTGACTCCTAGTCATTATAATGTACTTTGGAGTGATCCTGGACTATCGATTGTTTGATTACAGTTAAAATTCCCTGGAGAAGTTGCCCAATTGACACCTGGGTATCTGGATGTACGTTGGAGTTGTCATAGAAACTCGATTATTTGGTTAAAACGAAAATTCCCTGAAGAAATTGTCCAATTGACTCCTAGTCATCATGATGTACGTTGGAGTCATCCTGGAGTATCGATTGTTTGATTACAGCTAAAATTCCCTGGAGAAGTGTTCCAATTGATTCCTAGTCATCATGATGTACGTTGGAGTCATCCTGGAGTATCGATTATTTGATTACAGTTAAAATTCCCTGGAGAAGTTGTCGAATTGACTCCTGGATATCTGGATGTACGTTGGAGTCATCCCGGAGTATCAATTATTTGATTGAAACGAAAATTCCATGAATTCTGGGAAAAAACCAAAAAAATTCCGGGAATGTTCTCAGAATGTTCTGGGAACTACTCCCAGAGTCACTCTGCAAAAATTCCGGGAACCTTTTCACGTGGGTCAAAATCGGATTTTTTTTATTTTTATTAACTATCTCAATGGAAAGCTTGACTAATTTCCTACAAAACATGTAATTTTTCGAATGGGATCTTTTAAAGTTTTTGAGATAGTAATTAATTAATTAATTAATTAATTAATTAATATCTCAAAAACTTAAAAAAATTCTATTCTGAAAATTACATGTTTTGTAGGAAATTAGTCAAGCTTTCCATTGAGATAGTTAATAAAAATAAAAAATATCCGATTTTGAGATCATTATATATATGCATGTGTTAACTTTTATGCATTCTACTTATAAATAATGTACAAAGAAAAAATTTTTTATTTTAAAAGTCAAAAATTAAAAACGTTGTAATTCAAAAACTATTTTATCGAATTCAATAATAATATTGATTTTTAGACTTTCACCAACAATGACAACATTTTAGAAAAGTATGCATTAAATTCGAAAATTTTTAATTTTTTGTTCGGACATTTCAGGAATTTTGCCTCATATATGTATATAAATATGTATATAAATATGTATATAAAAGCATATATACATGTATATAATGTATCCTGTCGTGTAAGGGGTATTTTCTTGAAAAAGGACATGTTTTCGTAAATCCGCTTTTTCTCAAAACAACGTTTTTGACCTGGCGGACATCATAAGGGAAAAACTATTGCACCGATTACGCTCAAATTTTTATGGCTTATTCTACACATATACCGCTATCGTCGGAACTAGAATCATAATTTTTCATTAATATTTAACCATTTTTTTAATCAATTTTAGTTGAAAAAACAATGTGAAAAATGAAAAAAGTACGCCATTTTGATTTTTTCCATCAAAAATAGTTGATTGTAGTTCCGACGATAGCGACAAGCTTACTTTTCAAGAAAATATCAAAAATTTTATTTTTCGATAACCTGAATTAGAGATATCGTGTCCGCCAATCACAAGTAGGGGTATTTTCAGGCGACTATGACACCAAGATAATCCATAATAAATAAGGAATAAAAATTTTTTTAAATAGTTTAAAACCCCTTCTTTTAAGTATAAAAAGTTTGAAGTCAATAAAATAAACTTTGTAATAAAAATAAAATATTTAAGAAAAGTCAGTGAGATGTGGTACTAACCCCTTAACAATTAAACAAACAAAATAATAGTCAGTTAACAATAATTATAATTATAAAGTCAAACAATCAATTTGTTAAAATAATATAGGTATTAATTAACTATTTAAATATTTGTTAAACAAATTGTAATAAATTAATAAACCATTTAAATTGTTATTTAACAAAACATGAAATTATAACATTAATAGTAATAATAATAATAAATTAATTTACCCAGAAACACAGCAGCAAAACTTGTGAATTTAAAAATAATGTTCGACATAATTGTAGATACTTTGCAGTTCAACTGTAACAAAATTAATATCGAGATTTCTTTTTATAATTGAATTTTCCCTATTTTTTGTCTTTCTTATCCAATATGGCGTGTTTCAAGTTTGATCATTTGAATTAAATTTCAATAGGTGCAATTATTTAACTATTTTTTAACTAAATAAACTTTACATATTTGTAATATATTGTGAAATAGGGTATTAAAAAATGTTCTTAACTCTTTTTTTAATATATGTATTTAGGACGATGAATCTATCTAATATTGACATAATCTAGTTCAACAAATGATGTACAAGATATTGATAAATATAAATGTAAATTTTTTCGTCACAATGACTTATTCAAGACAAATTGTCAATGACAAATTCTTATGGAATTTGAAGGCTTACTGAGCCTTGAAAAAGAAATTATGAAAACATATAAGAATATTTCAGAATGAACTGAAAAGAAACTAAGAAAAAATGGTTTTTATAATATTAATAAATGCAAAAAATATTTATTTATTTATTAATTTATTTACACAATAAACGGACAACGGAAAAAATTAAGCCCTTTTGCACAAAAGTACTAAATACCCTCATAACAAAAGGATATCCATAACAATGGTCGATATCTTGGAATAGTCCCCAGGATATCTTGGGATATCCAAACCGCCGGTCTGTGGGACATCAACAGGACATCCGTAGGATATCCCTAAGACATCCACAAAATATCTATAGGATATTATATCGCAGGATGTCCGTGGGATATTCTTAGGATATTCACGGGATATTTAATTTCTCAACATATATTTTTAAAGGTTAAAATTGTTAAGCTAATATAATGAATAATAATATAATATAATAATATATAATATAATAATAATATAATACAAACAAAAATCTTATGAGCTTCTAATTTATTTTAAATGAAGATTTGAAACACATTTTTCAAAGTTTTTAAATAAACTCATGCACTTAATGTATAATTAATATTAATAGTTATTTGTTATTTGGGGGGAAGAATTTATATTTTATTTAAAGACAATTCATTTTCTGACAATATTAAGCATATGAATAAAGGAATGAATCACGAATGAGACAAAAATTAGTTAATAATTTTTCAAATTAAACAACTTTCTCGAAAAACAAGTTGCATTTTATTTTATTTATATAAAATTTAATTCACAGAATATTCTCACTCGTAGTCTCATAATGACTTTAAAAACAGTATCCTGAGAATATCTTCTTGACATTTAGAAGATATACTGAGAATATCCTGAAAATATCTGTGGGATATCCTGACGATATCTATGGGATATCCTGATGATATCTGTGGGATATCCTGAAGATATCTATGGGATATCCTGACGATATCTACGGGATATCTGGAGGACATTTATGAAAGTCTATAGAGATATCCAGAAGATATCCTGTGGATATCCTCAGATATCCATGGGATATCCAAAGGATATCCAAACCGCCGATTTTTTGGATATCCTTAAGAGATCCTTTTGATATCCATAGGACATCCCTAGGATATCTGCGGGATATTATCAATATATCCGCAAGATATCTTGTGTTATTAGGGTATAATAATTATAATAATCTTAGAAATAATTCTAGGCAACTGTCAGGCATCGATTATTCTGAAACTTTGCTTTGCATACAAGTAGTTTATTGAGAAATATTTGACAAGTGGATTTTTATATCGGTCCAAAAACGATTTTAGAGTTATTAGCTTTAATAAAATAAAGAAAAAAAAATTTTAGTTTCAATATTTTTGAAGATTTGAACAGATTTATAGTTGTTGAAAAAGCAGAGTTCGTACAATTTCCGACGGTAGTGTAGCTTCAAGCATTAATAATTATAAATTTTTAATTTTAACCTAAGAAGTCACATTTTATTCTGCAAAATAAATACCTTGTTTGCAAGTCTTGCTATTGTGGTAATTTTTTCCTTAAAGAATGATACATCAATAATATAACCTTAAATTTTTAAGTCATAATATTATTATAAGCTACCTCAGATTAAAAATTTTTGTGCAAAAATATTCAATACCGTCTGTACAATACACATTTGAATACGTCGGGTCCAGCAGCAGTCAGTTAAGGGTTAAAGCATGGGTCCAATCGCCCTTACCTCGGCAATAGATTTCGCCCATGGTTTTCATAATTTTACCGAAGATTCCATTTCCAGGCGGGTTATAAAGTTTGTTTGTAAAAGTAACAATAATTTTTAAATGTTTTATATTTCTACTATATATGAAATTAAAAAATTTGCATAGAATAGAAAACAAAATTGAAAATATATTAAATTTTATAAACTTTCTACAAAAATATAATTAGATAATTTCTTTTAAATTTTGAAGTTTTATAGATAATGAGTATAAAAATCAATTTTCGCCTAATATAGTGTACTTTTAATTTTAGGAATTATATTAAACTTTAAAATTGAAATTCCATTAAAGTAAATATTATTGTACAAAATTTTATAAAATATTTTCCGGAAATCTGTTGTACAAATATTAAAACTTATTCCTTTATAAATTTTTCAATATTTTTAAAAACTGACTACAACGGATTAAGTTAAATATACCTATTAAAACTTTGTAAAAATATATTTTACCTAATGCTGTTGCAGTACCTATATTATTTTTAGAAGAATAAGATGATTTGTAATAACGATATTTTATTATTATTTGTACAACACATTTGTAACAATTTATTATTTTTAAAAAAATTTCTGCATTTAACATACAATTTAAATTTTAAAGTTGTGATGCATATAAAGAAGGTTATCTTGTACAAGTTCTAATAAAAGAACTTGTTCCAAATTCTGGTGTCGAAATGGTACATTTTTTTAATCAGAACTGGTACAACTTCGGCTGCTAAACTTGTACAGGGATTTTCAGCAGGGTCCAGACTTTGAAAAATAAAAATCACTTTTCTTTAAAAATGTCAAGCGCATATTTACGTTTTTGGTCGTAAAATTTTTGTAGGAGATGAGCATTAGTAAGCAATAATAAAATTTGATAATTTATCTAGACTTTTCAGAGCTAGCAATTACGTGAAACGTGAGAAATAATCAGATTCGGTCTAGTGGGCTAATTTTATTTCAAGTTCAGATTTTCTGTTCCCATTTTTAACTCAATTTTAGAATATTTTTGTCATTTAAGGGTCATTTCCCGTCACATAATATTGATTTTATACAGTGGCCCAACCGTAAAGTCCTGAGGGTCGATTATGTAATTCCATTTCCATTCCCACTTCCATTTCCACTCCCACTTACATTTCCTCTTTTTCTAATTTTCATTACCACTTTCATTTCCACTTACTTTTTTACTTTCTCTCTTTTTCTCTTCAAGTAGAAGTGCAAATGGAAGTAGGAGTGGAAATTAGAAAAAGTGTAAGTGGAAATGGAAATGAAAATTGTAAAAAGTAGAAGTGGGAATGAAAAGTAGCAAAAGTGGAAGTGGGATTGGAAATGAGAAAAAGAGGAAATGGAAGTGGGAGTGCGTGGAAATTAGAAAATGTGTAAGTGGAAATGGAATTACATAATAAGTCTGACCGTAACGACAAAATTGTTTCTTTTTAAATGACTTAACTTTTACACTTTTGGTCTTATCGTTTTCTAGTGTTTAGAAAAAACATTCCATTTTAAAAGATCTTACAACTATGTGTGAGAAAATCCCAAATTCGACCTAAAACGGAAGTTACGGTTACCAGTCAAAACGTGACCTTAACGTAGTGATTCTCCCCTACAAAGCACTGTCAATTAAAGTTGCTTCAGACACACCGGGAAGTATATGAGACTTCAAATTAAATAAATTAATTTTTTTTATTTATAAAATATATAATTTTCAAAAAATAATTAATTTATTAAATCGAATTTAATTTTAAAAATATAATAATTATTATATTTAAATTTCTTTAAAAAAAATTGAAAATCGGTGTGAGTTCAAGACCTCGTAATAATATACAAGAATATTTTGTTAAACATTTTTATTTTTTCAATGATAGAAGGTTATGTGCGAATACAGTTGTCAAACTGAAAGATAATTTAAAATATGAAAAAATTTATTTTAATTAATTATCGTATTTTAGGTTTATATTCAGGTTAGAATAATTAATTAGTTTTTTTTAATTATAGGGAATACATAAAGCGACTGAACTTTATAGTTTTTCCTTCATGATATTTCTACAGTAGGGTTGCGCAGATCGATTGCGTGACGGTTGGCACTGCAATAGTTTACGGTGGCTTCATTGCAATACAAATAATATCGACAGGCAAAGAGCTTAGTGCTCAAGAAAATAAAACGTTAATTATTTACTACTTACTGCACATTAATTAACAATTTATACAGCAGATGAACATAAAGCAAATAGTTGATTTTACAAATAGACACTCGAGGAAAAAAAGGTCAGTAAATATAAATGCAGGTGAATATCCATAATTGAAGTGTTTAATATCACATGCTATGTAAAACAAGAACAAATTAAACAGCTTATCGAAAATCGGTATAATCTAAATTAAATTTTTTCATATAGAAATATAAATAAATCTCAAAATAAATATTATGTACATATTTTAACCTCTCGTATCCCACATTGATTTCACGAAATTAACTAATTTTTAAAATTTAATAATTTAAAATTATTATCAATTAAAAATAACAAAAAAATTTTTTTAAAGATAATGAAAAGAATTCAAAAAAAAATTTTCAATATAAACTATGAATTTCTAAATTTAAATTAGTTTGTTGTTAAGTGCTCGAGAAATAAAGGATAATAAGCTTATTATGCCATTATATATGGAAAAGTGATTTTTATGAAAGGGGTCAATTTCGACAACATTAACCAGTTCCTATAATTTTGTTTTTGTTGAATTTTTTCAAAACTAATTTTATATCTTACTATTAACAAATTCTTCTGTATGCAGAATAACTTATTAATTTTAACTTATTTTTAATTTTTCATTAGAAATGCTAAAATTTTAAATTCGAAGGTTAAAATATGATGCACTTTTAAATAAAATATTTTTGATAAATATTTGTATATAATGTAAAATTTCATTTTAAAATCATGCTTCAAAAGTTAATGAAGCACATGGCTGACTGAGTAAAATTAACGTTTTTTAAATTTGTATGTAATCATAAAGCAAAAAAAGTTTATAAAAAGATTATATTTTTTACTATCTAAACATATGTGACGCTCCACGAGAAAAGGGACCTAACGTGCTTTTGACTTAAGGTTCATTCACTGTGTCATTGCACGGTAAAAGCGAACCTTAAGTCAAAAGCACGTTAGGTCCCTTTTCTCGTGGAGCGTCACATATTACTTTAAAAATGTTTTTTATAATTTAATCATAAAAAATATTATATTGACGATAATATAAACTAAAAAAGTAATATCTAAACAAATATATTTAACAATTTCTTGTATTTTTAGTAATATTTTCCTGGTGGATCAGAAAAACTGAATACTCAGTTTCTGGGAAAAAATCAATTTATTGATTTAATATGGTGAAAAAGTCTATTGGGACAGATAAATGGATGTTTGGAAGTCAATCTATGTAATTGTTGCATTCAATGAATTAGTAAATCATTAATAATAATAATTAATGTTAAATATTAAATATTAATTAATTAAATTGAAATATTTATATATGAATAATTAAATATTAATATTAAAAATCTTGAGTTCGTAATATAATCATATAGAATATAAATATTACAGTTAACAATTAACCCTTAACTGGCACCATGGGTCCAGGAGACCCGAGCATTTTTTCAAACTCAAATTAATTGAATGTGTAGCTTTTAAATATATTTTATATTTTAATATATTAGTTTGACATATTCTTAGTAATTTTATAAGTTTTTTGATACAACTAATTTGATACAAAATAATAAATTAGCATTAAACATTAATAATAATAAATTTTTAATTTTAACCTAAAATGTCACATTTTATTCTGCAATTTTTCGTTTTTATATTTCACAATTTTTTTTAATTAACTTCAAATAAATTAATCCCTGTAAACCTAATTATATTTTTAAAAAACCCATCATAAGCTACCTCAGATTAAATTTTTGTGCAAAAATATTCAATACCGTCTGTACAATACACGTTTGAATACGTCGGGTCTAGCAGACCTGTTGTGCCATTTACTTTCGAACGCGGAATTGTGCAAATAAGGGTTAAGATTTCATTAAATTTCAAAACTGCCTTTTTCTCCAATTAAATTAAAATAATAATTTTAATTAATATAGTACATAAAGTAAATACTTCTTTATTTTAAGCCATTTATAATACAGAGAAGATGTCTTTTATAGTTTGTGGACTCTTGGCTTATATTTATATTCAATTACATCAAAATTTGCCGCGGTTCGATACAGTATTCTGCATCCTTATCAGAAAAAAGACAAAACAAAATATCTGTAAGAAGACAATAGAGTACATAGGTTTTTACGAGGAACATACTTACAAAATATTTTATGGTATACATACCAGTTTTTTTTTGAAAAAATATAAAAAAATAGGAAAAGAACTAGGCGCAATTGCGCCTACATCTAGGGTTTCGTGGCGCTTTAAATTTTAATTAAAAAAAAATAAATCAAAAATAAATAATTTAAAAATAAATAATAAAATTTATTTTATAAATTTTATGTACTATTAAATTTTATTTATTTAGCAAAATTTTTATTATAAATTAATTATAAATTATAAAATATTAATTTCTATAAATTAATTCTCCCCCAGACAGTAAATTCGAAGAAAATCAAAAATTGGCAAAATCAAAATTCAAAAAGGTAAATGAAAGAAAAAAGAAAGAGTGGCTGTGGAGTGGAGGTCTTTCTTCTATCATTTATATTTTTTGATTCACAAACAAAAACATTAGGTAAAATGTCCATTCGATAATGTCCACTATTAAGACATGTCAACTATAGGGACATGTCAACTATATGGACATGTCAACTATTGGGACATGTCAATTACTGAGACAGGTGAACTACTGGGACATGTTAATTATAGGGGCATGTTAACTAATGGGACATGTAATGTCCATTCATGTAATGTCCATTCGGGAAAATGTCCATTCAGTAAATGGAGATTTGGGATCTGTGGGGCCCCAAAATTTGAATTTGGGAGCTATGGTGCTCCAAAATTTGAATTTGGGATCTGTGGTGCCCCAAAATTCGAATTTGGAAGCTATGTTTGCCCAAAATTCGAATTTGGGATCTGTGGGGCCCCAAAATTTCAATTTGGGAGCTATGGTGCCCCAAAATTTGAATTTGAGATCTGTGGTGCCCCAAAATTCGAATTTGGAAGCTATGTTTGCCCAAAATTCGAATTTGGGATCTGTGGGGCCCAAAAATTCGAATTTGGGAGCTATGGTGCCACAAAATTCGAATTTGGGATCTCTGGTGCCCCCAAAAGTTTAATTTGGGATCTGTGGGGCCCCAAAATTCGATTTTGGGATCTGTGGTGCCCCAAAAGTTTATTTTGGGATCTGTGGGGCCCCAAAATTTGAATTTAGGATCTGTGGTGCCCCAAAACAAACATGTCAACTATTGGGGTTTGTACTACGGACAGACGGACGCCAAAGTGAAACTATAAGGCTTTCGGCCATGGGGCACGAAACCCTAAAAATTGGCAAAAATCAAAATTGATAAAAAAGGTAAATGAAAGAAAAAAGAAAGAGTGACTGCGGAGTGGAGGTCTTTTTTCTATCATTTATCTTTTTTGATTCACAAACAAAAACATTAGGTAAAATGTCCATTCGATAATGTCCACTATTAAGACATGAACTATTAGAGACATGTCAACTATAGGGACATGTCAACTACTGGGACATGCCCCTATAGAGACATGTCAACTATTGGGACATGTCAACTATTGGGACATGTCAATTACTGAGACAGGTCAACTACCCCTGTTGAAAATTCCGACCTCGTTTACGACGTCGTATTCTAAGTAGTTTGCGACGTAGTAAACGACGTAGTAAACGAAGTAGTAAACGACGTCGTAAATGAAAGCGGAATTTGGGATAGCAAACTACGTCGTTTACTACGTCGTTTACTACGTCGTTTACGATGTCGTTTACTACGTCGTTTACGATGTCGTTTACTACGTCGTTTACTACGTCGTTTACGATGTTGCAAAAATTATTTTAATATTATTTATTTAGTAATTTAGTAAGTCCAATATCCAATATTAAAAATTTTAATAATAATTTAAAAAATCAATAATTTAAAAAAAAATTTATTTTTATTATTTTTTTATAGTTATTATTATTATTTTATTTTTAATATTTAAATTAAAATAAAAAAATGGTCATCAAAATATTAGTGAAACCATTTCTTCCAAAAAAGAATTTGTCTCAAATCCAATAAAGGAGAGACATCGGGCAGAAAAAAATTTCGACAAAAAAAAAATTTTCGATCACTGCTTATATACCAATCTAAAGGCACCTCAACTGCGAGAAACAGTTATGATGTTCGCCCTCCCTGTGGCGTTGAGCGAACTTAAGTCCAGAGCTGAGCCATCAGCGCAGCGCGGAAACATTTGAAAAATTTGATTTTATTAGATATTTTATTTTATTTTAAATATGACAAATAATTAACTTAATAAATAATTAATGTCATAAATAATTATTAATAACATAATGTCATACTTAATAATTCGTTAATTAATTATTTTTAACGAAAATTTGACAAAAACAAAATTTGTTTGCCAAAAAAAATATTACCATTAAAAAATAATTTTTTTGTTAAAATTTCGTAGTAAAAAAAATTTTTTCAAGACAATTATTTGTGACCTAAAAAAATATCACGATGAGAATATAATTAACAAAAAAAATTACTCGTAGCACAGAAAAAATTTCACCATGAG
Organism: Leptopilina boulardi; assembly: GCF_019393585.1. Taxonomy (NCBI): domain Eukaryota; kingdom Metazoa; phylum Arthropoda; class Insecta; order Hymenoptera; family Figitidae; genus Leptopilina; species Leptopilina boulardi. The sequence goes on from NW_026137768.1 coordinate 349,025, forward strand.
AAAATAATTTTTTTTAAATTTTATTTGTAAAAAATTTATTGGTAGCTCAAAAAAAATATCACGATGAGAAAATAATTTTTTGTCAAATTTTCTCTGTAAATAAATTAATTAACTAAATAACGTACCGTAAAACGGGGTTATTTCGCTCATTGCGGGTAAATTCGCTCACCCACTTTTATGCTTTATTTCAGCTTTAAAATAAAGTTTAATACCTTTATTAGCAGGTAAAAATGTTAAATTTGTTAATAGAAATACTAAATTTTAGTTTTTAATCAAATTTAAAGCAAAAAAATGGGTGAGCGACTTTACCCGCACTGAGCGAAATAACCCTGTTTTACGGTAATTATTATAGTTACTTAATTTTTTACTACGAAAATGTAACAAAAAAATATTTGTAGAACAAAAATAATATCAAGATGAGAAATTTAATTATCTTTAAATTTTCTCTGTAAAAAAAATATTTTGTGGCCTAAAAAAATTATATCACGATAAGAAAATAACTTTTTTGTCAAATTTTCTCTTAAAAACAATTAATTCACTAAATACCGTAATAAATCGTTGATTTTTTTTACTACGAAAATTTACCAAAAATTTATTCGTAGCACAAAAGAATATCACAATGATAAAATAATAATTTTTTTTCAAATTTTCTTTGAAAAAAAAAATTCGTGTTTTTAAAAAAAATCACGATGAAAAATAATTTTGTTGTAAAAATTTCTCTGTAAAAAAATTTAACAAAAAAATTATACGTAGCACAAAAAAATATTACGATGAGAAATTTACTTATTTTAAAATTTTCTCAATAAAAAAATTATTTGTGGCCCAAATAAAATATCACGATGAGAAAATAATTTTATTTGTCAAAATTTCTCTGTAAAAAAAATTAATTAAATAATTATATAATAATAAAATGTTTGGTCTGTCTTTCTGTCCTAACTTGAAGTTGGCCTTTTCTGATTTCACGTATTTTTTTGAATATAGTAATCTTATGACGTGTCAAATTTTGACAATTCTTTTTCTCATTTTTGCCAAAGTTGTATAATTGTGTTTCCAAATTTCGGAATAAGTTTCTTTAAAATTCCAAATTCGAAAATTCAATTCACGAAGCTGAAGTACACAACGTTTACCAACGAAAATTTTTTTAAAGTTGTATATTGATTCAAAAATTGTATACAAATACAAAAAATTTATAATGAGAAAAAAGATGCGCCAGGAAATTTCGTACAAGATAGTAATTTGAAAAAAATTTATTTTTAAGGTACCAGGGGCCAACGATTACCTATTAAATATTAATTATAAAAACACAGGCCTCGAATCAACTTAAAGACACAAAACAGTCGTTTTAGTCGATTTATATTCCAAAAAAAAGTGGATTTGTTTTTCATTTTAACAAAAATATTTTACAGATTTTTAAATAAAAATTTTTTTTTAATAATAATCCTTTTCGAAGGGTTAAAGTTGAAATTTTTAGAAATAATTAAATTTCAAAAGATATAGTTAATTTTCAAACAATTATTAAATTTTACAGATCTAAAAATAATTTATCAAACAATTTTTGGAAAACATTTTTTAAATTTAATTGAATTTTCAAAGATTTAAAATTGAGATTTTTGAAATTAATTGAAACTTTAAGTGTTTTGTAATTAAAATTTTAGATGATTTCACTAAAAATTTATTAGAAAATGCGGACAAAATACAATAATTTGAAAATCATTTTTAATTGAAAAATGGTTTCACATAGTTGAATTTTCAAAGAATATTATTAAAATAGTTAAAAATAATTGAATTTCCTTAGAGTTATAATTGAAATTATTAAATTTCAAAAAAAAAAAATTTCGATGGAAAATTTTAGAAATTTTAGATGCTTTTAAATTCAAATTATTGAAAATTCAATTAATTTTGAATTAAAATTTTTGAGAATAATGAAATTTAATTTTGATTTTAAATTTGGAAAATAATTGTACTTCAGTTCATTTTGAATTAAAAATTTTGGGAAATACTTGAATTTTACTTGAAATTTTTTATAATAATTTAATTTAAGTTCATTTTTGATTGAAAATTTGGATAATTAATTTTGAATAGAAATTTTAGAAAATAATTGAATTTTATTTCATTTTAAATTGAAAACTTGGTAAATAATTAAATTTTAAATTGAAAATTTTGGATAATTATTGAATTTTAATTGATTTTGAATTAAAATTTCGGGTAATAATTGAATTTTAGTTTATCTTGAATTGAAATTTTTAAAAAATAATTCAATTTTATTGTGATATTTTTTTTTAAATTATAAACAATTGTTAAATTTCATAAAAATTTTAATTGAAAAATAATTTTGATATAATTGAATTTGTGATGTATTTCATTAAAATTATTAAAAATAATTAATTTAGTGAAGAATCATTTTAGTTCAAAATTTGTTAAATAATTGAATTGAAGAAGATCTGAAGAAGATCTACATTTTATACCAAAAAAAATGTATTTTATTTACATTTTCTTTTCAAATGTAAAAAACAAGTCGCATTTTATTAAAATAAGTTGATAAAAATCGTATTTTTGAAAAAAGTCGGAAAAAGTCGTATAATCCGAGGCCTGTAAACATATAATTTTCATTATTATCATTTAATATGTTATAATATTCTAATAAATTAAATTATTATTAATAATATTAATCTTTAATTTCTTTATAACAAATAATTAAATCCTCAATTTGGCGCGCTTGCGCGCGTTTAATTTTGCTAGTTAGCTTAATAATAAATTAATTAATTTTTTTATTACGAAAATTTAACCTGGTAATAAATGTATTAAACTTTATTTTAAAGCTGAAATAAAGCATAAAAGTGGGTGAGCGAATTTACCCGCAATGAGCGAAATAACCCCGTTTTACGGTACGTTATTTAGTTAATTAATTTATTTACAGAGAAAATTTGACAAAAAATTATTTTCTCATCGTGATATTTTTTTTGAGCTACCAATAAATTTTTTACAAATAAAATTTAAAAAAAATTATTTTCTCATGGTGAAATTTTTTCTGTGCTACGAGTAATTTTTTTTGTTAATTATATTCTCATCGTGATATTTTTTTAGGTCACAAATAATTGTCTTGAAAAAATTTTTTTTACTACGAAATTTTAACAAAAAAATTATTTTTTAATGGTAATATTTTTTTTGGCAAACAAATTTTGTTTTTGTCAAATTTTCGTTAAAAATAATTAATTAACGAATTATTAAGTATGACATTATGTTATTAATAATTATTTATGACATTAATTATTTATTAAGTTAATTATTTGTCATATTTAAAATAAAATAAAATATCTAATAAAATCAAATTTTTCAAATGTTTCCGCGCTGCGCTGATGGCTCAGCTCTGGACTTAAGTTCGCTCAACGCCACAGGGAGGGCGAACATCATAACTGTTTCTCGCAGTTGAGGTGCCTTTAGATTGGTATATAAGCAGTGATCGAAAATTTTTTTTTTGTCGAAATTTTTTTCTGCCCGATGTCTCTCCTTTATTGGATTTGAGACAAATTCTTTTTTGGAAGAAATGGTTTCACTAATATTTTGATGACCATTTTTTTATTTTAATTTAAATATTAAAAATAAAATAATAATAATAACTATAAAAAAATAATAAAAATAAATTTTTTTTTAAATTATTGATTTTTTAAATTATTATTAAAATTTTTAATATTGGATATTGGACTTACTAAATTACTAAATAAATAATATTAAAATAATTTTTGCAACATCGTAAACGACGTAGTAAACGACGTAGTAAACGACATCGTAAACGACGTAGTAAACGACGTAGTAAACGACGTAGTTTGCTATCCCAAATTCCGCTTTCATTTACGACGTCGTTTACTACTTCGTTTACTACGTCGTTTACTACGTCGCAAACTACTTAGAATACGACGTCGTAAACGAGGTCGGAATTTTCAACAGGGACTGGGACATGTCAACTATTGGGGTTTGTACTACGGACAGACGGACGCCAAAGTGAAACTATAAGGCTTTCGGACATGGGCCACGAAACCCTAAAAAACAGTAGAAAACTTGACATAACCTCTAAAGGGTTAATCGAAACTTTTTACAAATAAAATCGGACAAGTGCGAGTTACACTCGCACTGAAATCGAGGGTTCTGTACTCGAAGCGAACTTATTTGGTATAAAAACAAATGTTTAAAAAATATGTGTTGTATATGTTAAATAATATATGTGATACAAAAAGGAACAATTTAAAAAAAAAATTTAAGAAAATTGTTCCTCCTTTGGTATAAAAACAAAAAAAATTTTAAATATGTGTTTTATTTCAAATAATATAAGTGATACGAAGAGGAACAATTTTGTAAAATTTAAGAAAATTGTTCCTCTTCGTATCACTTATATTATTTGAAATACAACACATATTTAAAATTTTTTTTTGTTTTTATACCAAAGGAGGAACAATTTTCTTAAATTTTTTTTTAAATTGTTCCTTTTTGTATCACATATATCATTTTTCTTCAAAAATTTGAAAAAAATTGATTGTCAACTCTAATCGCGCTTACATTTTTTCCCTGTATTTTTCACGTAAAAATACAGTTTCACAGCAAATATGAACAGTTTGGGTTGAATATTGCACTGAGGAAACTGTTTGGTATCATCTACTGAAGTTTGGTTCTCCAAACCAAATTTTTTATTTGATATATGTGCAACTAATCCGTTTGGTTCGGGCTACTAAATTTTTTCGTTGAATCATTTTGTTCAGTCTACCAAATTTTTTGTTTTGCACAACTAACTTATTGTTTTTAAGCAAATAAAAAATTTAGTTAAATGAAAAAAATTTTTTTCTTTTCTCAACCAAATTATTTTTTGGCTCACACTTATATTTTTTATTTTTCACTTAATTTTATCACTTTTGTTATCCTCTTTTATTCTTTTCGCTTTATATTACCTACCACCCTATGTCTACTTAAATTAATTTCTATTGCGGAAAAACCTAACACTGCTGGGGATCGAACCCTCAGACTACGCAACGCAAATCAAGAACGCTGACCACTACACTAAGAATCCTAGTGACAATGTGAGTGTAAATTATTTTCATAAAGTATACAGGCTGGAGAAAAACTTCCGTTCTTTTAACAAGCTTTATTCTTTTTGTTCGATATGCATCACTACACACACTTTTTTACCGAATTTCTGAAACACATAAAAATCCCGAAAACACTTGAATAAAACTGGACGACACGAAGAGCGAAGCATGGTTAACGTGTGACATCCGTAAACAGAGAAATAAGCCATATTTACGAGAACAGCGCATGCGCAATTGAGCATTCAGACGGTTTGGTTTGGAGAACCAAATTATTCAGTTAACAGACGCAAAAGCTTGAACGAAATTTTTGGTACAGCCAACTAAATTTCTCGATTGATTGCTTCTTTCGTTAGGCTGCAGTCCCATGGCAGCGTTTTGCGTTGCGTTTTGTCACTAGACCATGAGTGTAAAAGAGATGCAGATATATGTTTGCTATGTTTACACTCAGGGTCTAGTGACAAAACGCAACGCAAAACGCTGCCATGGGACTGCAGCCTTACTGTTATGTCAACTAAATTTTTGTAATCTTAACTAAAAGTGCTCCACCAAATTATTTTGTTAACATTACATTATTATTTTTCTCAGTGTGTGTGCGCTAGGGAGAATAAATCATTTTTTTTCGAAATTTTTGATTTTTCTTTGACAACGCTATGTAAATTGATCCAAATCAAGTTCGCTATATTTTTCCTGTAATTTTCACGTAAAAATACGTAAGTGTACCAAATTTGAGCTCTTTATGTCAAAATATGTAGCTGCTAGGGGGGGGGGTACATAGTAATTTTTAGGTATTTTTCGTAAAAATTCATGGTTTTTCCTTGACAACGCTATGATAATCAACTCCAATCATGCTCGATATATTTTTTTTGTAATCTACACGTAAAACTACGTTAAAATATATAAATTTAAATCCCTTTAAATAAATTTTGTTCGTTTTTGGTGAAAAAATACATTATTTTCCTAAAATTGTCATTTTTTCTTGAAAAACTTGATAAAAAGTTAAGGGGTCTACTCACTTTAGACGCTCTAAAATGAAGGCTGTTTTCAAGAATTTTTCTGATTGGTTTATATTATAAATATTGACATATAAGTTGTTAGACTAAAGAAATACACTCCCGAAATACATGAAAAAATTTTTGTTATTTGTTTTTTTTAAATTTTATATGCATGCAAATGGTAGTTGCACAGAAAAAAAAATGGTAAAAAGTGATTGTGGGTAGAGGGTAAAATGCGTTTAGGTACAGGGTAAAAGGTAATATTGTGATGGGTAAAAATGTTACCAAAATATTACTAGAAAGCTGGATGCAATTTTTCAATCTGACTAATTGAAACATAAAATACGTGTTTTCATGGATTTATAACTTAATGAAAAACTTACAAAATGTATTTTTAAGATGAAAAATCCTGAAAATGTTGTAAATTTAATAAATTTAATTATTTTTGTAAAGAAAATGTGTTTGCCAACAATGCCAGCTGCCACTTGTAAACAAACAGGTTTGGGAAGCAAGTGTTCAAAACCAGAGTTGGGAACGATAAAAAACTTGTCCAACAATAATTTTCGTAAAGCATATTATTAAATATATTGTTTTACAAAAACAAAAATCTTATAGACAATAAATAAAAAATGTTATAAATAAATAAATATTTTTAGGTTCATTAATTAAATTTAGTAGATAAACCATAAAAGATAATCAATTACTACAAATTTTCTCGGGAATGCACAAAAAGATGCGCACAGATATATGGCGCGAAATTCAAATAATGTCAATTTAAAAAATCAATAATTTAATTTTTTCTCCATTTTGAATTCTTACCCCACGAGTAGAAATCTTTCTTTTTTGAAAAAAGGAGGAGTTAAAATCTTTTTTTTTATTGGCAAAAAAAACTCCATTCTTTATTTGGGGGATGCGACTAAATATTGTCAATTTATAAAATTTAATTTTTTCTCCATTTTGAATTTTTGAGGCAGCAAATAGAAATCTTTCTTTTTTGAAAAAAGGAGGAGTTGAAATCTTTTTTTTTATTGTCAAAAAAAACTCCATTCTTTATTTGGGGGATGCGACTAAATATTGTCAATAAAAAAATTTAATTTTTTAATTGACAAAATTTGGTCCCAACCCTCAAATAAAGAATGGCGATTTTTTGCCAATAAAAAAAAAGTTTTTAACTCCTCCTTTTTTCAAAAAAGAAAGATTTCTATTTGTTGCGTCAAAAATTCAAAATGGAGAAAAAATTAAATTTTATAAATTGACAATATTTAGTCGCATCCCCCAAATAAAGAATGGCGATTTTTTGCCAATAAAAAAAAAGATTTCAACTCCTCCTCTTTCGAAAAAGAAAGATTTCTATTTGTTGCGTCAAAAATTGAAAATGGAGAAAAAATTAAATTTTTTAAATTGACAAAATTTGGTCCCAACCCTCAAATAAAGAATGGCGATTTTTTGCCAATAAAAAAAAAGTTTTTAACTCCTCCTTTTTTCAAAAAATAAAGATTTCTATTTGTTGCCTTAAAAATTCAAAATGGAGAAAAAATTAAATTTTTTAATTGACAAAACTTGGTCCCAACCCCCAAATAAAGAATGGAGTTTTTTTTGCCAATAAAAAAAAGATTTTAACTCCTTCTTTTTTCAAAAAGGAAAGATTTCTATTTGTTGCCTCAAAAATTGAAAATGGAGAAAAAATTAAATTTTATAAATTGACAATATTTAGTCGCATCCCCCAAATAAAGAATGGAGTTTTTTTTGCCAATAAAAAAAAAGATTTTAACTCCTCCTTTTTTCAAAAAAGAAAGATTTCTACTCGTGGGGTAAGAATTCAAAATGGAGAAAAAATTAAATTATTGATTTTTTAAATTGACATTATTTGAATTTCGCGCCATATATCTGTGCGCATCTTTTTGTGCATTCCTGAGAAAATTTGTAGTAATTGATTATCTTTTATGGTTTATCTAATAAATTTAATTAATGAACCTAAAAATATTTATTTATTTATAATATTTTTTATTTATTGTCTATAAGATTTTTGTTTTTGTAAAACAATATATTTAATAATATGCTTTACGAAAATTATTGTTGGACAAGTTTTTTATCGTTCCCAACTCTGGTTTTGAACACTTGCTTCCCAAACCTGTTTGTTTACAAGTGTCAGCTGGCATTGTTGGCAAACACATTTTCTTTACAAAAATAATTAAATTTATTAAATTTACAACATTTTCAGGATTTTTCATCTTAAAAATACATTTCGTAAGTTTTTCATTAAGTTATAAATCCATGAAAACACGTATTTTATGTTTCAATTAGTCAGATTGAAAAATTGCATCCATCTTTCTAGTAATATTTTGGTAACATTTTTACCCATCACAATATTACCTTTTACCCTGTACCTAAACGCATTTTACCCTCTACCCACAATCACTTTTTACCTTTTTTTTTCTGTGTGAAAAAAAAATCCCCCAAAAAAGATGGGTCCACGCTGTTGATGAAATCTCTGACATGGATTGTCCGAAACTAAAAAATCAAAAAGTTTTAGATTCAGTGTGGTAATAGCTATTGCGCATATCAAGGGATTTTTTATTTTTGCAAAATTGACAAAATGGCGGACATTTTTCGAAAAATTAAAGAAAACCGTGTGTTAGTTTTTTCTAAAAATATCCGCCATTTTGTCAATTTTGCAAAAATAAAAAATCCCTTGATATGCGCAATAGCTATTAACCCACTGAATCTAAAACTTTTTGATTTTTTGGTTTCGGACAATTCATGTCAGAGATTTCATCAACAGCGTGGACCCATCTTTTTTTAATGAATTTTATTTCAACTACCATTTGCATGCATATAAAATTTACAAAAACAAATAACAAAAATTTTTTCATGTATTTCGGAAGTGTATTTCTTTAGTCTAACAACTTATATGTCAATATTTATAATATAAACCAATCAGAAAAATTCATGAAAACAGCCTTCATTTTAGCGCGTCTAAAGTGGGCCTTAATCATCAACTCTAATCGTGATCACGTTTTTTCCCTGTATTTTTCCCATAAAAATACATTTGTATACTAAATATGAACTGTCTGGGTTGAATATTGTGTGCGCTAGGGAGAAAAAATCAATTTTTTCGAAATTTTTGATTTTTCCTTGACAACGCTATGATAATCAATTCCTATCAGGTTCGCTATATTTTTCCTGCAATCTACATGCGAAAATACATATGTGTACCAAATTTCAGCCCTCCAGATAAATTCGTATGGCCGCTAGGGGGGGGGTACACGATTTCAAAAAAAAACCGATATTAATAGGGTTCCGAACCGTGTACGGAACCCTAAAATGAACTTAAGACAAGTCATACGGAAAATAAGAATCATGTTCGTAAAAATAAAATCATGTGTAAAAAATATATAAAAATCGTGTGTAAAAATATAATATATATAAAAACATTTCCTGTAGTAGTAAAAAACAAGTTTTTGTCACGTTTTTGACATCTGACACATGTGTTTTCCGTAAAGTATATTAGTTTATATAGAAGGGTTAGGTGAATATGTAAAAAATAAGGCAAGGTTTATATATAACATGGTGTGCGAAAAAAGAAGAATGTATTTACATAAAAAGGAGGGAGAATTTATTCAATTAAATTTAAATATATGATACCTAAATTCTTACCCAGGTGTGAGTTGACGGTCGGCCCCAAGTTGGGCCAACCATGTGCTCAGTCGGTCCACCTTGGGCAGCCAGAGGACGGGCCAACTAGCGAATTGATAACGTCAACCGACCTAGGGTCGACTTGGTTGGCCCAACTATGGCTACCCAAGACGGGCCAACTGTGGATGACCTAGTTGGGCCAACCGTTGGAGACGACGGTCGGCAGCCACAGTTGGGCCAACTTGGGCTGCCCTAGTTTTGCCGACTGTTGGGGACGACGGTCGGCAGCCATAGTCGGGCCAACTATGGTAAAGATTGTCGGCCCACCTATGGCAGCCAAAGGTCGGGCCAACTAGCGAATTGATAACGTCAATCGACCTATGGTCGACTCAGTTAGCCCAACTATGGCTGCCAATGGTTGGCCGACCTTGGCATTAAAATTTTTGCCGACCAATAAAAAATAAAATATTAAAATTTGTTATACGAATAACATATATTAGTAATTATTCTAAATTCATCATACAATTATTTTAGGTATTTAATCACTAAACGCAATCTTATGCATACATACATTTTAAAAATATTTATCGCTCGCAAGGACTGAACCCGCAACCTAACGCACCGAAATCTAACACGCTATCCATTACCCTACGCTTACATAAGAGTCTAAGGATTACTAAATCACAAGTCATGTCAACCGACGATCCCATAGTCGGCCCAACTAGGGCGACCAAGGTTGGCCCAACTGTGACTGCCGACCGTCATGCTAGATGGTTGGCCCAACTGTAGCTGCCTAAGTCATGCCGACCATTGTCCTTCATAGTTGGCCCAACTAGGGCTGCCGACCGTCGTGCCGATGGTTGATCCAACTATGGCAACTACAGTAGGCGTGACTATAAGGGACTATGCCGACAGTATTTTTAGAATTTTTAAATAAGAATTAAAATTTTAATTATCATAAATAAATATAATAATAATTAATATTATAGTATTAACAAAATAATTCTTAAAAAAAATTACCTATTTCAAATTATTTAATAAATATTCTATTTTGTAATAAAATAAAAATGAACAATTTATTTCATATCGAATCACTTTGGCGTTGGCAAAAAATTATTATAAAAATAAAACTTATTTAGATAAGAAAATGAGTCAATTTGAATTAAATTTTGCGTTTAAATTATCATGTATTTATATTTTAATTATTTAAAGACCATTATATCCCACAGTCGGCCCAACTGTGGCTGCCGACCGTCGTCTCCAACGGTTGGCCCAACTAGAGCAGCCACAGTTGGCCCGACTGTGTCTGCCAAGGTCATGCCGACCATAGTTCCCCATAGTCGACTCAACTGTGGGTGCCCAAGTCATGCCGGCGCTTGTTCTCCATAGTCGGCCCAACTAGGGCGACTCTAGTTGGGCTTACCGTTGGAGACGACGGTCGTGCCAGATGGTTGGCCCAACTGTGGCTGCCCAAGTCATGCCGACCATTATCCCCCACAGTCGGTCCAACTATGGGAACCATGGTTGGCCCAACTAGGGCTGCCGACGTTGGCAGCTATAGTCGAGCCACCTTTGGGTGACAATATTTACCATGGTCGGCCCAACTATTCTATTTTTTAAGTATCTGAAAGTTTGTCCGATGCAACAGGGAATGTTAAACAAGTTCTGAGTTTGGGTGGAAAATTTGCTTTGCATTTTAGGATATCAGCAATTCCGGTACAAAAGTTTAGAGTATAGAGTATAGAGTCGAAAAGCTTGAGATTTTCAGATAAAGTTATGAATTTGTTACATTCATTTTTAATACTATTTACTGCATTGTTAAAGTATATTTCTTAACAATTAGGTGTAATTGTAATATATTGCTCATATTATTTAATTTAAAGAAATATTACAAATAATTAATTGTATTTTCATTTTTCACTGCTGTTTATTTTCATACATATATGCATTTGTATTTTTATAATCCTTTCTGTGTCATAATAACACATAGTCATTAATAATTAATAATTGATTAATAATTAATTTATTAATTTAATATTAATTAGTTTATTTATATCTAATTAAGTATTTACATTTTATTGATTAATTCTTAAGCATCTAAAATAATTATATACGATTTAGAAGTTAAATAATTTTAGTTAATATAGTTTTAGTTTAAAAGTAGGTGCAATAATATTAAGGATTGTAATTTAATTTTTTTTGATTAAGCTGTTTTACATTATTTATCAAATAGTGAAAGGTTGTTAATGTTTCTTTGATTATTTTTAATGTGATTTTTTACAGAAGCGGTATTTTTAATAAACATTAATAACATGTACTGTCTTCCTTTACAAATGAAAGTCGTTAAAATGGAACCAAACAATGTCACAAAATTAAAACAAAATTTTTTAACAGAAAAAAATGATTTTTTAAATAGAAACAAATATGTTTTATAAAATTGACTTGAATATAATATTATCTAGTGTAGGCAACTTGTTCGACTTACATTTTTGAAAAAAAAAATTACACTTTAATGTTAATGTTCTCATGATATTTACATTTAAAGATACTCCTTTTTATTCATCAAATTTGTGGTTGCAATATTTTAACTGGTAATGTATTTTTAGTTTTTATATATCGTAAGAGAGAGAGAGAGAAATTATGAGAAAAATAAGATCTTAAAGAAGTCATTTTTCCAATAATTTATTTAGATACCTATTTTAAAAAAGAGTCATTATCAATTTTTTATAAAAATTTGAAGAACTTCTGAAATAATAAACACTATTTAACTTTCTGGGGCTTCATTCAAAGAAAATTTTCTACATAATGAGAATTACATGTGAGTAATAATAATAATAAAAAAAAATAATAATAAAATAATAATAAATAATAAAAATTCAAGCCGTCAAAATGTACGAAAAAAATTTGATAAATTTAAAATAAATTTTCCTAATTTGAATTTTTCGAAATTCATTTTTAAAATTCAAACAAAGCTTTCTGTAATTTCCTTGAAAAATCTAAACAATATAAACCTTTATATGCATTCTACAAGTCGTTTTCTGATGTAAATAAAGAATAATTTTAAATTTTCTGGCACAACTTTGACGACTTAGATTTTTCAAGAAAAAATTACATATTACTGCTTACATGTAATTCTCATTACGTCTCCTTATGACTGGTCGTGATATTCTGTCGAACAGTGCGCTGGTAAAAATTTCGGATTGTTTTCGAACTAATGTAGAATTAGCCCGAAATAGTCCGGTTTTTTGTTAGGTTTTTGTCATCCGGAATTAGTTCAGATAAATTTTAAATTTGTCCGATTTGTGTTAATTAGTGAATCTGAAATTAATCAGGTCTAATCCGAAGTCAGTTCGGTAAAACGTAACTAGAGAATGCAGATTCTAGATTTACTAATTACACAGACCGGATTAATTTCGGATTTAATAAAAGTAATTTGGCATTTATTTGTTGTGTATGATCCGATTAATTTCTGATTAGACCGTATTAATTCTGGATTTACTAACTATTACCAGTCACATAAATAATACTAATTTCGGACTTATCCGGACTAATTTTTGATAATACAAACCAAAGCGGACTGTTTTGGATGTCGGTGTGGTTTTCTATATATTTTTGGTTGCTGAATTAAATCCCGGATTTCACGTCAGGAATTATTAGCGTATCACGTCAGGATTATGAGTAAAGTGGGGGTAAAGTCTTCCAAAACCATGTTTCATATAAAATATGAAAAAAATATGTTTCAAGGTTTTCAGTATTTTATTTATTAGCTTAAATTAAAGCTTAAAACGTACACTTTAAGACCCATATACTCCACATAAAAAACATTTTAATTTTGAAAAAAATTAGGTTCAAGACAGCTAAAAAGTTTATTGGCGTCATTACCCCCATTTTTTTCAAAATTTTAAACTTTTTTTATTTTGCGCATATGAGTCTTAAAGTGTACGTTTGTTTACTGAAAACTTTCAAAAACACGGTATTTGGAGACTTTGCTCTCACTTTACTCAACATTCTGACGTGATACGCAATTTTGGAACCCAGGATCGTGTTCTGCACACAATTGTACATTCGAAACCACTCTGATATCTAAAAAAACCTTGTAGCCCTATTGAAAAAATATACGTGTAATTACAAGTGTAGATTTGGCTACATGTAATTACAGGTGTAATTCATACTTTGAATTTAAAAGTCATTTTTTCACTGAAAATCCACGTGTATTTGAAATTTAAAACTTTTCGAAATTTTAACAATTTTTACACATGGAACTTTAATTTGATATTTCTCGAAAATTGTATGAACTTCTTACACCCAGAGAAATGATTTATTTGAATTAAATAAAATTTATTTGACTTAAATAAAAAGTCTCAGAGCCTACTAAACTTTTATTTGTTTCAAATAAAATGTTTTATTTAAATTCGTATATTTAAATTAAATATATTTTTTATTTGATTCAAATAAATTTCTTATTTGTTACAAATATATTTATATTTAGGGCAAATAAAAAAAATTGTTAATGTCAATAAATAATGTTAATGCCTCCTGCAGTACGCAGGCGCGAAATCTGTTCTTATATGTTCTTCGACAAACTAAATAAAAACTTTTTCAAAAAAGATAATATATGATTAATATTCAATTAATTTTCCCATTAAATTTAAAAAATTGTTAACCAAGTTTCTATTGTGTTTATCAATTTAAAAATATAAAAAATACTGAAAGTTACGAATGCCTCGTGTTAAAATCGTGTTTGAACAGACGACTGCATATTATTCGTTGGGACGCCAAAAATACCCAACGAAATAAATAAAACATATTAGATTAAATTAATTTAATTGCTTGTTAAATAGAAATATGTTTTGATCTTACCTTTAATTAAGATTCGACGGATTTTTTTGCACAATAAATTCACACCATCGCGGTGGAGATCTGCAGACGATATACAGTGAAGAGAGTTGCGCAGGCGTGCATTTTTGCACCAAATATACTTATATTTGAATCAAATATTCATTTATTTCTTACAAATAAACATTTTGTATTAAATGCAAATAATTTTATATATTTCTGAGAATAAACCACAAATATTTCGATTAAATATCAGTTTATTTCTTTTAAATAAAAAATTTATTTGTAACAAATAAAAAAATTTTAAATATACATTTTTAGTTAAAATAAATATATCATTTCTCTGGGTGTACACGTGTAACTACACGTGTAATCAATACTTTGATATTTCACAAAAATTTTATAACATTTTTACATACCCCACAGCACCGAAAATTTCCTAAAGATTTATTTGCAAACTTCGGAAACTTTAATTGCAAAGTTTAGAGAAAATTGTATAAAGATTTAAATGTCCAAAATGAATAAATGTTTGGCGTAAAACTTGAAGGAAGATTTAAATTAAATTTTCCAGAAATTTTCGACGCGAAAATTGAGTGAAGATTTAAATTAAAGTTTCGTGAAATGTTTGGCGTAAAAGTTGACTAAAAATTTAAATTAAATATTTATTAAAAATTTATACCGAAAGTTGAGTGAAAATGTAATTTAAATATTCAGTCAATTTTTGTGACAAACATTTCCTAAAAATTTAAATTAAATTTTCGGAAAAGGTTGGACGAAAATATTTGTAAAAAATACAAAAATAATATTTAAGAAGTATTAATATTATTATTAATATTAATAATAATAATAGATAGATAGATAGATAGATAGATAGATCATTATTATTATTATTATTATTATTATTATTATTATTATTATCAATAAAAAAATGTACTATCTGGGATTAAAAATAAAATAAATAATATACAAACATTGTTGCTCTGCTTTGATTCACATTGAATCAAGCACTGCATGCTTGTTGAGCAAGAACTTTTGAAAACAAATTATGGGGTGCTGGGGATTGAACCTACATTCGCCGCGCGCTAGCTAAAGACCCTAACCACTACACTACAGATATCTGGCTGAAAAAAAAATCTTCCACACACTCTACAACTTTATATTATCGACTTTTGAGTCGATAAGTAGGATCACTTGTCTATCAGTAAGTTGTAGAGTGTGTGGAAGATTTTTTTTTTTCAGCCAGATATATGTAGTGTAGTGGTTAGGGTCTTTAGCTAGCGCGCGGCGAATGTAGGTTCAATACCCAGCACCCCATAATTTGTTTTCAAAAGTTCTTGCTCAACAAGCATGCAGTGCTTGATTCAATGTGAATCAAAGCAGAGCAACAATATTTGTATATTATTTATTTTATTTTTAATCCCAGATAATACATTTTTTTTATTGATAATAATAATAATAATAATAATAATAATAATAATAATAATAAAGATCTATCTATCTATCTATCTATCTATTATTATTATTAATATTAATAATAATATTAATACTTCTTAAATATTATTTTTGTATTTTTTACAAATATTTTCGTCCAACCTTTTCTGAAAATTTAATTTAAATTTTTAGGAAATGTTCGTCACAAAAATTGACTGAATATTTAAATTACATTTTCACTCAACTTTCGGTATAAATTTTTAATAAATATTTAATTTAAATTTTTAGTCAACTTTTACGCCAAACATTTCACGAAACTTTAATTTAAATCTTCACTCAATTTTCGCGTCGAAAATTTCTGGAAAATTTAATTTAAATCTTCCGTCAAGTTTTACGCCAAACATTTATTCATTTTGGACATTTAAATCTTTATACAATTTTCTCTAAACTTTGCAATTAAAGTTTCCGAAGTTTGCAAATAAATCTTTAGGAAATTTTCAGGAAATTTTCGGTGCTGTGGGGGGTGTAATAGATACTTTGATATTTCTCGAAAATTTTATGAACTTTTTAGATGTGTAGATGTGTAGATGTGTTAGCTTCAAGTAGATTTAGGTTTTGCAAATTGGTGACAAAATCGGATAGCGGCATTTCATTTTTCCTTCTTTAAAGCTTTAAAAATCGTAAAGAGCAAAATCGTAGCTGATCCTTTTTTCGAGTTCTTGTTGAATTTGTAATTTTTACTTAAACAGCGTAATTAGAGAAACTACTGTAGTTTTGTCACACAAAAAAGTTACATAAAGAATAAAAATTTAGAAATCTGATTAGTTAGCCACAATGAAGCAGATTGTTGACAACCAATCAGATTTCTGCATTTCGTTTCTGTCGGTAATTTTTTTTCTTTTGATAATCGTGTAAAAGCTCCCTTCACGGTGCTCTAGAAGCGAAGATAGGTTTCACAAAAATGCGGATAAAAACGGATTGTGTAGCATGTTTTGTACATATTTATAGGTTAAAAATCCATTTGAAATAAAGTTCTACCTGTTCCTGTTTTGGAGAAATACATGAAAAACGTTTTTTTATTTGATAAAGAATAAAATTCTTTTCATTTCATAAAGTAGGTACTTCTCACAGGATAAATTTTTTTGTAATTAGATGGTTGCCACCCAAAAAAGCTTATTAAATGCACCTTTTAGTGAATCAGATATTTTAAAAATGTGGACCAATTCAAAAGTCTGAACTAATCCGGACTGATCTGCCTGTATTTAATCTGCCCTGTGGGCAAAAACCCATGTTCGTTCTTAAAACGTTTTAAGGACGTTCTTAGAACGTTTCATGTCCGCCAAATAATTTTCTGGAACATTTTAAGAACATGGATGTTCAAATAATGTTCCAGAACATTATTTGGTATAGACATGAAACGTTCTTAAAACGTTTTTAGAATGAACATGGTTTTTTGCCAATAGGGTGAAATCAATCGAAAAATTTAACCAGGGTGTAATATAATCTCAAAACCAAACAAACGAAATAGTTCGTTAAGCAAAAAATAAAATTTTATATGCTATTTTTTTGACTTTATATGTTGAAATTTCGATACCTATAGAAGAAGACCAGCCTTTGCAAATACGTTACATATAACAAAAGCTGCCCTGATAGCAAAATGTACAATGAATGAATGAATTAATTAACCCCTTGACAGTCCAGGGCCCATATGTGGCCAGAAAAAGTCGTGCCACCTTTGTGCAAGTGGCCATATATGGCCACCGCAAAAAAATAATACTAAATTTAATTTGATTCGCCTGAAATTTGTTACTCGGGGGTTTTTGGGATCGCTGAATTCGACACGGTGGGTTTTAAGCGATTATTATGAAAAGTCAAAATAACCAAGATTTTTCTTTTGGGATGTTTTCTACAACAAAAAAGAAGATGTTTGCAACAAAAATGAAAATCATCCATCGGTCCCTTTTTGAGAAAATTGATTTTTTCTACAAAATCGCATGATTCCTCGCTTTTGAATAGTTTCATGCAAATAATGTTTAAAATTGCATATAATTATATATATACACTGTTCCAGGAGAGATCGATATTTTTTTGCGCATCTTGTTGTAAAAGGGTGTATTTTTAAATGAAAAAGGCGTTTTCTAGATTTTTTTCTGAAAAACATAGCCAATGATATGAAAAGGATTGTAACATGTGTTGCTTTTCCTAAAACTAAAATCAAGCAAAAATATTTAAAATTTTTGTGACCTGCGAGCCTGGTCTCCAAAAGGCAGTCGGAAGGATCTTTTATGGCTTTTCATTGCAAAATTAAAAAATGTTGGAATTTAAAAAAATAATTATATAAATATTATATTTGCAATGTACAGGTTAAAACAATTACAACGGTATACATTTTTTTGCAAATACTATAAGATTAGAGTTTGTACATATATGTAAATCATGAAATTGTATAACTTTTCCAAAAGCAAATTTTAATATTTAGACGTAAAAATTTATATCGTTGGAATCGTCAAAATCTGCAAATGGTAAATTTAATATTTAAAAAATTATTTCTTTGGATTTAAATGAAGGGTAGAATGACAAAAGGGGTCAAGCGCCAATTCACTGTTTTTACAGGAAGTAAAAAAAACATTTTTAAACATTTTGCAGGTCATTTAAAAAAAACTGAGAAAACCGTTTCGATATATTAGTGTGTTTTAATAAATAAACAACAATTTGTTGAAATAAACCTACATATTAACGATAAAATTAAAAAAAACTGTGGTGCCTTGAGGTTATATCAACTGCGCACATTTTCTTTAAGCATTAATTATAAAAAAAATATACAGTTTAAAGAAAAACTGGAAAATTAGTTTCTTTCTATGGAATCGACGAAATGAATAGAAAAAAAAATTCCTTTAAAAAATTGTTTGTTTTCAAGAAAATTACGAATTAATTGCTTGCTTTGGAATTGAGCAATACTTTCATCTTTAAATTCAATTGTTCACTTAGTATAATCATAAAAATATTTAAAAATTAATAACAAAATGATTTTAAAATTGTTTAAAATTGAAAATATATTATTATTATTATTAATTTTATTAATTAAAATAAAATTAAAATAAAATTAAAATAAAATATTAAAATAAAACCTAAAAAAATAATATTTTTGATCAAAATTGAACACCACTTTCTTTTGTTTTTCAATCAGGTTGCAATAAAGTAAATTTGGGGCTATTTTATTAATTTAATTTTTATTAAAAACAGATTTAAATACGCAATAAAAAAGGAAATCCTTCTACAGAAATGTGTAAATGAATTTTCTTGATTTTTTTATGCAAAAACCTCATTTTCGATAAATTGGCGCTTGACCCCTTTTGTCATTCTACCCTTCAAATATTTTTTATTTTGCACCAAAATGCCATAAAATCTAAACGACCCTAAAATGGATAAAAAAAATTTAGTTGTCAATAAACATGTTTCTTCAAATTTAAAAGAAATTGAAAGAGAAAGCTTATTTTCTGAAACGGAAAATAATATACGCCTCCTTTTATAGTTTTCTGCGCGTAAAGGGCCCAAATTCGTCCTGAAAAATATCGATCTCTCCTGGAACAGAGTATATTTATATATGCAATTTTAAACATTATTTGCATGAAACTATTCAAAAGCGAGGAATTATGCGATCTTGTAGAAAAAATCAATTTTCTCAAAAAGGGACCGATGGATGATTTTCATTTTTGTTGCAAACATCTTCTTTTTTGTTGTAGAAAACATCCCAAAAGAAAAATCTTGGTTATTTTGACTTTTCATAATAATCGCTTAAAACACACCGTGTTCGAATTTGAGGTCGGTTTTTTGAAATTCAAAATGGCGGACAAAATTTTTAAAAAATCATTCCGATTTGCCTGAAATTTGTTACTCGGAGGTTTTTGGGGTCGCTGAATTCGAATTTGAGGTCAGTTTTTCCAAATTCAAAATGGCGGATCCAATATGGCGGACAAATATGGCAGACAATTTAAAAATTGATGTGTTTACACCGAAAATCGTTTTTTAGAGATTTTTGGAATTTTCGAAATCAGCGACCCCAAAAACCCCCAAGTAACGATTTTCGGCCGAAACACATTACTTTTTACATTATTTAACATATTTGGTCACCAAATTTAATCCGCCATTTTGAATTTAAAAAAAACGACCTCAAATTCGAATTCAGCGACCTCAAAAACCCCCAAGTAACAAATTTCAGGCAAATCGGATCAATTTTTTAAAAATTTGTCCGCCATATTGAATCCGCCATTTTGAATTTTGAAAAACTGACCTCAAATTTGAATTTAGCGACCCCGAAAACCCCCGAGTAACAAATTTCAGGCAAATTGGATTGATTGTTTAAAATTTTATCCGCCATATTGGATCCGCCATTTTGAATTTTGAAAAACTGACCTCAAATTCGAATTCAGCGACCACAAAAACCTTAAATATGATGAAGTCATATTTTTTTGGAAACTTTTTTTCGGACCGTTTTAGGCCCACCAGCGATTTTTAACTGGACTGCGAAGGGGTTAATTAATCATTGGTGGATACATATACACAAGATCACGAAAACCCACGAGAAATAATCCGAATACTTCCTAGTAAAAAACTAATTGGGAGTAAGCGAAAAGAAATGGCGGTGACTTAAGCTCAATTCAGTTTCGAGTCTAAACCGAATTGGGACGTTACGGTGAATTCTTTTTTTCTTACCATGAAGTTTTTTTACCTGAATCGTTTGAATTTACACGGAGAGAAATAGATGGTAAGATCTTATGAAGTTAAAAGTAGATGGTATCTAGTACCATCATTATGCTACTCGGTACTATCAAAGATGTTACAAGAAATATGGTTATGTTACCCACTACAATCAAGATGTTACTCCGTACAATCTGGATTATAACTGTTAGAATCTAGATAGCTGTCCATATATGTAAGATCAAATATGCTACCTGGTACTATCTAGATAGTACCCCGTACCATCTATTTCTCTCCGTGTACGTTTATTGATTCGAGTTGGCATCATAAATGAAAAAGTGATTGATCTTAAGTGTAAAAATGCCGATTACGAACAGGAAATATGAAATTTTGTTAAATTGTAAAAATGATTAATTTGACAGGTAGAAGCATAGTGTTTATCTATTATCATATAACTTACCATATGATTTTATAGTTCGCACTGAGGGCGCTGTGTGAATAAGTTAACTTTTGCTTCCTCGTAGAGGAAGCTTTGTAGTCCTTTCGTTTATAAAAATTTTCAAAATGGTGAAAACAAATTTTTTTCTATATAGAAACATGTTTTATGAGATCCTGATCAATTGTCCACATGTATATGTGTGTGTATGTATGTATTTGTGGACCCCTTCTTGTGAACACGATAACTTTAACAGGTTTTAATGGATTTGGGTAAAATTTGGTAGGCTTATTTATCACACTAATATCTCAAAATGGACGAAAGAATTTTAAAAAAATACCCAAAAAAAAAATTTTATCGTCTTTTTCCAAAAAAAATTTTTAATCGAAAAAAATTTTAAATATCAAAATTTAAGGTGATATATAATAAAATCGTATTCCTTACGTCAAGACGAATCGATTGTTATTTATAAAGTATAGATTTGATTTAAATTTAAAGAATTAATGAAAGTTAAAAAATCAAATATTCAAATTTTGGCTATAAAATTTTGTGATTTTTTAAATTGAAGTGTAGATATGAAATAATTTTATTCCTTGCATGAAAACGAATCGATTGGTATATATAAAGTATATATTTGATTTAAATTTAAAGAATTGATGAAAGTTAGAAAAAATCCAAAATTCACATTTTAACTGAAAAATTTTTTATTCTCAAATGTTTATATTAATATATTATTTATATATGTTTATTTCAATATTAACGCTTTCTCCACAAGGAAACAATTTTTTTTGCTGATCGTAAAGAGGAAGCAAAATGTTCATGTAATGAACATCTTAATTTACAACTTGTTTCTACCTTTTTTCTAAAAAGATGCACTTATGATCACAGCGCTCTCAGCGCGAACCACATAAACAGCCTAAATCATATGGTAATAGATCAACACTATACAGCCTGCCTATCAAAAATTTATGTTTTTCACAATTTAACAAAATTTCATATTTCCTGTTCGTAATCGGCATTTTTATACTTAAGAAAAATCAATTCTTTCATGTATAATGCCAACTCGAATCAATAAACGTAAATTCAATCGATTCAGGTTAAAAGAATTCACCACACGGAAAGAAATCTTGTTAGAATATTTAATATTTTGACACTCATATTTAGTATATTAAGTTACAATTGCGGAAGATTTTTCAGATTTTGGGGTGGTAATAACTTTTGTTACTTTTTTTAAGAATGCCTAAAATAAAAATAATAAAGTTTAATATATTTAGAAACAAAAATTAGAATAGTTTTTGCGAAATTCATAATTGTATTATGAAAACTCCAAATGTTTAATTCTAATACGCCCTGTTAACAAATATTAGAATAAAATATTTCATTTTCTGTATTTAGAATTCCGTTAACTGGTATAATCATTTTACATTTTGATATAGTCGATAAGAAAGTGGATTGGTGTGAAATCCTTATATTTACATATAATATTAACAGAAACTTTTTCTTTCATAAAATGATAGAAAAATATCAAAAATCACCGAAGTTTGACGAAGTTAAGCGAGTGAGTCCGACCGGGTTTGACCGATCACTAACGAGTAGTCACGAAAAAAAAAATGTCAGAGAAAAGTCAGGGAATTTTTTTCTTTAAGCCTTGCTGGACATCCTGATTTTAAAATAATTTTTATTACTGCAATATTAAGTTTCTCCCAAGTGCTGAAAAATCTGTCTATTTAGTATATAAAGAAGTTCAGAATTTCTCATGTCAGCATGAATTATGTATCTATATGCGTTGCGTTATTCTGCGTTTATGTATGCGTATTGTAGTTAGGATGTGTTAGGAATAATTTTAAGCCAATCAAAATTTACCAGTTATGTGTGTATTAAGGGTACAGTCACACTAGCTCATGCATGCAGAAACATTTGGCCGCTCACACTTCAACTAAATCTAGTGAATGTTTAGTAACTTTCTAGTAATTTTCCAAAAATTTCGGTTGTAACTAGAAAGTTACTAAACATTTACTAGATTTTGTTGAAGTGTGACCGGCCAAATGTTTCTGCATGTATGCACAGTGCATGCATGAGATAGTGTGACCGTACCCTAAGAAAGACTCCCACTACCCTCGAATAGAAAAGGAGAGAAAATCTTAGAAATTGGTGGTTCCGACATTCTTCCTTTTTTCACGGATCCTGCTTTTTCGTATAGTTTTAGCAAATATTGAAACGTGCTTTATTTTATAACACCACACCTACTTTTTCGTATAGTTTTAGCAAATTAGACTGTTTACTTCCTATACTGTTTTTTCCTATAGTTTTTTCAATATTCGAAAATTGTAGATTTGAATTAAGAAATAATAATTTCAGTTTTCGTAAAATACATAAAATAATTGTATTTCTTGCATTGAAACGAATCGATTCGTATATATAGAGTATATGTTACACCCAAAATTAATTAAAATTTTCTTAATTTTTCAAAAAATTTAAGAAATTTAAAACAATTTTCAAATCGAAATGTTTGAAAATCAATCAATTGAATTGGAGAAATTCATCGCTTCCTCCACGAGGAAGCAAATTTTTTGCTTCACACAATGAGGAAGCAAAATGTTTATGAAATAAGTATAAATGATATATATTTGTTATATTTTATTTTTGATTTTTACACTTCCATTATACTGCATTTATGCATATTATGTAATCAATATTTCATTGTTTTATAATAAATATTTTGTTTATATAACACTAACAATTAATGCACAAAATAAATTATTCGGGAAAATTACCTATGTCGAAAAAAATTATTCGGGAGAATACATATTCGGTAAAATGTCCATTCGGAAAAATTACCATGCGAAAAAAAATAATTCAGGATAATGACCGGGAATCCTCCCAGGTGAAAATGATCCTCACGAATGACGTGTGGAATTCGTCCGGAATTCGTCCAAATTTCCTTAAGAATTCGTTTAGAATTCGTTCAGATTTCCTGTCGAATTCTGGAAAACGCCGTGTGGCGATTTGAAACAGAATTCGTCCATAATTTAATCGGAATTCGTGCGACTTTGATAAGAAAAATGAATACAAAAAAATTTTCTCTTAAATTTCCGACTGAATTTCGTACGGTATTCGTGCGAATTGCTAACGAATATTTTAAGAACAGTTCGTGCGGATTCCTATAAGAAATTGATAGAAATTCCGAACGGAAATTTGGATGAAAAAATTTTTTAAAAAAATATTCGCCCACTTTTCCGACCGCATAGTGCGCGGTATTCGTACGAATTACTAACAAATTCTTTAAATAATCTTCGTGTGGATTCCTATAAGAAATTGATAGGAAATCCGCAAGGAATTTTGGCTGACAATTTTTTTAAAAAAAATATTCGCCCCCTTTTCCGACCGAATAGTGCGCGGTATTCGTAAGAATTACTAAGGAATTCTTTAAATAAACTTCGTGTGGATTCCTATAAGAAAATGATAGGAATTCCGAACGGAATTTTGGGTGAAAAATTTTTTTAAAAAAATATTCGCCCACTTTTCCTACCGAATAGTGCGCGGTATTCGTACGAATTCCTATCAATTTCTTATAGCAATCCACACGAAGTTTATATAAAGAATTCCTTAGTAATTCGCACGACTACCGCGCACTATTCGTTCGGAAAAGTGGGCGAATATTTTTTTAAACAAATTTTTCATCCAAAATTCCGTTCGGAATTCCTATCATTTTCTTATAGGAATCCACACGAAGTTTATTTGAAGAATTTGTTAGTTATTCGTACGAATACCGCGCACTATTCGGTCGTAAAAGTGGGCGAATATATTTTTAAAAAAAATTTTTATCCAAAATTCCGTTCGGAATTCCCATCAATTTCTTATAGGAATCCACACGAAGATTATTTAAAGGATTTGTTAGTAATTCGTACGAATACCGCGCACTATTCGGTCGGGAAAGTGGGCGGATATTTTTTTAAACAAATTTTTCAACCAAAATTCCGTTCGGAATTCCCATCAATTTCTTATAGGAATCCACACGAAGTTTATTTAAAGAATTCCTTAGTAATTCGCACGAATACCGCGCACTATTCGTTCGGAAAAGTGTGCGAATATTTTTTTAAAAATATTTTTCAGCCTAAATTCCGTTCGGAATTCCTATCGATTTCTTATAGGAATCCACACGAAGCTTATTTGAAGAATTCCTTTGTAATTCGCACGAATACTGCATACTATTCGGTCGGAAAAGTGGGCGGATATTTTTTTAAACAAATTTTTCATCCAAAATTCCGTTCGGAATTCCTATCATTTTCTTATAGGAATCCACACGAAGTTTATATAAAGAATTCCTTAGTAATTCGCACGAATACCGCGCAATATTCGGTCGGAAAAGTAGGCGAATATATTTTTAAAAAAATTTTTCATCCAAATTTCCGTTCGGAATTCCCATCAATTTCTTATAGGAATCCTCACGAAGTTTATTTAAAGAATTCCTTAGTAATTCGCACGAATACTGTATACTATTCGGTCGGAAAAGTGGGCGGATATTTTATTAAACAAATTTTTCAGCCACAATTCCGTTCGGAATTCCCATCAATTTCTTATAGGAATCCACACAAAGTTTATTTAAAGAATTCCTTAGTAATTCGCACGAATACCATACGAATTTCGGTCGAAAATTTGGTCAAAATTTTTTTTTGTATTCATTTTTCTGAAAAAAGTTGCACGAATTCCTATTAAATTATGGACGAATTCTGTTTCAAATCGCCACACGGCGGTTTGCAGAATTCGACAGGAAATCTGGACGATATCTAAACGAATTCTTTTGGAAATCTGGACGAATTCCGAACGAATTCCAAACGAATTCCTTACGAATCATTTGCACCTGGGCTAGCATACAAAACACCTTAAATGTCAGGCGCAAATTTCATGTTGACTTGTGCAATCATCAAATAGTTCCAATTCAAAAATTAACCCTTAGAATATACCCCCTAAAGTAAAGACAACCCTCATTTTTAAGGTTAATAAAAATAATTTTCATTTGACAATTATTTTTGCAAAAAGTTGAACTAAGCTCCTAAAAATGATTACTCGGGGTTTTTTTTGTAGCTGACTACGAATCCGAGGTTAGTGTATAAAAATACAAAATATCAGATACAATATGGCGGCCGAAAAAATTAAAAGTTGAGCTAAGCTTCTGAAAATGATTAAATTTAAGCTCAGTTTGTTCTGCGGTCGATTACGTCAGAAACACAGATCTACAGTTTTTTTAGATACACTGAAAAAAATGTTGCCGAGAAATTCAACTACCATTGGGTAGTTGACTAGAAAGTAATTAAAATAATTACTTTTTTAGTTAATCTAATCATGTTCATGTAGTTAATGTAACTATTTTTAAGAAGTTAATAAGTAATAGTTAATTTTACGTAAATATGTAGTTAAAGTACAACTACAGGTCGGTAGTAAAATTAACTTTCTTAAGGTAGTAAAAGCAAGTAAAATTGTAGTCAACTCAAAATTTGAAGAGTAGTAAATCCAACTACTATTCACCAGTTAGGTATAAGGAAATCTTTAGAATTTTATATGATATTTTTTATAAGATTTGATGTGAGTTAATTATGAAGGAAATTGACAAAAATAATATGCCAGAAATATTATAGGAAATAATGTAGGAATTCACATAGATTTCAATGTAGAAACAACATCATAAATTCCTACATGAAATCATAGACCAAATCATGTCCGAATTTCATATATGTGACCTGGACAGTTAAAAGGGACCTTTTGTCCGAAAAAATCGATTTTTTATTGATTGGTGATTCTGATAGAGAAAACTTTTTTCTATCAGAATCACCAATCAATAAAAAATTAATTTTTTCGGACAAAAGGTCCCTTTTAACTGTCCAGGTCACATATGATTTTACATAGAATTCTATGTGGACCTAGGATTTCATAACGGTTTTTATAAAGGAACCTATATGAAATCATATATAGGATCCCATGTGGGGATTTTCAGTAGAGTGTACACATGATGTCATTATCCTTGGACTGCTGAAACCACTTAATCATAGCTCTATCTAAAATTATCTCTTTAGAACATTTGGTTGTTTTTCTACTTTTTGTTTTACTCGAATTTATTTTATTTTAAATAATAATTATTCTGTATTGCAGTTTAAAACATAAAAAATCGCTTATCTTATATTCACAAATTATGTTTTTATGCGTATTGCCTGCTTTCAACTTTTTAATGATCTCGGCTTGTTACAGTTATGTTAAAAAACTATTTTCTTAACTTCAATATAGTTTTTGATTTCGGCATTTTTAATCTGAATTTGTTTTCACAAATGCAGGGCACCAAATGCACACAAAACTTGGAAGTCAGTAGCACGACACTGACGCCAGGCATAACCCTACTGAAAATCCCTGTACAAGATCTTGTACAATTTCCTGTACAGGATCAGCAACTGAACTTGTACAAGTTCTGGCCAGTTCCTGTACAGGAAAATGCATACGAATTTGGAACAAGTTCATGTGTGAGATCTTGTACAAGATCTGGTGCAACATCTTGTACAAGAAAGATACTAGTACAAGAAAATGTACATGATCTTGTACAATTTCATGTATAAGTACTTGTACATGAACACGTCCATGTTCTTGCACATGTTAATTCATGTTTTTCTTTACTAAAAATTAAAAACTTCAAAGGCTGCGCAATAGTTTTTAGCATGTATGAGTTACGAATCTTAGTGGTTAAAAATTATCAAAATCTCAAATTTTATTAAAAAAAAAAATTTTACAACTATACATGTGCAAGAACATGAACGTGTTCATGTACAAGTACTTATACATGAAATTGTACAAGATCATGTACATTTTCTAGTACAAGTATCTTTCTTGTACAAGATCTTGCACCACATCTTGTACAAGATCTCACACATGAACTTGTTCCAAATTCGTATGCATTTTCCTGTACAGGAACTGGCCAGAACTTGTACAAGTTTAGTTGCTGATCCTGTACAGGAAATTGTACAAGATCTTATATAGGGATTTTCAGTAGGGAACACTGCCCTCCAACCACTTTACCACCTCTCCTTCAAGCTTTGTATTTTATCGACGTGAACTCGATCGACGATCTAGTGTATTCAGGACTAATTATTTAGCTTAGTCTTTTATTGAAAATAAAACAATAATTAATGGGACTATTTTTGATTTTTGATTTTTTATTTAAGTGTAATAACGAGATGTTTAATATAGCACACTGGTAAATTTTTCATTTTTAGTATCTAATTTTTTTTTCTTATTACATAATATATATTTAATGTTTTTGCTAATTAAGAGCGATAATATTATATATTAATATTAATAATAGTAATATTATATATCAATATTAATAATAGTAATATTATATTATTTTTATATTTACTGTTTTCTACAAAATTCTTTTTTTTTTGTTTGATATACTTAGCACGTCGTAAAATGTAACTACATATATTTAGGGGTGTTAAATAAATTGTTAATTTTGTAATTAATAACGTTATTGCTCAACACTTATATTTATCTGTAAAATTATATGTACTTACCCAGGTGCGAATTAGGGTCGGCAGCCAGAGTTGGTAGGTCGGGCCATGGACGGCACATCTACGGCTGCCAAGACGTCGGCAGCCAAAGTTGTCCCGACTTTGGTTACTACTTTCACCCAAAGTTGGGCCGACTGTGGCTACCAAGGTTTAAAATCCAGAATTTCCAATGGTCGGGCCGACTCTGGCCAAAGTCGGGCCGATGGTCGGTTAAACTGCGGCTGCCGAAGTTCAAAATTCAGAATTTCCAATGGTTAGGCCGACTCTGGCCAAAGTCGGGCCGACGGTCGGTTAAACTGCGGCTGCCGAAGTTCAAAATTCAGAATTTCCGATGGTTGGGCCGACTCTGGCCAAAGTCGGGCCGACGGTCGGTTAAACTGCGGCTGCCGAAGTTCAAAATTCAGAATTTCCAATGGTTGGGCCGACTCTGGCCATAGTCGGGCCTATGGTCAGTTAAACTGCGGCAGCCGGAGTTCAAAAATTAGAATTTCCAATGGTTGGGCCGACTCTGGCCAAAGTCGGGCCGCAGTTGGGCCGACCATCATATTCGTAAAGTAAATTTCTTTACATTCATGGCCAAAATAAAAATTTTTTGTGACATTTTATTTAACTAAAATGGATTAACTAAAAAATTACAAGGATTATCTGATTTACTTTTTCATCATGAATTACAAACTGGATTTTTCTGAAGTTGGAGCTTATGAAATCATTTTTGTCCTTAGACTTTCATGTAAGCGTGGCGTAATGGATAGCGTGTCAGACTTCGGTGCGTTAGGTTGCGGGTTCGTTCCTTGCGAGCGATAAATATTTTTAAAATGTATGTATGTATGTATAAGATTGTCTTAAGTGTTAATGTGTATGCAATAAATAAATGATGAATTTCAGACTATACCCAATATATGTTAATTATATAATTAATAATTTTTACATTTTTTCCAAAGGTCGGCCTAACTTTGGCAGCCATAGTTGGCCCGACTCTTTTAGCCATTGGTCGGTCCAACCATTTCTACCAAAGGTGGGCCAACAATGGTTACCAATGTGAAGCCGACCTTCATTGTTTGCCGACATGGTCGGCAAAACTTTGGCGTCCATGGATGGTCCGTCTTTGGTACCAATGGTCGGTCCAACTTTGTCAGCCATTGGTCGGTGGATGTTATCAATTCGCTAGTTCGGCCGACCATCGGCTGCCAAAGTCGGACCGAACATTCACATGGTTGGCCCGACCATGGCCCGACCGACAATTCGCACCTGGGTAGTTAATTTTTCTCAGTATTAAATTTATTAATTTTATGATTTTTGTTACTACTAAATTTTAATTTTTTTTTATATTGTATTATGTAATATTCCGTAGAGGGCTTTTTAGCCCTAGGAACTGCAAATGTTTAAATAAATAAGTAATTACAATTCATAAATATTAATTTTGTAGTTTTTCACCATAACCTTAAATATATTTATTGATCATACAAATTTTTTTCTAGAAAAGCGAAATTGATAATCGAAAACAAAACTTTTACGACAAACAAGTCATGAACCAACAACTTCTCCACTTTTATTTAAAAAAATTCTAATCATATTAAAACATGGAACCAAAGGAGGACAACAATTATCATCTTAAATTTGGGCAAGCACCAATGGCTTCATTTGAAGATTTCAATGACGAGGCAGATAATGTAAGTCAACAACTATGCCTTTTATTATTAACATAAACTTTTTTAAAACTGTTTGAATTTAAAGATGCTTTATTTAATTAATTAATGAAAGTTATTATAATGAATTTTTATGTGTTTTTATATAGAAAATTACGTAGATTTATATGGGAGTTGTTATATGAAATTGACATTGAAAATTGCCATAAGAATTCACATGGGTTTTCAAAAC
The DNA here is from genome assembly GCF_019393585.1 of Leptopilina boulardi. Taxonomy (NCBI): domain Eukaryota; kingdom Metazoa; phylum Arthropoda; class Insecta; order Hymenoptera; family Figitidae; genus Leptopilina; species Leptopilina boulardi. The sequence goes on from NW_026137768.1 coordinate 379,560, forward strand.
GAAGCATATATGATAACCCCTATGTAATTTTCTACATTAAATCGTGTTTTTAGTTTCCTATTTAATTTTATTCGGGATCCTATATGAATTCCTATAAAAATCTGGGATTTTATATAGTTTTTTATGAGAAAATTTTAAGGAATCCTATAGAGGATCCTACATGGGAATTTAAATATAAAAAATGTAAAAGAAATATGTGATAAATTTAATTTTATATAGAAATACAACTTAAAAATTTAAATGAAATATTATAATTAATTTAAAAAAATATTTAACTAATAGAAAATAAAAATATAGTTGAGGCATTCAATCTCAAAACGTTCCACTTTCAAAAGACAATCGATAGCAGAGCGATTCGATTTGTCTTAACATTTTCTTAATTTCCCACAATTTTATAAAGAAATTCCGTTTTAAAATATTAACCTCTTGATATCTAAAAACACCCTCACTTAAATTTTCTTGTAACTTACGTGAAAATAAAGCTTAATTTTTCTACTTTTCAATTCCCTGTGATTTATTATGGACATCTTTGAGGATTTTTGAATAACATAAATTAAAAATGTGTGTTTTTAAAAAATTTGGCACGCGAAGCATAAAGTTGAATATACAGCCTTTCTTAGAGACGAATTTCATTGTTTTGAAACAATAATAATAACATAAATTTTTTTTCTGATAATAATCATATTTAATTTAGAACAAAATAAATTTGAAGTATAATTTGAAAATTAATAATATATAAAAATCACTCTAAAGCACTTTATTAAAATAAACATGATTTTATATATCTCTTTTTAGAAAATTTTTATTCCCGTATAGGTTTTGGTTTCTCTCGTAATGAAAACGATAAAATTAGTCTGTGATGTAAACAAAAATTCTGTTACATCTGATGGCTAAGTTTTTTCTCTTTCAACCATTTTAAATCTCCAACATCATTGATTTTTGGTAAAATTTGTACCAAATATTTATTTACATCGTCTGTTACTTGCTTCAACTTTTTTTTGCCCGAAACCTTTTTTTCCGAAATCTATATGAAAAATACGAAAATAAGGTTTGGATAAATCGATTAATTGAGGGTTCCGATTAAATAACTCGACCGACACTCGAAGGCTCGGTCTAATGATAGTCAAGCACGTTCAAAAGTGAAAAAAAAATTTGTAAATTAAAATTTTTAAAGGTACTAAGATGTAGAGGACAAAAAGGCGCAACTTTCTTGTCTTTGACATTTTTTTGTAGGGTTATTATTTTTAATAATAATAAAGAAAAACTGAAATTTTTTTCATTCTCAATTTCATTGAAATTTAAAACATAAATCGTCCTATCTTGAACAAATCTTTATGTAATTAAATGATATCGAAAATCAATATGCATGTAAACAAAACCAAAACCTTCTGTTATATTTTCTAAAGTTTTATGTTAAATGGTTTAATATTTTACAGAAAACTTCTTTATATACTAAAAAACAAATCTCTCACTGGAAGTTCTTCCAATTCAAAAGTTCCCCGCATCCTTTTTGTCGCTGAAGTTGAGAAGCCGTAATTATTGACACGTCTCAATTTTTATTAAAAAATAATTAAACAATTAATTTTTTTTGAATTTTTTATTATTTTATCAGCTTATATGGACCCAAATACGTAGGTACACCAAGTTTCATTAAATTTCATAAAGATTTGTTCAAGATAGGACGATTTATGTATTAAATTTCAATGAATAATTCAGTAAATAAGCCAGTAAGTCGACACTATTTTATATAAACCGATTTGACCTAGCGTCTGTTCGGTTCTAGGAAGTTCTTTCTTCTTTCACTCTAGTCAGCGCTAGCTCGGATTAGTTTGATTTAAGTCAAGGCGCTTAATAATCGAACACAATTCAATTCGATCCGAGCTTTGTACAGCTCTAGTTGATATGGTACCTCTTGTTGTACCTTGTCTATCCGCAAATCCCACTGGGATTTACAATAGATGAACTTTGATTGGATGAAACATCTTTATGACGTCAGTTGAGAAAATGAATCTGAACCTCCTGGTCTAGAATAATCTTTATCTGAGATGTTCATAAGAAGGTTCGCCCCAGTGTATAGAATGTTGTTGAGAGAAATCCCTGAGCTGGTTGCCGATAGTCAATTAAAAACAACCCTTAATTTGGTTGTTGTGCTTTGTTCCCTGAGAATTTATAGATTGGTGATTATGAGTTTGTTAATTGAACACAAGCCATATGATTGAGTCACGAGAATGAGTACTTAGAAACATTTATAAATATTATATTCTAATATATTACTGTAAGTATATTTTATATCAGGAATAGCATTTTGTTTTACAGGTTGGAATTGGTCGAGTCACTATTACAACTACAAAAAGTTCCCTACAAACTTCAAGCACGCCCAGGATTGATATAAGTCGAGCTAGCAGCTCATCACATCACGAAGATAGCTGTAATTCGAGGGAATCATCACCAGAAAGAGAACTTTTAGCAGGTACTTACAGACAGTAATAAAATGCAAGCGTATGGTAAATAACAACATGTTTTAGTCGTTAAGTTTAAGTAAATGTAAAAATCAATATCGTGAATCAATCGTGAAACATTATTTTAAACATAAGTATTGCAAATTAATTTTAAATAACACATAATTTAAATCGATTATACGAAGCGATTCAGTAAATATTATTTAGCGACGAATAGGAATAGCACCTTTATTACAATTTGCGTTAATTCGAGAAGACTATGTAGAACTTGCGGACCATTCGTTTCAATTCAATTAACCACCTCGGCTGTTTTAAATGTTGATATATAATGTAATTAATTTTTAGGAGGTGAACCACCTGATGGATGCAAAATTCGATTAAATTACAAAGAAGATGATCAAGATTTAAGATCTTCTACAGAAGAATTGGATCTGCCAGATCCAATACATGAACAGGATTTTAAGAGAGAAGCTAAACGAAGTACGAAAAGACTAAAGGATGATAAACTTCATTCTGAATACTACATTTCAATGAAAGCTCAAGAAAGAGAGCGTAAAGATAGCAACTGCTCTGAAATAATTTTGCTAAATATAAGCGGAAGAACTTCAAGGTTGTCATCTGTTGGGAGTCAAGGGTCAGGACATTCTGGAAAAATGTCAGTGGCATCGAATGTGTCTTCAAGGTATTATTATATCAAAAAATATTTATATATTTGTTTTTTTACTGTTTGAAATGTTATAAAATCTAACTTAAATACCTTCTAACACCAGGTTCGAAGTACTTCTAGGTAGCTTTATAAAATCCTATTTGCTAACTATTTGTCAAAATTGATAACGAAAAAGCCCTTAAATAGGATTTTCTATAAATCCTAATCTGTTAAAATATTCTGAGCATTTATTTCAATTTAAGTTTTTTCCTTCTTCTTCAACAATTTTCATTAGTTGCTCAACTTTTATGGACTATAGCTGTCGGTTTTAAACTTACGGAAAACCCCTAATAGAATGAGTACCGCTTGAAGGGATGAACCTCCTTAATGTGTTAAAACTCGGTTTTGCGGTACTTTAACGATAACTGCCGTAACTGGCCGATAAAAGGTCCGCAGGTCTGCTTTATAGTAAAATATAGTTACTTTCTAAACACTTTAGTTGTAACTCAAAACTTACTAGAAAATATTGTTTCTTATTTGAAATTGAGTAGATCGATCGACAGTAGTAAAAATTTAATTCTTCAAAAGTTGTGTTCTTACTTTGCTGCATTGCATGCGCGTTAGACTAGTTGCTTGTAGTAAGCAGGAAAGAACAACTTTCTGCTGTATTTACATTAAAGTAAAGTGGCGCTTTTTTCGTAGGTGTTACACAAAATAATTTTTCAAATATATTAAGAAATTCAAAAATCATATTTTTCTAGACACCCTGATGATATCCAACCGTTAAAATTCTTTGAATATCCCTAGGATGTCGATAATAGGATATTCTGAATATTCTGATTTTATTTAATTTATTACGTTTATAATTCTTTTCCAATTATAACAAAATGAGTGGTTCAATAATTATTAGCAGAATTGTTATTAGCAGTTTTGAAATACTGTCTAGTGAAACAAGGTTTTAATTTTTAGGTCACCAAGTCCACATAAATGTCTATTAGAAACATCTTTTTGTGGACACAGCCCAACGCAGTTTAATAATATAGAACCAACCAAAATTGAATCAGAAGATATAGAAAAAATACTTTTAGAAAGAGAAGCTGATACAACTAAAGCTTTAATTCCAAGTGATATAAAAGTTCAAACTATGGGAGGAAAATTTAAGCCAGATCCACTTGATAAACCTAGAAGGCGTGGACGTGAGGAGCGAAAAGAATTTTTCAGAAGAGAAGTAGAAATTACAAAAAAAGTACTTGAAGAAGCTAATATAGAGGTAATTTAAGAACTTTTTTTAATTTTTGATTATACATAGATTTTACATACATCCATTTTAATCTTTGTGGTACAAAGTCACTGTGTTCATGGTTAAAAAAAACTTGTACAATATCGTGTACACGATCTTGTGAATGATCGTGCACATGTTCATTTACCAGGTCATGTACAAGAGCAGCAAGTGAACATATAAAAAGAATTGTAACAATGATCTTCTAGAAGAACATGTAAGTGTTTATTCACGGTAACTAAAGAAATCAAGTTCACGAGCCTATGCTCGTGTACATGTAGAAGATCGTGCGTAAGTTCATGTATATGATATTGTGTTAATTTTTTTATTTTTGCAAAATTTGTGTAAATTTTTAACATAAGTCATAAAAACTAATTGTCCATACATGCGAAAAATAACTGCGCAGCTATATAAGCCATAGAAAACTACTGTGCAGCCATTAAAGATTTTGATTATAAACTATAAGGGGAAACTCAAGATCTTGTACATGAACTTACGAACGATCTTTTACAAGTACACGAGCATTGACTCTTGAACTTGATTTCTTTAGTTACCATGAATGAACATATGCATGTTCTTGTATAAGATCGTTGTTCCAATTATTTTTACATGTTCACTCACGGAAAAAAATTTCTTGTAGAGAAAACACTACAAATTTCAGAAAAGACAATTCTATAAATTGTCATGTAGACTGTCGAGAAATAAATACAGAACTTAAATATGTATCTTTATGGTTACAATATGAGCAAAATATTTACCTTTAAGTGTGTTAAATTGTACAATATTCTGACGACGTTTTTTACTTTTAACCACGTTTTTGGCGTTTGGTCCACTGTGCGTTTCTGCAACACCATCTTGACCATGATTCTTGTTACACTATTTTCTTTCAAATTGAAAATTTTAATATGGGGTTGTTCACAAAATACGTAACGCTTCCAGGAGGGAGGGCGCTACGGCCCTGCCTAGCGGCCCACTGAGCTCGCGCGGCCAATCACCACGCGTAATTTTTAAATTTTAAGTTGCAATTTACGCAAAAATTTTAAAAACTGTAGAGGACTTTTCTTCTTATTTTTTCCGTACAATATGTACTCCCATGACTGTGACACCTTGTATTGGGATCTGACATTCGTACACATGCCATCTGGTGTGAAAAAATGTAACTAGTTTTGGATAACTATATGTGTCACTTGCAATTGTAGTTCCGCTGTCATTGTTAATTATTTTATCATTATGAATGAAGCTACATTTTTACCGCGTGAGAAATCTTCCTGCAGAATTAAGTGTTCTGTGAGAGGTTGTGGCAGTACTGTAGCGAAAAATTTAAGCGTAATTTTCCATAAATTTCCGAAACCAAAACAACGAGTAGTGGATGTGAAAAATACGTTCGATAATTTTGAAAAAGTCGATCAATTAAAGGCCTGGAAAAATGCTTTAAAAATAAACAGTATAAAGCCTTCTATGAGAGTATGTTCTCTGCATTTCAAAAGAAGTGATTACATTTTGCCATGTAAGTTTAAGATTTTTAAATTTGGAGGTTATATAATCTTTCATATTACCCGTGCATGTGAACATTTTGAAAGTTAATTTATCACTGTAAAAACGGATAAATTAATTTTTTTTCACTTCTTGTTAACAGACTTTCACAATGAAAAATGAAATACATACATTTATAAATTTTCATATAATTACATGAAATATAAAGGAAAATAAAATATTTTTCTTGCACATGTATCGCTGGATTTGAGAAAATAATTTGTATAAAAATAAGATTTCTTTTATATTATTATTCATGTTTGTAAATAGGAATGTAAATAGTAATTTTGTATTAAAAAAATTCACTTATACATTTATTAAATTAAGCAATATTTTTTAAACGATTTTAAAAACGATTTTTAAACATGCATCCCATGTTATTCCCATGTAAATTCACTAAAAGTGTTACCCAATTTACGCCATATTGCTTTAGGCCCCGCCCCCATGTCAGATCCCAATAGGGGACGTGTCAAGTCAATCAGCCCAGAGCTGTACCCAATATTCTAAGCAAGTAAAATAAACAAACAATAGGTCAATATAGTTGTAAACTAAAACCCTTTCATTTGCAAAATGACGTCATTACCTTGTCAGCTAACAGACACTAAATTCCAAAAAAAGCAAATATATTTATTAATTACTTTTAAAAAACGTTATAAAAATGATGAGTCACGATATATTTTAATGTTCTTGGGTTGCTGATTTCGAATCTGAAGTCAGATTTTTAAAATTTAAAGTTCCAATATTTAAGGTTCTAATATGACGGACGAATTATTTCGAAATTCATTGAATTCTTTTAAATTTTATAAATTACAGGAATATTCTCTCAATATCACAGGAATATTCCGCGCAATATCACAGAGAAATCCCCTAAATATTACATGGATTCTACGGGAATATTTCTTCAGTATCATACGAATATCACGCAAATGTCAGAGGAATATCACCGTGAAATGTTCCCATGACATGGGCGAAAAAGGCTAATTGATATAGTTTAGCTATGTGCCCGAAAACCCCCGAGTAATAAGTTTTAATCGAATCCAATAAATTTTAAAAAATACGGCCGCCATATTTGGTCCGCCATTTTGAATTTTGAAATTTTGATTTCCGGTTTGTAATCAGCGACCCAAAAAATATGTCATGACCCAACATTTATGCATCATTTTTAGAAAAGAAATTAATATGTATACTCACTTATTCACGAATACAGAATCTTTAAAGCGGTAGCATAATGACGTCATTTTGAATTTTCAATTCTGCCACGTTTCTTTTAAAAGAGTATTAGTTTACAAAGATTTTGATCTATTGCATGTTTATTTTTATTGATTAGAATTTTGGGCAGAGTTCTGGGTCGGTTGACGTAAAACGTCCCATATCAAATTTCCACTTAACATATAATTTAAATGTTCAGTAAATTTTCGTTGCTGTATAGGATGTAATCCATTTAAATGAATATTTTAGGTGCGCGTTATTCGAAAGGAATTACAAGAAGATACTCAAAAAGAAAACAGTGAAAATGAATTATTAAAAACAACTGGAGATTCATATAGTTCAATGCATAATCTTCATACTATGAGAAGAGGTACAAGTGGCTCAATAAGGGATTCTGATGTTGACTCTAAAGACACAAAAAAGAACAGTTTTGTTTCTTTATTCAAGGTACAGTTAATTTAAGTGAAAGATAAAAATTATTTCTCCAAATTTTTATTTTGCTTCCTGATATTGGAAAAGTCTTAGAACAATACAACTATTCATCTTGCAAGAATTTAAAGGTAAATGTCCCGATTTGAGGAGGTGTACTAATTTGGGTATAATTCCGTGTAAAAGTGCAAATTAACACAAACATTACTTACAATGTTGAAAATTTCTTCATTACTCCCCTACTAGAAAAACCCACATGAAAGTCCACATGAAAACCTATATTTGATTTCATGTGAAAATCCATAAACGTTACTGTATATTAAAGCTACTGGTATTTTAAACAGGATTTGGTGTAAGAAATCGTATGAAATCCCATATGGGTTTCCATGTGTCATCCCACATGGGATCCTATATAGAATCCCCTATAGGAGTAACAGATTTGACGTTTTGAAAAATACATTTTTTTATATCTCGAAAACGGTTAGAGATACACACAAAATATGACAAAATTTTGTGGTTATTTTATAAATTAAAAATATTTTCTACTAGTAAATTAAAATATCAGAAAGTTAACTTTCAAATTTTGAAATATTTTAATACTTAAAGATTTTTTTATTTAAATAACAAATTCCATGTGGGATTCAAGATATTTCTTACACCAAATCCTGCCTAAAATTCCGATGAGATTTTATATGAGAACCTTTATAGATTCTCACATGGAATCCAATATAGACTTCCAGGTGGGTTTTTCTAGGAGTCCCTACATCGGTCGACGTTTTAAAATCATCCGTGTCCGCACAGAAAATTGAATAATGTGAATTAAATAATGAATTAAATTCCTCAAATATTTTCTCCACTTATAAATCTAATATATATTAAGATATCAGTAACCCATGCTTTACCTTATATTTTTTGTAATACCTATTACAACAATCTTCTTGACAAATTAAAATGTTCTCTTTATGGTGAAATTATAATTTACTGAATATTAGAGTAGAGTGGGGCGAGATCACTATTTGTCTTTATTTTCGTATTCTATGACGTAGAAATTTGTCGTTTCACGTAAATGTCACTTATGGCAGTGTGCAAATATGCCATGAGTTTCGATCCGATTAATGAAGAAGCAGCCGAATGACAGAGTCATTCTGAAATCAAAACTCATTTCACAACTTTTTTTAATTTTCGCAAGTTTACTTTGAAAAAAATTGCATCAAGAAAAATTTAACGTAATTAATTATTATTAATTTGAATCTTCTGAATATGATGGTGTGGTTTATTTTGCGATTTTTTAAGTGTTTTAAAAGTTATTGTGTTTTTCTCTTACTATATACACTTGAGGCGAGATTTTATTAGCTTTATTCAATTTCCAATTATTATTTATAAAAGATTTTATTTTATATAACAAATTTGTGGCGATAAAGTCCAAACACAATTTCGATTCAATCAAATTGTCTAATCAAAGCGGCAATCTCTGAAAACTGCAAAAAAATGTTAATTGCACAGCCTCACAAAAAAAAAATTTTGTCTGGCGAATTAGACTAGTCACTTCTTACGTAATTTGGGTCGCTGAATCCGATTCCGGAATGCGAATTCACAAGTTGGTTCGTTTTTTCATTCTAATCTCAAAAAACTTACTTTTTCGTACATTTTGTGAGATAATGAAAAAGCGTGAGCTAGTTTTGAAATTATGACCATGGATTACAATTTAGAAGTGAAATTTAATTACCACTTAAGTAGATTTTTTAAATTAAAAATGGCGGATCCAATATGGTGGATATTTTATAAATTGTTCTGATTCGCTCGAAATTTGGTACTTCGGGGTTTTTTGGGTCTCTCATTACGACTTTGGCGTCAGTTTTAAGTCAATCTACCTTGAATTATATGACTTGAAAAAATGCGAGAAAAAATTACTAATCTTATATATTTGACATTTAAAATATATATGGGTGATTCTCCGCGTAGCGCACGACTTGGTGTCTGAAACTTTAAAAAATTTTTTTTATCAAAATGATAAATATCAATACATAATTTTGAAGATAAAGGGTCAAGAAATAAATATTCATGGTGGGCCGAAAAAATTGTTTATAATTTTTTAATTTTTTTAAACAAATTAAAAAAAAATTTTTTTTGCTTTTAACTTCTATAATATAGTTTAAATTTAATTTAAAATGTTTGCAATAAAAAAAGCAATTATTCAGAAAGATTTTCTACCAGAATTATTGCTAATAAATTATTTAAATTTGTTATAAACAAATATAACAATTAACAAATGCACTGTTTAGACATTTGTCGGCGTAAAAAGTTCGTTCCTTCAACAATACTTTTGGTTTAAAATAACTAATTTAAAATTACTCTTTTTTCAGCATTATCGTTTAAATAAAATAACATGTTTTTAATTTTTTTAAAGAATTCATAATATTTTATTAAATATTAGAATATAATATAGGTAACAATTTTTTAAAGTATTTAAAGTATCCATCACATTTAAAGTTATCGGAAAAATTAACTTACATTTATAAATTAAGCATTATTGCACTTCTTCTAAAATTGGTACAGACTGTGGAAATTCGTATATTACATTTTTACCGTTATTTTTTATCTTTGGCATTGGCAAAATCGACACGATTTGATCTAAAATTATTTTCATTTTTATATCCTCTTGAAAGTAACAAGCCCTTGTAATTTCTTGTGCAGTGCTTTTAAGTAGAAGTACTTTTATTTCATCAGCCTTACTAATTGTTCCTTGACAGACTGAAACAATTCGACGCTTCGCAAAATCCCTTAGTCCACCAAGTCGAACAAGACAACAAGTACCCTTTTCAATACAGTCACGATTATTGTTTTTTAACATTTCAGTAGAGTCTGCTTCATCGCTTGAGTAGACTTCCTCGTACTGAACTCTTTTTCGACTAGAAATATTATTAGAACACTTGTTACTTTTTCCTACATTTGATGAGAATTGACGCAAATCAATAGTGCCTAATTCATAATGAGAGCATCTTAAATTGCACTGAAAGCAACTAAGTTTTCTTAAACTCAAAATAGGCTGATTTGTATTTCCAATAACTTGATGCACCTGTAGAGTTCCAGAAAAGGTTTCAGTTTGACATTTTTCTACATAATCCAAGAAAACATCAAAATCTGATTCCTGTATTGGAAAAATAGTTATTTTTTTACAATTTGCTTGTAAATCAGCGTATTAAAATCGGCTACATCTTTTCCTTCAGCAACCAGACGATCGGCTGTTCGTTTACAAACTGCGCCAATTCCATCTGGAGCTCCTTTTCCATATCCAGATTCATGATAATTCCAGGAAAAGTCTTTTATGTTTTGACAAAATTCTTTTAATTTTCTACCTAGAAGGTAAAACATCGTTTTGTTCCTGTATTGTGTTGCTGGTCCATCACTCAAGAAATGCAGAGAAGTCACATCAGTTTTTTTAAAAACATCTTTCAATACTGGAAAGAGATGAGTCCAAATGCCTGCAACATTATGCAGCAATGACTCTGATAATGTACAGTAAGACAACGTTAAAAGTTCCTCTTCATTTCTAATGTACACTACTACGGTGTGTAAAGATATTTGTTTACGAGAACTACCGAAGTGGTGACTTTGAACCTCTTGGGCACATTTAGTTGTCCAGCTTTCACTCCAATCCATGTGAACCAATGCTTGTCCAATTGACAAGCTTTCTTTCAAAGTACGTAAAGTTTTATATTGAAACATTATAGTGCCTTCGTGTTTTAGGAATTTTGGAAGACTTTTTTCAAATTCTTTTATCATGTCTTCAGAAGAGCATTCAATTTTATGTTTTGTCATTTTTGAGCACACTTTGTTTTTTCCAGTTTTTTTTATCAACGTATGATTCCTTAGCCTGCATCCATTTCCAGTAAAATATAGAACCAGTTGCAACATTGTCTTTATATGAAACTTTCTTTTCTTTGCAAATTAAACACTGTCTAAGTCAACAGATTTCATTTTTGTTACAACAAACAATATTGATAACATCATTACACGTTTTAGCTTCAAGAATGTTCAATTTAAACAATGCATTTATTAATAATTCTATATTTTCATGAATTATGCATTTGCATGTTTCTCGATCTGAAACTTTCATGAACTTTACCCAAAATGGCCTAAATTTACAAAATTGCGGATAGGATACATGTCAGTCAGGAAACATTTTCTCAAACTTCGAGTGCAAATTTTTCATAGTATCGGTTAAAAAACGCTTTTGTTTAGTAATATTCCCTTTTCGAACAAATTCTTTCTTACCTGGACACATACGTGAATGGTCATCCATTTCGAAAAACTGTTGAATAACCACTTGTACTTTAAAGTTCTTTGCATTTCGAGGTACCCAAGAAGCACGTAATATATCCTCAATATCAAGGTAATATTACACGTGAGATTCGTAATATAACGCTGTAATATTACAGTAATCTTACAGTGATCTTAAAATGTCCGCCTCAAGGTAATATTACCGGGAATATTACTGTAATATTTACGGTAATATTACAGTAATATTACAGACTGAATTGATTTATTCATAAAGCATAAAAAACATAAATATATTATAAGTCAATTTGGCTTGTTTGTAAAACTCTGGACTCGTGTGCTTTGAGTTCAGGGTTCGATTCCCTGGATGGGTAGATTTTTTTCGTAAAGAAATGTTCCCATAATATTACTGTAATATTCTCTTGTAATATTACCTTAATATTACGGTATAATATTATTGCAATATTACTGTAATATTACCTTAATATTAGCGCGTAATATTACAGTAACATTACCGGTAATATTACAACGTTATATTACGAATCTTACATGTAATATTACCTTGATATTGAGGTTATATTACGTGCTTCTTGGGTACATATTTCAAAGGTGAAGCTTTGAAGTTTTCGGCAAGTTTCACACGCCTTGCTTTCAAAATTTTTTGAAATTTTCTTTGCATCCGGTATTTTTTAATAATTTTTCTTGAAATTAAGTTTGTGAAAATCTGTTTTTCTTTATTTGTTTTTAAATTTCGATAATTGAACTCCAATTGAGCTGCTAGCACTTCAGTGAATAACACCTCTTTTTCAGCTTGCGAATCTTTTAATTTTTCTTTTAAAGCACTAGATTTTAGTTTTGAAGATAGTCGTTGATTGCGTTTATTATACGTTTTACATTTCTTTTTTAATTCTTCAATTCGTTCATCCTTCTGTCAAATTTTTGCGAGACGTTCTTTCCTAATTTTTTTACTCCTTCTTTGTGCCGCTGCACGCTTTAAAGAATTAGCGTTATGTGTACAACATCCACTATGGAATATTCTTTCCACTTCTCACATTTTTTTACATGGTTTTCAAATGATTTCTTGTTAAGTAATTAAACTTCTTGATTTAATATTATTTAAAATATTAATAGTTGGCGGTAAAATATAGAGCGCGCGACTATCGCGAAACAATCTGAACGCATGTGTGTGTGTGTTTTGACACAGAGAGATGTTGCGAGCGCGTTGAGATGAACGATCGAAAAAGTACGAGTACGTGAACGGTGAACGTTTAAATAATAAAGTCCGAACGAATAACGATTTATCGAGTACGGAAGAACGATCTTTTTGATATTTTATAATTAATCTTTACTTTGTATAAATTTAATCAAAAGTGTCTAATAAAAGAAATAAATTCTATTTCAACTTTACATTTTTATCTTGTCAATGTTTTACATTTCAATATCCGCGTTCCTGTGAATTAAAAATTATTATTTCTTTTGAACTTTAACAATCAGAAGTGGGATTCATCCATTTAATCTAGGATTTTTATAACTAAATTTCGTGATCGGTTCGATAGTGTGGCGTCGCATGGTCGATTGCATCATCCCACGCATAAGTGAATTTTTTTTTTTAATTTTCGTTAACCGGGACCAACATAATGGATCAACATAATAATTCCGGACACATAAATGATCATGATTTCGATGCTTTCCAACGATAAAACCTTCAGAACAACGATGAAAGTCTACAGAATAGGAGTGAGGTTAGGCAAAATGGCGGAGCAGACAACATGGAAAATTCCTCTCGTTCGAGAAGTTCCAATGGAGCAGCAGCACCTCCTTTCGGTCATTTGCACAACCAACACCAAGCAGACGGATTTAACCCCCCACCGACAGATCCATCTTTATTGACAGTTTTAAATCTAATGATTTCAGAAAACAGACGACGTGATGATATGCTGGAACGATTATTCGCAGAAATGTCAATAAATAGAAATCCCTCGACATCTCGGAATTTTGATAATAATGATGCGACTCCCATATACAGAATTATGCCCGATTTAACAAAAAATATTGATGACTATGATGGTGAAGGAGCCAGTTCAAAAGCAGTAGATTGGCTAAATAGAATAACAAGCATGAGAGAACTACATCAATGGCCCGAATCATTTGTTTTAGAAACTGCGAGAAACCATTTAAAGGGACCAGCTGGAGAATGGCTTCGTGTCAGATTGAGTTCTTTAAAAACTTGGAAGGACTTTGAATCTGCTTTTAAAGCAACTTTCGTGATAAGTGATAGTGCATCAGCGAAATGGAAACGAATGTCCGAACGAGTGCAAAATAAAGGTGAATCGATAAGTTCTTATTTTCATTCAAAAGTGAAGTTATGTCACGATGTGAAATTGGGAACTGATGATACGAAAGAACAAGTGCTTGTAGGACTATGGTCACGAGAAGCTTGTGCATCAATGTCAGCAAGAGATCATCTTGATTTAGATGATCTATTTCACGATTTACTAAAACATAAGCGCCTTGAAAATCAACGTGTAGAACGTATTCGAGGAAAAAAAGAAACCAGTGCGTCAACAGATAGATCGTCAGAAAGTAAACAAGGACCTAAACAACACAACTCGGGCGCTATAAGCAAAAATGTTTCGGTTAATAATCCAGATCGTCGTCCACCGGTTAGAACAGCATCTGGAGAAATTAAATGTTACAACTGTGACAAATCTGGTCATATATCTAAGGATTGTCCAGAACCTCAACGTGAAAGGAAGTGTTTAAAGTGTAATGGTATAGGTCATACACAAAGACATTGTACCGTTCAAGTGTCAACAAAAAAATCGGAAATTAGTGTGATCAACGCGGATAACGATGCATCTATTGTAAAATATATAAAGAAAGCTAACGTAGGCGGAGTTATTCGTGACGTGTTTATTGACCCTGGAGCATCTGTTTGCACAATTAAAGCTACCGTGGTTTTAATTGAAAATCTAACGATGAAACATGACAAAATGGTATTCCAAGGTTTCGGATCGCAAAATTGTAAAACTGCTTCTCCCGGAATTGTGCACATGAATGTGATGGTTGATGACGCATCATTGGAAAATGTCGGTTTTCGCGTAGTTCCAGATGATGCTCAATCTTTGGATATGATTATTGGTCGCACTTTCACAGATCATCCGCGAGTGATCTATCACAAGGAAGGCAATCAATTAAAATTTTCGATGCTCAGTGAAAATCCATTTGAAGCAGAGGAATTCAGTGGTGACAGTTTGAACACATTCACATCTAAATCTACAGTTGATCTGCTCGCTCGATCAATAAATTTTATTAGCGTATCCGGTGCACAAGATGAAATGACTTTACCAATTTTAAACTTGTCATCAAAAAATCAACAATTGGAAGCAGGAAAGAAGATATTAAAAGGATCAGTGGAAGAACTACCAGAAGTGATCGCAACTTTCCAACCAATCACCAAGGAAGACATTAACATCGCAGATGACATCGACGAAGAATATGTCAACGACCTCATCGATGTGTTGAACAGTTTTCGAGAAACAATTGCGCAAAATTTGTATGAATTAGGTTGTACCGATTTAATTGAAATGAAAATTAATGTAAAATCAGACAGTTCACCGGTAAGTTTAAAACCTTTTCCATATAGTAACGAAGAAAGAGAAATAATTAAAAATTACAGAGCTGCAGGTATTATTTCGGATACAAATTCAACGTACGCGAATCGAATGTTATTATTATGTAAACCCAACAAGGAGCCGAGAATTGTTATGGATACAAGAAAATTAAATACGCAAACCGAACGTATACATTTTCCTTTGCCGATTCTTGATGATCACTTAGCGTTATAGAGCGGTTCGGTATTGTTTATAATTTTGGATTTGTATAAAGGTTATTTACAGGTACCGATTGCGAAAGAGGATCGATTTAAAACGGCTTTCATCACTCCCGATGATACAGGCGAATTTAATAGAATGATATTTGGCCTTATGAACGCCCCGTTTTATTTTTCAAAACTAATGCAAAAAGTTCTCGAACTTCTTCGAAAAGATTGTGTATTGTTTTTTTTAGACGATATAATGATTGCGGGTAAAAGTTGGAACGATTTAAAATCAAAATTAATTTCAGTTCTCGTAGCTCTGAAAAACGCGAAATTAACTCTAAACTTGTCGAAATGTGTCTTTTTTAAAAAAAAAGTAAAATATTTAGGATTTATGATTTCTGGAGAAGGCTTAGAACCGGCTGATGAAATGATTCGCGGAATTGTCGATTATCCAGCCCCTACTAATGTTCACGAAATTCGAAGGTTTTTAGGTCTGGCAGGTTTCTTGAGGAGATTTGTACCGAATTTCGCTCGCATTGCGGAACCACTCCATGCGTTGTTGCGGAATAATACTGCTTTTGTTTGGACTAATGAGTGTAATCAAGCGTTTGCCGAAATTAAAATTAAATTATCGAGTCGTCCAGTTTTGCAGCTGTTTAATCCGAAAGCAGAAACAGAATTACATACGGACGCGAGTTCTCAAGGAATTGCAGCGATGCTTTTTCAAAAGGGAACTGACAACAAGCTCCACTCAGTTTACGCTATCAGCAGGCGCACGAACGACGAAGAAAAAAATTATCACTCCAGTAAATTGGAACTTTTGACTATTATCTGGGCAGTATCACGATTAAGATCTTGGTTAATCAATATTGCTTTTAAGATTGTTACAGATTGCCAGGCATTAATGTATCTATGCAGACACAAATCGAAGAATTCGCAGATTATTCGTTGGTCGAATCTACTAAGCGAATTTAATTGCGAAATTATACATCGAGCCGGAGAAAAACTTCCACACGTTGATGCGATGAGCAGAGCTCCAGTAGAATCCAACGATGACCAGGAAGATTTGGAAGAACAACTATGCGGAGTATATTCGATAATCAACGAAGTGGATGAAGTCTTGACTTATCAATATTCGGACGATAAGTTAAAACGAAAAAGAGAAATTTTGAAAAAGCCAGCGAATCAACGAAATAAGTATGAAAAAAACGATGTCACGGATTACGAAATTCACAATGAGATTATTTACAAACGACGAAATAATCGATTATTGTATGTTATTCCTGATAAGATGCGAAAAAGTATTGTGATCAGATTTCATGATTTATAGGGTCACCCAGGTCCAGAAAGAACCTTCAACAAAATTTTTGAGTTTTACTATTTTCCGGCAATGAGACGATACATCAAACATCATATTGGAGGTTGTCTACAGTGTTTGATGACTAAAGCAAAAACAGGGATTCAAGCAGGTCTTCTACACCCCATTCCACCAGCAAGTCGTCCGTTTGCCCTAATTCACGTAGATCATGAAGGACCCTTCGTTACGACAGAGAAAAAGAACAAATACATCTTCGTAATAACAGACAATTTAACTAGATTTGTCAACATCCGTGCAGTCAAGGATACAAAGGCTTCAAGTGTCGTCAGACTTATGGAGGATTTTATCATCGATTTTGGAGCACCAATACGTATAGTGTCTGATAGGGGAACGTGCTTCACATCCGATCTCTTCAAAGACTTTTGTTCTCGTCATGGAATTCATCATACTCTGAATTCTCCTCGTCATCCACAGGCCAATGGATTGGTCGAGCGAACGAACAACACGTTAATCCCAGCGATTCAAGCCAGTATAAAGAATGCAGAAGGTAAAGATTGGGATATTCGCATGAAGGAAGTTCAGCGAAATCTTAACTCATCACCGAATCAAACTACAGGAAAAAGCCCATTTGAGCTTTTATTTGGATACATCAATCGGCATAATGAAGGTGAGATACGCAAACTCACAGTTGAAGACGAAAATAGATATTCACCTCCAGCGACTCTGCAGGAATCTGCAAAATTGAAAATTGTCGAAGAACGAAAAAAATATAAAGATCGTTATGATAAGAGTCATACTCAAAATGTAATTTTTAATATCGGAGATATAATAGTAATGAAGGACGCACCTACGCAAACTGGAGAATCTACAAAGCTCCAAAAACGATTCAGAGGACCCTTGGTAATTACTAGAGTTTTACCCAATGATACTTATGGTGTGGCAGCAATCCAAATCGACGGACGAAATCATCGTTATGCATCTACGGCACATGCAAATCAACTTAAATTATGGAGAGCACCGATATCAGATGATAAAGAAGAAAATCTGGATCACACGTCAGATGAAGAACCCGATTCGCAAGATTTATCCGAAATTCAACGTAAACCAAGAGTTTCTATTACGACAAGACCTGAAAAATCGCGAATATTTCGAAGAAGCACTAGACAAAGAAAGCAACCGGAACGTTATCAAAGTTAATTTGTATGTTTTTTTTTATATAGCTCGTGGTCGAGCAATTGTCAGGATGGACGAATGTTAAGTAATTAAACTTCTTGATTTAATATTATTTAAAATATTAATAGTTGGCGGTAAAATATAGAGCGCGACTATCGCGAAACAATCTGAACGCATGTGTGTGTGTGTTTTGACACAGAGAGATGTTGCGAGCGCGTTGAGAAGAACGATCGAAAAAGTACGAGTACGTGAACGGTGAACGTTTAAATAATAAAGTCCGAACGAATAACGATTTATCGAGTACGGAAGAACGATCTTTTTGATATTTTATAATTAATCTTTACTTTGTATAAATTTAATCAAAAGTGTCTAATAAAAGAAATAAATTCTATTTCAACTTTACATTTTTATCTTGTCAATGTTTTACATTTCAATATCCGCGTTCCTGTGAATTAAAAATTATTATTTCTTTTGAACTTTAACATTCTGTTTTCTGTTTTTGTATTCTAGGCGCTTGTTTGCTAAAAACTCTGCTCTTTTAATAGGATCTTCTTTTCTTTTTAAAGTCAGTTTTCTTTCTGCATCTCTTTTCTTACGTTGTCTTTGTTCTTTACTAGATTCAACATCAGAATTTTTTTTCTATTATCTTCCGTTAACAATTTTTGTTTTCTGTTTTTGTACTGTAGACGCCTTTTTTTTAAAAAAATTCTGCTTTTATAACTGAATCTTCATTTCTTTTTAAATTCAGCCTTCTTTCTTTTCCTTTTCTTTTACGTAACCTTTCTTCATTTTCATTTCTCAAATCAGAAATTTTATTTACTTTGCCCATCGTTAACTTCTACATCTGCTTCTATAAATAAATATAAAAAATATATAGAAATTTTGTCTATAATTCATAAAAATATGTATAGCATAAATCACAATTAAAAATTTTAATTTCGGTAATTTACGGAAATTTCCTACGTAATTTATGGAAATTTTCGCGGTAATTTACAAAAATATATATAGCGCGAACAACAATTAAAATTTTTGATTTTGGTAATTTATGGAAATTTATGCGGTAATTTATAGAAATTTATTCGGTAATTTATAGAAATTTTTGCTATAATTCATCAAAATATTTAAATCAAATCACAAATAAAAATTTTAATTTCGGTAATTTATGGAAATTTCCTCGGTAATTTACAAAAATATATATAGCGCAAACGACAATTAAAAATTTTGATTTTGGTAATTTATGGAAATTTATGCGGTAATTTATAGAAATTTATTTGGTAATTTATAGTAAACTTACCTGAACTATGATTGTTTATAATAAATATTTTTTATTTCGTTTGTTTCACTGTAGTATTAAACTTGCACTAGTTTGTTCGTAACACAAGTGACGGTCGAAATTTTGTGGCGGGTGGAGACGCTGGGGTCGGTCGAACCGGTGGAACGAACGTTAATAATTTTTTATATATTTTTTAAGAAAATTATCATTTATTTTTAATCGGTTTCATATGTTTCACATATATATAGACTAAAATAATATAACTACACTTTATTTAACCTTTATTATTTAATTATATTCTATTTTTTTAAATAATATTGAAGGGTCGGTGGATGCCGGTGGAGACGATTTTGTGATGCCCTGTACAAATTTGAATCTTGAAATGTGTAAAAGAAGGATAAATTAATTAGAAAATTGATTACTTTCTACATGGATCAACTTAAGGAATATAACTTTTGCTGTTACTGAAGTAGAACTATATTAACATTTGACTTTTATTTAAATAATTCAATGTTTAATAATAAAACGCAGAATAACACACAAAAGTGCAGTCAAGTATAAATAGCAAAAAAAAAAAAGAAAATAATTTTCTTTTTGATCAAACGTTTTTTTTTATTCAATTCCACTACAATATACAATACTAAAATAGCAATAGAAATTGTATTTATTAGTGCACATTGCTAAAAATATTAACTTTTTTGTTTAAACATCCTGTGGGACAGGTCAAATTTTGACGTTTTCAGCCTTAAAAACCACTTTTCACGAAAAATTATAATGTTAAATACAAAAGTAAATATTAGTTTTTGTTTGTAATCACAGAAATTACCTTTTTACATTGGAATTGAAATATTATGTGAACATTATTTGTGATTTTTCTTTCACAACGTGAAAAAAAGCAAGTTGTGCGCTACGCGGAGAATCACCCATATATGACATTCGATTGTAGGACACTTTTCCCAATCCACAATTCCCACTCCAGTTTCCCAAGGGATATATTTCCCGAAACCGATATTTCCTAAATGAGCCTTTTTCCCATAACTAAAATTCCCAATGAAAAATTTTTTCCCAAAAGAAATTCAAAATATTGAAAACAACTTCAAATGATTTTCAAAAAATTTAATATTGAGGTATATCAAAAAATGTGTAATTGTACAAAAGAAAATAAATGTATATGTGACGCTCCACGGTGAAAGGGACCTTAGCTGCTCTTGACTTAAGGTCCCTTTCACCGTGGAGCGTCACATATAAAAAAGATATATAATCAGATCGTTGATAAATGTATATTTGTAATTTAGAAATTAACATAATGACCAATTGCTTTTAAATATTTTAAAGTTTCACCATTTTCAGAATATTCCGCATATTTTTTAACTAATGTAAGGAGGTTTTTTCCATTTTAACCCGCGAGTGACTAGTGCTGTTTTTAATTTTTTGTCCTAATTCTAACTGTCGCATCATGATTTCTGTATCGGCCTGTTCCTTCTGGAGTTCAACGAGAAACGCATAAACACTGGGATGTTGTCTTCCAACAACAACATTAAACCTGTTATAATTATAGTCTCACCTATTTATAGAAATTGGGAAATATTTTTTTTATATAAACCAAATAACCTCAAAGTATTCCGCTATAGGCAAGAATGATTCTGGAAATTCATCCATCAAAAGATTAAAATTTTTCACGACATCTGCAATGGGAGTGAATGCTAAGGCACACATCATCTGTGCAGCGGTTTTGATGGTACCATCGTTCGGGTTATTATACGCTTCCTGAAGTCCTTCAGCTTGAACGTGACGGAAAACTATTTGGCATTGTACTACATTGATGATTCCGACCTCAAAATCCGTCATAACAAATTGAGGCAAAGAAGTCTGTATTCCAAGCCGTTCATATTCAGTATTGATGACATCAAAGACTTTGGTATAAGAATCTTGATTTTTATTTTCTAGAAGGCAGTGTACTAAGGGGAGAACAACAATTTGCTCCACACCATTTGCGACTTGAGTGAAAGACGCCAAAATTGTGAATAGCTGTAAAAATAATTATGGTACTACTTTAAAAGTACCATTGACTTACCAAATATGAGGGATCCTCATGAGCTTCCTGAGATTTTCTTTCGTGGCAAACATTATAATTCGACCAGTGGAATCATCTCCGAAAGGATCAAAAAGTAAGAATTTCTCATCGCATAATGTGTGTTGAAATTGTTCTGGCAAATTTTCCATGTCAGTCAAGGATGTTGGGTTTGACGGCAAATCTTTCAAACGTTCACGCCGCAATTGCTTCGTAAGATTTTCGCAATTTGAAATCTGCGACAAAATATCAGACGAAACAGAATGCAAAGCCATTCGTAACATTTGAGCTGAAGGAGCTTCCGGGTGCTCGACAGCCTTTCTTTTTAAAGCTGCCACTAATTTTTCACCATTCACTTCATCATAATTTGGAGCGTGGTTTACGTGTTTTGATTTTTCAAGACCTCTTACAAAATTTATTTCATTCCCATTAGACTCAGTAGTGGCACGAACAGAACATTCCGGGTACCGCCGACACCTCCAAAAAACGTGACCATTATTTTCAGAATGTTTATGATATAGAAATCCTTAAATGTGTAAGAAATATCCTTTCCCTCTGGTTTTGATTAACTGAGCCATGATTTACTATAAACTTTAAAATGAATTTAAATTTGAATTAAAAAACGAGACAATTTTAGTGGTGTTTGACAATATAAAACAAAAATGACTGTCGACTACGATATGAAGTTAGTGGGTTGAAAGATTGAATGTTGTGAAAGTAATAGATAATAAAATATAGATTGGGAAAAAATAGGTTGGGAAAACTATGCTTTGAGAAAATAATAGATTGGGAAATTTGACGACTAGGAAAAATAGATTGGGAAATATGTCCGAAAAGGATAACATTTCTTCTGTAACCAGGGTACCGTCACCATATTGGATCCGCCATTTTGAATTTTTTAAAGCTGACGCCAGGGTCGTAATCAGCGACCTAAAAAAACCCCAAGTTCCAAATTTCGAGCGAATCGGAACAATTTATAAAATATCCGCCATTTTTAATTTGAAGAATCTATTCAAGTGGTAAATAAATTTGACTTCTAAATTGTAATCTATGGTCATAATTTCAAAACTTGCTCACGCTTTTTATTATCACACAAAATATACTAAACAAGGAGGGGGTCCTTTATGTTTATTTCATAAACATTATGCTTCCTCATTGTGTGAAGCAAAAAATTCGCTTCCTCGTGAAGGAAGCAATGAATTTGTCCAATTCAATTGATTGATTTAAAAAATTTCGAGTTAAAAATGTTTTAAATTAATTAAATTTTTTGAAAAATAAAGAAAATTTTAATTAATTTTGAGTGAACATAAACTTTATATATACGAATCGATTCGTTTTAATGCAAGGAATACAATTATTTTATTCATCAACTTGAATTTAAAAAAAACACAAAATTTTTTAGCTAAAATATGAATTTTCGATTTTTCAATTTTTATTAATTCTCAAATTTTAAATCAAATCTATACTTTATATATACCAACCAATTCGTTTCAATGCAGGGAATAAAATTATTTCATATATAAACATGAATTTAAATAAACACATCATTTTTTAGCTAAAATGAGAATTTTTGATTTTTTAACTTTCTTTAATTCTTTAAATTTCAATCAAATCTATACTTTATATATATGAATCGATTCATCTTGACATAAAGAAGACGATTATATTATATAATACCTTAAATTTTTCGATTTAAAAAATTTTTCAATTAAAAAAAAATTTTTGGAAAAAAGACGATAAAATTTTTTTTTTGGGGTATTTTTAAAAATCCTCTCGTCATTTTTGAGAGATTAATGTGTTAAATAAGCCTACCAAATTTTATCCAAATCCATTAAAACCTGTTAAAGATATCGTGTTCACAAAAACGATCCACACACACATACACACACACACACACACACACACACACACACATACATACATCCGGACAATTGATCAGGATCTCATATAACATGTTTCTATATAGAGGAAAATTTGTTTTCACCATTTTTAAAAAGTTTATAAACGAAAGGACTACATAGCTTCCTCCACGAGGAAGCAAAAAGTAAGTTTTTTGAGGTTAGAAAGAAAAAAACGAACCAACTTGTACTTGCACTTGCCTCTCGGAACTATTGTAGAAGCTCCATCAAGGGATGGGACCATAGAGATATAAGAATAGAGTGCGCAAGAGGCTCAAAAAAACGACAGATTATATGCGTTGGACAGAAAGAGACAGATGCGATTTGTAGGCCCTTTTCCCATCCTTGTTTCACTGATGTTTCAGAGTTAGTAAGACGAGAAGGAAGGCGGGGACAACTAGTTGCATCTGTCTTCTTCTATTGGTTTGTCGCAGCGTAACATGGAAATTGTACAGGCTTGCGCACTCTATTCTTATATCTCTATGGATGGGACCGAGCTGCAAGTGGTGCAGTTGAGGTCCCAGTTATTGACGAGACGGACGATGAGAGTATCACAGACAACAGACGATTCTTTAAAATGTTTTTAGCGGATAAACCTTATTCACAGTTATTTGACCTTAGAGTGACGGTGTCAGTTGTTGGTTTCAATTTAGCGCAAAAATTCATGAACCGTTTAGTAGGCACGAAGTCAGCAATAAACTCAATACACTTCTCTCCGTGACGTCAGAAGGGGAAAACATTAAGTAGATGGCGCTCTGGGAGTACAACGATCGCAACGATTCTGCGATTTCGCTCCCATGTAAAACCCCTCTGATTTAGCGTCTTGATCTGGAATTGTGTGTAAATCGTATGAAGCGTTCAGATGCGTTGATTTGCATGCGATTTATTGATTCAGCACGGGAAAAGCAAACATCATATTATCATCGAAATAAGTGTGAAGCGGTTTTCAGCGTCGGTGAACGTGTTCGATGGCGGACTCATAAATTGTCCAAGGCGGCCTAGAAATTATCGGCTAAATTTGCACCGAGATATGAGGGACCGTTTGTGATAAAACAGTTATCAGTATATGATTATTATTATGTGAAATCCTACTATTTTTTCTCCTCACATTTTTCCCTTCAATTTCTCATGTCAATTTCCTTCGTGTTTTCTCATTAAAAAATCTATCAAAATTCATTGCTCAATCCTTAACCTGAAATTTTTCTATATCAAATCATACATAAAATCTTTTTTCGATTCTTGAATAAAAAATTATTACAAAAAATCTGACATGAAATCTTATCCTTAATGAAAATCCTCACTTGCGATCATATATATGATTGACTTAAACATAAGAAGTCAGATAGGATTTTATGTAGATTCTGAAATATCTACCTGAGATTCTTACATGGGATCCTACATAGAAATCTATATGAGAACATATGTAGAATCTTATGTAAGATCGTACATAAGATCCTATATGGATTCCTTCATGTATGTAGGAATCCATGTAAAATCTTATATCTCACATAAGATCCTTTATGGATCTTATGGATTTCTACATAGGATCTCATGTAAGAATTCATTATATAGGAATAGATGTGGGATGTCATGTGTAGATTTCTCTGATAGTTGTCCACCTAAGATACTAAGTAGGAAATTATATGAGATTTAATTAAATAATTTTTAATTTTTGTAAACTGCCGTCTGTAAACTAAAAATTCCCATATGAAGACCTATATTGTTTCCTTTATATAATTCTAAGTGAAATCTTAGATATAGATATTTCAGAATTTATATGAAATCCTATATGATTTCTTATGTTCAAATCAATCATATATATGATCCCACGTGAGGATTTTTAATATGATTTCATGGCAGATTATTTGTAATAATTTTTTATTCAAGAATCGAAAAAAGATTTTATGTATTATTAGGAAAATTTCTGGTTAGGGATTGAGCAACGAATTTTGATAGGTTTTTTATGAGAAACCACGAATGAAATTGACATAGGAAATTGAAGGAAAAAATGTGACGAGAAAAAATTATAGGATTTTACAAAATTTATTACCTAAGAATATGTTTATAAGAGTTTACATCGAATCCCACTTCAAATCATGTCTCAATTTCCTATATAATTTTTCATAATATCCTATATAGTTAATTATTAAACGAGACATGGGATTTTATGTGGATTTTAATATATGTATTTATGTAAGATCCTACACGTAACAGATTTTTCTCCATGTATACAAGATCGTACATGCGAATTTTCAGTAGGGTAAAACTCATTCTATTGAATTAAAAAAATTAATTCGATCCGACTTATCGCTGACAAAAATTGTTTTTACAAAAATTCTTATTTATATCTATTTTTAATTTTAAATATGCATATAAATGAATTTTCAAAGCGCAAATGAAATTAAAATTTACTACATTTTAAAAATTTCAATAACATTTTAAAATAATTTTATTATTCAATTTTTAAATTTTGTTTTAAATTACTTTTTTTATCGTATCCGATTCTAATTCGATTTAGATTTATTTGTAAAAGTCAAAAAGAAAAAACTTGACTAAGTCAAATTTATTTGAATTTCCAATGTAAAAATTTAAAGTAATAATTAATATTTATATTAGACATTAAATAAGTGTACAAAAAATAAAATATTTTTTAAATATTTTAAACATTAGTAATTAATAGAGTTAATTTGGTACAAGAATTGCCAAAATGTAACAAATAGTGCTGTATAAAAAGAATAAATTATAAAATTTAGGAATATGTATATGAAAATAATAATAATATAAATAAAATTTTTATCATGAAAGTTTTTGTCCGCAGATTTTTACTTTGGAAATTTACAAATTTTTCAAATTTTCACGTATGTAATTTAACCTAAACACAGTATTACATTATGTAAAAGCTTTATATTTTTTGTGCATTAAGGATAGAAAATTCTTAAAAGACATTTAGAAAAAAATCACAAAATTTTCGACAATTTGAGATTTATAAAACAAATTCGAATTTCTTCATTAAAAATAAGAACAATTTTATTATAAAACTTACTTGATTATCCACTAAAAAGTGTACAATTGCCTAAATGACACTTGACGTGACTTGACGACACTGTATAACTATTAATTATTATTAATAATAATAAAATTGTATATGGGGCGCTGTCCGGGGATGGATTAGTTGCGACCTGCTTGATTTATTTGGAAAAGACCTTCGATACAGTCTGGCTGGATGACACATTTCACATTAAAATTGAAGGACGGGTTACAACGGTCTTAGGTGCAACTTGGATTAATGCGAGACGATCCTATTAATGCCAAAAAGAAAAGAAAAATAATTGAGGAAAAATATGGTGATCTGGAGCAACTTTAATATCGTGGTGGATGAAAATAACCCACAAAATAAAAGTCCTCCCAGTGAGCACCAAGATATCTTTAGGATGACTTTAGAACGTTCCACAGTGTCCTAGGACATAAAAAAGACCACTTAAAGACGTCCAAAGTATATTCTATGTCCGCCCCAGAACAGTCTTAAGAATGTCCTGAAATTGTCCCCAAAATGTGTTAAATACGTCTTCAGAAGGTCCCCAGAATTTCCTAAAAATATCCCCGAAATGTCAAAAAATGTTCCTAAAATGTTCTCAGAGTATTCTAAAAATGTTCCAACCATATCCTGAGAATGTTCCAAATATGTGCTGAGAATGTACCAAAAATATGCTAAAATGTCTAAGCTATGTACTAAAAAGTTTCAAAATCTTCGATAACCGAAATGAATACTATATTGAAATTATGTATACTTCATAGCCTAAAGAGCACCGAAGTGCTCTTGAAGATCCAAATAGACAAAAAAAGTATATCGCGATTACTGGTCATATATATTGATCCTTATGAGCTAATTTACCGAAAAAGGATTATGTTCTGAGAATGTACTAAACATGTCCTAAAAATGTCCAACAAATTTCTTTGTAATATCCTCAACATGTCTAAAAAATGTAATGAAAGAATCAAATTTTATCCATAATTTTCAACAATATTTATAAGGTTTCTTAAGAATATTTTTGTAACTGCTCTAGGCCAGACCTAGAACTTGATTAGGATGTCTTTATTTCATTTATTTGACATCTGCAGGATGCCTTTTTAGGGACATTTTTGGGATGTCCTAAGGATATATTTAGAACGACTTTTTAACAATGTCCTAAGTACCGTGCTCATTGGGCTATGTTATTTTTATTAGAAATCAGTTTTATAATTCGTCGATTACTACTTTTAGGCGGTACAAGCGTGCACTTAATAAGGGTGCAGTCCCATGACGTCGAGAATGCAGAATGGAAAGCCGAAAACCATGAGTGCCAAAGAGATGGAAAGATATCGCTATTCTTTTCACTCTCATGATTTTCAACTTTGCATTCTGCATTCGTGCCGTCATGGGACTGCACCCTAACACACTTTCCATGCAAACAGGACAAAAAATTTTGTTCACAGCACGGGCGCAAAAGGTGATAGTGGCTCAGGCAAGATTATGGTGAAACCTCAGCGACCCTACACATCCTCGTGGCTTCGCCTCGTGTCCCCATGGTTTCCCTAATCTAGCCTTCGCCACAATCATCTATTTTGCGCCCTTGATACGAAAATAACTATTAATTACACAGCCCCACAAAAAAAGTGTCGTGCGCGACGGACTAGACTAATTATTCCTTATGTATTTTGACGCGCTGAACACGAATCCGAAGTCTGTGTTGCTCCATCACGTCAGGATTTTTTTCTAACCATAAAAAACCTTTCGGATTTTGAGAGGTAGACTATTTTTTAAAAATTGACAGATTTACTTCAAACTTTGTATCTAGGGGTTTTTGGGTCGCTGGTAACAAATCTGAAGTTAGATTTTCAAAATTCAAAATGGCGGTCGAAAAATTTTAAAAATTGATGGTTTTTAATGAATCTTGGCATCTTAAGGTTTTTGGGTCGTTCTACTCTACTTAAGTAAGGTATTCACGTCTTTTTATGGTAGCGCACTCTTTTGTCCTCAAAGGATCTGTGTAATGGTATTCGTTTCAAATTGGTCCCTTCAGGTACAATAGCTCTTTTTAGCATCCAACAGTAGTCGGCCATCATATTTACATCTCATCTTCCTTGATAACGACGCTCAAATTGTTTAAGATCTTGAAGGAATCGTTCTCCTTGCTCTTCACTGTAATCTTATAAATTTTCAGGAAAGTGATTCCGATGCGAGTCTAAGTAATGCAACTTCATACTCATTAAGCATCCTAACTTACCAAAGTTTTTAATCATATCACTAACTGTTTGCTCCCAATTTTCAATCTTGTGATTACCCAGTAAATTTTCAACAACTGCTTTGAAACTAAACCATGCGGCTTTCTCCTTCCTACACCTTTACGTCCCCCTGCAGGGCAGCGCGCCTATGCTGCCTTCGTTACTTCGATAAACAGGAAGAGAATCATTCTACACATCCCCTTTCGGGGCAGTTGTCATCGCCTACTACATTTATCGAAGCAGCAGAATTAGTATTGTGCCGAAACACAATAAAAGTGCAAAACGTATAAAGTAAACAATATATTTTTAAGGAATAAGATAGGGAAGGATAGAGGATATTAGTGTTCCCTTGTATCTCGTTGCTTAAAAATTTACTATTCAACTTTTACATTTTACTGTCACACTATTACCTTAATAAAATAGTATATTGTGCACCAAGTCCCGAAAGAAGCTGTTTTCTGACAAGTGCAAAATTTGCTGCTCCGAGCGAAGCGAGGGCAGCAATTTGCATCAAGTCGGAAAATGTTCTTTCGTACGTGGGGCACACAGTACTTTGTGCAACACCAATTTAGAGAAAATGCTTTTTATTAAAAGAATAACAAGCTACAATTAATGTTTAAATTTATAATAAAAAATATTTATTAAATTCATAAAATATGTAAAAAATTCTTACAATTAATGTTTATAATAAAAAATATTTATTAAATTCATAAAATATGTAAAAAATTGTATATAATTAGTTTTGTACACAAATTTAACTGCCAATAGCGAGGAAAAGACAAAGTTCTACAAAAATAAAGTCATAACGCTTGATGCCGCCAGCGTACATACTTGTAAACATCCTTCAAAGTATTTTTCTGCACTAGTGCAGCAATGTAATGTTTTGCGCCTTCTTTACAAGCATGTAAAGTAATGCTTTTCTTTAAAGGGGTTGCACAAAAAATTTCGTGCATTTGACAAATTGATTTCTATAAAGCAATGATACCTAACTGTCAGTTCTTGAGAATAGTAAACTGGTTCATTCTAAAACAAAATGTTACAGTTCCCGCTGCACAACAGTCTACCGAAGAACATTTCGGAGAAGCCTGGAAGTTAAAAATGTAACTATATATTCGAAATCAGCGACCTAAAAAAACCCCTAGATACCAAGTTTGAAGTAAATCCATCAGTTTTTCAAAATTCGTCCACCATATTAGAGTCGCCATTTTGAATTTGGAAAATCTAACTTCAGATTCGTAATCAGCGATCCAAAAAACCTTTAGATACCAAGATTCATTAAAATCCATCAATTTTTAAAATTTTCGTCCGCCATTTTGAATTTTGAAAATCTAACTTCAGATTTGTAACCAGCGACCCAAAAAACCCCTAGATACCAAGTTTGAAGTTAATCCATCCATTTTTAAAAAAATAGCCTACTACTCAAAATCCGAAAGGTTTTTTAAGATAATAGAAAAAGTCCTGACGTGATGGAGCAAACGGACTTCGGATTCATGTTCAGCTCGTCAAAATAAATAGGGAATGTTATGTCTGCTTTGTAATATTCCTATTGTTTAGATATGGTTTTGATACATCGTTGATGCTTTATCCATTTACGTTCAGAGGCCGTTTTAACTTTTGTCATTTAAATCTTCCAATGAGTTTGGATTAGGTGGTAAATTTTTCCTACGCTCTTTTCTTATAAAATTCGTTAAATTATCCCGCTCCGGAAGTTGACTTGGCACAGCCACACATACGCTGGCCAATTCAACACGAAGTATTTGAGTTGGAGACTGTTCAAGATGAAGTTCCGCTTTCCTTTCCTACAATACTTTTAGCAATTCTGCTTCACACTCTTCTAGATGCATAAAACTTTGAATCTTCGAAGGACATTGTTAGTGATACAATTGCAAGTGATAAAAATTTAACCCATAGCAGGAATAGGAATCATAAACTTCCCGGTAGAAATTGACGGAAGAATTTATGATAGATAGTTAGTGAATGTGCTTAATGTACCAGAATTTATTTTTAGTGGGAGCGGTTATTTGTTTAAAATATTGTTTCTAGTGAAAAGTTTACCATCTGAGTGCAATAAAAGTGTAGTGTCTACTCGAAAACTCTGACAGGAAAGGATGGTCTATATAAATAGAAAAAGAATCCAAGCAACAGAACGAGCATCTGCAGCCCTAGGAATAAGTAATATAGGCAATGAAGATTTTTTCTGTGAAATATGTGTTTTTGGCAAACAAACGAGAAGACCTCATAAATCAATTGCATGAGATAAAAAATTTTAACCTTGACAGAGTTGCATTTAAATGTCAACATTTTTTATAAAATTATTTCTTAAAACTAAATAGGACATAAATACAAAAGCAATACACTTTACTTATGATGGAGTAAATATTGAGCAATCATTTATTAAATCATAATAAAACATTTAAAATGCAATTTTAATAAATAAATTTCTTAATCTTAATAAAAAGTCTCTTACTTTAATTACAACGAAACAGTTTGAATTTTATCTTCGATCTTTAGTTTTGTTCAGTTGGTGTCGTTCATGGTTCAGATACTAAGCTCTAGCAGCGCGGCAGCGGTGTGGACTAAGTTATACGGAATCTATCTCATAGCGACAGACAGATACTGTACTTCTGAACTGTTCCATATTTGTGTACAGTATCTATACTCAAGCCAAGCACAACATCTATTTCACATTTTAGTACGGCATCTATCACACAGTGACGCTGCTGCTGTGCTCAACTTAGTGTACAGATGCTAAACTTCTCCATTTCAGATTCCGTGCTTTTCTTCTCTCAGTGTGGGTATTCTAAGGTTTATGGATTTACTGAATCCAAGCCTACAGACAGTATCAAAAAATTTAAAATGGAGGCTTTATAATATAAACAATACTGATAGTGTCATTTTGTCTCAGCACTAAGGATTTATCGATGTATGTGCGATATTGCGCCTATATTCTTACCTTCAATATAATACGCCAAAGGAATAATCTATCTGTCCCTACTGAAAACTCTCATATAGGATCTTATATAGGATCTCACATAAATTCATATATTAAAATCCACATAAAATCCTATGTGTCATGTAAGAAACTATATAGAATCTTATGAAAAATCATATAGGAAATTGAGACATGATTTGCAGTAGGATTCGATGTAAATTCTTACAAACGTGTTCTTCGGTAATAAGTTATGTAAATTCCTATGTGAAATCCCACAATTTTTTCTGGTCACATTTTTTTGCTTCAATTTCTTATTTCAATTTCTCATGTCAATTTTCTTCGTGTTTTCTTATTAAAAAACATACCAAAATTCATTGCTCAATCCTTAACGAGAAATTTTCATATATCAAATCAAACATCAAATTTTTTTTCGATTCTTGAATAAAAAATTATTACAAAAAATTTGATATGAAATCATATTAAAAATCCTCACGTGGGATTATATATATGATTGATGTAAGAACTCATACAAGATCTCGGATAAGATCCCATGTGTGTTCCTATTTATCGTGTTGTTCATATAGGAACCTACACAGGAAACCTCATGGGATCCTGTGTTATTGCTTTTACAGAGACATAAGATCATGCGCGAGCTCTCACGCAAGTTCATCCCAGGAACCTTTTCATACAGGATCTTATGTGTGAACCTGTATGGGAACCCACATAAGAACTCACAAGAGATCCTGGATGGGATCCCATATGTGTTCTCACATAGGAATTTTCAACAGGGAGGCGGCAGTTTATAAAAATTAAAAATCAGATAATATTACTGTAATTCATCTGAAAAGAAAAGAAATTGTGCTTTACAATACACCTTCTGAGTTAGAGTCTCAGCTTTTATAGTATTCAAGACTGATCTCAACTGTGAGAAAAAAAATTAGCACCATCTGGCGGCGTAAGAGTAGAACTATGATGATATATATCTATATTTGAATTTCCCATATAATTTCCTATATGGGCAAATCCACAGAACCGGCCGATTTCATGTTACTCACATATTTTTCTATTTTAGAAGTATTATATTAATTATTTTCATACTTCAACCATTTTGTAATATCTCTGAGAACCTATTGAAATAAGAAAATTGAATAAATGTGAACCTTCTAGTCTTTTATAAAAAATAAAATCGAATTAAGTAACTTAAAAAATAAAATATACGGTGTTACTCCAGGTATAAATTTTAATTCTTATAGGTATAACTTGTTCGGCATAGATCCGAACAATTCCAAACTGTGGTGAATTATAGTTTACTTATTGAAGAATGTTTTGAAAGTAATAAAAAATATGTGCTCTTAAATAAAAAGAAATGATAGTCGTTGAAAGTAGCGTTACTCATTATTTTATAATAATGAAATGTCTATACATTTTTGTAAATATCTTTTGCGGCGATTATTCGATTTGAATTTTTCAAATTGGAGCTTATTGCTTGTGAACAGACGAACAAATGTATGTATCATAGAATAGAGTGCAATCAGAATTAAAGAAAATATTCCAATAATTATCACTCTATGTTTAAGCGTGAACCATTTTCAACATAGCCTTTTTTCAGTAGCACAACTACAGGATAAAATATGATGAGTTGAAAACATGTGTGATTATATAAAGACATTATTATAATTCTTGTATGCAAACGCCAAATTATATTTTCAATTTATAACGTCTAAAAATTAAAAATAAAAAAAAATTTATCGAAATTTAACTAGTTAATCGTGAAAAATGAATTATCCTTTCATTTGTTTTATTTTCAAAGTTATATCAAAATCGATGTCAATAATGTCAGTTTGTTGGTTAAAATAGTTAATATCAAAATTAGTAAGTAAACAATTTAATTTACAGATATAAAAAATTAAATGCTAATAAATAAAATATATAATAAAATATGATAAAATATAAATAATTTATTTTTGATAATTAAAAAATTAATTATTTGTATTTTATCATATTTTATTATTCAAAATGTTTTGCACATATTTCAAATAATATATAAAAAATACAAAGAAATGCCATTTTTAATTATAATTTCCAGAAGAAAAATAATATTTTCGTTTTTGGCTTTTAACTCAAACGGCATTAAAATAAAATGAATCACGCAAGAAGATAATTGTTCTTGAATATATTTTAAAGAAAGTAAACCATAAATAAAAGGTGTGCTTGCTATTTGGAAAATTTTCATCTTGATAAGTAAAAATCGGCCGGTTCTGTGGATTTGCCCATATAATTTCCGACATAATTTCTCATATAATTTCCGACTTGGTATCTTAGATGGACAATTAAAACAATGAAATCCACACATGACATCCCACATAAATTCCTATGTGATGAATTCTTACATGAAATCCTATATAGGATCCTATATAGGATTTTATATATGATCCTACATAAGATTTTACATGGATTTTTATATATATATTTCTGTACGATGAATTCTTACATGAGATCCTATATAGGATCCAATATAGGATTTTATATATGATCCTACATAAGATTTTACATGGATTTTTATATATATATTTCTGTATGATGAATTCTTACATGAGATCCTATATAGGATTTTATGTAGGATCCTATATAAGATCCTACGTATGAACTCATATGGATTCCTATATAGGATCGCATATAAGAATTCATCATACAGAAATATATATATATATATATAAAAATCCATGTAAAATCTTATGTAGGATCATATATAAAATCCTATATAGGATCCTATATAGGATTTCATGTAAGAATTCATCACATAGGAATTTATGTGGGATGTCATGTGTGGATTTCATTGTTTTAATTGTCCATCTAAGATACCAAGTCGGAAATTATATAAGAAATTATGTCGGAAATTATATAGGAAATTATATGGGAAATTCAAATTAAGATGTATATCATCATAGTTCCACTTTTACGCCGCCAGATGGTGCTAATTTTTTTTCTCACAGTTGAGATCAGTCTTGAATACTATAAAAGCTGAGACTCTAACTCAGAAGGTGTATTGCAAAGCACAATTTCTTTTCTTTTCAGATGAATTGCAGTAATATTTTTTGATTTTTAATTAAATAATTTTTAATTTTTATAAACTGCCGTCTGCCAACTGAAAATTCCTATATGAAATCCTATATTGTTTCCTTTATATAATTCTATGTGAAATCTTAAATATAAATATTTCAGAATCTACATGAAATCCTATATGATTTCTTATGTTCAAATCAATCATATATATGATCTCACGTGAGGATTTTCAATATGATTTCATGTCAGATTATTTGTAATAATTTTTTATTCAAGACTTGAAAAAAGATTTGATGTATGATTTGATATAGGACAATTTCTGGTTAAGGTTTGAGCAATGAATTTTGGTATGTTTTTTAGTGAGAAAACATGAAGGAAATTGACATAAGAAATTGAAGGAAAAAATGTGACCAGAAAAAATTGTAAGATTTCACATAGGAATTTGCAAAAATTATTACCTAGGAATACGTTTATAAGAATTTACATCGAATGCTACTTCAAATCATGTCTCAATTTCCTATATGATTTTTCATAGGATCCTATATAGTTTCTTACATGACACATAGGATTTTATGTGGATTTTAATATATGAATTTATGTGAGATCCTATATAAGATCCTATATGAGAGTTTTCAGTAGGGGTCTTCCAGTGTGAAATGATGTTGTCTAATCGACTCTTTTTATCGAATTAGAAATCGAATAGATGGTCTAAGACATCAATTAGTATACTAATTTCTCACCTGGGGGGGGGGGTACTACCGAAATCAGGATTATAGACGTCTTATAGAGTTCCTATAATAATTTTGTAATTGACAAACAGACTTCTTAGAAGTCCACTTTTACATTGCTTATTTTCATTAATGACTATACAATACTAATATTAAATATAAGTGGTATAGATGGGAAACTCACTCTGCTAAAAATTTTTGCAGATTTATAATTCGACGTCAGACGATTCGGACACGTGACAATTATTTGGCGCGAAAATTCGATTAAACAAAAATTAGATGTAATGTAAATTATCAGATATATTAAATATATATTTAAATTTAACTATACTGTTTTTTAGAAATGTTTACATATGACCAAAATGTTTTAGAATCATTGTTAATGTTATTTTCAATTGTTGCTGTATATTTTCGAAATTCATATCTAATGTTTTTCTTCATGGCGTTAGATATCATTTATATATCATATTAAAATTGTGTGTAGCAATATTTACGTTTTTTATTTTTTTAACATTTTGTTTTTAGTTTGGATATCATTGATAATGGATTTTGTAAACCAAGACGGGATATAATGAAATTTTTTTATTAATATTAAAAATAGAAACGCATTGTTGAAAAATGTTATTTAAATTGTAGCAAAATATTTCACATCCCAAGTAGAAATGTGCGAATGGCATAGTACTGACCCAACACTGCCAGTCAGTATAATAGTACTGACTGCCGTACTGGGCCAGTAGTGGACCAACCCTGGCTGATAACGCTGTCCAGTACTGATTTTGTCCCGCTCACCAGTACTAACGTAGTACTAGAATAATACTGGCAAAGTACTCATCCGGACTTAAAATCTCACTTTTTTACAAAATGCTAAAACACGCTTTCCAATGCAAATTTCATCCTTATTAGCTTATTACTCCCATTTTTACCACGAACAGGTAATGTGAAGCCAATAATAGTTACTGTTATTTAGAATATATAAAATATTATTAACAATAAATAATTAAAATAATAATTATCATTTATATTAATTAAATTATTTTATTTTTAATAAATTATTTTACAAAAAATAATTTGTGTTGTAAATTTTTTTATTTTTTTAAATTCATAATATTTAATTTACATAGTACTGATTCGGTGTATTAGTCAGTACACTGCCAGTACTGAAAGTCAATACCGACAGCCAGTATTGGATCAGTACCATGCCGGTGTTTAATTACGGCGAGCTACGGATATTTCTACTTGGGATTTATTAATGACATTATTACACTCATACATTGTTGGCCAGTCAATTTCTCATAATAAACAATTCAACAATAAAGTTGGTCTAATCTTGCCTTCCGAATGTTATACTTTTTAACGTTCATATCGTAGTTAACTGCTATTAATACACTCCTCCCGGTCGATTAATTATATAATGCCTATAAGCCTTAGATTGTGATAAACTAAGTATTTACACCTGGAGTATTTTAATAAATGCGAAAAAAGTAATTTTTAATTTTATACTTATAAGTTAGGTGCGTATGTTGGTTTGTTGACGAACTGTAATCACTGATGGAATCCTGTGACGGTATTGAATCTTGAGATTCATTTCCCCTTTTGCTCTCCTCTCTTCTATCTTTTGTTTTGCTTGTAAGTATTCTCTCTGTTGAAGCTCGGTTCGGTCTTAAAGTATTCTATTGGAGAAACTGTTCGCGTATAATTTTGGGAAATCGTGATTAAAAATGACCTTGAGTAATCTTGCATCACGTCAGGATTTTTTTCTAACCTCCAAAAACCTGTCGGATTTTGAGAGGTAGGCTATTTTTTTAAAAAATTGATAGATTTACTTTAAACTTGGTATCTAGGGGTTTTTTGGGTCGCTGATGACGAATTTGAAGTTAGATTTTCGAAATTCAAAATGGCGGCTCCAATATGGCGGACGAATTTTGTAAAAATTGATGGATTTACTTCAAACTTGGTATCTAGGGGTTTTTTGGGTCACTGATTAAGAATCTATACGAATGGCTACTCCGAAATGTTTTTTGGTAGACTGTTATGAAGCGGGAACTGTAACTTTTTGTTTTGTAATGAACCAGTTTACTATTCTCAAGAACTGACAGTTAGGTCTCATTGCTTCGTAAAGATCAATTTGGCAAAAGAATTTGAGCGTCGTTATCAAGGAAGATGGGATGTAAATATGATGGCCGACTACTGTTGGATGCTGAAAAGGGATATTGTACTTGGAGGCACCAATTTGAAAAGAAAACCATTACACAGATCCTTTGAGGACAAAAGAGTGCGCTACCATAAAAAGACGTGAATACCTTACTTATGTATATAAGAATTTCCATTTCTAGTTTTGAAAATCTAACTTCAGATTCGTAATCAGCGACCCAAAAAACCCCTAGATACCAAGTTTGAAGTCAATCCATCAATTTTTACAAAATTCGTCCGCCATATTGGAGCCGCCATTTAAAATTTTGAAAATCTAACTTTAGATTCGTAATCAGCGACCCAAAAAACCCCTAGATACCAAGTTTGAAGTAAATCCATCAATTTTTACAAAATTCGTCCGCCATATTGGAGTCGCCATTTTGAATTTTGAAAATCTAACTTCAAATTCGTCATGAGCGACCCAAAAAACCCCTAGATACCAAGTTTGAAGTAAATCCATCAATTTTTAAAAAAAATAGCCTACCTCTCAAAATCCGACAGGTTTTTGGAGGTTAGAAAAAAATCCTGACGTGATGGAGCAAAACGGACTTCGGATTCGTGTTCAGCGCGTCAAAATACATAGGAAATGACTAGTCTGGTCTGCCGCGCACGACACTTTTTTTTGTGGGGCTGTGTAAGTAACTGCATGGTTAGGTGATAAAGCTCAAAAACATTTTTTAAATCTAACATTAGAAATCCATTAAGCTTTTATCGCGCAAGATATATGGTAGTACCCCATGTCGCACGGAATATTGCTTGAACCCAAGCAGCACGGTATATTCCCTGAATATCCGTTGAATACCACAGTGGAATATTCTCAGGATCTTTTAGGAAAATCAAAATGTCCGCATCATGGGAATATTCCATAGTGACATTCAGGGTATATTCCAGTGACATTGAGGGAATATTCCTCGGTGACATTCATGGAATATTCCAGTTACATTAAGGGGATATTCAGGTGATATTGTGGAAATATTCCAGTGATATTGAAAGAATATTCCACGGTTACATTGAATCTTTTTTTTATGTGTTTTTAATCTTCCTGCTTATTCAAATAACAATTTATAATATATTTCTATTATTTCAACACTTAAAAAAAAATTCAATATAACCGTGGAATATTCCCTCAATATCACTGGAATATTCCTTTAATATTACCCTCAATGTCACTGTGGAATATTCCCAAGATGCGGACATTTTGATTTTCCTGGAAGATCATGGGAATTCATGGGTGGATCACGGTGGTATTCATGGGATATTCAGGGGATATACCGTGCTGCTTTGAATGTCAAAGTGATATCAAGCGAAAATATTCTTGTGACATTCAGGCGATATCATAATGTCTGCTTCACGAGGACATTCCACGGTGATATTCCTGTGACATTCGTATGATACTGAGGGAATATTCCCGTAAAATTCGTGTGATATTGTGGGGATATCCCTGTGATATTGAGCGGAATATTCCTGAGATATTGAGAGAATATTCCTCTAATTTATGAAATTCTAAAATGTTGTTTGTTTTGATTGTTTTGAATATTTGATATCACCGTGACATTCAAGCCATATTCCGTGGTACTTGGGAAATAAAATTGTGACGATTTAACTAATTACTCAATTTTTTAAACTTATATTTTCACAATCACTGACCCATTTTAAATCTAAAATATAATTTTTTTATTTTTCACAAACATATCTAGATGACATTACCTTAATGTGTATTTTTAACACTTTAGAAATATTTATTTTTGACAATTTTACAATTTAGCTAAATTATATTTTAAAAATATTTTATAATAAAAAATTCTTCTTCAATTCTTTCATTTTACAAATATTTAAAATTAATATTTCAGTAATTCTTTTAATTCTTCTATTTGCTGAACATTTCGCTCAAATGTTCATACAATCAATACAGTAATATTTAACATAGAGGAATATTTCTCTGTTTGCATCAACATTTCATGGAATATTTCAAATCTTTCAATGAAATGTTTAGTAAATTAATGCTGGAAACTTGTTCAATTTTGCGAGCTTTGCATTGCAAATTTAATGCACACTTTTCCCAAAATATGATGCTATAGCTGGTGAAAGTTCTCGAGATGACTTAACATACAAGCTAGTATGGACTAATCAATTCGGGACCTGGGTGTCATAGAAAATTACTATTCTTAATATTATTCTTAGCTTACAGTTATCTTATAGTAACTTAACATAAAGTGTATAGTAACCTTGCAGTACTGACGTCCTATGGAAGAATTTACATATAAATACCAATGTTTTTATTGTTGTTTGTGTAAGTTCTTCCTTAGTACGGTAGAGTAAGCTTACTATTATTTTACCATGTACAATTTTCCAGAGATCCCGAAAACTCTTGAGTAACGAGTTTCAAAACATATTAATGCAAAAGAGCATCAATATCGACTTGTTGCCTTTAACAGCTATTTTGTGTTAATTTGCACTTTTTTACACAACTTTACTCAAATTAATAGGTATACGTTTCCTAGTTGGGTCATTCACATTACACATTTCTATAATCATGTATATTTTTATTAAAGGGAAAACATGGTAGTGAATTTACTGAGCCTCAATCACCTTGCATTTGTTCTAAAACACGTCGAAATTCATTAGTTAAAAGAAAGGGATCATTTGATAATCTTAAGAAGTTTCATAAATGTCGTGAAAAGTTAAGTACTGATCAAGGCCGACCAGTTACAATTGAGACAAGAAGTAGAAGTCTTTTTTCTTCTACATTAAGTATTTTTAGAAAGAAAGAACGAAAGAAAAATTTTGAAGCTACTTCAAAGAATGAAGAGAATAACGAAAAAGTAACGTATTCTACTTTAAATTGCTTAAAAGATAAAGAACTATCTTCTAAATTGGACGAAAATTCAACAGACAACCAAATTAAAATTCAATATTGTTCTACTAAATTTAATGAAAGTGAAAAAGTTTTACCTTCAGAAAGCATATCAATGCCTATAGAAAGTCCAACACAGCTGTTAGAAGAATATGATTTACAGCATAGATTAGATAAAAATTATAATACCACTGAAAATTCTAATATAAGTATTAAAGTTGATACTCACTGCCGCATGAAATATTCTCCTAAATATGTAGGACAAGAAGCATCAAATAATTTGGAAATATCAGCGCCCACTAGTAATGAGATAGAATGTAAAGAACATACAAATCCTGATTGCGATGACCACAACTTTGTTCTTAATTTTGGTTCTGCAAAGAGAGGTAACTTGAGAGTTAAAAGAAGATGTAAAGAAAATCAAGAAAGAATAGATATATCATCAGAAGATAGTATTGAATCTGTTTACGCTAGTTGTCAAAAAATTCAAAGAAGGAAGCATCTTATTCATGAGCAAGATCAAATGTCATTACAGTTTCTAAATCAAATGCAAAAAGAACGCAATGAATTAGAATTAGAGCATAATAGTTCTGAATCTGAAAAAGATTCAGAAATTGAGTTTATAAAACAAAAATCAGCAAGATGTATTGAAGGCGCTTCTGATGAAGGGAGAAGTTTATTTTATGACGAAAGCTTTGAAGAAGACTATTGTGTACTGCCTGCAACTATAGTAAAAGAGAATGACAAATGTTTTAATATGTTACCTACTAGAGGAAGACAACTAGAATTGAGGTATGTTATGTTAATAATTCAAGATGTTGCTTAAGTAGCATGTAAAGTCTTACTATTAAAATAAAGGTTATTAAAAAGGCTTGATTGTTACTACTACCACTTTTTGAATTTTTGATCTGACATATATGAGGACTGACATTTTTAATTTTTACTTCATATTTATTGTAAACAGAAGGGCCAACCTTCTTAGTTATAGCAAGTTAGCAATTGAGTCGGTGAATATAATATAAACTTTATAATTATAAATTTCGTTCTGCATAGTTATTAAATAGGAATGGTCAACAATTTAAAAACATTTCATTTATCTATAACTCTAATTTTTTAACTGTTATTTCCTTATAAAACAAGATAAATTGTAAAGACAAGTTTCAAATACTTCCCCTTCGGAGGAGGCAATATATAGAAATTAAAAACTTTTATTTCAGAACAGTACCAATTGAGAGACCTCGATCGGCGACACCAATTAATCCAACACTGCTTGATAATTTCGTAATGCACACATCTTTGGACGAACCATGCACCGAAAAGATGAAAATATTTTTACCAAAAGCAGAACATTGTAAGACAAAAAGTCATCGTAAGATGTCTGCTAACACTTTTATTGAATTTGCGGGTAAAGTTCAGGATAATGTTCAGAAAAATATAAATAAGAATTCAAGGTCACCATCGATACCATTAAAGTTACTCAATGCTCAACCCAGTAATTGGATTAATTTTGATGAGATTCCAGAAAAACGAAGAATTCCAAAACGAATTCAGACAATTCCTCAAGCAGAAGAAGAAGACAAAATTAAAACTTTCAATTATGTGCAACCTGAAGAATGCAGGTTTGTTTATTTTATTTGCGACATAATTTTAAAGGGAAAAAACTCGTGTAAACAAACATTTTTTAATAATTTATATAATTTTTATAATTTTGTATATTTATATTTTTTGGTTTTGGTTGAGATTTGAGACTAGTAGGCTGCACGGTGTAAAACAAAAGATTTGACTTTAAACGCCTGTAACGCCACTATCTTGCAAAATTTTTAATTTAAAAAAATTACATAGCTTATATTGTACACTTTATGGTATGCTTTAATTCAATTTAATAAACTTCACCACTTTTTTGTACGAAAATGTTAAAAAAACGTGCATTTACACGAGTTTCCCTCCTCAATAAAAGTAGTAAATTAGGGTAGGGGAACATCGTCAGGATCCGGTCAAACGACTTAATCCCAAATTTTTGGATAGATGAATAATGTGGTAACAATATTTCATTACGATCATGTTTTACTCTGGTAAAATATAAGCTAATCTGAAACAAGCAGAGAAATCCGTAATTTATATGTGCAAAATTGTATTGTAGTCCAAATTGATTCAGAATTTATAAAATCCGCAATCAGTGAGAAACAATTAGGATTCAGTAGAGTTAAAAATCTTAACCCAAAATACAAATTTGGTATTAATTCTCAACAATTCACATTTGAGAAGGTCACATTCTCCTCGCTTGTTCCAGACTGTTGCGGATTTCTTACACACAAATTTTGAATTATTCAGGACACATTTATGAATTCCTAAATTTAGCGGAAAAAAAATTTATTAATTTTTTGAATTTGAAGATTCTTTTCACGTTCATTTTTTTTAATTGAGCCTTGCTTATTTTTACTTGGAAACTTAACGAGAAATTTTTCGAAACAAATTTGAGGGAACTGGGAATTGAACCCTGGTTCAATGGACGCTAACCAAATACCCTACCAAAAAAAATCTTGCCCTTAACCCTAAACTCATAAAATCAGTTTAGGGTTAAGGGCAAGATTTTTTTCTCTCTAATAGTCGGTTGTTTAGCTTGTCGGTTAGGGTATTTGGTTAGTGTTAATCGAACCCGGGTTCAATTCTCATTTCCCTTAAATTTGTTTCGAAAAATTTCTCGTTAAGTTTCCAAGTAAAAATAAGCAGGGCTCAATTAATAAAAATGAACGTCAAATGAATCTTCAAATTCAAAAAATAAATAACTTTTTTTTCTAAATTTAAGAAGTATTCTTGAAAAATTGCAGCAAGCTTCCTGAAGGCTTGCAGCAACCTTTTAACAAGATTGCAACATTTCTTCTGCAACATTTCATAGGAAACTTGCAGTAATCTTTCATGACAAGCTTACAACAATTTTTCATGGAAAGCTTGCTATGGGTAGGATATATTGCTATTTTAGGCAAGCTTGACAATCTTACAGGGTAATTTGCGGCAAACTTCCGTACTTTCTGGGTACCTAGACGTTCCCCTATTAAAAAACCTTATATAGGATCCGATAAAATTTCCCAAAAAAAAACTATATAAAATCATTGAATTTTATAGATTCGTATAGGAAAGTGAAACAGGATTTAATGTAGGAAATGACATAGGATCTATCAAATATACTTCCATTTGAAAAATCATGTATATTCCTGTGTGATTTCCTTTAAATTTACTCTCACATTATCTTATGTCAATTCCCCATGTCAATTCCTTATAAATTTCCAATGAAATTTTCTGTATAAAAACATACAAAAATTCATAACAATAATCTTAATTAAGATATTCTTATGTCAAATCCCATATTGTATCCTAGGTGAAATTTTATTTTGCTTATATGGATAAAAAATTCCTTGGAAAAATCCTATGTCGAATCTCATATGAAAACCCGTGTAAACATATGATTTCACATGGATTTATATAAAGGAAACAATATAAGATTTCATATGGTAATTTTCAGTTGAATATTTCATGCAGACGGCAGTTTTCAAAAATTAAAAATTATTTAATTAAAAATCAAATAATACACTGGAAACTCCAACCATTGCAGCGCGCGAGTATTATGTGCAATGGATGGAGGTTACCCTTGACGTCAAGGTTATGTCAAAAAGTAGAAACACTCAGGGCCGTGCATATAGTCTAAGATCCCACTGCAAGATTTCTACACTCATCTCTTTTATGGATGAAATTGATTTGAAATGAAAGATTTTTTTATCCTGTTTCCGAAAAGCATAGGGTGCCTAACCTTTTATGGTCCATTTTTTTGATACAATAAAAATTTCTGTGAAAATTTGTTGAAATGTTTCACTCATAAGTTTTATAGATGAAACTTGTATTAATGGAAAGAACATGAAAAAAATAAGAAATAAATGATAGGTTGCCTCATTTCCAATGGTCTCGTTTCCTGGCAGCCACTTAAAAATTTCCCTCTTTCTGTTGAAATATTTCATTTATAACTTTTATGAAAAAATCCACCACCAATGTAAAGATTGATCATTTTTCTACACGATAAGAG
The DNA here is from genome assembly GCF_019393585.1 of Leptopilina boulardi. Lineage (NCBI taxonomy): Eukaryota > Metazoa > Arthropoda > Insecta > Hymenoptera > Figitidae > Leptopilina > Leptopilina boulardi. The sequence continues at coordinate 424,050 of NW_026137768.1, forward strand.
TAAGTTGCCTAAAAGAATATGGTCCAGAAAATTAGTTGCCACATATTAAAAATTAATAAATTTATTTGAAAGGTGAGAAAAACCGCGCAACAAGATGACACGAACGCTGTTGTTTTGTTTCTTTGACGTATATAAATAATAAAATAATTCGTTGACAATTCATGAAATGATTACCGAAAATATTAATCAGCAATTACCACTTTTAAATAAAATTTAATAATTATAAATTTAATATGTCTTTGCATTTAGTAATATGCAAGACTTTTTAAAATAATTACAAACGACAATATATGGATTTTATTATCGCAATTTAATATGATTCTTTAATTATAAACAGTTTTGCTTTTTTTATTATTGAAAAACAATTTGTTTTTTATTTGAGTATTATATACGTTCATTTTGCATTATTCATTATCTTCTGACAAATTTTTAATATCAAATAACCTCTACGTATCAACAATTTATGATACGTTCGTCTTTTGTCACCTGTTTTACGTATATATTTTGCGCAATTTCTTCTCAACTTTCGAATAAATTTTTCAATTTTAATATGTGGCAACTAATTTTCTGGACCATATTCTTTTAGGCAACCTACTCTTATCGTGTAGAAAAATGATCAATCTTTACATTGGTGGTGGATTTTTTCATAAAAGTTATGAATGAAATATTTCAACAGAAAGTGGGAAATTTTCAAGTGGCTGCAAGGAAACGAGACCATTGGAAATGAGGCAACCTATCATTTATTTCTTATTTTTTTCATGTTCTTTCCATTAATACAAGTTTCATCCATAAAACTTATGAGTGAAACATTTCAACAAATTTTCACAGAAATTTTTATTGTATCAAAAAAATGGACCATAAAAGGTTAGGCACCCTATGCGTTTCGGAAACAGGATAAAAAAATCTTTCATTTCAAATCAATTTCATCCATAAAAGAGATGAGTGTAGAAATCTTGCAGTGGGATCTCCTACTAATATTATATACTTATGTATGGGATATATGTTCGAATAAAAATTGAGATTAATTTAATTCTTTATAAAGTAGAAAAATATAAATATAATTATGTACATTTAAGTTATAATAATGCAGTTTATAATATCGATGACTCCGATCGATTGTTTAAATTAGAAAAAAGGAAAAACAAATTGGGTCTAAAAGAACACGTAACTGTGACGTTACTGCTTTTTCTTGACTGAAGCCATTATTTACCCTCTTGACTCTTCTTGACGCTGCCCTCCAAGTTTTTGTAAACAACTGCAATGGTCAGAGATGCAATAGTTATAGGTTCCAGTGTATTACTGCAATTCAACTGAAAAGAAAAAAATTTGTGATTTGCAGAGTTAGAGTCTCAACTTTTATAGTATTCAAGACTGATTTCAACTGTGAGAGACAAAATATTATCACCATGTGGCGACGTAAGTGTGGAACTATAATGATTTACATCTATTTTGAAATTACCCATATAATTTCCCATACAATTTCCTATGTGCATGTAGGAAATTATATGGGAAATTTCAATATAGATGTAGATCGTATAGACATATAATTTCATATATATATGTTACGGTAAAAGCCCGAAGTTGGTAAATGTGGACATTTACTGGTTAATGTGCAGAATTACCAATGCAGTTGGTAAAAGTGGGAATTGTCTGTTTTAAATTAAAAATTTCGTACATTTACCAAGTAAATTGGTAATTGTGCACAATCACCAACAGAAATTGGAAAATGTACGAAATGTCTAAATTGAATCAAAGATTTCTCACTCGTACCAACTACCTTGGTAAATGTAGATAGTTACCACAAAAAGGGGTAAATAGAAGTGCCGGACATATTGAAGGTTTAAAATTTTGTCTGCTATTATTTATATTATAACTTTAATCATTATTGACATTTACAAAAAAATAAATTGGAAAAGTTTTATTTATTTATTGGAGCAAGGACCACTTCCGTGACACTAAAATTTTTTTTTCACTTCGGAAATTACAATTTCTTCACTCATTTTTACAGGCAAAATTTAAAATATACTCGCAATTTCACTGTCGAAAGCGAACTAAACGAAATACTGAGGTTAGCAGAATAAATATTCTATTCTAATTATTCTGTTTCCTTTATAGGCATTTGATTACTATTTAATTGAAATATAAACAAAACAAACTATCTACATTTACCAAGGTAGTTGGTACGAGTGAGAAATCTTTGATTCAATTTAGACATTTCGTACATTTTCCAATTTCTGTTGGTGATTGTGCACAATTACCAATTTACTTGGTAAATGTACGAAATTTTTAATTTAAAACAGACATTTCTCACTTTTACCAACTGCATTGGTAATTGTGCACATTAACCAGTAAATGTGCACATTTACCAACTTCGGGCTTTTACCGTAACATATATATATATATATATATATATATATATATATATATATATATATATATATATATATATATATATATGTAGGAAATTATATGGGTAATTTCAATACAGATGTAATCATTATAGTTCCACTATTTACGCCACCAGATGGTAATATTTTGACTCACAGTTGAGATCAGTCTTGAATACTATAAAAGCTGAGACTCTAACTCAGGAGGTGTATTGCAAATCACAAATTTTGTTCTTTTCAGCCACAGAAAAAAAATGGTAAAAAGTGATTGTGGGTAGAGGGTAAAATGCGTTTAGGTACAGGGTAAAAGGTAATATTGTGATGGGTAAAAATGTTACCAAAATATTACTAGAAAGATGGATGCAATTTTTCAATCTGACTAATTGAAACATAAAATACGTGTTTTCATGGATTTATAACTTAATGAAAAACTTACAAAATGTATTTTTAAGATGAAAAATCCTGAAAATGTTGTAAATTTAATAAATTTAATTATTTTTGTAAAGAAAATGTGTTTGCCAACAATGCCAGCTGACACTTGTAAACAAACAGGTTTGGGAAGCAAGTGTTCAAAACCAGAGTTGGGAACGATAAAAAACTTGTCCAACAATAATTTTCGTAAAGCATATTATTAAATATATTGTTTTACAAAAACAAAAATCTTATAGACAATAAATAAAAAATATTATAAATAAATAAATATTTTTAGGTTCATTAATTAAATTTATTAGATAAACCATAAAAGATAATCAATTACTACAAATTTTCTCAGGAATGCACAAAAAGATGCGCACAGATATATGGCGCGAAATTCAAATAATGTCAATTTAAAAAATCAATAATTTAATTTTTTCTCCATTTTGAATTCTTACCCCACGAGTAGAAATCTTTCTTTTTTGAAAAAAGGAGGAGTTAAAATCTTTTTTTTTATTGGCAAAAAAAACTCCATTCTTTATTTGGGGGATGCGACTAAATATTGTCAATTTATAAAATTTAATTTTTTCTCCATTTTCAATTTTTGAGGCAGCAAATAGAAATCTTTCTTTTTTGAAAAAAGGAGGAGTTGAAATCTTTTTTTTTATTGTCAAAAAAAACTCCATTCTTTATTTGGGGGATGCGACTAAATATTGTCAATAAAAAAATTTAATTTTTTCTCTATTTTGAATTATTGACGCAACAAATAGAAATCTTTATTTTTTGAAAAAAGGAGGAGTTGAAATCTTTTTTTTATTGGCAAAAAATCGCCATTCTTTATTTGGGGGTTGGGACCAAGTTTTGTCAATTAAAAAATTTAATTTTTTCTCCATTTTGAATTTTTAAGGCAACAAATAGAAATCTTTCTTTTTTGAAAAAAGGAGGAGTTGAAATCTTTTTTTTATTGGCAAAAAAAACTCCATTCTTTATTTGGGGGTTGGGACCAAGTTTTGTCAATTAAAAAATTTAATTTTTTCTCCATTTTGAATTTTTAAGGCAACAAATAGAAATCTTTCTTTTTTGAAAAAAGGAGGAGTTAAAAACTTTTTTTTTATTGGCAAAAAATCGCCATTCCTTATTTGAGGGTTGGGACCAAATTTTGTCAATTGGTTACCTTTAACGCACATAGGAATTCACATAACTTTTCAATAAATGGATGTATATATGATAACTCCTATGTCATTTCCTATATTAAATCCTGTTTCACTTTCCTATACGAATTTATATGGGATCCTATAAAAATTCTAATAAAATTCAAGGATTTTAGATAGTTTTTTTCTGGGAAATTTTGTCGGATCCTATAAGGGGTTTTTCATTAGGGTCGACCAACTATATGATGTTCCCCTGTGCATGAAATATTAAAAATTGCTAGTATTTAAAGTTTGTAATAATAATGACACTATAAAGTCTAGAGAATTGTCATTTTGTTAAAACTGAGCTTATTTTGACAAAAGTAGGATATCTATTGCTACAAACGTTATCTTTTAAAATTTTTTGGAACTGAGGCATTTTATCTCAAACCATTCCACCTTCAAAAGACGATCGTTAGCAGAGCGTTTTTTAAGTTAATTTTTCTATATAGAAAACAAATGATTTATGTAATGAACGATCTTTGGAATGGTCTTAACATTTTTCTAAATTTCTCACATTTTCATAAAGAAATTCCGTGTTAAAATATTAACCACTTGATATCTCAAAACACGCCCACTTAAATCTTCTTGTAACTTACGTGAAAATAAAGCTTTATTTTTCTAGTTTTGCAATAAGGTTATTCAAGTTGGGTGGGAGAAAGCCAAGCTGGTGCACAAACATCCGGTCTATCAGCACACATTTCCACGTATTTCTCGTGGGAATGAATGCTGATAGGCTGATAGGCCGGATGTTTGTGCACCAGCAATCATCCATCTTGGCTTTCCCACACCCAACTTGAATAACCTTATTCCCTGTAATTTATTATGGACATCTTTGAGAATTTTGGATTCCATAAATTCATTATGTGTCGAGTTTACAGATGTTCTAACCTCTATTTCTATGAAATGAAAACTTTAAAAATTTTTTTTTAACTTTTATAATTCGACGACAAACGATTCGGACACGTGACAATTATGTGGCGCGAAAATTCGATTAAACAAAAATTAGATGTAATGTAAATTATAAATTATTGAAATTCGATTAAGTAAATTTTATTTTAAATAACAAATTGATGCTATGAAGATTAATTGAAATGCATATTTGACGAAATTTTATTTAGTTTAAGGTAGTATTACACTTTAGAAGCAGTAAAAAAAGGGTTCAAACAAAAATTTTTTTCTCGTTAATTACTTTAATTAAAGAAAAGAAACCTTCTGTACAACAGTAAGGACGAATAGTTCTTCAAGAAAAAAAAATTGTTTATTGGATCTTTCTGGTCACCAGAGGGCACTGAAGTCAAGGTCAAAAAAAAATTTGGTCAATCGGCGGACAAGCTGTAGCCTCTCAGGGGCATCGGATTTAAAAACAAAAAAAGCGTTTTAAAGTAGTGCGATTCCAAGTGAGATTTTGACTTTTTCGGAGTAGGTTAACCGATTGCAATGAAACTTTGGAATTTTGTTATATATAGTAAGACTAATCTTTAACGTAAATTTCAGCCTAAAATATTTGTTAGTTTACGAGATTTGCAATAATAACAAAAAATTTAAAACTGCTATATCTTCCGTTCTAATAAACGGATTGAGGTCTACTTTTTTTTAAAATGTCAAGGAAAATGAGAGGAATAAATCTCTTTCAGACCATTTTTTTATAATTTTACAACTAAAAAAATTATTAAATAATAATTGAATAACTTTCGCGCGACTAACTAAAATTTAATCACTTAAACGCTAAAATGATCTTACCTGTGTTTTCTTTAATGTTCCAAAGGATTTTTATTGTAAATGTAAGTTTAACTTAAGAAATTTTATTAATTTATTAGTATAAACAATTGAGATTTCTGCTAGTTGACGTGCAGACGACATTGCGCACGCAGCATTCTCACATAGCCAATTTAGTCCACGAATCACGTCAGTTGGCTATGTGAGAATGCTGCGTGCGCAATGTCGTCTGCACGTCAACTAGCAGAAATCTCAATTGTTTATACTAATAAATTAATAAAATTTCTTAAGTTAAACTTACATTTACAATAAAAATCCTTTGGAACATTAAAGAAAACACAGGTAAGATCATTTTAGCGTTTAAGTGATTAAATTTTAGTTAGTCGCGCGAAAGTTATTCAATTAATATTTAATAATTTTTTTAGTTGTAAAATTATAAAAAAATGTTCTGAAAGAGATTTATTCCTCTCATTTTCCTTGACATTTTAAAAAAAAGTAGACCTCAATCCGTTTATTAGAACGGAAGATATAGCAGTTTTAAATTTTTTGTTATTATTGCAAATCTCGTAAACTAACAAATATTTTAGGCTGAAATTTACGTTAAAGATTAGTCTTACTATATATAACAAAATTCCAAAGTTTCATTGCAATCGGTTAACCTACTCCGAAAAAGTCAAAATCTCACTTGGAATCGCACAGTATGTGTATGTTTAAATGTTTTACCTCATAAGATTAACCAAAACAAAAACGCACTCCGCTCATCTTAAGGCCATCCGGGAAAAATCCCTAACCTAAAAGTGTTTTCCCGCGCGAGATATTACTCGTAAATAACTTGAAATATCTTGTTCGGATTTGTCGGATTAATTAGATGAGGGCGAGCTGATTAAGAATCATCTCCATTTTTACAAGTAATTTTGTTGAAAAGTATTGAAAATCGTGGTTATAAAAGTTGGATTTTTGACAGAAGTGGGGACAGTAGGGGAGGCGAGCACACAGACATTGAATCTATGTGTCAGTGGCCCAGAAGGTGGCGCCAATTCTAGCTAGTGGCCGCAGCTGAATTAACTTACCCCAAATTACTCCACTTTAAATCTTTAATAAAATAATTTCCTCACAATATTATTGCAAAAATGGAGAAGAGTGATGAACTTAGTGACCCTTCCTCTATTATTCCTCCAAATGCCAACTCGAAATACTTTATCCTTTAAAGATGAGAAGAAATTTACGAAACCCCTTTTTGACAATGTTTAAACTTTTTTTTTAATAATTATTTATCAAGATTATGCAAAATTCCGAGAAGAGCCCCTGGCAGGGTTCCTTCCTCTATTATTTCCAAAAAATTACAACCTAAAATATTCTATTTTTTTCAAATGAGAAGAAATCTACAAAACCATTATTTTCTCCCGGATGCCCTTAATTTACCAAATAGTATAAACAAATTTATAAAAGTAAGTATCTCTAAAATGTTAACTTCATAATTATTGAATATTAGTTTAAAATTAAATCAAATATTAATTAATGTATATACTGTTTTATAAACTTATTTGTAATCAAATAAAATTAATTTTTATTATTTATTTTATCAACAAAGAAATTTTCAATTTTTACTTTTCTTACAACAGTAAAAATAACATTACTTTTGCTGTATAAATAAGTTCCCCCACAGCACCGAAAATTTCCTGAAAATTTCCTAAAGATTTATTTGCAAACTTCGGAAACTTTAATTGCAAAGTTTAGAGAAAATTGTATAAAGATTTAAATGTCCAAAATGAATAAATGTTTGGCGTAAAACTTGACGGATGATTTAAATTAAATTTTCCAGAAATTTTCGACGCGAAAATTGAGTGAAGATTTAAATTAAAGTTTCGTGAAATGTTTGGCGTAAAACTTGACTAAAAATTTAAATTAAATATTTATTAAAAATTTATACCGAAAGTTGAGTGAAAATGTAATTTAAATATTCAGTCAATTTTTGTGACTAACATTTCCTAAAAATTTAAATTAAATTTTCAGAAAAGGTTGGACGAAAATATTTGTAAAAAATACAAAAATAATATTTAAGAAGTATTAATATTATTATTAATATTAATAATAATAATAGATAGATAGATCTTTATTATTATTATTATTATCAATAAAAAAAATTTACTATCTGGGATTAAAAATAAAATAAATAATATACAAACATTGTTGCTCTGCTTTGATTCACATTGAATCAAGCACTGCATGCTTGTTGAGCAAGAACTTTTGAAAACATATTATGGGGTGCTGGGGATTGAACCTACATTCGCCGCGCGCTAGCTAAAGACCCTAACCACTACACTACAGATAACTGGCTAAAAAAAAAAAATTTTCCACACACTCTACAACTTTATATTATCGACTTTTGAGTCGATAAGTAGGATCACTTGTCTATCAGTTAGTTGTAGAGTGTGTGGAAGAATACTACCTTAATTTACAATTAGTGATTTTAATATTTAGGTTAGAATTAAATTCGAAAATAAAGAAATTATGATAAATAATAATTAGAACACATCTTATTTATAACGAATAAGAAATATGAAAAATGACATTTAGGTTATCTTATAAATCGGATAAATAAAAATTAGAGAACTTTGTATTTCGTAAAGAAACACATTATATTTAATGACAATTAGGCAAATAATAATTTTGATGAAATAGAAATTCGTCAACTTTAAGAGTAGAGTCTATTACAAATTTTGCATTTTTCAATTCTGTCACTAAGACATGTTCTTGTACCAGAACTTGTACAAGATCCTGGACAAGAAAATATACTTGTACAAGAAAATGTACATGTTCTTGTACATATATTTTTGTGCAGGTTTCATGTATATTTTCTTTTACCAGATGTGGAACATGTTCTTGTACATGTTCATTTATGTTTTTTAAATTAAAAATTAAAAACTTTAAAGGTAGCGCAGTAGTTTTCTTAACTTACAGCTGCGCAATAATTTTTAGCATGCATAAGTGAAGAGTTTTAATAATTAAAACTTATTAAAATTTCAAATTTTTTTCAAAAACATTTTTAAACAAATGTTCTTGTACAAGAACATAAACGTGTTCTTGTAAAAGTACTTGTACATGAAACCTGCACAAAAAAATATGTAAAAGAACATGTACATTTTCTTATACAAGTATATTTTCTTGTACAGGATCATGTACAAGTTCTGATAAAAGAACATGTCTCAATTCCGGATTCTGAACTTGTTCAAGAAAATTACGTGAACATGTACAAGAAAATGTACAAGTTCATTGATGAACATGTACAAGAACTTGTACATTTTCTTGTACAAGTTTTTTCAGCCGGGGTCCACTTTTTTCAAAAAATTTTATTTTTCGAAAAAAAACTTAATTAAAACAACTTCTTATCATGTTTGTTAAATTATTTCTATGATCTACACATAATAATACGTGAAATTGTGTAAATTTGAAACCCTTTAGATACAATTTTCTTCGTTTTTGGTGAAAAAATACATTTTTTCCTAAAATTATCATTTTTCTTTAAAAATTTGATAAAAATTGATCATCAACTCCAATCATGCTAACATTTTTTTCCCTGTAATTTTCACGCAAAAATACATTTATACATCAAATATAAACTATTTGGGTTAAATATTGTGTGAGCTAGGGGAATTAAACGCTTTTTTCCGAATTTTTTTATTTTTCCTTGACAACTCTATGTAAACCGATTTGAATTAAGTTCGCTATATTTTTCCTGTAATTTTCACGTAAAAATACATAAGTATACTAAATTTAACCTCTTTATGTCAAAAGTGTGGCTGCTAAGAGGAGGGGGGGGGGAGTTCATAGTAATTTTTCGTAAAAATTCATGGTTTTTCCTTGATAATCAATTCCAATCAGGTTCGCTATATTTTTCCTGTAATATACACGCAAAAATACATATGTGTACCAAATTTCAGCCCTCCAGATAAATTAATGTGTCGTCTAGGGAGGAGGGTAAGAGTTTAAAAAAAACCGATATTAATTTTATTAAGGGGTTACATGAGTAAAAAAAATCGAATTTTTTTTTCATTTTTTATTTGATAGTATAACATGTCAAGAATATTTTCTCAAAGTTTTAAGATAATTTGAATAAAATTCTATAGGGAAGAGAGAATTTTCGAAAACGCTTTTTGTTTCGATCGGCACCTAGTGCAATTGATTTTTAATTATTTAGTCTACTATATTGGATCCGTCTTTTTTAATTTTGGAAAAGTGAAACCAGATTCGTAATCAGCGACCCCAAAAACCCCAGAGTAAAGATTTTTAAACGATTCCGATAAAATAAAAAAGAAAATTCGACGTTTATATCATTTAACTTTGAACGCTGTTTCTCAATACTCCATTTTTGAAGACGGTAGTCACGATTTTTCAAAAACTAATGAACCGATTTTTCTGAAATTTGGCACACTTCTTTTAGATAGTATTGACAAGTGATTGAAGGAAGGATTTTTTTTCTTTTGATTACAACGAACTTTACATGGTGTAAATGGTCCCAGAAAACGTAATTTTTGACACTGACAAAAATTCAAATTTTGATATTTTTAAAAATCCTCCATTCAATCAACAGCTATACTCACCTCCCAGTGGGCATCGGGACGTCTAAAAGACGTCCTAAAGACGTCTTTTTTTGTCTGCGGACATCCTGGGAACTTTGATAATGATGTCTCGAAGACATTCGAGAAGGATGTCTAAAAGGCGTCTTTTGTACGTCTTTAGGACTTAGATATATTTCCTTTAGAATATTTTCTAAGTTTAACACATTAATTATTATCTTATTTAAATTTTGACTTTTTTGTTTTATTTCTAAACGCTTATACAGAAATCAGGAATGAAAAACTTCTCCCGGACCTGGGATCGAACCCACGATACGTTAGGTTGAAACTCTACGCCTTAAGCGTCTGAGCTATCGGAGACTGATAAATTCCTTTACAAAGTTTACGAACTTATTTGTCAATGAAATGAATCGAATTTAAAAAATTTCTATAACATTTATCTTAAACAGTTTCGATGTGATTTTTATATATTATTAATTCTAAAATTATTCTTCGAATTTATTTTGTTCATAATAAAACATGATTATTATCAGGAGAAACCTTTAGGTTATTACTATTGTTTCAAAACAGTGAACTTCGTCTCTGATGAAGGCTGAATTCAATAACTTTATGCTTCGTATCAAATTTTTCAAAAACACACATTTTTAATTTATGTTATCCAAAAATCCACAAAGATGTCCATAATAAATCACAGGGAATCGGAAACTAGAAAAATAAAGCTTTATTTTCACATAAGTTACAAGAAAATTTAAGTGAGGGTGTTTTGAGATATCAAGTGGTTAATATTTAAATACGGTATTTCTTTATAAAATTGTGGGAAATTAAGAAAAATTAAAAAAACCAATCGCAAGGTCGTTAAATTCTCTTTCGAAATAGTGTGTAGCATTATATAAATTATTTCTTTTTTATATAGAAAAATTAACTTAAAAAACGCTCTGCCAATGATTGTCTCTTGAAGGTGAAACGGTATAAAATAGAATGCCGCTCAACCATATTTTAAGCCACGTCCTCAGCGTACATCCCAAAATATATTTGAGAGATCTTAAATAAATGTAATATATTGTTTTTAAATTTATTTTTTATTTAGGTGTAACTGTCATGACATGCCAGCAGAAGTTTCGATGGAAAAAAATGGTGAAATGTCATTACTCGGACAGTCTTGCACAAACTCCGGTGGGCGTTCATGTAGTGGCGAAAACTGTATCATAAGTAGAAATTGGAGTGATCGCACAACCATTTTCAGGTGAATTGAGAAAGTAACGGGTGTTTTCATTAATTTTTTTGATTGATTTTAATTATGATGAGGTTATTTTAAAGAATTTTAATTAATTTATTACCTTTGATCTGAATTTAATTTTAAAGATTATAGATTAAATTTTACCCGATATCTCACTGGCGGATTATCACAAGCAAACTCTCAGCGAATTTTATGAAGTTTCGCTCAAGATTGACTTGAAGCAAAATATTGCATTTAATTGTTGCAATATGATAAAAAAAATGATAAATACTGCAAAATTAGTCAGCATTTACTTCTTAGTTGATTTGGGGAAGCATTATGTTAAAGTAAAATTAATTAATATACACATTGATTAATTACTAATTAAAGTTTAATTTAATATAACTCTTTCAAAAATCAACTCATTCGTTTTTCTGACATTCTTAAATAATAAGAACCCCTCTCAGACTATACATGTCAGGAAGCTCTTCCAACGATGTGATAAAAAAACATTAAAATTGTCCAAAAATTACAATTATAGTAATAACACAGCCCCACAAAAAAAAAAAGTGTCGTGCGCGGCAGACCAGACTAGTCATTTCCCATGTATTTTGACGCGCTGAACACGAATCCGAAGTCCGTTTTGCTCCATCACGTCAGGATTTTTTTCTAACCTCCAAAAACCTGTCGGATTTTGAGAGGTAGGCTATTTTTTTAAAAAATTGATGGATTTACTTCAAAATTGGTATCTAGGGGTTTTTTGGGTCGCTGATGACGAATTTGAAGTTAGATTTTCAAAATTCAAAATGGCGGCTCCAATATGGCGGACGAATTTTGTAAAAGTTGATGGATTTACTTCAAACTTGGTACCTAGGGGTTTTTTGGGTCGCTGATTACGAATCTGAAGTTAGATTTTCAAAACTAGAAATGAAAATTCTTATATACATAAGTAAGGTATTCACGTCTTTTTATGGTAGCGCACTCTTTTGTCCTCAAAGGATTTGTGTAATGGTTTTCTTTTTAAATTGGTGCCTCCAGGTACTTGTTCTTCACTGTAATCTCCCAAATTTTCAGGGAATTAATCCCGATGCGAGTCTAAGTAATGCAACTTTATGCTCATTAAGCATCCTAACTTACCAAAGTTTTTAATCATATCACTAACTATTTGCTCCCAATTTTCACTCTTGTGATTACCCAGAAAATTTTCGACAACTGCTTTAAAACTAAGTTATGCGGCTTTCTCCTTTTTATTCATCTTGGTGATAAATTGCTCATCTTTTAACAATTTGCGAATACGTGGTCCGTCGAAAACCCCTTCTTTTAGTTTCGCATCAGAGATTTCTGGAAACTTTTGTTCCAGGTATTTGAAACAGTTTCCTTTTTTATCTAAGGCTTTGACAAACTGTTTAATTGCTCCTAGTTTCGTGTGTAAGGGCGGAATTATCACCTTTGAAGGGTCGATATCGTCCGCCATATTGGAGCCGCCATTTTAAATTTTGAAAATCTAACTTTAGATTCGTAATCAGCGACCCAAAAAACCCCTAGATACCAAGTTTGAAGTAAATCCATCACTTTTTACAAAATTCGTCCGCCATATTGGAGCCGCCATTTTGAATTTTGAAAATCTAACTTCAAATTCGTCATCAGCGACCCAAAAAACCCCTAGATACCAATTTTGAAGTAAATCCATCAATTTTTTTAAAAAATAGCCTACCTCTCAAAATCCGACAGGTTTTTGGAGGTTAGAAAAAAATCCTGACGTGATGGAGCAAAACGGACTTCGGATTCGTGTTCAGCGCGTCAAAATACATGGGAAATGACTAGTCTGGTCTGCCGCGCACGACACTTTTTTTTTTGTGGGGCTGTGTAATTGTCCTCGTTTTGCTTCCACCTAAAGAATATAAGTAGCTTTGAAGGAATCTGTGACAGGAGCACTCCCACTGGCTACGTTACAACCCTAGTCTGGCTGATACCAGGAAGATGAACCTAGGAACAAGCATTGCGTACACGTCGCGTTGGTTCCCATGTAGTTTAGCATTGGTGACGTCATACGTATACGTTTACGAATGCTCTTATAGCACATTCGGTTATGTGCTCTAAACTGCTCCAAGAGTGCTCCAACTCAGAACCATGTGTTCGGGTTGGCAACTCTGCCCCGGAGCATATCGTGTAGCGTATTCGACTTGACAACACCGCTCCGAGAGCAGGCAGAACACGTGTTCGTGTAACACGCTCCGCTACGTCACAGAGCATTTTGCGTATTCGAGATACAAATCCTGCTCCACGACAGGGCAAAAAACGTATTCGGTTTGTAACATAAATCCACCCCGGAGTCAATCTAGAGCAAGAAATCTTGCTCCATCTTTTTCGACGGAGCGACAGCAATAATTTTTTAAATATCTTACTGCGCATGTCATATTTTGAATTTTAAAATGGAAATTGAAGCAGAAACTTTGACTTTAGCTTTTGAACTTTTAGAAAGTTCTAGTGATGATAGTGATAATGAATTTTTTGAAGTTATGAATGAATTTCTTATAGAAAAAAGGATAGAACAGGCCTCCCAATAAAACCTTTTCCTGTTTACCGATTTAAAAGACTCAAAGCTCCATAAAACAATAAATTTTTTTCTCAAATCAGACTTATTTCTACTCTCTACAACCTTTGGTTACATATGTTCTGAAAATTTATTTTTCACTTTTATTACTCAAGCTGTTCAATTTTACTATTATCAGAAAAAGAGAAAAAAAATTTTTTTTAAATGTATATACACTGAGAGGACAATCTATTTAATTTTAAACGAATCCTTTCATCGTAAACGAATTTTCCTTTTAATATTTATATTTAAGAGGATTTTCTTTTATGATAAAAGGAAAGTTCTTCAAATTATATCTTTTTAATATTATAAGAAATTATTTTACTGTCAAAAAGGAAACATTTTGGAATAAGCTAAAAGTAAATAGGTTATTAATTTTTTATTAATTACTAACATTAGTAACTAATTAATTAATTATTATTGTGTATTAATTTTAAATAAATTAAATTAAATCAATAAAATTAATATAAAAATTTAATTATTATTATTAGTCAATAATTTTTTTAATAAAACTCGAAATTCTCGAAAAATTAAAATTATTACGTCTTTCATAATAATAATAATAATTATTATTTTTCATTGACAATTTTTTATATGCGCTTTTTTATTTAGTTCCTAATAATTTTTTCAAAAAATAAAATTTTTAAAAAAATTTTACTTCGCGCTAAATTGAAAAATCTGCTTTGGAGTACTCCAGTCGCTCGCAAGCAGAGTGCTCTGAAAAAGAATTTATTTTATTACGTCATTTGCCTTTCTGCCATGGAGCAGATCGTTGGCAGATCACTGCTAATGACGTCACACATTGCTTCGTTCTGAAGCAAAGCACTCTGTGGCAAAGTTGCCAATTGCTCTTGCTCCGAGTAAGGGCGCTCTCAGAGCAACATAACCGAATGTGCTATTAGGTTCCTATTGGAGACGCTCCATTCTCCCGAAAGTTGCTACCCTGTAAAAAAAGAATTATTAGCAGTGGCGCAATTCCGTATTAGAAGTAGTGAGGTTGAAATACGGAAAACGAGAATTCACGTATTTGAAGGAATGAGGAATTCGAGAAGTTTAAATACGTGATATTCCCGTGTAGAAATTTAAGTAAGATTCTTGTATCCAGATTTTTCAAAATCCGTTTTTGCGATTAATAATTTCAGGTTATATTATTAAAAATTTTTTGTATTTAATTGTTAAAAGCAAATTGGCGATTTTAATTATTTCACATATATTTTTAAGTTTTTTAATCTACTTAATGCATTATATTATGTATAGTGCTCTATATTTCATATTAAAAAGCATATAATTATAATTAAAATTAAATTGGAATTGATGTTATTAATAAAAGAAAGAATACTATAAAAAATTTTCCTAAATTAAGTTATCAGTTATAACGATAACTTTCCAGATATAAATACAATAATTGCAACATGTTTAGAAACAATCATTTATTTTCAATAACAAATTTAATTAAACCAAACAATATTTAAATTTAATTGAAAATATATTCATTGTTTAATAATAAATTTTTAAATTATGCAAAAGATGTGATTATTATTTAACATTCTTCGTCTTCTTCGTTTTCTCCGTCTTCTCTTTCGCCTGCAATTTCTCCTTTTGCATTTTTATTTTTTAAAATATCTTTTTTTTGGGACTACTACGTCCTCCATCCCAGTCTTTTGCATTTGGGAGAACAGAGCTTAATTCTTTTAATAAAGATTTCTCGGTCACTGCATCTTTATTTTCTTTTCCTTCCTTGTGGGTAGAAGAAATAACAGCTAAAAAGATAAACAATTAAAAAATTATTTTCAATACAAAGAAAATTTTATATTATATATTACAATTTTTCGTACAAAGAAGAAGAGAGAATAGCTCAGTATCTTTGAACAGTTGTTTTCCCTCAGTTTGCTTTGACGTCACAAATTGAAGTGCAACGCTTTTTGACAAAACCTTTCTTAATATGTTAGTAACGCTTTTCCTAACATTAAGCTTCGGGTCAAAATTGATCTTTAAGACTGATGACTAGAACATAATTTTTGGTTGTTATTATTCATAGAATATGTTATTAATTTTTCTGTATTATAAAATATTGCCATTAAAAATCTTACAAATAATAATTGTAAATTTAAACTATTATTTTCAGTAAGAAATTCTTTATTTCTATTAATTATTTATAAGTTTATTTTTACTTACATTTAGATAAAAACAGTACTTACGAATTTCTGCCTAAAATCAGCTTCTTGCAATTTAAGTTCGAAGTCTTTGAACTTTTCCAAATCTGTTAATGGCAGTTCCAAGTTAATTTTTTCATTAAATTGGTACGTTTCAGGAGTTGGTATGCATAATTGCTGATGTAAATAATCTATTTTATTCCCCTGAATCCGCTGCTCTTTCCTGATTTCTTTCACATACACATTCAGACTAGACATTCCATTTATTATGCGATCTAAGGAAAATCCATTTACAAACAGAATTTTAGAAAAATATTAATTTTATTATATCTTAATAATACACATTATATTTATATTTACCAATCTTTGCTTCTATTGAATCATCTGAAAATTCTGTTGTACGCGATGTTGAAGGTAAATATGTCTGCATTAAATCTGAAAATGTGTTCAATATATCTATAGTTCCGTTACATTATGTATAATAGAAAATTAAATTTACCTAATTTGGTGTTATCAACCTTAATTATTTGATTTGCCTAAATATGATTAAACGAATTCAATTTGATATTTCATTGCCAATTTATGAGCTATTTATTTTAAAAATGAAAATTATTATTCTTCAGGTATTATTTTTTGATGTTAATTTTTTTCTATTTCTATAAATTATTTTGCTGTTTTTATTCATAAATTATAGGTCTTACCACAGTTATATTTTCTAGTTTTCGCTGGCTCTCGTGCTCTAATGTTAATTCTTTTATCGCTTTTTAAATGTTCAATATGTCGAATATCTAAAACAATAATAAAATTTTTTTAACAATTATATCTTACTATTTTAAAGTATAAAAATATAAACATAAACAAATGAAATAAATTATAATAAAATATAAATAATAAATATAAACTAAGAACTAAATTATAATTTTTTCAGTTCAAATTGAACGGAAATATTTTTTTAATTAAATTAAAATAAAATGGTATTTTATTTAATACTGAAATAAAAATTAGTATATACTTGGTTTAGAAATTTTTTCGAGGGCAGTTTCTTTCATTGCAATCGGTTTTTTATTCTCTAAATCAATTCCGATTTGATGTTCATCACTTTCAAGTGCTCGAAAAGTATTAGAAGACTGGACTGTAAAAAATTAATTAAAGATAAATAATTATAAAATTATATATGTAAATTGTGAAAAATTCTTATATTTTATGATTTTATTGTAACGAAAAAAATTTAATGTTTTTACTTGAAGATTGTGAAACTTTTTCTTTGCGAATTCGTTTTCGACTATGAATTTGGTGTTGAGGACTATTATTTCTCATTTCAAATTCTTCTTCGTCGCTCATAAGAATGTTATTAGTGAATGGATCTAAATGTATAAATTTTTTAATTATTAATAATTATTTAATTTATCGAAATATATTTCTTTATAAATAAGAAATTAAATCAAATAAGTAAATTAAAAATAGCACCAGGATAAACAGCTTTTTCAGTAAAGATGTTTTCATTGAAATTGACTATTTCAAATTCTTCGTTAGGTGCTGCAAATGCGTCAAAAGGTGCGGCTGTAAACAATATTAAATTTCATGTAAATTATTAAAAATTCCAATAAGAAAAATAAGTATATTTTAAATATGATCTTTTGAGAGACCAGCAGCCGTAATTTGGTCCGAATCATCAATTTGCTGATCCATAGTTGGAACAGATAAAATTTCGATTTTTTCTTCGGGCAATTTACGCTTTTCCTGACGAATTTGACTCTTAATTTCCTCTGCCTTCTCCTGAGGAGTATATTTATCCGCTGTAGAATAAGCATATTCTTCTGTTTGAAGTTTTTTTACTGCTTTTAAAGCCTCTTGGTAGTTTTCTGGGAAGAAATTAACGTTTATTTAATATTAAGTTAATTTTTATGGCTTTAATATATTTTTTATTATTATAACTTTATTTTTTGATATAATTGAAATATTTTTTCATTAATTATTTACTATTATGAAATTAATCTAAAAAATATTTACCAGCGTGTCCTCGTAAACGAATTTGATATTTAGGCCATTCATCTGGTGCTTCTGCTTTCGACTGAATTAATTGCCTCAAAAATTTTCGAGTTTTTGTATTGTAAGGCGGAGGCATAAATTTAACGTAAAGCTCCATTTCATCTTTATCAAAAGAGATCCAACTTTTTGGAGTAAATTCAATTTCCTTGATTTTTTTGTCATCGTTATCAGTATTAACGAATTCGAATATATGATATTCCATCAACTTTTTCTTTTCATCTTTTGATATTGACATAATTATTTAATTGTATATCTAAAAAGATTAAAACAAAAAGATAAATTTATTAATAGTGAAAATAAAAATATGTTTTTTAGAATTCTAAATTTTTATTAAAGAAAGAGTTATCTTAAAAATATTTCAAATAAAAATGCTTGACAAGTAATATTATGTTGCATACATATCATTAGAATTTACAGAAAAGAGGCTAAATGAACTTACCTTATCTAATTATTAGTTAAAAATTGCAAATGAAAACTTAAAACTTTTTAACAAATCGATAAAACTGACACACTTTTTATTTATTTTACCGGAAACATGAACTTTCAATATTAACCAAATAGAAATGACTATTAAACATTTGACAACTGTTCACTATGAACTTGTTATTTATAACTGTAAAAAAATATCAATAACAGACACAACCTGAAATAAAATTTTCCAATTTAAATTCATTTTCAAGAATTTCTTTTGCAATAAATAGTGATCTATGTATTTCTTTAATCAGAAATCACAAATCGGTCCAAGGAAAAAGTAATGACAAGATCAATTTGTCATAATATTTTTTAATTAAAAATTTCAATTTAATTATTTTAAAACAAACCTAAAATGAGCAAAAGAAAATTAGAAACCATCAGGGAACAGACGCGAATGAGAACTAAAAAGTATCGAGAAATGAAAAAAATCAAAGAGGAAATAACAAAAACTATGAAAGATTATAGACCCAGGACGAGCACGGAAGGTATTTATTTTATATAATTAATTATATTATTAAGGGGACTTTCTGGTTTAGAATTGACAAAAAAGGAAGGAAGGAAAACTATTTTTGGACATTGTAGCACATTGCGTAGAGAAAATTTAAAAAATATGTTTGAGTGTATTTAGTTCAATTTCATACTTCAAAAAGATACCTTTTTTTTGGTACGTTAGTTTCCGGGCAACCTGTAATACATAAATTCAAGTTCCAAACGGGAATCTCTTCATAAGGATTTATTCTGGGGCCTAAACCTCAAAAACGATTTTTTTAAAGGTTTTTTTATTTTTTATGTACATTTTTCTCAAAAACTCGCAAAAACGCCGTGTTTTTGGGTCAATTTACCTCCATATAAAAACACAGGGGGTAGAAATATGAGTTTTTAGAGGTTTAGGCCCCAGTTTTTTAAATAAAGAATCGAAAAATTTTTGGGATTTCAAAATCGGTTCTGTAGATTTCGAGAAAAGCTCTGTACCAGTTTGAAAAATGAGTTTTCGAGAAAAACGCGTTCAAAGTTTTCATAACATAGCTCATTGAGTCATGAATATCAAACAACTTTTTATTACAACAGAACTTCGTATCCCGCTGTTTTTAGGGTCGCTGATTACGAATTTGATGTCCGTTTTGGAAAATTCAAAATGGCGGATCCAATATGGCGGACGAAAAAATAAAAAATCAACCGAATTTGCTTAAAACTTGTTACTCGGGGGTTTTTGGGGTCGCTGATTACGAATTTGATGTCAGTTTTTGAAAATACAAAATGGCGGATCTAATATGGCGGACAAAAAAAATAAAAATTGAACCGAATTTGCTTAAAACTTGTTACTCGGGGGTTTTTGTGGTCGCTGATTATGAATTTGATGTCAGTTTTTAAAAATTCAAAATGGCGGATCCAATATGGCGGACTACAAAATAAAAAATTAACTTTTTTAATTAATTAAAACGTTCCTAGAACGTTAATGTTTTGTGCCTATATTCATAACTAGCAATCTCAAAAGGCCACAAGTAATCATTTTCAACTAAATTTAATTAATTTCTTAATCTTTGTCCGCCATATTAGATCCGCCATTTTGTATTTTCAAAAACTGACATCAAATTCGTAATCAGCTACCCCAAAAACCCCCGAGTAACAAGTTTTAAGCAAATCCGATTGAATTTTTATTTTTTCGTCCGCCATATTGGATCCGCCATTTTGTATTTTCAAAAACTGACATCAAATTCGTAATCAGCGACCCCAAAAACCCTCGAGTAACATGTTTCAAGCTAATATCAATAAAAGAGGAACACCAAATATGTAAATAAGATAACTGTAGATTGTTGTTGAAATACATACCGTCATAAATATTGTTATAACTTTTGTTTTTGTACATATTTTTTAAAAAACGTTTTGGGACAGTAATTCTATGATACTATGGAACATTTTTAAGCAAAAAAAAAAATCGATTTTTTTGAAATTCTAAACCAGAAAGTCCCCTTAATATTATATAGTTATATTATTAATGATTATGTTAAATGCTAGTTGCTTTAAATTAATTTTGTAAATTTTCATAAAGATAAAATAAAATTCAAGTCATTTTATTAATTACTCATTTAACATTTAAACAAATGGTACTAAAAAGAATAAATAAAAAAGAACAATATATATATATATATATATATATATATATATATATATATATATATATATATATATATATATATATATATATATATATGTACAAAGCATGATTTGGGGACCCATGTTTTTTCGTGTATATATAGGTTCCTGATGCCCTAAATAGCAAAAGCATTAAAAAATAATTGATATACACTCAAAATTAATAAGTTTAAATCGACAATAAAGTATGCAAAGCATATTTTGAGGACACAAAAATTGTGTATATCGCAATGTTCTCAAATCATGCGTTGTACATGTACGTCTTTTATATGTACAATGCATGTTTTGAGAACCAAATTATATACGCAACGCATGATTTAAGTACCAAAATATAAAACCACCGCATGATTTGAGTACAATTTTAAGAAACCATCTGTCCTCAAAGTATGCGTTACATTAAAAGACATAAATTTGTAAATAGATAATGTCCTCAAATCATGCGTTGCACTTAGACGTCTTTCATATGTACAACGCATGATTTAAGTACAATTTTAAGAATCAATATGTCCTTAAAGTATGCGTTGCACTTAGACGTCTTTCATATGTACAACGCATGATTTAAGTACAATTTTAAGAATCAATATGTCCTTAAAGTATGCGTTACATTTGCGAATATAAAAATTTGAGAATAGATAATGTCCTCAAATCAAACGTTGCACTTATACGTCTTTCATATATACAACGCATGTTTTGAGTATAAGTTATATAAACATTTAACAAGTAAATTTTAATTTTATTTACCAACGCATATTTAGAGCACCATTTTATCAATCAATATGTCCATAAAGTATGTGTTACATTTGAGGACATAAAAATCTGTTAATCGATAATGTCCTCAAATCATACGTTCTATTTGTACATCTTTCATATGTATAACGTATGTTTTGATTATAAGTTATATAAACATTTCATAAGTAAATTTCAACTTTATATACCAAACGCATATTTTGAGTACCATTTTATCAATCAATATGTCCATAAAGTATGTGTTACACTTGCGGACATAAAAATCTGTTAATCGATAATGCCCTCAAAACATACGTTGCTTTGTACATCTTTCATATGTACAATGTATGTTTTGATTATAAGTTATAAACATTTTATAAGTAAATTTCAATTTTATATACCAAACTCATATTTTGAGCACAATTTTATCAAACAATATGTCCTTAAAACGTTTTTAGAACGAACATGGTTTTTTGCCAACTGGGTGCACAATTTTAAGAAAGTTGTTTTAACATAATTCCAAAATCGTTTGCTGAGATAGGTAGGCTCCAGATAGTTGTAAACACTCCTTTTTTATTTTTAGCTATAACGTTTTAAGTATAAAACTTATACAGGTTTTTACTATTTTTAAAACTGTTTTTTGGGGAAAAACTAAAAAATAGGGGTCAATTTTTTTCGATGGATTACTTGTATGCACAGTTTTAGAGAAATTGACTTCTAACGCTTTTATAAAGTTAGTTGTAAATATCCATGACAGGAAAAAATAATTTGCCCGAAAATCGAAGAAATTCTAAACGAATTTCATGTTAATTTTACATGAGAAAGTGATAGTAAATCTTGGTTTTAGTGCAATAGATATTTTCCAATACATAACGTCTTCAAGGCAATAGTTAAAACACAACTAAAACGTGTTCGCGTGCCGTGCAATGCAGCTCAGAAAATATTTCACCTATTTTCATGAAACTAACAAGAAATCTTCTTTAACTTACTGGCTTTTACATGACGAGCTACTTTTTTAAAAAAAATTTTAACAATTTTTTTGGTAGATTGTTTAAAAGAAATGTTTTTTTTAAATAGACCCGAATTTAAAAAAAAATTAATTTTCTCTTCGTCATGCAAAGCGTATTTGTGTAGTTTAAAGGTAAAAATTTCATTTCTTAATTTTGGTGGAGATTTGAGACCTGCAGACTGCATGGCGAAAAAACCAAAGATCTAACTTTAAACGCCTGTAACGCCGCCATTTTTCACTATTTTTATTTAAAAAATTTTTTACATAGCTTATATTAAACACTTTAAAGTATGTTTTATTTCAATTCAATAAACTTTACTACTCTTTTGTAAAAAAGATCTTCAAAATGTGCATTTATAAGGGTTTCCCTCTCTAGGGTTAATAAAGTAAATAGGGAGAAAGAAGATTTTTCCTTGGAGATTGATCTTGGCTTTACTGCACTTGACCAGTGACAATTAGTCACATCTGTATTCTGATAAAATCAAAAAAAACATTAATGGTACCCAAAGTATGCATTTACTTGTTGAATAAGCAAATTGTTTATAGACTGCTGCAACTTCCAGTAACAAAAATTCTAATAATCTTCTGACCATATTTATTTCACCAGGTTTAATTCATTAATCATTAGACAGTTACTAAAATACTAAAAGAAGCAAAAGAAAAATTGATGGTACCAAAAGTATGCATTTACTTATTGAATAATGCAAATTGTTTGTAGACTGCTACCATTTTCCATAAAGCAAATTTTCTGAACAACTTATATTCTTACTCATTACATCCTGTTAATTACATTAACAACCGATGGTAACAAAAATTCTGATAGAATAAAAATAAAAATATATGGTACTTAAAGTATGCATTTAATGGTTGACTTATATAAATTGTTTATGTTCGGCTACTACTTTCAGTAACAAAAGTTCTAATAATCTTCTGACCACATTCATTTTACCTGTTTAATTCCCTAATTAAGCGCGAGTTACTAAAATTCAGATAGAAGCAAAAGTGCCATTGATGGTACTCAAAGTATGCATTTAATGGTTGACTTATGTAAATTGTTTATATTCGTCTACTACTTTCAGTTACAAAAATTCTAATAATCTTCTGACTATAATCATTTTACCCTGACTAATGCCCTAATCAATCAAAAGTTACTAAAATTTAGTTAAAATCAAAAGAAACATTGATGGTACTTAAAGTATGCATTTAAGGGTTGACTTATATAAATTGTTAGATTCGGCCACTACTTTTAGTAACAAAAGTTCTAATAATCATCTGACCATATTCATTTTACCTGTTAAGTTCCGTAATTAATAGTTGTTAATTACATTAACAATCGCTTGATACTAAAATTCAGATAAAAGCAAAAGAAACATTGATGGTACTCAAAGTTTGCATTTAATGGTTGACTTATATAAATTGTTAGATTCGGCTACTACTTTCAGTAACAAAAGTTCTAATAATCTTCAGACCATATTCATTTTACTTTGTATATTTCATTAATTAATTGATAGTTCGTAAAACTCTGATAGAAGCAAATGAGACAATGGTGGTACCCAAAGTATGTATTTATTTGTTGAATAAGCAAATTGTTTATAGACTGCTACAATTTTCAGTAATAAAAATTCTATTAATCTTCTGGCTATATTTATTGTACCCTGTTTAATTTCCTTATCAATCGCTAGTTAATAAAATTCTGATAGAAGCAAAAAACCATTGATGGTACCCAAAATATGCATTTACTTGTTGAATAAGCAAATTGTTTATAGACTGCTACCACTTTCCATGAAACAAATTTTCTTAATACGTTGAGTTCATTTCACCCTCTTTAAAATCCTAATCAATAGCCAGTTACTGAAATTCTGACAGATGCAAAAGAAACATTGATTGTTGTTTACGATTTCATGGCATTTCATTTACTTTTATTTTAAATTTTATTTCGCGGTTTTTTTTAAATCAAGGATGATTCCTTAGTTTGTTCACAGAGGGACAACTTGTGTGCGTCGTATGCAGAGGTATCTGAGCATAATATATATTCTGATTGTCTTTCGTACGCATCATTTACAACCACTCTGTAAAAATCGCTTTACCTGTTTTATCTCAAATAAATTAATAAATTCAGTGTTAATTTTACTTTAACTATCTTATTTTCCTTTTTTCACAAGTCTTTTATGTTAAACCGCTTAAATTCATAACATTGTCCTTCGAGCCGGATTCCCAAAAAGGAAGAAAGAAAGTGAAATCAGTGCTTTGTGTTAAGTGACGCTTAAGGGATTTTTCCTTTATATATTGCATTTTTTATTTTCTCAAGTGACTTGAATAGTCAAAAAGTACTTTTTTTTAAGACTTTATTGTGTTTTTTCCGCAATATTTTGGTGCTATTTTACCTTTTTTCTCAGTATCGAAAACCTTTTTTCATGAAACATTTTTCACTATATTTTACGTAGCGTGGTCGGCCATTTTTTCTGTAACAAACATGGCCACGACTAGTTATGAACGAGTGTTAAGTGACCAAGAAACTCTATTTAACTCTATCAAAAAGATTGTTAATTGTGTTTTAAATTACGAAAATCCACCTCGACAACTGTTGTTAGGACGCCTAACAAATTTACAAGATTTCTGGCTGAGGTGTCGACAAAATCATGCCGATTTACTTGCAAATCCTCCTGATCAAGCCGAAGGAGGAGAGCCAACAAGTGCAATTTTTAATTCTGATGAGTTTAATCAGATTGAGGACTTGTATGAGGAGGCCATAGACCACATACTTAGCAGTCTTCCAGAGCCACCGCCCATGCTGGTACAAGACCGTCCTCAACCACCAGATCCAGATGCAACGCCACGAAGAGCATCATCATCTGTAAAACTTCCTCGCATTACTATACCCACTTTCTCAGGTTCGTATTGTGAGTGGCTCACCTTTAGAGATCTGTTTAAATCTCTTGTAATTGACTACGATCGCTTGTCGGATGCAGAGCGTCTTCATTATCTCAAATCATCTCTTAAAGGTGAGGCATTAATAGTTGCTCAAAATCAACCAGGGACAGATGGCAATTTTCAGAATATTTGGGAAAATCTCGAAACTCGTTATAGTAATTCTAAAGTTTTAATATATGAATATTTAAAAAAGATTGTTGAATTGCCACCTGTCACATCAGATTGGTTGAATAATTTAAAAACTATGCATAACGTTGTTATTACTGCGACATTTGCTTTAAAAAGTCTAAAACGTCCTATCGATGAGGGGAATGATTTGTTAGTTTTTATGTTAATAAACAAGTTAGATAAAATTTCTCGTGATCAGTGGGAATTGTCAATTAGTGAAGAGACAGATCCTCCCTCTCTCGATTAATTTGTTAAATTTCTTGATTCTTGAATTAGCGCTTTAGAAGCTACCGTAGATATTAAAAAGCGTCCTGAAAGTAAAAATTCAAATCATTCGCAGTCGGTACTCAAGAAGGTACACACGCATCAAAACTCAACAAAGTTTGTATGTCCAATGTGTAACGGAGAACATAACCTCTATGCTTGTTCTGTATTTAAAGAAAAAACAATTGATGAACGTTTTGAATATTTAAAGGCTAATTCACGATGCTTCAACTGTTTAGGTAAGCATAATCGCAATTTCTGTCAGAGCCGAAAATTTTGTAATATTTGTAAAAAGCCTCATCATTCTTTATTGCATCGCGATAATAAAAATTTGTCACAAAGTCGCGAATTAAAAACTGATCATAGCGTTTCAGAATCAAATCAAGTGTCTGATGATGTGGCGATTTCATCGCATTTGAACTCGTCTAAAAAATACCGCACTGCTGTTCTGTTGGCAACCGCTCGAGTGATGGCCGCCGCGTTCCTGTCCGCGCTCTTCTTGACCAAGGGTCAGAAGCTACGTTTTTGTCCGAATCAATTGCTCAATTATTACGTCTTCCACGCAAAAATACGAATGTTACAGTGTCCGGTTTGGGAGGAAGTTGTACGAATAAAATCCTTCATTCCGTTCCTATCACTATTAAAACGACTAAACCTTGTTCAACCACGCTCCAAACTCAAGCATTCGTACTTCCAAAAATCACTGCATATGTTCCAGCGGAATTTACCCTTTTAGAAATTCCTGAAAATCTTCGAAGTCTCGAACTTGCCGATCCAAATCCATGGAAAAGTGACCGGATCGATTTGCTGATTGGAGCCGATCTGTACGCTCAGGTGCTCAAACCTGAGATTTGTCCTGGACCACGTGGAGATCTCGTTGCTCAGTCAACTATATTTGGTTGGATCTTATCAGGACCACTACAAGGATCTCCTCTTCAAAGTTATCACATTAATGTCCACTTTTCCATGGAAACCCGAGTTGAAGAAAGCCTGCGTCAATTTTGGGAATTAGAAGGGATACCAGCAGTGAACTTAATGACAAAAAAAGAAATTGAATGTGAGCATCATTTTAAGGAGACACATTCGAGAGACTTAAATGGAAAATATGTAGTTCAATTACCTTTTGATGATTCCCCCTCGAAATTAGGTGACTCTTATAACATAGCTCTCAATTCGTTGTGTAGAATAGAAAAAAGATTTACTCGTGATCCTCTGCTTGCTGAAAATTATCGTGATTTTCTAGGAAAGTATCAAGAGATGGGACTGATACATCTCGTGTCTTTATTCCGCACCACCCTGTCGTTCGCGAAAGTAGCCAAACAACGAAAGTTAGAGTCGTATTTAATGCTTCGAGTCCAACGTCCAACAAAATCTCGATTAATGACATTTTACACATCGGTCCAAAATTACAAACAGATATTTTCTCCATCATTTTACGATGGCGTCAATTTGAATTCGTGTTGTGTGCTGATATTGCTAATATGTTTCGCCAGATTCTCATCGATCTTGCCCATCGAAATTATCAATGTATTTTGTGGTGAGAAGCTCCTGAGGGTCCGATCCAGGTGTTTGAATTAAATACTGTTACCTACGGAATGGCGTCTTCGCCATATCTTGCCATTCGCGTAATGAGACAGTTGGCACATGACGAAAAGGACAATTTTCCTTTCGCTGTTTCCGTGCTTTTGGAGCAAACCTACGTTGATGACGTTTTTCTTGGAGGATCGGATAAAACCTCCACACTCAAGGTGGGAGATCAAGTCATTAATATGACAAATGCTGGGGGATTCCCATTACGGAAATGGTTTAGTAATTCTCCTGATTTACTAGACGGATTGGATTCTGCTGATCATGGTTTAGCAATTGAGATCCCTATTGACGATTCTTCAGGTTTCAAAGTCCTCGGAATTTTTTGGAAACTGTCAGATGATGCATTTCACTTCAAAACTTGTGAAATTTCTGAAGAACCTGCAACAAAAAGATCAATACTCTCGGCTACGGCCAAAATATTCGACCCAATGGGTTGGATTTCGCCTGTGACAATTATTGCAAAAATTCTTTTGCAAAAACTCTGGCTTCGAAAGCTAGACTGGGACGATTCTCTTTCCTTGGACTTGCTTAAAGATTGGGATCAATTTCGATCTTCATTGTCGGCCTTGTCAAATCTTTCAGCATCCCACGACTCGAATTATGTGCCGCAAGCCTTTTGTCTAAATTAATTCATTTTGTTATTGATTCTCTCGGTTTAATGAATTCTCAAGTTTTTTGCTGGACAGACTCTACAATTGTTCCCAGTTGGCTTCAGAAGCAACCAACTTCCTGGACTACTTTCGTTGCAAATCGTGTGTCACGTATTTTAACGGAGTTGCCTGCAGCTACGTGGAATCATGTTTCCTTCCAAGCAAAATCCCGCGGATTGTGCCTCACGTGGCCTCTCAGCGGAGAATTTGTCAACCTTTTCCCTTTGGTAAGAGGGTCCCACTTGGCTGCGAGATTCACCGGAGACATGGCCTCGACGAAATTGTGGTCTGGAAACTACCGAAGAGTCTCGTATAGTTTCTCATCTGATCAACAATAACCTCGAACCTGATTGGCAATCACAACTGATGTCTCACTATTCATCTTGGGCACATTTATTGCGTGTGACTGCTCACATTTTACGAGCTATTCAAGCCTTTAAACGCCAAATTTTGTTTTCGAATCAAGTGACGGCTACCGAAATCAACAATGCCGCTTTATTTTGGGTTAAATACATTCAAGAAAATTCTTTTGCTCACGAAATTCAGTGTCTTAAGGAAGGAAAACCAATTCCTTCAAGTTCTCGCATACAAAAGTTCTCACCCTTTCTCGATGACAATGGTATCCTTAGATTGGGCGGACGACTACGCCAGTCCAAGTTATTGACTTACCAAAACCCACCAGCTATTCTACCTAATCATCCGATTTCCTTTTTAATTTTGACACAATTGCACAAAAATTTATTACACGGAGGAGTTCAGTTGACTCTTTATATGGCTCGCACTCAATATTGGATTATTGGTGCGCGAAATCTCATTAAAGGAATTATCAGGAAATGTGTCACTTGCGTGAGAGACAAGGCGCGTGTTGAAAACCAACTTATGGGAGATTTACCTAGTGCTAGAATATCTCCTTCTCGTCCTTTCTCTCATACCGGAATTGATTACGCGGGTCCATTTTTGGTCCGCTCTAGTTCGGGTCGCGGAGCCAAGTCACATAAAGCTTGGATCGCTGTTTTTGTTTGTTTTTCTGTTAAAGCCATACATTTGGAGCTTGTTGACGATTATACGTCAGCTGCTTTTCTCGCAGCTTTGAGACGCTTTACCTCACGTCGGGGTTTGTCAACAGATATTTATAGTGACAATGGCACAAATTTTCGCGGTGCTCATCGCGAATTGTCACATACATTTAAGCTCATTATGAAAGATCCGACGATTGCTTCTCACATGGCCTCAGACGGAATCACGTGTCACTTCATGCCTCCGTCTGCGCCGCATTTTGGAGGTCTGTGGGAAGCTGGCGTAAAAAATGTAAAATTTCATTTGCGTAGATTATTGTCAAACGCTACTCCGACTTCCGAAGAATTAACGACTTTACTTTGTCAAATCGAATGCTGCTTAAATTCTCGATCTTGAACCTGATTCTTTTCTCCCTTTCATCGTCGCGTTAAAGTGAGACACATTCTTTTTTTTCTATTTATCCACGTTCTGTTTTCTGAGTGTTTATCATGAAAGCACGTTCAGAGGATAATTTGAAATTTAGGAACGATCTTTTTTATCGACACATGGAAAGTTTAAGTATACGTTCTATAGGAGAATAGGAAAACACTTTTTCTTTTAAAGTATTATTTTATCATTATTATTTCACAGAATTTCTATTTCATCGTTTTTTCACATTATAAAATTATTACTTAACCAAATATTCATTTAACAGAATTTCCATTTCATCGATTTTTTATGTGTCAGAATTTTCATCTTTTTGAATGTTCATTAAACAGAATATTCATTTAAATGAATTTTTATTAGGTAGAATTTTAATAGGAAGAATTTACTTTTAGCGTATGTTTTATTTCTTATAATTATAATTTAGCAGAATTTTAATTTAATCAATTTTTAGCATTGCAGAACTTTTATTTAGTCGAAATTTTATTTAAAGAATTTCTATTTGATCGAATTTGCATTTGTCCGAATTTTTATTAACTCGAATTTCTATTAAACAGAATATTTATTTAGACGAATGTTTGTAAGACAGAATTTCCATTTCACCGAATTTTTATTTGTTTGAATTCTTATTTGAACGTATTGTCATTTGAAAAAATTCTTAAAGGTTTTATGAAGTTTCTGAAAAGTTCCATGAAGTTTTTAGGAAGTTTCATGAAAACTCTGAAAAGTTCTATGAACAGAAAGTTCCATGAAGTTTCTAGAAATTTCCGTGAATATTTTAGAAGTTTTCATGAAGTTACTATAAAGTTCCATGCACATTGTAGAAGGTTTTATGAAATTTCTAAAAGGCTTCATAAAACGTTCTAGAAAGTTTCATAAAGACTCTACAAGGTTTCATGAATGAAAAGTTCCATGAATTGTCTAGAAAGTTCTGTAAAGATTCTAGAAGGTTTCATTAAGTTTCTATGAAGTTCCATGAAGGCATTAAAAAGTTTCATTAAATTTTTTTTTAATTCCACGACGTTTCTAGAAAATTCCACAAAAATTCTAGAAGGCTTCATGAAGTTTCTACGAAGTTTCATTAAGTTTCTAGAAAGTTTTATGAAAACTCTAAAAAGTTTCATTAAGTTTCTTGAAAATTCTAGAATGTTTCTAGAAAGTTCAGTTAAGTTTTAAGAAAGTTTCATAAAGACTCTATATGGTTTCATGAATAAACCCTAAAAAGTTTTATGAGGTTTCTAGAAGGTTCCATAAAGTATATAGATAATTCCATGAAGATAGTACAAGGTATTGTGAATATAATGTTCCACAAAGTTTCTCAAAAATTTCAAGAAATTTCTAGAAAATTCTACGGAATTTCTATAAGTTTTTATAAATTTACTAGAACGTTCTATGAAGATTCTAAAATTTTTCATTAAGTTTCTAGACAGTTTCATTAAGTTTCTAGATGGTTCTATGTCCTTTCTAGAAAATGAACTTTGACTAATTTTCAATCATAACACATTTTGACATTTGCAATATGAATATTCTTTACTTATTTCTGGTCAAGCACGAAATACCAACTTAAAAGGCGCGCGCTTGCGCGCGAAGTCTACGTCTAGTTGATCAACTAAACGAAGATCCAGAGAGTTGCGAAGCATTAACTCCTGGACATTTTTTAATCGGATCTGCGTTAAAAACTGTACCTGCGATGTCTGTTCTGGATCTACCTGAGAACCACTTGTCGCGTTGGCAGTTTTATCAACGTGTCTTAGAACAGTTTTGGCGCTCATGGTCCAGAGATTATTTACAGTCACTGCAACAGCGAACAAAGTGGTTGTCTAAGCGAGTTAATTTGAAAATTAACGATGTTGTTTTACTACGAAATCCTAATCTCCCTCCCGCTAAATGGGAATTAGGACGTGTCAATAAATGTATTCCCGGTCAAGACGGTCACGTTAGAGTAGTTCAAGTAAAGACGAGTGCGTCTGAATTTACTCGTCCAATCACACAATTAATTCGATTACCGTGCAACTATTCATAATATTCGTAACCTAATACGTATCCTTGTAATTTCGACAATTAGTTTTAAGTTCGTACCTTTTGTTCTATTGTGACCATTGCAATCTTAAAAATAAGCTCGCAAGGTGGGCGGTATGTTTACGATTTCATCGCATTTAATTTACTTTTATTTTAAATTTTATTTCGCGGTTTTTTTTAAATCAAGGATGATTCCTTAGTTTGCCCGCAGAGGGACCACTTGTGTGCGTCGTATGCAGTGGTATCTGCACATAATATATATTCTGATTGTCTTTCGTACGCATCATGTAGAGCCGCTCTGTAAAAATCGCTTTACCTGTTTTATCTCAAATAAGTTAATAAATTCAGTGTTAATTTTACTTTAACTATCTTATTCTCCTTTTTCACAAGTCTTTTATGTTAAACCGCTTAAATTCATAACAATGGTACCCAAAGTATGCATTTACTTCTTGAATAAGCAAATTGTTTATAGACTGCTACCACTTTCCATGAAACAAATTTTCTTAATACGTTAAATTCATTTCACCCTGTTTAAAACCCTAATCAATAGCCAGTTACTGAAATTCTGACTGAAGCAAAAGAAAAATTGATGGTACTTAAAGTATGCATTTACTTGTTGAATAAGCAAATTGTTTATAGACTGCTACCACTTTCAGTTACAGAAATCCTAATAATTTTCTTATCATATTCATTTCACTTTGTTTAATATTCTAATCAATAGCCAGTTACTGAAATTCTGACAGAAGGAAAAGAAACAGTGATGGTACCCAAAGTATGCATTTAATTGTTGACATATATAAATTGTTTATATTCGGCTACTACTTCTAGTAACAAAAATTCTAATAATCTTCTGACCAAAATTATTTTACCCTGTTAAATTCCCTAATCAATAGCCAGTTACTGAAATTCTGACAGAAGGAAAAGAAACATTGATGGTACACAAAGTATGCATTTACTTCTTGAATAAACAAATTGTTTATAGACTGCTACCACTTTCCATGAGACAAATTTTCTTAATACGTTATATTCCTTCTCATTATTACTTACTGTTAATTAATTTAATAATCGCTAGTTACCAAAATTCTGATAGAAGGAAATGATACATGATGGTACTCAAAGTATGCATTTAATTGTTGATATATGTAAATTGTTTATATACGGTTACTACTTTCAGTTATAGAAATTCTAATAATTTTCTTATCATATTCATTTCACCCTGTTTAATATTCTAATCAATAGCCAATTAGTGAAATTCTGACAGAAGGAAAAAAAACATTGATGGTACCCAAAGTATGCATGTACGTTTTGAATAAGCAAATTGTTTATAGACTGCTACCACTTTCCATAATACAAATTCTCTTAATACGTTAAATTC
Source organism: Leptopilina boulardi (assembly GCF_019393585.1). Classification (NCBI taxonomy): domain Eukaryota; kingdom Metazoa; phylum Arthropoda; class Insecta; order Hymenoptera; family Figitidae; genus Leptopilina; species Leptopilina boulardi. The sequence continues at coordinate 457,148 of NW_026137768.1, forward strand.
ATTTCACCCTCTTTAAAACCCTAATCAATAGCCAGTTACTGAAATTCTGACAAAAGCAAAATAAAAATTGATGGTACTTAAAGTATGCATTTACTTGTTGAATAAGCAAATTGTTTATAGACTGCTACCACTTTCTATGAGAAAATTTTTCTAAATACGTTATAATCCTCCTCATTATTACTTACTGTTAATTAATTCAATAATCGCTAGTTACCAAAATTCTGATAGAAGGAAATGAAACATTATGGTACTCAAAGTATGCATTTAATGGTTGACTTATAAAAATTGTTTATTTTCGGTTACTACTTGCAGTAACAATAATTTTAATAATTTTTTTACCATACTCATTTCACACTGTTTAATACCCTAATCAATCGCTGGATACTGAAATTCTGACAGAAGCAAAAGAAACATTGATGGTACCTAAAGTATGCATTTAATTGTTAATTTATATAAATTGTTTATATTCAGCTACTACTTTTAGTAACAAAAATTCTAATATTCTTCTGACCATAATCATTTTCCCCCGTTAAATTCCCTAATCAATCGCTAGTTAATAAAATTCTGACAGAAGCAAAAAAAAACATTGATGGTACTCAAAGTATGCACTTAATTGTTGACATATGTAAATTGTTTATATACGGCTACTACTTCTAGTAACAAAAATTCTAATAATCTTCTGACCAAAATCATTTTACCTTGTTAAATTCCCTAATCAATAGCCAGTTACTGAAATTCTGTCAGAAGGAAAAGAAACATTGATAGTACTCAAAGTATGCACTTAATTGTTGACATATGTAAATTGTTTATATACGGTTACTACATTCAGTTACAGATATTCTAATAATTTTCTTATCATATTCATTTCACCCTGTTTAAACCCCTAATCAATAGCCAGTTACTGAAATTCTGACAGAAGCAAAATAAAAATTGATGGTACTTAAAGTATGCATTTACTTGTTGAATAAGCAAATTGTTTATAGACTGCTACCACTTTCTATGAGAAAATTTTTCTTAATACGTTATAATCCTCCTCATTATTACTTACTGTTAATTAATTCAATAATCGCTAGTTACCAAAATTCTGATAGAAGGAAATGAAACATTATGGTACTCAAAGTATGCATTTAATGGTTGACTTATAAAAATTGTTTATTTTCGGTTACTACTTGCAGTAACAATAATTTTAATAATTTTTTTACCATACTCATTTCACACTGTTTAATACCCAAATCAATCGCTAGTTAATAAAATTCTGATAGAAGCAAAAGAACCATTGATGGTACCCAAAGTATGCATTTACTTGTTGAAGAAGGAAATTGTTTATAGACTGCTACCACTTTCCATGAGAAAAATTTTCTTAATTCGTTATAATCCTTCTCATTATTACTTACTGTTAATTAATTTAATAATCACTAGTTACCAAAATTCTGATAGAAGGAAAAGATACATGATGGTTCCCAAAGTATGCATGTACGTTTTGAATAAGCAAATTGTTTATAGACTGCTACCACTTTCCATAATACAAATTTTCTTAATACGTTAAATTCATTTCACCCTCTTTAAAACCCTAATCAATAGCCAGTTACTGAAATTCTGGCAGAAGCAAAAGAAACATTGATGGTACCTAAGTATGCATTTAATTGTTGACTTATATAAATTGTTTATATTCAGCTACTACTTTTAGTAACAAAAATTCTAATATTCTTCTGAACATAATCATTTTAACCTATTAAATTCCCTAATCAATCGCTATTTAATAAAATTCTGATAGAAGCAAAAGAAACATTGATGGTACTGAAAGTATGCATTTAATTGTTGACATATGTAAATTGTTTATATACGGTTACTACTTTCAGTAACAAAAATTCTAATAATTTTCTTACCATACTCATTTCACCCAGTTTAATACCCAGATATATCGCTAGTTACTGAAATTCTGACAGTATCAAAAGAAACATTGATGGTACCTAAAGTATGCATTTAATTGATGACATATAAATTGTTTATATTCAGCTACTACTTTTAGTAACAAAAATTCTAATAATCTTCTGACCATAATCATTTTACCCTGTTATATTCCCTAATCAATCCCTAGTTTCTAAAACTCTGATAGAAGCAAAAGAAACATTGATGGTAACCAAATTATGCATTTACTTCTTGAATTAGCAAATTGTTTATAGACGGCTACCACTTTCCATAAGACAAAATTTTCTTAATACGTTATATTCCTTTTTATTTTTACATGCTGTTGATTAATTGAATATTCGCTAGATACCAAAATTCTGATAAAAGGAAATAACACATTATGGTAATCAAAGTATGCATTTAATGGTTGACTTATAAAAATTGTTTATCTTCGGTTACTACTTTCAGTAACAAAAATTCTAATAATTTTCTTATCATATTCATTTCACCCTGTTTAATACCTAAATCAATCGCTAGTTAATAACATTCTGATACAAGCAAAAGAAACATTGATGGTACCCAAAGTATGCATTTAATTGTTAATTTATATAAATTGTTTATATTCAGCTACAACTTTTAGTAACAAAAATTCTAATATTCTTCTGACCATAATCATTTTACCCTGTTAAATTCCCTAATCAATCGCTAGTTAATAAAATTCTGATAGAAGCAAAAGAAACATTGATGTTCCCCAAAGTATGCATTTAATTGTTCACATATGTAAATTGTTTATATACGGCTACTACTTCTAGTAACGAAAATTCTAATAATCTTCTGACCAAAATCATTTTATCTTGTAAAATTCCCTAATCAATAGCCAGTTACTGAAATTCTGTCAGAAGGAAAAGAAACATTAATGGTACCCAAAGTATGCATTTACTTGTTAAATAAGCAAATTGTTTATAGAATGCTACCACTTTCCATGAGAAAATTTTTTTAATACGTTATAATCCTTCTCATTATTACTTACTGTTAATTAATTTAATAATCGCTAGTTACCACAATTCTGATAGAAGGAAATGATACATGATGGTACTCAAAGTATGAATTTAATGGTTGACTTATAAAAATTGTTTATATTCGGTTACTACTTTCAGTAACAGAAATTCTAATAATTTTCCTATCATATTCATTTCACCCTGTTTAATACCCTAATCAATCGCTGGATACTGAAATTCTGACAGAAGCAAAAGAAACATTGATGGTAGGTACCTAAAGTATGCATTTAATTGTTAATTTATATAAATTGTTTATATTCAGCTACTACTTTTAGTAACAAAAATTCTAATATTCTTCTGACCATAATCATTTTCCCCCGTTAAATTCCCTAATCAATCGCTAGTTAATAAAATTCTGACAGAAGCAAAAGAAACATTGATGGTACTCAAAGTATGCACTTAATTGTTGACATATGTAAATTGTTTATATACGGCTACTACTTCTAGTAACAAATATTCTAATAATCTTCTGACCAAAATCATTTTCCCCTGTTAAATTGCCTAATCAATCGCTAGTTAATAAAAATCTGATAGAAGCAAAAGAAACATTGATTGTACCCAAAGTATGCATTTAATTGTTGTCTTATATAAATTGTTTATATTCAGCTACTACTTTTAGTAACAAAAATTCTAATAATCTTCTGACAATAATCATTTTCCCCCGTTAAATTCCCTAATCAATCGCTAGTTAATAAAATTCTGACAGAAGCAAAAAAAAACATTGATGGTACTCAAAGTATGCATTTAATGGTTGACTTATAAAAATTGTTTATTTTCGGTTACTACTTGCAGTAACAATAATTTTAATAATTTTTTTACCATACTCATTTCACACTGTTTAATACCCAAATCAATCGCTAGTTAATAAAATTCTGATAGAAGCAAAAGAACCATTGATGGTACCCAAAGTATGCATTTACTTGTTGAAGAAGGAAATTGTTTATAGACTGCTACCACTTTCCATGAGAAAAATTTTCTTAATACGTTATAATCCTTCTCATTATTACTTACTGTTAATTAATTTAATAATCACTAGTTACCAAAATTCTGATAGAAGGAAAAGATACATGATGGTTCCCAAAGTATGCATGTACGTTTTGAATAAGCAAATTGTTTATAGACTGCTACCACTTTCCATAATACAAATTTTCTTAATACGTTAAATTCATTTCACCCTCTTTAAAACCCTAATCAATAGCCAGTTACTGAAATTCTGGCAGAAGCAAAAGAAACATTGATGGTACCTAAGTATGCATTTAATTGTTGACTTATATAAATTGTTTATATTCAGCTACTACTTTTAGTAACAAAAATTCTAATATTCTTCTGAACATAATCATTTTAACCTATTAAATTCCCTAATCAATCGCTATTTAATAAAATTCTGATAGAAGCAAAAGAAACATTGATGGTACTGAAAGTATGCATTTAATTGTTGACATATGTAAATTGTTTATATACGGTTACTACTTTCAGTTACAGAAATTCTAATAATTTACTTATCATATTCATTTCACCCTGTTTAATATTCTAATCAATAGCCAGTTAGTGAAATTCTGACAGAAGAAAAACAAACATTGATGGTACCCAAAGTATGCATTTAATGGTTGACTTATAAAATTTGTTTATTTTTTGTTAATACTTTCAGTAACAAAAATTCTAATAATTTTCTTACCATACTCATTTCACCCAGTTTAATACCCAGATATATCGCTAGTTACTGAAATTCTGACAGTATCAAAAGAAACATTGATGGTACCTAAAGTATGCATTTAATTGATGACATATAAATTGTTTATATTCAGCTACTACTTTTAGTAACAAAAATTCTAATAATCTTCTGACCATAATCATTTTACCCTGTTATATTCCCTAATCAATCCCTAGTTTCTAAAACTCTGATAGAAGCAAAAGAAACATTGATGGTAACCAAATTATGCATTTACTTCTTGAATTAGCAAATTGTTTATAGACGGCTACCACTTTCCATAAGACAAAATTTTCTTAATACGTTATATTCCTTTTTATTTTTACATACTGTTGATTAATTGAATATTCGCTAGATACCAAAATTCTGATAGAAGGAAATAACACATTATGGTAATCAAAGTATGCATTTAATGGTTGACTTATAAAAATTGTTTATCTTCGGTTACTACTTTCAGTAACAAAAATTCTAATAATTTTCTTATCATATTCATTTCACCCTGTTTAATACCTAAATCAATCGCTAGTTAATAACATTCTGATAGAAGCAAAAGAAACATTGATGGTACCCAAAGTATGCATTTAATTGTTAATTTATATAAATTGTTTATATTCAGCTACAACTTTTAGTAACAAAAATTCTAATATTCTTCTGACCATAATCATTTTACCCTGTTAAATTCCCTAATCAATCGCTAGTTAATAAAATTCTGATAGAAGCAAAAGAAACATTGATGTTCCCCAAAGTATGCATTTAATTGTTGTCTTATATAAATTGTTTATATTAAGCTACTACTTTTAGTAACAAAAATTCTAATAATCTTCTGACAATAATCATTTTACCCTGTTAAATTCCCTAATCAATCGCTAGTTAATAAAATTCTGATAGAAGCAAAAGAAACATTGATGGTACTCAGAGTATGCACTTAATTGTTGACATATGTAAATTGTTTATAGACTGTTACCAGTTTCCATGAAACAAATTTTCTTAGTACGTTAAATTTATTTCACCCTGTTTAAAACCCTAATCAATTGCCAGTTACTGAAATTCTGACAGAAGCAAAAGAAACATTGATGGTACTCAAAATATGCACTTAATTGTTCACATATGTAAATTGTTTATATACGGCTACTACTTCTAGTAACGAAAATTCTAATAATCTTCTGACCAAAATCATTTTATCTTGTAAAATTCCCTAATCAATAGCCAGTTACTGAAATTCTGTCAGAAGGAAAAGAAACATTAATGGTACCCAAAGTATGCATTTACTTGTTAAATAAGCAAATTGTTTATAGAATGCTACCACTTTCCATGAGAAAATTTTTTTAATACGTTATATTCCTTCTCATTATTACTTACTGTTAATTAATTTAATAATCGCTAGTTACCACAATTCTGATAGAAGGAAATGATACATGATGGTACTCAAAGTATGAATTTAATGGTTGACTTATAAAAATTGTTTATATTCGGTTACTACTTTCAGTAACAGAAATTCTAATAATTTTCCTATCATATTCATTTCACCCTGTTTAATACCCTAATCAATCGCTGGATACTGAAATTCTGACAGAAGCAAAAGAAACATTGATGGTAGGTACCTAAAGTATGCATTTAATTGTTAATTTATATAAATTGTTTATATTCAGCTACTACTTTTAGTAACAAAAATTCTAATATTCTTCTGACCATAATCATTTTCCCCCGTTAAATTCCCTAATCAATCGCTAGTTAATAAAATTCTGACAGAAGCAAAAGAAACATTGATGGTACTCAAAGTATGCACTTAATTGTTGACATATGTAAATTGTTTATATACGGCTACTACTTCTAGTAACAAATATTCTAATAATCTTCTGACCAAAATCATTTTCCCCTGTTAAATTGCCTAATCAATCGCTAGTTAATAAAATTCTGATAGAAGCAAAAGAAACATTGATTGTACCCAAAGTATGCATTTAATTGTTGTCTTATATAAATTGTTTATATTCAGCTACTACTTTTAGTAACAAAAATTCTAATAATCTTCTGACAATAATCATTTTACCCTGTTAAAATCCCTAATCAATCGCTAGTTACTAAAATTCTGATAGAAGCAAAAGAAACTTTGATGGTACCCAAAGTATGCATTTACTTCTTAAATATGCAAACTGTTAATAGACTGTTACCACTTTCCATGAAACAAATTTTCTTAATACGTTAAATTCATTTTACCCTGTTTAAAACCCTAATCAATTGCCAGTTACTGAAATTCTGACAGAAGCAAAAGAAACATTGATGGTACTCAAAGTATGCACTTAATTGTTGACATATGTAAATTGTTTATATACGGTTACTACATTCAGTTACAGATATTCTAATAATTTTCTTATCATATTCATTTCACCCTATTTAATATTCTAAACAATAGCCAGTTACTGAAATTCTGACAGAAGGAAAAGAAACATTGATGGTACCCAAAGTATGCATTTACTTGTTAAATAAGCAAATTGTTTATAAAATGCTACCACTTTCCATGAGAAAATTTTTTTAATACGTTATAATCCTTCTCATTATTACTTACTGTTAATTAATTTAATAATCGCTAGTTACCACAATTCTGATAGAAGGAAATGATACATGATGGTACTCAAAGTATGAATTTAATGGTTGACTTATAAAAATTGTTTATATTCGGTTACTACTTTCAGTAACAAAAATTCTAATAATTTTCTTATCATATTCATTTCACCCTGTTTAAAACCCTAATCAATAGCCAGTTACTGAAATTCTGACAGAAGCAAAATAAAAATTGATGGTACCCAAAGTATGCATGTACGTTTTGAATAAGCAAATTGTTTATAGACTGCTACCACTTTCCATAATACAAATTTTCTTAATACGTTAAATTCATTTCACCCTCTTTAAAACCCTAATCAATAGCCAGTTACTGAAATTCTGGCAGAAGCAAAAGAAACATTGATGGTACCTAAGTATGCATTTAATTGTTGACTTATATAAATTGTTTATATTCAGCTACTACTTTTAGTAACAAAAATTCTAATATTCTTCTGAACATAATCATTTTAACCTATTAAATTCCCTAATCAATCGCTATTTAATAAAATTCTGATAGAAGCAAAAGAAACATTGATGGTACTGAAAGTATGCATTTAATTGTTGACATATGTAAATTGTTTATATACGGTTACTACTTTCAGTTACAGAAATTCTAATAATTTACTTATCATATTCATTTCACCCTGTTTAATATTCTAATCAATAGCCAGTTAGTGAAATTCTGACAGAAGAAAAACAAACATTGATGGTACCCAAAGTATGCATTTACATGTTAAATAAGCAAATTGTTTATAGAATGCCACCACTTTCCATGAGAAAAATTTTTTTAATACGTTATAATCCTTCTCATTATTACTTACTGTTAATTAATTTAATAATCGCTAGTTACGACAATTCTGATAGAAGAAATGAAACATTATGGGTCTCAAAGTATGCATCTACTTGTTAAATAACCGAATTGTTTATAGACTGCTACCACTTTCCATGAAACAAATTTTCTTAATACGTTATAATCCTTCTCTTTATTAGTTACTGTTAATTAATTTAATAATCGCTAGTTACCACAATTCTGATAGAAGGAAATGAAACATTATGGTACGCAAAGTATGCATTTAATGGTTGACTTATAAAAATTGTTTATATTCGGTTACTACTTTCAGTAACAGAAATTCTAATAACTTTCCTATCATATTCATTTCACCCTGTTTAATACCCTAATCAATCGCTAGTTACTGAAATTCTGACAGAAGCAAAACAAACATTGATGGTACCCAAAGTATGCATTTAATTGTTGTCTTATATAAATTGTTTATATTGAGCTACTACTTTTAGTAACAAAAATTCTAAAAATCTTCTGACAATAATCATTTTACATTGTTAAAATCCCTAATCAATCGCTAGTTACTAAAATTCTGATAGAAGCAAAAGAAACATTGATGGTACACAGAGTAAGCATTTACTTCTTAAATATGCAAACTGTTAATAGACTGTTACCACTTTCTATGATACAAATTTTCTTAATACGTTAAATTCATTTCACCCTGTTTAAAACCCTAATCAATTGCCAGTTACTGAAATTCTGATAGAAGCAAAAGAAACATTGATGGTACTCAAAGTATGCACTTAATTGTTGACATATGTAAATTGTTTATCTACGGCTACTACTTTTAGTAACAAAAAATCTAATAATCTTCTGACCAAAATCATTTTACCTTGTTAAATTCCCTAATCAATAGCCAGTTACTGAAATTCTGACAGAAGGAAAAGAAACATTGATGGTACCCAAAGTATGCATTTACTTGTTAAAAAAGCAAATTGTTTATAGAATGCTACCACTTTCCATGAGAAAATTTTCTTAATACGTTATAATCCTTCTCTTTATTAGTTACTGTTAATTAATTTAATAATCGCTAGTTACCACAATTCTGATAGAAGGAAATGAAACATTATGGTACTCAAAGTATGAATTTAATGGTTGATTTATAAAAATTGTTTATATTCGGTTACTTCTTTCAGTAACAGAAATTCTAATAATTTTCCTATCATAATCATTTTCCCCTGTTAAATTCCCTAATCAGACCCTAGTTAATAAAATTCTGATAGAAGCAAATGAAACATTGATGGTACCCAAAGTATGCATTTAATTGTTGTCTTATATAAATTGTTTATATTGAGCTACTACTTTTAGTAACAAAAATTCTAATAATCTTCTGACAATAATCATTTTACCCTGTTAAATTCCCTAATCAATCGCTAGTTACTAAAATTCTGATAGAAGCAAAAGAAACATTGATGGTACCCAAAGTATGCATTTACTTCTTAAATATGCAAATTGTTAATAGACTGTTACCACTTTCCATGAAACAAATTTTCTTAATACGTTAAATTCATTTCACCCTGTTTAAAACCCTAATCAATTGCCAGTTAATAAAATTCTGATAGAAGCAAAAGAAACATTGATGGTACCCAAAGTATGCATTTACATGTTAAATAAGCAAATTGTTTATAGAATGCCACCACTTTCCATGAGAAAAATTTTTTTAATACGTTATAATCCTTCTCATTATTACTTACTGTTAATTAATTTAATAATCGCTAGTTACGACAATTCTGATAGAAGAAATGAAACATTATGGGTCTCAAAGTATGCATCTACTTGTTAAATAACCGAATTGTTTATAGACTGCTACCACTTTCCATGAAACAAATTTTCTTAATACGTTATAATCCTTCTCTTTATTAGTTACTGTTAATTAATTTAATAATCGCTAGTTACCACAATTCTGATAGAAGGAAATGAAACATTATGGTACGCAAAGTATGCATTTAATGGTTGACTTATAAAAATTGTTTATATTCGGTTACTACTTTCAGTAACAGAAATTCTAATAATTTTCCTATCATATTCATTTCACCCTGTTTAATACCCTAATCAATCGCTAGTTACTAAAATTCTGATAGAAGCAAAAGAAACATTGATGGTACCCAAAGTATGCATTTACTTCTTAAATATGCAAATTGTTAATAGACTGTTACCACTTTCCATCAAACAAATTTTCTTAATACGTTAAATTCAATTCACCCTGTTTAAAACCCTAATCAATTGCCAGTTAATAAAATTCTGATAGAAGCAAAAGAAACATTGATGGTACCCAAAGTATGCATTTAATTGTTGTCTTATATAAATTGTTTATATTCAGCTACTACTTTTAGTAACAAAAATTCTAATAATCTTCTGACAATAATCATTTTACCTTGTTAAAATCCCTAATCAATTGCTAGTTACTAAAATTCTGATAGAAGCAAAAGAAACATTGATGGTACACAGAGTAAGCATTTACTTCTTAAATATGCAAACTGTTAATAGACTGTTACCACTTTCCATGAAACAAATTTTCTTAATACGTTAAATTCATTTCACCCTGTTTAAAACCCTAATCAATTGCCAGTTACTGAAATTCTGATAGAAGCAAAAGAAACATTGATGGTACTCAAAGTATGCACTTAATTGTTGACATATGTAAATTGTTTATATACGGTTACTACTTTCAGTTACAGATATTCTAGAAATTTTCTTATCATATTCATTTCACCCTATTTAATATTCTAAACAATAGCCAGTTACTAAAATTCTGACAGAAGGAAAAGAAACATTGATGGTACCCAAAGTATGCATTTACTTCTTGATTAAGCAAATTGTTTATAGACTGCTACCACTTTCCATGAAACAAATTTGATTAATACGTTATAATCCTTCTCTTTATTACTTACTGCTAATTAATTTAATAATCGCTAGTTACCACAATTCTGATAGAAGGAATGAAACATTATGCTACTCAAAGTATGCATTTAATGGTTGACTTATAAAAATTGTTTATATTCGGTAACTACTTTCAGTAACAGAAATTTTAATAATTTTCCTATCATATTCATTTCACCCTGTTTAATACCCTAATCAATCGCTAGATACTGAAATTCTGGCAGAAGCAAAAGAAACATTGATGGTACTTAAAGTATGCATTTAATTGTTAATTTATATAAATTGTTTATATTCAGCTACTACTTTTAGTAACAAAGATTCTAATATTCTTCTGACCATAATCTTTTTCCCCTGTTAAATTCCCTAATCAATCGCTAGTTAATAAAATTCTGATAGAAGCAAAAGAAACATTGTTGGTACCCAAAGTATACATTTAATTGTTGTCTTATATAAATTGTTCATATTCAGCTACTACTTTTAGTAACAAAAATTCTAATAATCTTCTGACAATAATCATTTTACCTTGTTAAAATCCCTAATCAATCGCTAGTTACTAAAATTCTTATAGAAGCAAAAGAAACATTGATTGTACACTAAGTATGCATTTACTTCTTAAATATGCAAATTGTTTATAGACTGCTACCACTTTCCATGAAACAAATTTTCTTAATACGTTAAATTCATTTAACCCTGTTTGTAACCCTAATCAATAGCCAGCAAAAAAAACATTGATGGTACCCAAAGTATGCATTTACTTGTTAAATACGCAAATTGTTTATAGAATGCTACCACTTTCCATGAGAAAATTTTTTTTAATACGTTATAATCCTTCTCATTATTACTTACTGTTAATTAATTTAATAATCGCTAGTTACCACAATTCTGATAGAAGGAAATGATACATGATGATACCCAAAGTATGCATCTACTTGTTAAATAACCGAATTGTTTATAGACTGCTACCACTTTCCATGAAACTAATTTTCTTAATACGTTATAATCCTTCTCTTTATTAGTTACTGTTAATTAATTTAATAATCGCTAGTTACCACAATTCTGATACAAGCAAATGAAACATTGATGGTACCCAAAGTATGCATTTAATTGTTGTCTTATATAAATTGTTTATATTCAGCTACTACTTTTAGTAACAAAAATTCTAATAATCTTCTGACAATAATCATTTTACCTTGTTAAAATCCCTAATCAATCGCTAGTTACTAAAATTCTGATAGAAGCAAAAGAAACATTGATGGTACACAGAGTAAGCATTTACTTCTTAAATATGCAAACTGTTAATAGACTGTTACCACTTTCCATGATACAAATTTTCTTAATACGTTAAATTCATTTCACCCTGTTTAAAACCCTAATCAATTGCCAGTTACTGAAATTCTGATAGAAGCAAAAGAAACATTGATGGTACTCAAAGTATGCACTTAATTGTTGACATATGTAAATTGTTTATCTACGGCTACTACTTTTAGTAACAAAAAATCTAATAATCTTCTGACCAAAATCATTTTACCTTGTTAAATTCCCTAATCAATAGCCAGTTACTGAAATTCTGACAGAAGGAAAAGAAACATTGATGGTACCCAAAGTATGCATTTACTTGTTAAAAAAGCAAATTGTTTATAGAATGCTACCACTTTCCATGAGAAAATTTTCTTAATACGTTATAATCCTTCTCTTTATTAGTTACTGTTAATTAATTTAATAATCGCTAGTTACCACAATTCTGATAGAAGGAAATGAAACATTATGGTACTCAAAGTATGAATTTAATGGTTGATTTATAAAAATTGTTTATATTCGGTTACTTCTTTCAGTAACAGAAATTCTAATAATTTTCCTATCATAATCATTTTCCCCTGTTAAATTCCCTAATCAGACCCTAGTTAATAAAATTCTGATAGAAGCAAATGAAACATTGATGGTACCCAAAGTATGCATTTAATTGTTGTCTTATATAAATTGTTTATATTGAGCTACTACTTTTAGTAACAAAAATTCTAATAATCTTCTGACAATAATCATTTTACCCTGTTAAATTCCCTAATCAATCGCTAGTTACTAAAATTCTGATAGAAGCAAAAGAAACATTGATGGTACCCAAAGTATGCATTTACTTCTTAAATATGCAAATTGTTAATAGACTGTTACCACTTTCCATGAAACAAATTTTCTTAATACGTTAAATTCATTTCACCCTGTTTAAAACCCTAATCAATTGCCAGTTAATAAAATTCTGATAGAAGCAAAAGAAACATTGATGGTACCCAAAGTATGCATTTACATGTTAAATAAGCAAATTGTTTATAGAATGCCACCACTTTCCATGAGAAAAATTTTTTTAATACGTTATAATCCTTCTCATTATTACTTACTGTTAATTAATTTAATAATCGCTAGTTACGACAATTCTGATAGAAGAAATGAAACATTATGGGTCTCAAAGTATGCATCTACTTGTTAAATAACCGAATTGTTTATAGACTGCTACCACTTTCCATGAAACAAATTTTCTTAATACGTTATAATCCTTCTCTTTATTAGTTACTGTTAATTAATTTAATAATCGCTAGTTACCACAATTCTGATAGAAGGAAATGAAACATTATGGTACGCAAAGTATGCATTTAATGGTTGACTTATAAAAATTGTTTATATTCGGTTACTACTTTCAGTAACAGAAATTCTAATAATTTTCCTATCATATTCATTTCACCCTGTTTAATACCCTAATCAATCGCTAGTTACTAAAATTCTGATAGAAGCAAAAGAAACATTGATGGTACCCAAAGTATGCATTTACTTCTTAAATATGCAAATTGTTAATAGACTGTTACCACTTTCCATCAAACAAATTTTCTTAATACGTTAAATTCAATTCACCCTGTTTAAAACCCTAATCAATTGCCAGTTAATAAAATTCTGATAGAAGCAAAAGAAACATTGATGGTACCCAAAGTATGCATTTAATTGTTGTCTTATATAAATTGTTTATATTCAGCTACTACTTTTAGTAACAAAAATTCTAATAATCTTCTGACAATAATCATTTTACCTTGTTAAAATCCCTAATCAATTGCTAGTTACTAAAATTCTGATAGAAGCAAAAGAAACATTGATGGTACACAGAGTAAGCATTTACTTCTTAAATATGCAAACTGTTAATAGACTGTTACCACTTTCCATGAAACAAATTTTCTTAATACGTTAAATTCATTTCACCCTGTTTAAAACCCTAATCAATTGCCAGTTACTGAAATTCTGATAGAAGCAAAAGAAACATTGATGGTACTCAAAGTATGCACTTAATTGTTGACATATGTAAATTGTTTATATACGGTTACTACTTTCAGTTACAGATATTCTAGAAATTTTCTTATCATATTCATTTCACCCTATTTAATATTCTAAACAATAGCCAGTTACTAAAATTCTGACAGAAGGAAAAGAAACATTGATGGTACCCAAAGTATGCATTTACTTCTTGATTAAGCAAATTGTTTATAGACTGCTACCACTTTCCATGAAACAAATTTGATTAATACGTTATAATCCTTCTCTTTATTACTTACTGCTAATTAATTTAATAATCGCTAGTTACCACAATTCTGATAGAAGGAATGAAACATTATGCTACTCAAAGTATGCATTTAATGGTTGACTTATAAAAATTGTTTATATTCGGTAACTACTTTCAGTAACAGAAATTTTAATAATTTTCCTATCATATTCATTTCACCCTGTTTAATACCCTAATCAATCGCTAGATACTGAAATTCTGGCAGAAGCAAAAGAAACATTGATGGTACTTAAAGTATGCATTTAATTGTTAATTTATATAAATTGTTTATATTCAGCTACTACTTTTAGTAACAAAAATTCTAATATTCTTCTGACCATAATCTTTTTCCCCTGTTAAATTCCCTAATCAATCGCTAGTTAATAAAATTCTGATAGAAGCAAAAGAAACATTGTTGGTACCCAAAGTATACATTTAATTGTTGTCTTATATAAATTGTTCATATTCAGCTACTACTTTTAGTAACAAAAATTCTAATAATCTTCTGACAATAATCATTTTACCTTGTTAAAATCCCTAATCAATCGCTAGTTACTAAAATTCTTATAGAAGCAAAAGAAACATTGATTGTACACTAAGTATGCATTTACTTCTTAAATATGCAAATTGTTTATAGACTGCTACCACTTTCCATGAAACAAATTTTCTTAATACGTTAAATTCATTTAACCCTGTTTGTAACCCTAATCAATAGCCAGCAAAAAAAACATTGATGGTACCCAAAGTATGCATTTACTTGTTAAATACGCAAATTGTTTATAGAATGCTACCACTTTCCATGAGAAAATTTTTTTTAATACGTTATAATCCTTCTCATTATTACTTACTGTTAATTAATTTAATAATCGCTAGTTACCACAATTCTGATAGAAGGAAATGATACATGATGATACCCAAAGTATGCATCTACTTGTTAAATAACCGAATTGTTTATAGACTGCTACCACTTTCCATGAAACTAATTTTCTTAATACGTTATAATCCTTCTCTTTATTAGTTACTGTTAATTAATTTAATAATCGCTAGTTACCACAATTCTGATACAAGCAAATGAAACATTGATGGTACCCAAAGTATGCATTTAATTGTTGTCTTATATAAATTGTTTATATTCAGCTACTACTTTTAGTAACAAAAATTCTAATAATCTTCTGACAATAATCATTTTACCTTGTTAAAATCCCTAATCAATCGCTAGTTACTAAAATTCTGATAGAAGCAAAAAAAACATTGATGGTACACAAAGTAAGCATTTACTTCTTAAATATGCAAACTGTTAATAGACTGTTACCACTTTCCATGATACAAATTTTCTTAATACGTTAAATTCATTTCACCCTGTTTAAAACCCTAATCAATTGCCAGTTACTGAAATTCTGATAGAAGCAAAAGAAACATTGATGGTACTCAAAGTATGCACTTAATTGTTGACATATGTAAATTGTTTATCTACGGCTACTACTTTCTAGTAACAAAAAATCTAATAATCTTCTGACCAAAATCATTTTACCTTGTTAAATTCCCTAATCAATAGCCAGTTACTGAAATTCTGACAGAAGGAAAAGAAACATTGATGGTACCCAAAGTATGCATTTACTTGTTAAAAAAGCAAATTGTTTATAGAATGCTACCACTTTCCATGAGAAAATTTTCTTAATACGTTATAATCCTTCTCTTTATTAGTTACTGTTAATTAATTTAATAATCGCTAGTTACCACAATTCTGATAGAAGGAAATGAAACATTATGGTACTCAAAGTATGAATTTAATGGTTGATTTATAAAAATTGTTTATATTCGGTTACTTCTTTCAGTAACAGAAATTCTAATAATTTTCCTATCATAATCATTTTCCCCTGTTAAATTCCCTAATCAGACCCTAGTTAATAAAATTCTGATAGAAGCAAATGAAACATTGATGGTACCCAAAGTATGCATTTAATTGTTGTCTTATATAAATTGTTTATATTGAGCTACTACTTTTAGTAACAAAAATTCTAATAATCTTCTGACAATAATCATTTTACCCTGTTAAATTCCCTAATCAATCGCTAGTTACTAAAATTCTGATAGAAGCAAAAGAAACATTGATGGTACCCAAAGTATGCATTTACTTCTTAAATATGCAAATTGTTAATAGACTGTTACCACTTTCCATGAAACAAATTTTCTTAATACGTTAAATTCATTTCACCCTGTTTAAAACCCTAATCAATTGCCAGTTAATAAAATTCTGATAGAAGCAAAAGAAACATTGATGGTACCCAAAGTATGCATTTACATGTTAAATAAGCAAATTGTTTATAGAATGCCACCACTTTCCATGAGAAAAATTTTTTTAATACGTTATAATCCTTCTCATTATTACTTACTGTTAATTAATTTAATAATCGCTAGTTACGACAATTCTGATAGAAGAAATGAAACATTATGGGTCTCAAAGTATGCATCTACTTGTTAAATAACCGAATTGTTTATAGACTGCTACCACTTTCCATGAAACAAATTTTCTTAATACGTTATAATCCTTCTCTTTATTAGTTACTGTTAATTAATTTAATAATCGCTAGTTACCACAATTCTGATAGAAGGAAATGAAACATTATGGTACGCAAAGTATGCATTTAATGGTTGACTTATAAAAATTGTTTATATTCGGTTACTACTTTCAGTAACAGAAATTCTAATAATTTTCCTATCATATTCATTTCACCCTGTTTAATACCCTAATCAATCGCTAGTTACTGAAATTCTGACAGAAGCAAAACAAACATTGATGGTACCCAAAGTATGCATTTAATTGTTGTCTTATATAAATTGTTTATATTGAGCTACTACTTTTAGTAACAAAAATTCTAATAATCATCTGACAATAATCATTTTACCCTGTTAAATTCCCTAATCAATCGCTAGTTACTAAAATTCTGATAGAAGCAAAAGAAACATTGATGGTACCCAAAGTATGCATTTACTTCTTAAATATGCAAATTGTTAATAGACTGTTACCACTTTCCATGAAACAAATTTTCTTAATACGTTAAATTCATTTCACCCTGTTTAAAACCCTAATCAATTGCCAGTTACTGAAATTCTGATAGAAGCAAAAGAAACATTGATGGTACTCAAAGTATGCACTTAATTGTTGACATATGTAAATTGTTTATATACGGTTACTACTTTCAGTTACAGATATTCTAGAAATTTTCTTATCATATTCATTTCACCCTATTTAATATTCTAAACAATAGCCAGTTACTAAAATTCTGACAGAAGGAAAAGAAACATTGATGGTACCCAAAGTATGCATTTACTTGTTAAATACGCAAATTGTTTATAGAATGCTACCACTTTCCATGAGAAAATTTTTTTAATACGTTATAATCCTTCTCATTATTACTTACTGTTAATTAATTTAATAATCGCTAGTTACCACAATTCTGATAGAAGGAAATGATACATGATGATACCCAAAGTATGCATCTACTTGTTAAATAACCGAATTGTTTATAGACTGCTACCACTTTCCATGAAACTAATTTTCTTAATACGTTATAATCCTTCTCTTTATTAGTTACTGTTAATTAATTTAATAATCGCTAGTTACCACAATTCTGATACAAGCAAATGAAACATTGATGGTACCCAAAGTATGCATTTAATTGTTGTCTTATATAAATTGTTTATATTCAGCTACTACTTTTAGTAACAAAAATTCTAATAATCTTCTGACAATAATCATTTTACCTTGTTAAAATCCCTAATCAATCGCTAGTTACTAAAATTCTGATAGAAGCAAAAAAAACATTGATGGTACACAAAGTAAGCATTTACTTCTTAAATATGCAAACTGTTAATAGACTGTTACCACTTTACATGAAACAAATTTTCTTAATACGTTAAATTCATTTCACCCTGTTTAAAACCCTAATCAATTGCCAGTTACTGAAATTCTGATAGAAGCAAAAGAAACATTGATGGTACTCAAAGTATGCACTTAATTGTTGACATATGTAAATTGTTTATCTACGGCTACTACTTCTAGTAACAAAAAATCTAATAATCTTCTGACCAAAATCATTTTACCTTGTTAAATTCCCTAATCAATAGCCAGTTACTGAAATTCTGACAGAAGGAAAAGAAACATTGATGGTACCCAAAGTATGCATTTACTTGTTAAAAAAGCAAATTGTTTATAGAATGCTACCACTTTCCATGAGAAAATTTTCTTAATACGTTATAATCCTTCTCTTTATTAGTTACTGTTAATTAATTTAATAATCGCTAGTTACCACAATTCTGATAGAGGGAAATGAAACATTATGGTACTCAAAGTATGAATTTAATGGTTGATTTATAAAAATTGTTTATATTCGGTTACTTCTTTCAGTAACAGAAATTCTAATAATTTTCCTATCATAATCATTTTCCCCTGTTAAATTCCCTAATCAGACCCTAGTTAATAAAATTCTCATAGAAGCAAATGAAACATTGATGGTACCCAAAGTATGCATTTAATTGTTGTCTTATATAAATTGTTTATATTGAGCTACTACTTTTAGTAACAAAAATTCTAATAATCTTCTGACAATAATCATTTTACCCTGTTAAATTCCCTAATCAATCGCTAGTTACTAAAATTCTGATAGAAGCAAAAGAAACATTGATGGTACCCAAAGTATGCATTTACTTCTTAAATATGCAAATTGTTAATAGACTGTTACCACTTTCCATGAAACAAATTTTCTTAATACGTTAAATTCATTTCACCCTGTTTAAAACCCTAATCAATTGCCAGTTAATAAAATTCTGATAGAAGCAAAAGAAACATTGATGGTACCCAAAGTATGCATTTACATGTTAAATAAGCAAATTGTTTATAGAATGCCACCACTTTCCATGAGAAAAATTTTTTTAATACGTTATAATCCTTCTCATTATTACTTACTGTTAATTAATTTAATAATCGCTAGTTACGACAATTCTGATAGAAGAAATGAAACATTATGGGTCTCAAAGTATGCATCTACTTGTTAAATAACCGAATTGTTTATAGACTGCTACCACTTTCCATGAAACAAATTTTCTTAATACGTTATAATCCTTCTCTTTATTAGTTACTGTTAATTAATTTAATAATCGCTAGTTACCACAATTCTGATAGAAGGAAATGAAACATTATGGTACGCAAAGTATGCATTTAATGGTTGACTTATAAAAATTGTTTATATTCGGTTACTACTTTCAGTAACAGAAATTCTAATAATTTTCCTATCATATTCATTTCACCCTGTTTAATACCCTAATCAATCGCTAGTTACTGAAATTCTGACAGAAGCAAAACAAACATTGATGGTACCCAAAGTATGCATTTAATTGTTGTCTTATATAAATTGTTTATATTGAGCTACTACTTTTAGTAACAAAAATTCTAATAATCATCTGACAATAATCATTTTACCCTGTTAAATTCCCTAATCAATCGCTAGTTACTAAAATTCTGATAGAAGCAAAAGAAACATTGATGGTACCCAAAGTATGCATTTACTTCTTAAATATGCAAATTGTTAATAGACTGTTACCACTTTCCATGATACAAATTTTCTTAATACGTTAAATTCATTTCACCCTGTTTAAAACCCTAATCAATTGCAAGTTAATAAAATTCTGATAGAAGCAAAAGAAACATTGATGGTACCCAAAGTATGCATTTAATTGTTGTCTTATATAAATTGTTTATATTGAGCTACTACTTTTAGTAACAAAAATTCTAATAATCTTCTGACAATAATCATTTTACCTTGTTAAAATCCCTAATCAATCGCTAGTTACTAAAATTCTGATAGAAGCAAAAGAAACATTGATGGTACACAGAGTAAGCATTTACTTCTTAAATATGCAAACTGTTAATAGACTGTTACCACTTTCCATGATACAAATTTTCTTAATACGTTAAATTCATTTCACCCTGTTTAAAACCCTAATCAATTGCCAGTTACTGAAATTCTGATAGAAGCAAAAGAAACATTGATGGTACTCAAAGTATGCACTTAATTGTTGACATATGTAAATTGTTTATCTACGGCTACTACTTCTAGTAACAAAAAATCTAATAATCTTCTGACCAAAATCATTTTACCTTGTTAAATTCCCTAATCAATAGCCAGTTACTGAAATTCTGACAGAAGGAAAAGAAACATTGATGGTACCCAAAGTATGCATTTACTTGTTAAAAAAGCAAATTGTTTATAGAATGCTACCACTTTCCATGAGAAAATTTTCTTAATACGTTATAATCCTTCTCTTTATTAGTTACTGTTAATTAATTTAATAATCGCTAGTTACCACAATTCTGATAGAAGGAAATGAAACATTATGGTACTCAAAGTTTGAATTTAATGGTTGATTTATAAAAATTGTTTATATTCGGTTACTTCTTTCAGTAACAGAAATTCTAATAATTTTCCTATCATAATCATTTTCCCCTGTTAAATTCCCTAATCAGACCCTAGTTAATAAAATTCTGATAGAAGCAAATGAAACATTGATGGTACCCAAAGTATGCATTTAATTGTTGTCTTATATAAATTGTTTATATTGAGCTACTACTTTTAGTAACAAAAATTCTAATAATCTTCTGACAATAATCATTTTACCCTGTTAAATTCCCTAATCAATCGCTAGTTACTAAAATTCTGATAGAAGCAAAAGAAACATTGATGGTACCCAAAGTATGCATTTACTTCTTAAATATGCAAATTGTTAATAGACTGTTACCACTTTCCATGAAACAAATTTTCTTAATACGTTAAATTCATTTCACCCTGTTTAAAACCCTAATCAATTGCCAGTTAATAAAATTCTGATAGAAGCAAAAGAAACATTGATGGTACCCAAAGTATGCATTTACATGTTAAATAAGCAAATTGTTTATAGAATGCCACCACTTTCCATGAGAAAAATTTTTTTAATACGTTATAATCCTTCTCATTATTACTTACTGTTAATTAATTTAATAATCGCTAGTTACGACAATTCTGATAGAAGAAATGAAACATTATGGGTCTCAAAGTATGCATCTACTTGTTAAATAACCGAATTGTTTATAGACTGCTACCACTTTCCATGAAACAAATTTTCTTAATACGTTATAATCCTTCTCTTTATTAGTTACTGTTAATTAATTTAATAATCGCTAGTTACCACAATTCTGATAGAAGGAAATGAAACATTATGGTACGCAAAGTATGCATTTAATGGTTGACTTATAAAAATTGTTTATATTCGGTTACTACTTTCAGTAACAGAAATTCTAATAATTTTCCTATCATATTCATTTCACCCTGTTTAATACCCTAATCAAACGCTAGTTACTGAAATTCTGACAGAAGCAAAACAAACATTGATGGTACCCAAAGTATGCATTTAATTGTTGTCTTATATAAATTGTTTATATTGAGCTACTACTTTTAGTAACAAAAATTCTAATAATCATCTGACAATAATCATTTTACCCTGTTAAATTCCCTAATCAATCGCTAGTTACTAAAATTCTGATAGAAGCAAAAGAAACATTGATGGTACCCAAAGTATGCATTTACTTCTTAAATATGCAAATTGTTAATAGACTGTTACCACTTTCCATCAAACAAATTTTCTTAATACGTTAAATTCAATTCACCCTGTTTAAAACCCTAATCAATTGCCAGTTAATAAAATTCTGATAGAAGCAAAAGAAACATTGATGGTACCCAAAGTATGCATTTACATGTTAAATAAGCAAATTGTTTATAGAATGCCACCACTTTCCATGAGAAAAATTTTTTTAATACGTTATAATCCTTCTCATTATTACTTACTGTTAATTAATTTAATAATCGCTAGTTACGACAATTCTGATAGAAGAAATGAAACATTATGGGTCTCAAAGTATGCATCTACTTGTTAAATAACCGAATTGTTTATAGACTGCTACCACTTTCCATGAAACAAATTTTCTTAATACGTTATAATCCTTCTCTTTATTAGTTACTGTTAATTAATTTAATAATCGCTAGTTACCACAATTCTGATAGAAGGAAATGAAACATTATGGTACGCAAAGTATGCATTTAATGGTTGACTTATAAAAATTGTTTATATTCGGTTACTACTTTCAGTAACAGAAATTCTAATAATTTTCCTATCATATTCATTTCACCCTGTTTAATACCCTAATCAATCGCTAGTTACTGAAATTCTGACAGAAGCAAAACAAACATTGATGGTACCCAAAGTATGCATTTAATTGTTGTCTTATATAAATTGTTTATATTGAGCTACTACTTTTAGTAACAAAAATTCTAATAATCATCTGACAATAATCATTTTACCCTGTTAAATTCCCTAATCAATCGCTAGTTACTAAAATTCTGATAGAAGCAAAAGAAACATTGATGGTACCCAAAGTATGCATTTACTTCTTAAATATGCAAATTGTTAATAGACTGTTACCACTTTCCATCAAACAAATTTTCTTAATACGTTAAATTCAATTCACCCTGTTTAAAACCCTAATCAATTGCCAGTTAATAAAATTCTGATAGAAGCAAAAGAAACATTGATGGTACCCAAAGTATGCATTTAATTGTTGTCTTATATAAATTGTTTATATTCAGCTACTACTTTTAGTAACAAAAATTCTAATAATCTTCTGACAATAATCATTTTACCTTGTTAAAATCCCTAATCAATCGCTAGTTACTAAAATTCTGATAGTAGCAAAAGAAACATTGATGGTACACAGAGTAAGCATTTACTTCTTAAATATGCAAACTGTTAATAGACTGTTACCACTTTCCATGAAACAAATTTTTTTAATACGTTAAATTCATTTCACCCTGTTTAAAACCCTAATCAATTGCCAGTTACTGAAATTCTGATAGAAGCAAAAGAAACATTGATGGTACTCAAAGTATGCACTTAATTGTTGACATATGTAAATTGTTTATATACGGTTACTACTTTCAGTTACAGATATTCTAGAAATTTTCTTATCATATTCATTTCACCCTATTTAATATTCTAAACAATAGCCAGTTACTAAAATTCTGACAGAAGGAAAAGAAACATTGATGGTACCCAAAGTATGCATTTACTTCTTGATTAAGCAAATTGTTTATAGACTGCTACCACTTTCCATGAAACAAATTTTATTAATACGTTATAATCCTTCTCTTTATTACTTACTGCTAATTAATTTAATAATCGCTAGTTACCACAATTCTGATAGAAGGAATGAAACATTATGGTACTCAAAGTATGCATTTAATGGTTGACTTATAAAAATTGTTTATATTCGGTAACTACTTTCAGTAACAGAAATTTTAATAATTTTCCTATCATATTCATTTCACCCTGTTTAATACCCTAATCAATCGCTAGATTCTGAAATTCTGGCAGAAGCAAAAGAAACATTGATGGTACTTAAAGTATGCATTTAATTGTTAATTTATATAAATTGTTTATATTCAGCTACTACTTTTAGTAACAAAAATTCTAATATTCTTCTGACCATAATCTTTTTCCCCTGTTAAATTCCCTAATCAATCGCTAGTTAATAAAATTCTGATAGAAGCAAAAGAAACATTGTTGGTATTTAAAGTATGCATTTAATTGTTGTCTTATATAAATTGTTTATATTCAGCTACTACTTTTAGTAACAAAAATTCTAATAATCTTCTGACAATAATCATTTTACCTTGTTAAAATACCTAATCAATCGCTAGTTACTAAAATTCTTATAGAAGCAAAAGAAACATTGATTGTTCACTAAGTATGCATTTACTTCTTAAATATGCAAATTGTTTATAGACTGCTACCACTTTCCATGAAACAAATTTTCTTAATACGTTAAATTCATTTAACCCTGTTTGTAACCCTAATCAATAGCCAGCAAAAGAAACATTGATGTTACCCAAAGTATGCATTTACTTGTTAAATACGCAAATTGTTTATAGAATGCTACCACTTTCCATGAGAAAATTTTTTTTAATACGTTATAATCCTTCTCATTATTACTTACTGTTAATTAATTTAATAATCGCTAGTTACCACAATTCTGATAGAAGGAAATGATACATGATGGTACCCAAAGTATGCATCTACTTGTTAAATAACCGAATTGTTTATAGACTGCTACCACTTTCCATGAAACTAATTTTCTTAATACGTTATAATCCTTCTCTTTATTAGTTACTGTTAATTAATTTAATAATCGCTAGTTACCACAATTCTGATAGAAGCAAATGAAACATTGATGGTACCCAAAGTATGCATTTAATTGTTGTCTTATATAAATTGTTTATATTTAGCTACTACTTTTAGTAACAAAAATTCTAATAATCTTCTGACAATAATCATTTTACCCTGTTAAATTCCCTAATCAATCGCTAGTTACTGAAATTCTGGCAGAAGCAAAAGAAACATTGATGGTACCCAAAGTTTGCAATTACTTCTTGAATATGCAAATTGTTTATAGACTGTTACCAGTTTCCATGGAACAAATTTTCATAATACGTTAAATTCTTTTCACCCTGTTTAAAACCCTAATCAATTGCCAGGTACTGAAGTTCTGACAGAAGCAAAAGAAACATTCATGGTACCCAAAGTATGCATTTACTTCTTAAATATGCAAAATGTGTATAGACTGCTACCACTTTCCATGAAACAAATTTTCTTAATACGTTAAATTCATTTCACCCTGTTTAAAACCCTAATCAATTGCCAGTTACTGAAATTCTGACAGAAGCAAAAGAAACATTGATGTTACTCAAAGTATGCATTTAATTGTAGACTGAAGCAAATTGTTTATAGACTACTACCACTTTCCATTAGTAAAATTTCTGAATATCTCTGTACGTGTGTTCAATTTGAATTTTGTACTATTTGAGATTAGTTTAGATCGTCGCCTCGTGGTATCGCAAACGAAGCTGCATGAGAACTCGACTAAGTGTGGTAGTATTTCGATAAAGTTCACCAAGAAACCATTGTAATCATTTTTGTTTGATATAATTTCTTTTTATAGTAAATAAATTGTTTTAGTTTAGAATACGAGTTGAATTATTATCCTGTACATTTGTCCTTCGAGCCGGATCTGACAAGAGATGCGCAAAATCCAATTTGTCTAGAAATTCAAGAATATTTTATGAACGCATCAATTGTCTATTAGCGGCCATCTTTGTCTTTTGTTTTATTCGTTAACAGTGTAAAAGGAACAATTGGAAAAAAGTCAATCGAGTGTTATTTATTTAAACGTTGCAAAAGTGTTTCAAGTGTTGTGTACATTTCAATTTTATATCAATTACAATGAATATCGATAAGCTTTGGGGCAGGAGAGGATACGTGATAAGAAGGTTGACACGTATGTCTACTTTTGTCGAGGATGTAATGACCAAAAAGATTCGACCCGAGGACGAAGACATATTGTTGCGGCTAGATAAAGTCGACGCTTTTCAAGATTTCATGTAACATATTCGTGAGTGCAATGATAAGTATGAATTATTAAGCGAAGATGCAACTGAAGAAGACAAGTTCGAATCTCAATATGCAGAAGTGAAGGTTTTGCTAATGCGATGGCAAGAGTTGTTAAAGCCACGCCAAACAACAAGTGAAAACGTCAACACAGGTGCGAGTGCGTTAGAACGGATGCTTCAACAACGAGCAGAGATTCTTCTACAAATTTCAAATCAATCAACCAATGAGAGACTTTCAACCTCAAATTCAAGTTCTCAAGTAAGATTGCCCGTCATAAACTTACCTAATTTTGACGGCAAGATTGAGAATTGGAAGCGATTCTCGGACACTTTCAGAACATTAATTCACGAGAGCGAATTGCCAAATGTGCAAAAACACCAGTATCTGATCAGTGCCCTATCAGGAGTCGCAGCGAAAATAACGATTGAGATTTCCGTGACAAACTGTGAAGTCGCTTGGAAATTGTTAAACGATCGTTTTGACAACGACAAAACTATTTGCAAACGTCACATACAATGCTTGTTCGAGATACCACAGGTTGACGTCGAATCATCTACTGGGATTCAAAACTTGATAGATCACATACAAAACATACAAAAACATCTTAGAGTTTTGAAACGCATTAAACTCCCAACTGACAAGTGGGACGATCTATTGTTGTACATGATAGAAGAGAATATTGACAAACTAACAAGACGTCATTGGGAGGAATTTCTCGAGGGAAAGGAAGAAGTGTCTGTTGATATAATGATAGATTTCCTTCAACGACGATGTCAACTGTTGGACAGAAGAGCATCATCAAGTGGATTTATTACTTAAGACGCAGCGTCAAACTCCAAAGTCAAAATCAACAATTCGACAGAATCATCAAAAATACGCAAGGGAAATCAAGCCAACAGACCAGTCGCTTTTGTCTCAACATCTCAAGCGGGTGGAAGGTGCTACATGTGCAAGGGTCCACATTTCATCTATTCGTGCGAGGAATTTTTAAACCTTAGTGCCGAAAAAAGGATTCTTGAAGCCAAGCGACTCAAACTTTGTTTGAATTGCTTGACGAACGATCACTTCGTGAAGTCATGCAAATATAGCTCTTGCCGTGATTCTGGAGGTTGGCACAATACCTTGTGTCACACATCGGTCAACAAAAAACGGATTTATCAAAGGAACCCACGGTGAACAATGAAGTCAACCAGGCGAACATTCCAGCAGTTCATCATATCGTCAATTCAGGGATAGATAAGTATATTTTATTGTCTACCGCAATCGTCAATGTAAAACACGTAAACGGTTCCGTCCACCAATTACGCGTACTTTTAGACAGCGCAAGTGAGGCAAACATTACTATCTCAGCATGCAATAAAACGGGAACAAAGCTTTTAGAATTTGGTAAATCAATCTCGGGATTAAATAACATGTCATGCAAAATAACTCATAGTTGCGAAATAACGTTAAATTCTCGTGTTACAAATTGTCAATTAAATGTTCAATGCCTTGTGGTCCCAAAAATAACGAAAGATTTACCTAGTGCCCCTGTCGATACAAGAGCATTATCAGTTTCAAATTCAGTAAAATTAGCAGATCCAATTTTCTCTGACCCTGGTCACATTAATATGCTTCTTGGCGGAGAGTTTTTCGTATATTTGCTAGATGAAGGAAAAATTGAGCTTGGAACGAATTTGCCTATCTTGCAGAACACAAAACTAGGTTGGATCGTATCGGGTCCAGTTACGTCAAAAACTAATGGAAATCGATCGATGAATTCGTCAGTTGCTTCTGCCTTGACTTGTCTTCATGTTCGAAAGGATTCTGACAGGTGTTGATAGTTTACCCGAGGCGAAGTCGTTGATCAATGAACTCCAAAATTTGTTAATTAATGGAAAATTCGAGTTGCATAAATGGCGATCTAATAAAAAAGAATTAATTTCTTTTTTAAGTGAGTCCAGTGAGTCAACGATTTCGCGCACAATCGTCGACGATATTGGTGCTGTGAAGACTTTCGAAATTTGTGGTGCAGTCTTGTTGGTGAGATTGGTGACCAAGGTAAAAAATACTCCACGGATTAAAATTCATTCACTTAACGCTTGGACTGATTCAAGAATAGTTCTTGCGAGTTTCGAAAAGCTAAAAGACAATTCCTTATGGTGATCAGGACCTTCAATAATATCAGACTCTTCTAAATATTTGTCAATCATGCCCACAAACTTTAATCTTTCTGTACAAGACCTTGAAATAATCCGATCAGAATTTAAATCAGAACTACAAGTACTCATTGCTTTCAAAATTCCATCCTCTATCTTGATGAAGTCATTAATCATTTCTCTTCATTAACTAAAATCGAACGGGTAATAGCCTATTGCCTGAGACTTATATCAAACTTGCGTAAAGATTCGTCCAATCGAGCCTTTTCAGAGCTTTTAGTTGCTGAAATTTCTCAATCGAGACAGTGCATTCTGAAGAACATCTAGAACATTCATTTTTGCAAGGAGATTCAGAATCTGAAGTCCGAAGGTAAAATCAACATTAAGAGTCCATTATCGTGTTTAAAACCTTTTCTTGACGTTTCAGGATTGATCAGGTTGGGCGGCAGATTGAGCCACTCTTCCGTGAGAATATGATGTAAAGCACTCCATTGACCTACCGAGCAATAACAGAGTTAACCAGCTGTTGTTTAAAAGAGAGCATCATCAACTCGCGCATGCCGGTCCTCATGCACTGCTCTATTCAATTCGCGAAAAATTTTGGCCCATTCGTGGGAAAAATCTTGCACGATTAACTGTGAATAAGTGCACTCGTTGTTTTCGCAATAATCCTAAGCATCTTACTCAAATCATGGGTGACTTACCACCAGATAGAGTGAAGCCTCAGCGAGCATTTTCAGTTTCAGGGGTCGACTATGCTGGGCCTATAACCACACTCGTAAACAAGGGTCGAGGAAGGAAGACCAACAAGTCCTACATCGCCGTGTTTGATTGCTTTTCAACCAAGGCCATTCATCTGGAGGTTGTTGGCGACCTTACAGCTGAATAATTTATTGGCACTCTTCGGCGTTTCGTAGGGATACGTGGTTGTCCAACGTAATTGTGTAGCGACAATGCCACGAATTTTCAGGGAGCAAATAATGAGTTGCTGGAATTATACCAGTTGCTAGAAACTGAGTCTCATAATTCCATCAATGACTTTTGCAGCGTTCGGAAAATAGATTGGAGTTTCATTCCACCTTTAGCTCCACACATGGGAGGACTTTGGGAGGCGGGAGTGAAATCATGTAAATTCAATTTGAAACGAATGATCGGATTGACTCTTCTCACGTTCGAGGAATTATGCACCGTTCTGGAGCAAATCGAAGCTTGCATAAACTCACGACCTTTGTGTTCATTGCCTTCAACGCTATTTGATTTACAGCCTTTAACGCCAGCTCATTTCCTAATCGGGGAACCGCTCACCAACTTGCCTGATCCTGACATCAAGAAGTTCCCATGAATCAATTAAATCGGTGGCAGGTAAACCAGCGTATTACCCAAGATTTTTGAATTTGCTAGAAACAAGAATATCTCACTTCATTGCAACAGAGAATAAAATGGACCTGTGATACTGAGAATTTAAAAATCAACGACGTTGTTCTAATTTGTGACTCCAACTCGCCTCGTTTGGGAAAAATTGTAAAATCGCACCGCGGTGCAGACGGAAAGGTTAGGGTCGTAACTGTTAAAACGGCTGATAGTATTCTTAAGCGTCCAATTGTGAAATTGTGCAAATTGCCGGTCGAAATTGAAATTTTAAATTAATCAAGATTAATTGGTGGGCGACTGATGTACGTGTATTCAATTTAAATTTTGTACCATTTAATATTAGTTTAGATCGTCGCCTCGTTGTGGCGCAAACGAAGCTGCACGAGAACTCGACTACATGTGGTAGTATTTCGACAAAGTTCACCAAGAAACCATTGCAATCATTTTTGTTTGATATAATTTCTTTTTACAGTAAATAAATTGTTTTAGTTTAGAATACGAGTTCAATTACTATCCTGTACTACCTTATATTCTTACTCATTAAATAGTATTAATAACATTAACAATAGATGGTTACTTAAATTCTGAGAAAAATTTAAGACACATTAATTGTACTCAAAGTATGAATTTAATTTTCGACAAATGCAAATTATTTATATTCGGCTACTACTTTAAGATACAAAAATTCTGATAATCTACTGTCCATATTTATTTTACCCTCCTTAATACCCTAATCAATCGCCAGTTAATAAAATTCTGATAGAAGCAAAATAAACATTAATAGTACTCATAGTATGCGTTTACTTGTTAACTAATGCAAATTGTTTATAGACTGCTAGCTATAACAAACGCTAGTTACTAAAATTTTAATAGAAGCCATATTTATTTTACCATGAATAATTCGCTAATCAATTGCCAGTTACTGAAATTCTGACAGAAGCAAAAGAAACATTGATGGTACCCAAAGTATGCATTTACTTGTTGAATAATGCAAATTGTTTATAGACTTCTACCATTTTCTATAAAGCAAATTGTCTTAATACGTTATATTCTTACTCATTACATCCTGTTAATTACATTAACAACCGACGGTTACTAAAATTCCGATAGAAGCAAAAGAAACATTGATGGTACTCAAAGTATGCATTTAATGGTTGACTTATATATATTTTTTATATTCGGCTACTGCTTTTAATTACCAAAATTCTAAAAATCTCATGATCATATTCATTTTACCCTCATTAATTCTTTAATCAATCGCTACTTACTTAAATTATGGTAGAAACATAAGACACATTGAATGTTCTTAAAGTATGAATTTAATTTTTGGCACCTGAAAATGGTATAAATTAAGTTACTACTTTTAGTAACAAAAATTCTAAAAATCTCATGATCATATTTATTTAACTTTAATTAATTCCCTAATCAATCGCTAGTGAGCTACTCAACGTCAAGTGATCGTACCGATTTATGCTGTTTTGATAAATTTTTATAATATTGAAAATTTGGGTCCCTTTAAGGGGTAAAAAATGAAATCCTAAGTATTTTTAAAAAATTCAAAATATTTTCCAAAATATTGCACATTTAAATTTTTTGTAATTTTTTTTTGATTTATTATAACTGACGTAATTTTTAACCAATGGAAATGAATTTTTTTTAAATACTCGTATTTATCTGCTTTTTCATGAAAAAAAATTTTGAAAAAAAACTGAAAAAGTTTAATTTAAAAAAAAAAACAATTTTAATTGTTTAAATAATTCGAAAAGTATATCTTCGATATTTTTCATAAAATTCATGAATATTCTGTACAATGTCCTGAAAAATAAAAAACTTTGAAAAAGATAGTATGTCTTGTAGTTTCCAAGAAAAAATTTATTTAGTTTTTGTAGCACGTGAAGTCATTGTAAACTATATACTTATATGAGGCATTTCTTATGAGAATACGGTGTCATGTCTCGGATTTTTCTCAAAACTCGGTAAATTGTAGTGATAGTGGTGTCAAATAAGTGTACAAATTTTGAATTAAAAATTTTTAATATTATTCGAGATATTTACAACAATAAATTACAGCAATATTTTTTTGCTTTACTTGTCACTTTTTCTCTACTAAAAATAATGAGAAATGTTGAGAATGTTTTTTACGTAAAAGACCTTAACAATTTCTTTAAAAAATAAAATTTGTTTATAACTTTTAAACATGTTGTACCTCATTTTGAAGCGAGAAAAAAATCATGAATTTTGTTTAAGTGAAAATAAATCTATGGTTAAATTTTTGAAATAGCATTATTTTTTGTTTACGAGATATTAATTAATTAACTATCAAAAGTTAATAAAAAATAAAATAATTTACAAAGAACTAAAATTAGAATAATTTTAAAAATACCATCACAGAAAAAACATGGATTCAAAATGAGTAGCAACAAAAATAAGACTAGGTTTTTTCTGTGATTCCAATGCTTATCGAAATCCGCACCCAACGAGCCCTTTATGAACTATTTACTATTTTGGATAAACGGGTATTAAATTTATAATTAATAACATTTGAAGAAAAGGAGATAAATCGTCAATTCTTTTTTTATTTGAAAGATCATCTAATTCTGCGTCAAAAAAATCTGTCGAAATAGCATTTTTAACAATCTATATTATTAACAGGAGATTATATCTTCAAATTTAAATAATTTTTATTATTAATTATTAATTTAACGCCCGTTTATCCAAAATAGTAAATAGTTCATATAGGACTCGTTAGGTGCCGATTTCGATAAGCATTGGAATGGCATTTTTAAAATTATTCTAATTTTAGTTCTTTGTAAATTATTTTATTTTTTATTAACTTTTGATAGTTACACTACCGTCGGAAATTGTGCGAACTCTGCTTTTTCAACAACTATAAAACTGTTCAAATCTTCAAAAATATTAAAACTAAAATTTTTTCCTCTTTATTTTATTAAAGTTAATAAAATTCTGAAAGAAATGACACCTTGACAAAGAGAATATGTTAATTTTTCAATTAGATATCTAAGAAAAACCCAATTTTCAATGTTTTTACTATTCTTTTTATTTCTCTGGCAAAAATTAATATTTTTAAACGTTCCTAGGCTCATTGAAATCGTATTTTGTTATGCAATTCAAATTATATAAAACAATTCATGTACACATTCTTCCTCACATTCTTCCCTAGCGTATGCAAACCGTGAAAGTTGGCTCATAAAATGTCAAAAAATTGTGATTAATATTTATATGACAAAAAATGATCAGTAAATTGTATAAATCTTAAATTTACTTACATAAATCAGAGAAGTTTAGAATGATATATTTACTTGATTTTTAAACATTATATTTTATTGTAGAATTAAATTTAAATTTTTTGACATTTTATGAGCCAACTTTCACGGTTTGCATACGCTAGGGAAGAATGTGTACATGAATTGTTTTATATAATTTGAATTGAATAACAAAATACGATTTCAATTAGCCTAAGAACGTTTAAAAATATAAATTTTTGACAGAGAAATAAAAAAAATAGTAAAAACATTGAAAATTGGGTTTTTCTTAGATATCTAATTGAACAAGGATGGGGTCCTTTATGTTTATTTTATAAACATTATGCTTGCTCATTGTGTGAAGCGAAAAATTCGCTTCCTCGTGAAGGAAGCAATGAATTTGTCCAAACCAATTGATTGATTTAAAACATTTCGAGTTAAAAATATTTTAAATTAATTAAATTTTTTGAAAAATAAAGAAAATTTTAATTAATTTTGAGTGTAACATAAACTTTATATATACGAATCGATTCGTTTTAATGCAAGGAATACAATTATTTTATTCATCAACTTGAATTTTAAAAAAACACAAAATTTTTTAGCTGAAATATGAATTTTCGATTTTTCAATTTTTATTAATTCTCAAATTTTAAATCAAATCTATGCTTTATATATACCAACCAATTTGTTTCAATGCAGGGAATAAAATTATTTCATATATAAACATGAATTTAAATAAACACATTTTTTAGTTAAAATGAGAATTTTTGATTTTTTAACTTTCATTAATTCTTTAAATTTCAATCAAATCTATACTTTATATATATCAATCGATTCATCTTAACATAAGGAAGACGATTATATTATATATTAGCTTAAATTTTTCGATTAAAAAATTTTTTCAATTAAAAAAACTTTTTTGGAAAAAAGACGATAAAATTTTTTTTTGGGGGTATTTTTAAAAATCCTCTCGTCATTTTTGAGAGATTAATGTGTTAAATAAGCCTACCAAATTTTATCCAAATCTATTAAAACCTCTTAAAGATATCGTGTTCACAAAAACTATCCACACACACATACATACATCCGGACAATTGATCAGGATCTCATATAACATTTTTCTATATAGAGGAAAATTTGTTTTCACCATTTTTAAAAATTTTATAAACGAAAGGACTACATAGCTTCCTCCACGAGGAAGCAAAATTAACATATTCTCCTTGTCAAGGTGTCATTTCTTTCAGAATTTTATTAGCTTTGATAAAATAAAGAGGAAAAATTTTTAGTTTTAATATTTTTAAAGATTTGAACAGTTTTATAGTTGTTGAAAAAGCAGAGGTCGCACAATTTCCAACGGTCGTGTAATTAATAAATATCTCGTAAACAAAAAATAATGCTATTTCAAAAATTTAACCATAGATTTATTTTCACTTAAACAATATTCATGATTTTTTTCTCGCTTCAAAATGAGGGAAAACATGTTTAAAAGTTATAAACAATTTTATTTTTTTAAGAAATTGTTACGGTCTTTTGCTTAAAAAACATTCTTAACATTTCTCTCTATTTTTAGTAGGGAAAAAGTTATAAGTAAAGCAAAAATATATATCTCTAATTTGTTGTTGTTAATATCTCGAAAAATTTTAAATTCACAATTTGTTCACTTATTCAGCACCACCATCACTACAATTTACCGAATTTTGAGAAAAATCCGAGACCTGACCCCGTATTCTCATATGAAATGCCTCATATAAGTATATAGTTTACAATAACTTCACGCAGGGTCGCTGATTAAGAATATGATATCTAGTTATGCACTTCGAGCGAGTCTCGTCTCGAAAAACCGTGAATCATATGACTTTTCGAAAAGAAACATTTATACTTATAAAATATATTTGACGCAAACAGTAACAGACGCAAATAAGCTACTATTAATTCATGTATTTTTTATTTAATTTAAATAATTTCATTTCGTATTTTATACACTTACCAATATAGTGTGTTTTTTATCGTTTATAGCATACCTAATATTCATCCTACACTGCAAAAAAGTTGACGCATTGTGTTATTTTTTCGAGTCTTGGAGCGCGACTGAGCTTATTTCAAAAATAACAAAAAACAACATCTCAATATTTTTTGTCGTGAAAATACACATTTTTAGCTTTCAAAAAAAATAAATAAAAAAAAATAAAAAGGACCGAACTTAAAGAAAAATCAAAATAAAATTTGATTTTCAGAGCAATGGGTCTAATTTGAATTTTTTTCACCAATCGAAAGAGCACAAAAAAACATTTAGAAAACATATATGTCAAATTTTTTTTCTTCTTGCTGTTTAAAAGTTACAAGTCTTCAAAAATCCACTGTTTAAATTTTTCAAAAAAATTCAACCTCCTCCCTCCCCGACATTTTTTAAAAAAACCTAACAATAATTCGTGGGTAAATTACTCACCCCTGGGGCTAAACTTTGTGCAAGTGACAGCCCGATCCGATCTACTTTTTTCACTTAGTTCGCTACAGGAATTTTGCCTTATATATATCATGAGTACGGTATCTTCTTGTTATAAAAATCATTTCAATCATCTTTTGAATAACCTCAATGTAAAGTTTTACACATATATCAAAACACTTAAACATAAACCTATATAGAATAATTTCTTTCAAACTAAGTCACTATTACACTAGCTGGTAACTGAAACTCATATTGAATCATTAAGCAGCATGATGATACTGAAATATGCAATAAAACGATGACCTTCAAAAATTATTTATATTTCTGATAGAGTCATTAGATATGATGTAGGAACTCAAAATATGCATCAAAGTAATATGTTTTTATTTTAAATAATCGGCAAAGACATTTAGTGTCGAATTTTCTAAGTACCTAATATACTGCGCACGTATAATTAACAGATATTTTATTAGTACACAGGTATAGGTATAATTTTATTAAAGTTGGCAAACGTTTTCATAATTTATCATTTATGCTCATGTTTTTGTGATAATATTTATTTTGCGCATTATTATTTCTTAATTTCATTATGTGCGCATCTTCTTCAGATAATTTTCCATACTGCGCATGTATTGATAGCAGATATTTCTATTGCGCAAGTATAAATATCGTTTTATTAAAGTGCGCATTTTATTTCGTAGTTTATTACTTATGCGCATGTATTAAGGGCTAATATTTCTACTGCGCATAAACATTCTCTAATTTCATAATGTGCGCATCTTCTTTTGATAATTTTCCATACTGCGCATGTATTGACAGAAGATATTATTATTGAGCAGGTATCAGTAAAATTTTATTAAAGTGCGCATCCCTTTTCCTAATTTATTATTTATGCGCATGTATTAAGTGCTAAAATTTATACTGCGCATAAATATTTACTAATTTCCTAATGTGCGCATCTTCTTTTGATAATTTAACATACTGCGCATGTATTGATAGCAGATATTTCTATTGCGCAAGTATAACTATTGTTTTATTAAAGTGCGCATTTTATTTCGTAGTTTATTACTTATGCGCATGTATTAAGGGCTTATATTTCTACTGCGCATAAATATTCTCTAATTTCATAATGTGCGCATCTTCTTTTGATAATTTTTCATACTGCGCATGTATTGACAGAAGATATTATTATTGCGCAGGTATCAGTAAAATTTTATTAAAGTGCGCATCCGTTTTCCTAATTTATTATTTATGCGCATGTATTAAGTGCTAAAATTTATACTGCGCATAAATATTTACTAATTTCCTAATGTGCGCATTTTCTTTTGATAATTTAACATACTGCGCATGTATTGATAGCAGATATTTCTATTGCGAAAGTATAAGTATCGTTTTATTAAAGTGCGCATTTTATTTCGTAGTTTATTACTTATGCGCATGTATTAAAGGCTAATATTTCTACTGCGCATAAATATTCTCTAATTTCATAATGTGCGCATCTTTTTCCTATAATTTTCCATACTGCGCATGTATTGATAGCAGATATTTCTACTGCGCAAGTATAAGAATCTTGTACGCATGTATTAAGTGTTAATATTCCTACTGCGCATAAATATTCTCTAATTTCATAAAGTGCGCATCTTCTTCCGATAATTTTTCATACTGCGCATGTATTGACAGAAGATATTATTATTGCGCAGGTGTCAGTAAAATTTTATTAAATTGCGCATCCGTTTTCGTAATTTATTATTTATGCGCATTTATTGAGTGCTAAAATTTATACTGCGCATAAATATTATAAAATTTCCTAATATGGGCATCTTTTTCGGTAATTTTCTATACTGCGCATGTATTAATAACAGATAATTCTATTGCGCAGGTATAAGTATTATTTTGTTAAAGTGCGCATCCGGTTTTATAATTTATTATTTGTGCGCATGTATTAAGTGCTGATATTTCAGTTGCGCATAAATATTTCCCAATTTAATAATGTGCGCATCCATTTTTGTCAATTGTTATTGCTGCGCATTTGTTAATTGCAGATATTTCTATTGCGCATGTGTAAGTATCGTTGTTCCCGTAATGATGGCATCTATATATACTCTTATTTTTTCCAATGTATGTTTTGAGGACTCTCTATTGAAACCCAAAATTGCCCTGAAATCGACATCGACCCGCCATCTCTTAGTCATATAGAAACTTCAAGGTCCTGAAACTAGCTCGTATCTGTGAAATGTCCCCAAACCATGCCTTGCATCAAATGATTATTTGGGGACGTCCCCAAAAAAACAAAATGTCCCCGAAACATGCGTTCAATTACGAAAATGTCCTCGAATCATGCGTTCTACATATATATATATATATATATATATATATATATATATATATAATATATATATATATATATATATATATATATAATATATATATATATAAAAAAACAATTTCATTTGTAATATTTTAAATAAATTTTATTATGTTTTCTTTAGATTTATCAAGTGATTCTTCAAATTCATCGGATGATACTGAAAACGATTTGGGCAACATGCAAATTCCATGTTATAATGCTCCCATTGAAATAGAACAACTACGTCAGTTTGGTCAAAAAATAAACCAAAAGGATTTGGATGATTTGCTTGGAATTTTAAGACGAAAATTACTTCCTACGTTGCCGAAATCAGCAAAAACTTTTTTACGAACAGTTGATGCACAATATAATATAATCGAAATGGATGATGCTAATGGCAAAACTGGTCAATTTGTTTACTTTGGAATAAAACAAGGATTAGAAGCTTGCGTTAATCCCGATTTGCATAAAGATGGAAAAATTCGCTTACAGATCAATGTGGATGGATTACCTTTGAGCAAATCAAGCAACAATCAATTTTGGCCCTTGACAGCGAAGGTTTTTTACGAGCCTGATATATACAAAGTATTTGCGATTGCAATATACTTTGGTTCATCAAAACCCAAAAATGCTGATGATTATTTAGAAGAATTTATTGCAGAAATAAATGAATTACTCGAGAATGGAATAATCATTCGTGGTATAAATTTAAAACTAGAATTGATGTGTTTTATATGTGACACACCGGCTAGAGCTTTTTTAAAAAATACTCTAGGGCATAAAGGTAAAGAAGCCTGCGAAAGATGTGAAGTCGTTGGAAAATCGGTCGAACGTAGAACTGTCTTTCCATCTGTGAATGAAACCGAACGAACAGATGAATCGTTCAGAACATATCGACAAGCTAGACACCATCACGGTCCATCAGCATTATTTAATATAAATCCTCCAATCGATATGATAAAAAAATTTATTTTAGATCCTATGCATTTATTCTATCAGGGAATTATGAAAACAATTATTAAAAATTTAAGAAACGGAAACAAGAAAGTAAGACTTTGCCCGTCAAAAAGGATAGAACTAGATAGACGATTGGAGTGTTTAACAACGCAAATACCCTTCGAATTTCAAAGAAAAACTAGATCGACAGCGAACATAGGAAAGTGGAAAGCGACAGAATTACGATTTTTTCTTCTTTACGGCGGACCAATTGTTTTTAAGCATCTTTTAAAAGACGAATTATACAATCACTTTTTATTGCTTCACGTAGCTGCCAGAATTTTACATTCTGAAAAATTATGTCGGGAGTACAATTCACATGCAAAGCTTTATTTGAAAGCATTTTTTACACAATTAAAAAGTACCTATGGTCCAGAATTTCAAACTTTAAATGCACATCATGCGTCTCATGTAAATAAAGATGTAATCAACATGGACTGCAATTTAAGCAAAATTTCGGCTTTTGATTTTGAAAATTTTCTTGGAAAAATTAAACGAAAACTACGAACACCAAATAGACCTTTGGCTGAAGTCTGCCGAAGACTGTACGAAGAAAGAACAGTACAATGTAACAAAACAGTTACATTACCACCCATTTTTGAAGTTTTGTCTACTAACACTAATGGTGATATAGAAAAAATTAAATTTAAAGGCACAACTATTTCTAAATTTTCACCAAATAACATGATTCTCCTTAATAATAATAATATTGCAAATGTCAATCAAATGTGTATAGAGGAGGATAATCTAAAACTGAACTGCCAAATATGGAAAAAAAGGATGAAGTATATAATTATCCCAGTTCTTCCGAAAAATTTATATCTGGAATTTATATACAAATCCGTCAAACAAATTTGTAACGACATCAATTTCGTCAGTTTCTTGTAAACTTGTAAAGCTACAATTATCATTTGCAGTAGATGAACCCGAAGAATTAATAGTGATTCCATTTTTGCATTAAATATTTTTTTACAATTGACACCACTTGAAATCACTTCATTTTTTTGCGGCTAAATTTAAAACTGTACTTCGATTTCTTTTATAATATTATTGTGCTTTATTTTATAGTTAGTTTTATTTTGTTTATTATATTGTTAATGTACTACAAATTTTTTATTGTTAATTTAAAAAAAAAATTTTTAAAGATATTTTGCGTACAGATTAAATAAATGTAGATACAGTTTAAAAATGATAAATTAGAATTATTATTAAAATTTTGTACGAGTTACCTCCATCGTTTGTAAAAAGTATATTCGATTGAAACATCCTTTGTATTTAAAAAAAATTGTTACTATTTAGTTGTATAAATAAATGATTAATTTTTAAAATACATAATTACCGCATTCATGGATTTAAATTAGCATTTATTAGTTAATATTGCTTAACAATTTTATTAAAAATATAATATTTTTTCTAATTTATCATTATTTTAATATGTTTCAATTATATTTATTACGATTTTTTTTAATCATTCAGTTGTATTATTTACATTAAATAATAAATTTAATGTAACCTAAAAATATTATTAAATAGAAACAATAAAAAATGACATTTCCTGAAGGGTGCCTCGTAGGGTTCTTATGGGGCATCTTAAAAAAACAATTTCTGGTCAGAATCGAGCGTCACAGAAAATCCCGGGGCCCAACTATTTCCTTTAATTCTTCCCTACAAGAAACCTACTAACTTAAATTTTAGCTATGGAAACTTAGGGAAATTTCTACACGGGTTTATAACTAGTGAATAAAAATTAAAAAATTCGTGAGTGTTCCTTAATAGTTATATGTAGTGAGAGAGGCAAGTTAGCAAAATGTAAAAATACCTGTGTTTAGTGAAAATAGTGATGTTTAAAGGAATAAATAAAAGTTAAAAGTGAAATATAAGTGGAAATACGTGAAGTGACGGGTTCTAATACGTGATGTGGAATAAAGTAGATGAGCGTACTTGTTTACCGACATCGCGTATACTATGCTATGTTGGTAATAGTCCACATATAACTATTAATGATCACTCACGCGTTTTTTAATTTTTATTAACTAATTAAAAATCTCATCTCAAACTGCCCGAATTCCTCATTCCTTCAAATACGTGAATTCTCGTTTTCCGTATTTCAACCTCACTACTTCTAATACGGAATAGCGCCACTGCTAATAATTCTTTTTTTACAGGGTAGACTTGTAGCGATGGAGGAAGGAGTAAATCTCACATCGTTACGCAAGGTATACACTTGTTTACGTTTGTTACCCTGAATACTTGTAACATAACAGTAACTGCCCTATTGAAAATCCCTGTACAAGATCTTGTACAAGAAAATGTACATGTTCAGCAACTGAACTGTTCTGGTAAGAACATGTACAAGATCTTGTACAATTTCCGCACCAGAATTTGGAACAAGTTCTTGTAATAGAACTTGTACACGATCTTGTGCAAGATCTTATACAGGGTTTTTCAATAGGGTGAAATCAGCAATTCTTAAAACAGTAAAAGTTTGCACTTTAACCACACAATATTGTTAGGTTTTATCAGAAACTGTAGGAAAGGGAGGCGGTTGAATTGTCTTGAAAAATGTTAACTGTGCTTTGTAGAAGAGTTATAACTTTTAATCAATAATACGCACAGAAATTTTTTTGTGTAAGCTGCTCTTTTCGGCAGGTGAATTTTTCTACAAAATTAGATTGCTGCAATACTTCAATTTGAGAGAACTACTATGCTCGGTGTAAGAGCGCAGATGCCATAATAGACATTTTCATATTTTTTGTGTTAAAAGTATACATAAAGTATACATTAAAAAAAATAATAATAATAAAGGATCCAATTCTGAAAACAGGCAAAACAAATTTTGAATTTTAAAAAATTTTTTGCCCTATACGAAAGAGCAGAAAAAAACTTTTCGAAAACATACATGTCAAAATTTTTTTCATCTTATTGTTTAAAAGTTATAATTTTTTAAAAATGCATAGTTCATATTTTTCAAAAAAATTTAACTCCTTCCCACACCTACAGTTTCTGATAAAACCTAACAATATTTAGTGGTTAAAGTACTCACCCATAGGGCTAAACTATGTGAAAGTTACAGCCTGATCTTAACAACTCTTTTTACTTAGTACGCTTCAGTAATTTTACCCCATATGTGACCGGGTCTGAGAAAACGGTGCTATCGACCAAAATCAACTTTTCGAGAAAAACGCTTTTAAAGTTTTACTACTACCCAAGAAGCACGTAATATAACCTCAATATCAAGGTAATATTACATGTAAGATTCGTAATATAAAGTTGTAATATTACAGTAATCTTACAGTGATCTTAAAATGTCCGCCTCAAGGTAATATTACCGGTAATGTTACTGTAATATTATGCGCTAATATTAAGGTAATATTACAGTAATATTGCAGTAATATTATACCGTAATATTAAGGTAATATTACAAGAGAATATTACAGTAATATTATGGGAACATTTCTTTACGAAAAAAATCTACCCATCCAGGGAATCGAACCCCGAACTCAAAGCACACGAGTCCAGAGTTTTACCAACAAGCCAAATTGACTTATAATATATTTACGTTTTTTATGCTTTATGAATAACTCAAATCAGTCTGTAATATTACTGTAATATTACCGTTAATATTACTGTAATATTACCGTTAATATTACAGTAATATTCCCGGTAATATTACCTTGAGGCGGAAATTTTAAGATCACTGTAAGATTACTGTAATATTACAGCGTTATATTACGAATCTCACGTGTAATATTACCTGGATATTGAGGATATATTACGTGCTTCTTGGGTATTTAAAATAGATTTCTTGAAACATTTTATATTTCAAAGGACCTAGATAATTGTTCCTTTTGTATTTTTATGCTGAACACAATTTTTATAGTTAAATAATTTTTTGAACATCAGTGTTATTATTATAAACAATTTGTTTTGCAAAAGTAAAAATATGAAATTTTAAAATTTAATTTAAACGACTTGCTGATGTCCTATAGGACAGAAATTTTTTATGCACATTCAGAACTGACAATTGCACAATAATCCATGGTTATTTTTTACCTACAGAACCAAGTTGCCGATGATGGATTTTTATCTTAGAATTACTTATATTTTAATTAACAAAATTTTTCAATAAATTTTTTTTTTAATTTGTTTAAAGAAATGTAATAAAAAGTTTTTAACATTCGAGACTAGTTGCATTGTATTTTTAGGACCTTAAACTATAAGAAACCATCATAAAAAAATTGACTTTTTGGTCGATAACACCTGTTTCTCAGACCTGGTCACATATACACAGATAACACAATTTATTACACGGAACTAGACACGGTATTGTATGTGAATGTTTTTAGGTTATCTTGAGAAAGTTCCATCTCCGTGTTCACAAAAGATGGTTTAAATCTTAAAATGTCCTCATGTGAGCAAATGTTTAAGGCGAAACTTGACTGAGTATGTAAATTACATTTTCGTTGAAGGTTCAAAATGAAAGTAGACTTCTAATATAAACCGCTTTTACACTGGGAAGAAATTTTTTTTAATAAATTTAATTACCGTTTAAATAATAGTCTTTACATATTAAAAAGGACAAAACAAAATAAATAAAAATATATATTCTATATGAATTTTTTTATATGTTGTAATGATTGTTTATTAATTATTTTTATAGCTCGTCGTGCCAGGGTTTCGAGATGGTTATTGACAAATAAAATTACAGATTAGAAACGTATTTATTTACAAAAGATAATTAAATATAAAAAGAACGAGTGGTAACATTCTACAAAAGAATAATAACAGATTTAAAATACGATTTTTACGTGGACAAA
Source organism: Leptopilina boulardi (assembly GCF_019393585.1). NCBI lineage: Eukaryota > Metazoa > Arthropoda > Insecta > Hymenoptera > Figitidae > Leptopilina > Leptopilina boulardi. Next base: position 500,625 of record NW_026137768.1, read on the forward strand.
ATTAACGTTGCGAAAAACAATGTCATACGCGCATGACATTGTTACGATGAAGCGATACAAAATATTTCGGTTAAACGAAGGATTTTCGCGTTTCAATTATACAATATTTACGTGATCATTTAGTTTACGCCAGGGAATCTACGCCAAACAAAATGATTATACGAAGAGTGATAAAACCACTCTAAAGGAAGAATCTACAATAGTGGTGAAACCACTGTTAAAAGAATTTTACACATTAAATACGGTAAAACCGTTTTCGAAAAGTGCGTTTAACTAATGGTGAAACCATCGTATCAAACATTTAATTTGCGGTGAAACCGCATTCAAAAAATACTACGTGGTATAGACCACTTTCAAGATAACGGTGAGACCGCTTTTGCAACGAGGGAAGAAGTGACGAACTTGGGCCGCGCGCTCTGCTTTTACGCCAGAGCCAGGGATTCGTGATTGACTGGCGCGTTGGGCTTGCGCGCTCGCTCTTCTTCCCCACTATCCAGAGTCTCGGGACTCACGTGGTCACTCTCGTAGAGTATTGATTTTTTTCTTTATAATAGATTTTTATAATATCTTAAAGTTTAAAGTTATTAACAATTAATGTTCATTACAATGTAATATATCCGTGCCAATAAATGGATGATAATAATTAAATGTTAACTGTTAGGATGGTTTTTATAAATGAATCTAGACTTTATCCTGAGTTAAAATATAAGAATATAATATAGTGTGACGAAAAAGAACTTAAAGTTCTTACAAGTAACACTACCCAAGTGCCAATCGCCGATTGACTTGAGTCTTTGCGCATTTTTTAGAGGAGCTAAAAATATTTGATACGTACATTTTTATATCGGCAATAAAGATGTTTTAAGGGTTGAAAACAGGGGTTGAAAAGTCATATTTTGAGTGGCAAAATATACATATCATGATCATTAAAGAAAGTTTAATTAAAATAATTATTTCATTATTTAAAAAATGTTTGACACTTCTTTCTTGATTTCCTAAAAGATACTGCTCGGTAGAAATTACCGTTATAAACCTTTTTGAATGGGGTGAGTGAAACCTTTAACCCTTTAAGAACCAAATATACAAAATTTTTGCATGATTTCACAACCAATTTTTCGAAGTGATTTGAATCGCTTGAAACTTGTTACTCGGGGGTTTTCGGGGACGCTGATTACGAATTCGATGTCAGTTTTTCAAAATTCAAAATGGCGGATCCAATATGGCGGAAGACATTTTGAAAATCAACTGCAATTTGATTGAAACTTGATACTCGGGGGTTTTTGGCGTCGCTGATTACGAATCCGATGTCAGTTTTTCAAAATTTAAAATGGCGGATCCAATATGGCAGACGACACAGAAACAACGCAATGACGAAAACAATTGACAGTCAATCGCCTTCAACGAAAAAGACAGTGACAGTACTGTACAGACTATGACAAACGTGAATCAAGACAGTAAAAAAAAATCCGCCATTTTGAATTTTCAAAATTTTGGAAAACTGGCAGCGGATTTGTAATCAGCGACCCCGAAAACCCCCGAGTAACCAGTTTCCATCAAATTGCAGTTGATTTTCAAAATGTCTTCCGCCATATTGGATCCGCCATTTTGAATTTTGAAAAACTGACATCGAATTCGTAATCAGCGTCCCCGAAAACCCCCGAGTAACAAGTTTCAAGCGATTCAAATTACTTTGAAAAATTGGTTGTGAAATCATGCAAAAATTTTGTATATTTGGTTCTTAAAGGGTTAAAGGTTTCACTCACCCCATTCAAAAAGGTTTATAACGTTAATTTCTACCGAGCAGTATCTTTTAGGAAATCAAGAAAGAAGTGTCACACATTTTTTAAATAATGAAATAATTATTTTAATTAAACTTTCTTTAATGATCATGATATGTATATTTTGCCACTCAAAATATGACTTTTCAACCCCTGTTTTCAACCCTTAAAACATCTTCATTGCCGATATAAAAATGTACATATCAAATATTTTTAGCTCCTCTAAAAAATGCGCAAAGACTCAAGTCAATCGGCGATTGGCACTTGGGTAGTGTTACTTGTTAGAAACACAAGTCTGGCCTTCTCCCTCCACACAGCATCGCTGGACCATCCCTCCTACGCACTTTAAGGGACGGCACCTTTATCAAGGTCCAGAACTAGAAAAGTTAGTATTAATCTTGACTTCTGTAACGAAAGACGTTCTAGCACTTACGAGACTAGAACGTAAATTGATTGTACTCAAGTTTATAATAATTAAATAAATAATAACAATAACCTAAAAAATTTTGTTGTTTAAACTTATTTAATTAATTTGAACATTAAATTCAATAAAATTAATAAATAAACAAATAATAAATTATTTGCGAATAATCTATTATAATTAAATATTTATTAATTTATTTAATTAATGAAAATACCGTCACAAAATTGTCGATCCTGCCAGGATACGTGTTGAGTTAAATTCTTTTCACGGAAAGTTTGAAAACTCTAAAAACCGTATCTTCATACGAACTAAAATTCTATTAACTACGAGTTAAAAGTGAAATGTTTAAAAATGACGGAAGTGAAATAATATCCTAATAATCTTCTAATCTTGAGTAAATCTAGCGGCTGAATTAAGTAGGCTCTATTCTACGTAGGCCCAAGATTTTGAAGATTATTAAAAACAAAAAAAAGGCTCGTCGACCTAGACGGTAAGACCTTGGGAACGTAAAACAGTACGGTAAATCCCAGAAAAAGAAGCTACAACGGGGATTCAGCTGGACTATGGCCAAGCAGTATCACCAAGCGGCACAACTCTTATCATAAAAAAAACGAAATAAAGGCGAGTATTTAAATTGAATTGATATAGAATTACAAATTCTATGTCCGTTGGTATACTCCTGGTGTTCCAGAGCACTGCCACCGTTAATAAACTCATCGAAACACTCTGAATTAACCTTGTGTGTACTCTTTGTAGCAAGATTGCACAAGTGAGGAGTTTAAAAATATACAATTTAAAATTGTGTATAATCGCGACACATACACCCGATATATAACGTTTTTAAATCATATTTTAACAAACGAACACACATAGCTATAACTCTGGCTCAAACTCTTATTTACGGTGTTACATCTGGTCATTTTTCAATCTTATTTTTTCTCTATATTTAATTTTTTTTCTCTCCCACGTTTCTTATCTTCTTAAAGAAAAACAACATCTGTTTATTTAAAAAATCATGTTCTTTCTTGTACTCATCGACTCATAATGTATCTGTTTTTTCTCTTGTTTCCTTTTTAAGCAGATAATGAAACGTGAAACCTTAGTGGTCAACATTTACCAGAATGCACTTTTTCCAAAAATCTAAGAAACTGAAACATCCGTAAGCAATAAAATTATAAAATACAACCATAAAAATTTTTTCGAACTCTGCAGTGCATCCTCAAGATATCGACCGCTGGGGTCCTTTTCCTTTCATTTTCGGTTTTCTCACGACAGGTCTTGTAGTCCCTATCGCTAAAGAACCTTCTGGTTGCAATAAAATTCGTTTTGGTTCCCAAATTATGTATGTACAAATGCACCACAAATGCACATGTTCGATATATATATATATATATATAGTATGAATGAATGTATAAAATATTTTAGACATAATATATATTTTTAATAACAATTAACTGCAATAATTAATTTCATTATTATTATTATTAATAAATAATTTAAATATTATTTTTCAATCATTTATATTAAATTTTATTAAAAAACTAGAATTTGTCGAAATTTATAATTAATTATTGTTTAAAATTATTAATATAAATAAAATTAATAATAAAATTAATAAATAAACAATGAAAAATTTAATACAATTTAACAATAATTAAAATATATTGATATTTTACAATAAATAATCCCGGTAAGAAGCGAGGAATAGAGAAAGATTGAAATTTTGGATATATTAAGCATAAGTTGATCATTTTCAATTCTTCTGAATGGGTGAATTTACGTTTTTACTCAATACCTCAGTGAACATCAAAATATATAAAAAATGTATTCTTCTCTATTCACAGTAGAGATAACTCAATAGAAAAGAATTCAGGCTTCTTATTTTTCTTAATGCGCGAAGTTTCTTATTTTCAAACTTTTGGAAACGAATAGAAAAAAATTAAATGTTTGGAGAGTAAATTTTAAATATCGCATTTTGGAGCGCATTTAGAAGATTAGAATATGTGGATAATAAATGAGGCATTTCTATGTTTTACAATTGACTGCGTCAGGTTGTTAAGAAGAATATGTATAATTTAGAGTATAAATTTTAGCCAAATCAATTAAGAAGAATTGATTTTTCTACTTTTTTTTTGCTTCATCGAGAAATTGAATGAAAATGTAAATTCTCCCATTTAAAAGAATTGGAACTCTGAATTCTTTTCAATTATTGCTATATAAACATTGTTACTTAATTTATTTTCGAAAAAATTGGAATGTAAGCAGAGTTCACTTGATTGAAATTTAAGTTCATATCCATGTCATTCTAAATTAAAATGTCAAAGTTAATAAACTTCACATTAAAATTAGGTATTAAAATTCCTATTCCATTTTTGTGTTGAAAAGATGGAAAAATTTTGTAATTTTTATTCATTAACACAATTAATCATTTAAAACTATTTAAATTGACAAAATTATTAATTGATATTATTAATGTTCATAAAAATATATATACTATATAATATACTTTTTGTAATAATGAATATCTGAAAAGCTAGTTTGATGACTTTACAAAATAATATAAGTATCTGTTTAATGTGTTCGTTATAAGAGACATTTTCTCAAAAATTTTTATAGCCTCCCCTGGTCGAGCGCGTTAAGGCGCTCCCAGTGCGGTTGAGAGCTATGATGATCGAGGGTTCGAGTCTCAGAGTCAACTCGTCGGAAAATCCAAGATTGAGTAATGAATACTCATTTTTTCTATTCCCAGTACAGATAAGTCAATAGAAAAGAATTCAAACTTCTTATTTTTCTTAATGCGCAAAGTTTTTTATTTTCAAACTTCTTGGAAGCGAATAGAAAAAAATGAAATGTTTGGAGAGTAAATTTTAAATGTCTATTCCTTTCAATCGCAGCTTCCAAATTTCCAAAGCGTATTGAAAGGAATAAGAAATTTGAAAAGTGATGAAGATGTGGTTATTTCTATAAATTGACTATATGTCAGGCTATTTGGAGCGCATTTAGAGGAATCGAAAATGTGGAGAATAAATGAGGCATTTCTATATTTTACAATTGACTGCGTCAGAGTATATGTATAATTTAGAGTATAAATTTTGGCCAAGTCAATTAAGAAGAATAGATTTTTTTACTTTTTTTTGCGTCATCGAGGAATTGAATAAAAACGTAAATTCACCCATTCAAAGGAATTCAGATTCTGAATTCTTTTCAATTCTTCGCTTCTTACCGGGATTATAAATAATTAAAATTTTAACTAATTACAACTATAATTTGAATGTTAGCTTAGATTATTATACAAATTTGTTAAAATTATCAATAATTATAAAAAATTATAAATAAATTAAATCTAAGAAATGAATTATTCTTAAAAATCGTCGTAGAACCAAAATTCAAAAAAGGTGATCTAAATTAAATCAAATAATAATTGTTAATAACAAATTATAATAAAAATTATTATTGTTTCTAACAAAAATTTAATCTAATTGTAAAATGATGCAAAATATAAAAGATCTCCCCTTCTTTGAGATTTTATCCCTACTTTTGGAAATCTGTGTCCTTAAAGGAACACCCACAAGTTCCGACACCCCTAAGGGTTGGGTCAGTGGGGCCCAATAGAAAGAAAATGTAAATTAGTTTTCTCCATTTTTTCTTACGAATTTTTACCATTTTCTTTGAAAAAAACCAATAATAAGTTTTCTCAACTCCCTTTCTTCTCCGCCTACAAGAAATTTCCCTTTCTACAAAAAATCTCTCCCTTCTTCAAAATCTACCCCAAAAACTCAAAATTTGTAGTGGGGACAAACCTTTAAAAACGTATGTTTCCCTAAAATCTTCAGTCATTCAAAGATTTACATTTCTACATTTAAACTCATAAAGGGTCATAAAAGTCATTCAAAGGTTTACATTTCTACATTTAAACTCATAAAGAGTCACCCAAACAGTTATTCAATTTTTACATTTCTACATTCAAAAGTTATTTTCAACATAAAAATTCGTACTCAAATTAAAATTCTAAAAGTTATTCAAATTTTATTCTTAAAAGTTCAGTGAGTTTTCTACATTTATTACCGAATTATAAAATATCAAGGAAGGACGAATAATCCAATATTTTGCATCTTCAGGGAAAATTATCTTTGATAAATAAAAAGTAAGTTTTAAAATTATATTTTCTATCTTTACCTTATTTCTTTTTGAAAAACTTCTTTCACTATCTAAAATCTTTCACAATTTCACAAAGAACCACTTTAGTTTGTGGGCTTTGTAAAAAACCTGGTCACACCGAGAACCAGTGTTACTCAAAAACAAATAACTCGAATTTTCCGAAGGGACAAATAACGAAACGACTACCCCAGAGAATACATTATGCAACCGAAGTAGAGCCAGAAGAAGAATCAACAATAGAGAAAAACGAAGAAAGCGAAGCACAGGGATTGACAGAGTCAATAGAGTATCAGGAAGACTTCAGTCAATTATTATACGACCCATTGGCTTTCGAAGAGAATTACGACTCCCCGTGGATTCAGGATCATCTTTGAATTTAACCCCTTCACTGTTATTGACCTCTATAGAGGCATAAAAATATCGTGCCACCATTGTGTGTATGACCGCTATAGTAGCAACTAGAAAAAAATAAGTAGACACAATACGATAAACTTGTCAATGGGTATTCTTAGGTATGGTAACATCAAGTTTTTTTTTTTTAATTTTTTTTACCACATACGGGGCACGGAAGCTTTATTTCTGCTACACAGCGAAGGGGTTAATAAAAAATTCACACATACCAGACGAAATTATAACAGAAAGGTTTAGGAAAGAATTTAGGATGGGAAATGACAATCGCGTTTCAAAGAGCAAAGTTACGTTAGATTATTTAGGAAAATCACACACATTTTATTCGGTACCAGATGATTTTCCAATGCCCGAAGACGGTATACTCGGGCTACGATTTTTGCAAACATACGATTACAGTCTTAGTAATAATAGCCTAACACTAGATCAGAAAATACACGAATTACATGAGGACGGAATACTATTATCACCAAAACAAATAACATTAGTAAAAATCCCAGTTAATAAAAATTGTGATAACGTAGTTATTTTCGATAATCCATACATTCAGGACTCTCTTTATACAGTTAGAGATCAATCGATCACAGTCCCTATTTGCAACGAGTCATCAGAATTTAAACAATTAAATTTAAATGAAATAAATTATAAAATTGTAAAATCGGATATTCTAGAGAAAAATATTCACTACATTTCATCAATGAAACATAGAATTGTTTTAAAAGAAGATAAGATTATTAACAACAAATCCTACAGACCATGCCTGTAATGGAGGACATATTGGACAGCTTGGGCAAATCCAAATTTTTTCAGCTTTTGACCTTAGCTCAGGGTTCCATCAAGTTTTCATGGACGAAGTATCGAAAAAATTCACAGCTTTCTCTACCCCCGAAGGACACTTTGAGTTCGAAAGGATGCCCTTTGAACTGAAAAATTCCCCGGCTACATTTCAAAGAATGTTTAACGATGCTCTTACAGGTCTGATAAATAAGATCTAGGAGGCATTCTGTCTCAAGATGGACACCCTTGTTACTATATCTCGCAAACCCTCAATAAACCGGAACTAAATTACACCACTACGGAAAAAGAATTACTTGCTGAGACTTCGACAATATCTGTTAGGGCGAAAATTTTAGATTTTAACAGACCATAAAGCCTTAAAATGGCTTTTCAATGTTAAAGATCCAGCATCGAAATTAATGAGATGGCGTTTAAAAATGGAGAAATTTGACTATGAAATAGAGTATAAAAAAGGATCAGAAAATACTGCAGCCGACGCATTGTCTCGAGTAAACAATCTACAGAACGGATCAACAAAATCGAGAATAAAACAAAGTGCGTAGGAGAGATGGTCCAGCGAAGATGTGTGGAGGGAGAAGGCTAGACTTGTATTTCTAAGAACTTTAAGTACTTTTTCATCACAATAGTTTATTAAAGAATTAAATAAGAGTGGAGTACAAGATTGTTTCCAATATACAGTTTCACATCTTGTTTAATTGGAGAACTACAATCTTACATTCGCTTATCGCTAACAACGGCCACTATTGGTCCTTTTATACTTTATCGACATTTATTAAATAACACGACACGTTTGCCTTTCTCTAAAGAGCGACATAGAATCCGCGACACCCACGCCCCTCTCTCTCTCTCCCAACTAGTTCGTATGGTTCATAAGGGCAAATCCACAAAACTTTTAACTTTTAAGAAAAAAAATTTCTCAATCAAATCTTCGTATTTTTAGTTTTAGTGGTGGCACACTAATAAGATATTGAAAATTTTTTGACAAAATATGTCTGTTAGATATTTGCATAGTAGCTGACGTAATATTTTACACGCCACAAAAATAAAAACGTTAAGAATATAAACTTTTTCAAGAAATTCAAATGAAATTTAAGCATTTTTTTACTTTTTAACTTATAAAACTAATTGTCAAAAAAATATTTTGTTCTACTACTGTACATAAATGTTCCTTTGTATATAATTTAGCTAAAAAAAATGATACCCAAAGTTTTAATTAAAAATAATTTAGATTTTTAAGTGTTCGATTCAAGATTCACAAAAGTTAAAAGTTTCGTAGATTTGCCCACCCAGATAGCACAACAATTTGCAGCAATTCTTCAGCAAGTTTACAATGCCAAATTTGTTAGTTTGCAATGTAAATTTGCTGCAAAAAGTTGTGCTATCTGGGCATATATTAAGTCTACTTTCATCTTGAACCTTGGGTATATATAATTAGTTTTATGTCAAATAGAAACCTTTTTACACAAGTTTCAAGTTGGGGGTGTCTGGACACCCCAGTTACCCTTTAAAAATTGAGAAAATTGAGTTACTCCTTCTAGGATTAAATACCCGGTTCCAAGAATTTTTGCCACGGTTTAAGAGGGGGAAAAGTTAACAGTTCTAGATATGTCAATGACGTATAATCAGTTAGTAGTTTCAGAGGATAAGGGTATTTACGCGATGAATAGATTACCCTTCGGTACCAAACCAGCGCTAACGATTTTCCAACAGATAATGGAAAAATTTTTGCAAGAATTAGACAAGCCTAAAAATTTTTAGAAGATATCATTATAACGGGAAAAAATCAACAAGAGCATTTTAAAAATTTAAAGGAAGTATTGACTAGGTTCCAAGCGCATGGATTAAGATTAAATTTTAAAAAATGCATTTTTTTTAAGATGCAGTAAAGTATCTGGGACACATCATAGACAAAAATGGTCTTCAAAAAGATTTAAGTAAAATCGAAGCAATTGCAAATATAGTAAAGCCTAAAAATGCAACAGAAGTAAAAGCCTTTATTTGTATGGTAAACTACTATGCAAAATTTTTTCCAAATCTGGCTACAAAGCTTCATCCATTGTACAATTTGTTAAAAAAAATTCCGAGTTTGTGTGGAATAATCAGTGTGAAGAGAGTTTCGATCAGGTTAAAAAAAATTGCGTCAGATAGGTTTTTAGCACATTTCGATCCAAAAATGCCTGTTAAATTGGCTTGCGATGCATCCAAAGAAGGAATTGGTGCAGTATTATTACACATGTATCTGGATAGTACGGAAAGGCCAGTTTCTTTCACGTCAAGAACCCTGTCGAAAGCGGAAAAGAATTACGCGACAATTCATGTGGAAGCGTTAGCCATTTATTAAGGAGTAAAGAAATTCTATCAATATCTTCTTGGTAACAAGTTCACACTCGAGTCCGACCACAAACCACTTTTAGCTTTTTAGAAAAAGGTATTCTGTAAGAAAGGAAACCCGATCAGACCCGATTTTAAGTAAAGTATTTCTGTATACTGTCACAGAATGGCCGAGCAAAGTAGAGGAATTTTTGAAACCTTTTTGGAGCAGAAGAAACGAAATAAGTTTGGACCAAGGAATACGACGAGATTCATGCTACTTATCTTGGTGCCAGTAAGATGAAAATGCTAGCCAGACAATATTTTTGCTTTCCAAATTTAGACAAGCAATTGGAGTAAATGGCGAAAAGTTGCGACACTTGCAGAAAAAATGCTGACAATCCGAGCAAAGCTAGTCTGATTAAATTCATATTTGTCGCATGTGGTATCGATGATATTGTAGATGGAACGAGAGATAAACCTCCTGAAACCGAAGTTGCTAATCTAAAGTCATGGAAGAAGGATGATGCGAAAGTTAAATTTGTTATATCATCTGCGATAGACATGAAAGATGTTGAGTGTGTGCTGACATGTCAAAGTGGGTGTAATATGTGAAAAAAGTTGTCTATCATTCATGAACAAAAATCCGAAAGTAACAAACTTATCTTAACACAACGATTTCATGAATATAAAATGTATTTGAGTGATTCTGTCGTGCAACACATATCTAAAGTTCAGAACTTGGCTGGCTAGTTAGCAGACGTTGGTGAAAATGTTTCTAATGTGGTAGTGATGCCCAAAATTCTGGCCTGTTTGCCGTCAAAGTTCAACGCATTAAAAACGGCATGGGATAGCGTGGAGTCGGAGAGACAGACAGTCCATTGTCTCCAGGAGTGACTTATCAAAGAAGAGGGACGGCTCGCAGCTGACGATGAAACAGCGACCGCTTTTGCAGCTATAAGTATTAAAAAGACAGGATATAAGAAATCTAAAAGTGGTAAGAATAAAGCTAATGTAGAGTGTTATTCGTGTTATAAGAAAGGTCATTTCGCCTGGGAATGTCCAGAGAAAAAGAACAAAAAGCAATCAGTTGATGCATCGACAAATTGTGCTTTTGTTTTTACCAACGTGAGTGACAAATCGTCGAAAAATTATAACGCGACATCTATCGGAGTGATATGCAAAATGAGTATTGTGAACCCTTTTTGATCACTGAATGCGAATTTGACATTAAAATTGCAAAATTTTAAAATTCAAAATGGCGGATGCAATATGGCAGGCAATGTTTTATAAAAGTCACCAAATTCACTCGAAAGTTGTTATTCAGGGGTCCTTAAGGTCGATGGTTACGAATTTGAAGTCTGATTTTAAAAATTCAAAAGGGCGGATCCAATATGGCGGATTAAAAAATTAAAAACTTATTGAATTTGCATGAAAGTTGTTACTTGGAGGTTTTTGGGGTCGCTGATTACGAATCTGAAGTCAAATTTCAAAAATTTAAAATGGCGGATCCAATATGGCGGATGAGAAAATCAAAAACTAATTGGATTTGCTTGAAAGTTGTTACCTGGGAGTTTTTGGGGTCGCTGATTACGAATCTAAAGTCTAATTTGAAAAATTCAAAATAGTATTAGATTAGAGCATTATATTATTATTAGATTATTAGTATTAGATCTGCCATCTCAAATTTAAAAAATTTGACTTCAGATTCGTAATCAGCGACCCCAAAAACCTCCAAGTAACAACTTTCATGCAAATTCAATGAGTTTTTAATTTTTAAATCCGACATATTGGATCCGCCATTTTGAATTTTTGAAATCAGACTTCAGATTCGTAACCAGCGACTTAAAAACCCCTGAATAACAACTTTCGAGTGAATTTGGTGACTTTTATAAAACATTGCCTGCCATATTGCATCCGCCATTTTGAATTTTAAAATTTTGCAATTTTAATGTCAAATTCGCATTCAGTGATCAAAAAGGGTTTACAATACTCTCTGCTATATCAAAATTAATCATTTTTTCATTTTTTAAACCATCCTAATAACGTAATTTCATATATAGGTATCATTTTTAAGGTTAGTTTGAAATAAATCAAATTTATCGCAGTTGTGCGTTACAGGAAAAACCTCTCCGAGTATTTAAAAAAAAATATTAAAATCGGTTAAGATTTGTGTTGTCGGTAGATTTTTGTCCACAGAGGGTCATTTTTTTCCCACTGTGCGACAGTGGGGCATCGCGTCATATAACTTATCAACGTGATTGGTTCTCAGAGTTTACGCCATCTGTCGGTGAACAGGTCATATTAGGTGATGATGGTTCATGTGACGTGCTCGATTCTGGGACTGTCGAGATAAAGAAGTTAGTAAACCATGAATGGTGTACGTCAATTATAAAAAATGTGCTTTTTGTTCCAATGCTAAAGAAAAAATTTGTTTTCTGTTGGGGTTTGCACATCGCAAGGTTACTATGTTCGTTTTTCAGGAACAAATGTGAAATTTTAAACAAGTTGTTGCCGAAGGGGTTAAACAAGAAAACGGAATTTATCGAATGTTGTTCGTGACACCAAAACGCAGTGAGTGTAATGTTTTCGAAGCAAATGTGTCAACGGTTAACCTCAAAATCTGGCAAGAAAGACTTGGCCATCTAAACAAGGCAAAATGATAAATCAGATTCTCTGAAAGGTGCGAAATATTACGTGATGTTTATTGATGAAGCTTCGGGTTTTCGTAGTGTTTATTTTATGAGACATAAATCAGATGTTGCTAGTAAATTTAAAGAGTTCGAAAAGATGGTGCGAAACAAGTTTGAAAAATCGATCAAGGTTATTCGTTGTGACAATTGTACAGAGTACATCAATAAAGATATGCGCAGTTATCTCACGGAAAAAGGAATTCAAATGAAAAATTCGCCCTTATACACACCAAAGAAAAATGGTAAATCTAAACGAGAAAACAGAACTATTGTAGAGACAGCTCGAACGATGCTTAAAGCAAAGAATCTTCCTGATTATTTGTGGGCTGAGACAGTGAATACTGCTGTCTATTTGAGAAACAGAACAAGTTCAAGAAAAATACCCGAGAAAACTCCATTTGAAATGTGGAATGGAGTAAAACCAAACGTGAAACATTTAAAGATTTTTAGTTCCGATGCTTACGTTCACATTCCAAAACAATTTCGTCACAAGTTGGATTCAAAATAGAAGAAAGTGATTTTCGTCGGTTATCAAGATGATTCAGAAAATTATCTTCTTTTTCATCAGGACTCAAAGACTGTGACTGTTTCGAAAAATGTTTCTTTCAACGAATCTTACACCAGCAAGTCGATTAAACAAAAATTTGTCGAGATTCTACTGCCCAGCAATCCTCTTATTGATAATGACACAGTAGAAGAGGATGAAGAGGACGAAGAACTGGAGTATCAATCGGTGAATGAAATTGAAGATGAAAAGACTGACGATGGGAAGAATGACGAGATTGAGAAAATCGACCGGATTGAACAGAACGATGAAAGCAACGACGTTGATAACGAGGAATCCTACAATTTAAGAGATCGGAAAAATATTCAGAAACCTATCAGATATCAGGCAAACATAGCTTAATATACACCTCTGAAGTTCAATGAGGCAGTTAATGGACCGGATGCTGAAATCTGGAAAACAGCAATTGAGCATGAATTGACAGCTCATAAGAAAAATAAAAACGTGAATTTGGTGACCAGAGAACCCGAGATGAGGACAATAGATTCCAAGTGGATTTTTAAGATCATTCGTGACAAAGAAGGACGGCCTTTACGTTATAAGGCAACACTTTGCGCGAGGGGTTTTAGACAAATTGAAGATCTTGATTACACGGAAACGTTTTCTCCAGTCATCAGATATGACTCTGAAGATTTTCCTTGCTATGGTTACGCAGCTTGATATAGAGTTGGTTCAATTTGACATTAATGCAGCATTTCTTTACGAGGAAGTACGAGAGAATATCGTGATGGAAATTCCGGAAGGACTGCTGAGCAACGTCAACGGAAAGCTTACGGTGTGCAAATTGTTAAAATCGTGGTACGGTTTAAAGCAGGCTGCACGTTGTTTTAACGTCAAATTCAAAAGTGCCTATAAAAGATCTAAATTTAGTGCAGTGCGACAGTGAGCAGTGCATTTTTCGCGGAATTTTGAATGGTTCTGAAGTATTGCTTGCATTGTTTGTGGATGATGAGCTTGTAGCCTCAAATTCGACAGATGCAATTGAAATTGTATTGAATTTCAGTTACTAATATAATAAGTATAGGTGAATATTGACACAACATTGACTGAACATTGCACGTGAATATCCTCAAAGTTTCGTGTAAATATTCTTTTCATGTGGACATTTAAACATCGACACAAACTTGTATGAACCTTGCCACTGAAGTTTCCTAACCTTGCCGTGTGAGGCTCTGTCAAGTTTCAGGGAATTTCGGGTTCTGTGTGGGAAATTTATGCGTCTGAAGTGATCAAAGAGTTCTGTACACCAAACGAAAACGGCATTTACATATGTACTCAATCTTTATTGAGCTTTGCAACGAAATACTCCCAACTTGGACGAAAAAGCTTTAATACAAGTTCAGGAAATTTACGGTGCTGTGTGAGCATGTTCTTGTACAAGTATATTTTCCTACACAAGAACTTGTTCCAAATTCTGGTGTCAAAATTGTATATTTTCCCCGGCTGAAAAAACTTGTACAAGAAAATGAACAAGTTCTTGTACACGTTCATTAATGAACTTGTACATTTTCTTGTACATGTTCGAGTAATGTTCTTGAACAAGTTCAGCATCCGGAATTGAGACATGTTCTTGTACCAGAACTTGTACAAGATCCTGGACAAGAAAATATACTTGTACAAGAAAATGTACATATTCTTGTACATATTTTTTTGTGCAGGTTTCATTACATTTTCTTGTACCAGATGTGGAACATGTTCTTGTACATGTTCACTTATGTCTTTTAAATTAAAAATTAAAAACTTTAAAGGCTGCGCAGTAGTTTTTTTAAGCCTTTACAGCTGCGCAATAATTTTTAGCATGCATAAGTGAAGATTCTTAATAATTATAACTTATTAAAATTTCAAATTTTTTTCAAAAACATTTTTAAACAAATGTTCTTGTACAAGAACATAAACGTGTTCATGTAAAAGTACTTGTACATGAAACCTGCACAAAAAATATGTACAAGAACATGTACATTTTCTTGTACAAGTATATTTTCTTATCCAAGATCTTGTACAAGTTCTGGTACAAGAACATGTCTCAATTCCGGATGCTGAACTTGTTCAAGAACATTACTCGAACATGTACAAGAAAATGTACAAGTTCATTAATGAACATGTACAAGAACTTGTACATTTTCTTGTACAAGTTTTTTCAGCCGGGTCCACGGAGGAATAGTAAGGAGACCGATCTTGCTGTAGAAGCGCTTCTGAAAATGTTAGAAAAACATGCACGATAAGTGCCAGTTTCACTGCATTCTACTCAACCACTAAAGTAGCTGAGCATGCGCATTAGCCATGTGCTCTCTCTTTCTCTCGCGATTTGAGTTTATTTCGGTTAAACACGGGGTCTACCCTACAATTTCGATTCTTTAGAGTTCACAATATCAGCCATTGAGTTGGTCTGGCACGTTTTTCTCACGCGAGTGCAATTATATCACAAGACTTTTCCATTAGACATTCTAACCTAAAAACAACGGCGTCTTTACGTCGAGGGCCCGCGTGTTCAAGCGGTGACCCTTTTCAGTAGAGTAATGGCAACAGTAGATAGCAGGGGAATAGATTCTCCCTTGACAGAAAATCCTCTGAGAGAGAACGATTCGTCTGATGTTTTCCAGGCAGCTGACGATCTCTTAAATTTTCAAAATTCATCAAAAAAACGAAAGGTGCTTGAATTTCAGTTCACCCCTAGCGAGATGCAACCAGGTAATCAGAGCAGTCATATGGTTATCGATGAGGATTTGTCCAATCCCCTCTCTCAACATACAAACGATTTACAAAATGCTCAATCCCCACTCAAGCGCAACCTCCAATATGATGAGTCTTTAAAAGGAGAATGTAAAATAATAATTGAAAATTCCTCACCTAATAAATCAGCCAAAGATTTAAACCGACTCACATATGCAAAAATTTTAAATGCTAAGTACAAAGATTGTATTGTAGATATCAAAAGCTCAGGTTTCGGTAAGTTGTCAGTCTTTACTAAAACAGCCCGTGCGGCTAATTTTATTTTAAACGATAGGTCCTATTTGGAGAGTAAAAATTTAAAAGCATTTATCCCCTCTTATTTTGTTTCTTCTCAAGGTGTAATCAGAAGTGTTCCGCTTGACATTTCTGAACAAGAATTAAAGGATAACTTTGAGGTCCTTGGTTTTCATCACAATAATTGCGCTATCCTCGAAGTTCGCCGCTTATCTAGAAAAACTATTAATGACGAAACAAAAAAACCAGAATACGTACCCTCGCAAACTGTACTATTGACATTTAATTGTAAATCACTTCCCTCAAAAGTTGCTATTTATAACACTTCTATAAACGTTGATCCTTATACTCCACCTGTCAAAATGTGCTGGAATTGCCTTCGTTACGGACACATCAGCAAATATTGCAAATCAGAAAAAAAATGAAAACAATGCAGTTAATCGGCTCATCCAGAGGGCACTTCCTGTCCACTGATTGACAAAGACCCTGTATGTTTACACTGTAAGAATAGCTCTTCATCTAATCATTTGCCTAATTCAGCTGCGTGCCCTGAATTAGCATTTCAGAAAAACTTTCGAGAGTATGCAACTGCTAACTCTCTTACCTTTTCCGAAGCAAAAGCTGCCCTTCGGCCTAAAAAAACTAAAAAATTGAAAAAAAACCTTCAACTAACTTTAATTTCAGCGATTATCCGCAATTCGAAGACCATCATTTTTCTTTGCCTCCAATTCCCTCACAACAGACAAGTTACAGTAAAAAAGCTTCCATGCCACCAAATAAAATTCAACACCCTTCCTTTGAAAGACAAAAAACTTTCGATTCCAAACAGAAGCCCTCTCTAGGTGAAAATACAAGAAACAAACAATCCTTTTCTCACCTTTACGCAACTAGACTTCCAGACTCACTTCCTAAAGGTTTTGCTCTACAGCCACCAAAGTTTGGTAAAGCACCTCCAACCTCTGGTGCAGCTTCTTCCTACCAGAATGTACACTCAACCAATTTCAATACAACAGAATTAATAAATAACTTAATTCTTAATCTTACAAAATTACTCAGTGTTATATCTTCCGAATCTTCACCTGATTCCGAGGAATCAGCCTTGATTGTTGATAACCTCTCTAACGAAATGATGTCTCTAGCCAAATCTCTTTCAAAACCTTAAAATGGATCATTTAAAAAATTTAAAAATAATGCAGTGGAATTGTTGTGGTATAACCAACAAAAAAATGACATTATATCCATCTCCAAGGATTTTGATATCCTTTTACTTTGTGAAACTTTTTTAAAATCTAATAAATCATTTTCATTTAATTCCAACTTTAACATCATTAGATCTGATAGACCTAACTTTAATCGGGGTGGTCTAGCAATCGCAATAAGAAAGGAAATTACCTTCACCAGAGTTTCAAATATTCTCAATATTGAAAACAATCTGGAAACGCTTTCTATTTTAATTGATACATCTATAGGTAAATTACTAATTGTAAATATTTATAGAGTTCCTTCTGATGGTAGAAGAATTTCTGAAAATACGTGGAACAATTTTTTGCAGTCAGCTCTTGCAGTAAACTCATCCGGAATTTTCATTGGAGGTGATTTCAATTCACACAATTACATGTGGGGCAGCTCTCGAAACTGTCCAAACGGTGAAACTCTTTGCTCGGCCCTCGAAGATTTAGACCTTATTTGTTTAAATGACGGTAAGATTACTTACGTCATTAGACCAAATGAGTCTCCATCGATCCTGGATCTAACCTTTGTAAGTCCTCAACTTTTTATTCACTGTGCATAGGATGTTTGGGATGATTCCATGGGAAGTGACCACTATCCCGTCGTAACCCATTTAAATGTTAGAATTCCCATATCAAAATTTTACTCACACAAATATAATCTTAAAAAAACCGATTGGGGCGTTTTTTCCACTAATTTAAAAACCTCTTTAATTTCTAAAGCAGATGAAATGTCTCCAATAACTAATCCAATTTCAAGTTATAAAATTTTTGTTGAATGTATTGATGAAGCAGTTCTTTCCGCTTCACCACAAAATTCTCAACCTAACGTAATCAATAATAATAGTAATAATGGTGGTAATAACAATAAAAATAATAGAATAATCAGACGTAAACCTTCTGTCCCTGCACCTTGGTGGAATGAAGAGTGCGATAACGCAATTAAAGCTAGACGTGAAGCATCAGTCAACTTCAGAAAATCTTCTAATTATGAGAATTATTTAGAGTATAAAAAATGCGAAGCAAAATGCAAAAGAACCCTTAACGAGGCTAGGAGAAATTCCTTTCGTGAATTTTGCAATTCACTCAATAGAACCACCCCCATTACTAAAGTATGGAGAGTTGTAAAATCTTTTAAAAATAGATTTACACAACCTTCCACAGGTTCTTGTTCAGCTGATACTGAAACAATTAAAAAATTACACGACTTAGCAAATGAGATGTGCCCTCCGTCAGCTTTTCATGACTCTTTTCCTCAAGGTTTTCAACCAAATAACTTCTTAGAATCACCTTTTAACATTTCTGAATTAAATATAGCCATATCAACTCTTAAACTAAAATCCTCTCCAGGATTAGATAAAGTAAATAATAAAATAATTCAGTGTCTTCCTAAAGAAGCAAAATCATTATTATTAGAAATTTATAATAACATTCTTTTATCAGGCAATATCCCTCCTTCATGGAACGACTTTTTAGTTTTCTTTATTCCAAAATCTACTCCGTGTAAATTTCGGCCTATCTCTCTTGCTTCGTGTTTACTTAAGCTGATGGAAAAGCTAGTATACAATAGACTCAGTTGGTTTTTAGAACATAATTTACTTTTATCACCTTCACAATTCGGCTTTCGTAAAAGTAAGTCTTGTGCAGACAATTTATCTGTCATCGCAACTGAAATTTTTACTGGTTTTACAGAGGGCGAGGTTACGGCGGGTTTATTCCTGGATCTTAAGGGAGCCTTCCCGAGTGTTGTTCCGCAAATTTTAATGGAAGACTTAAAAGAAATTGGAATCCCTGAGAAAATTGCAAAATTCATTTATAATACAACAGCATGCAAAAATGTTTATTTTAATATTAACGGTGAGTTGACAGAATCCAGAGTTAGTACTGTGGGTCTTCCCCAAGGATGCATGTTGAGCCCAATACTTTATTCTATTTATACACGTAAACTGTTCAACCTCCTTCCCCAAGGCTGCATTCTAGCTGAATTTGCTGACGATATTGCAATTCTCGTCAGATTAAAAGATCCCCATCAATGCTTAAGAATACTTCAGGATTGCATAAATATTTTTTCGACATTTCTTTTTGACAGGGGCTTAGAAATTTGCCCGGATAAAACAAAGCTATTACTTTTTAATAAATTAAAAATAGATTTAGAAGATCCTACTCTTTATCTTAGAATTAATAATGCCAATATTTTTCCCTCCACACAAGTTACATTTTTAGGAATTGTTCTCGATTATAAATTAACTTTCGACTGCCATTTTAAGTTTCTCCTTGGAAAACTCTGTAAAACTTTAAATGTCATAAAGGTTTTGAGAGGGGTTTGGTGGGGTTCTCATCCCTTAATTCTTCTTATTATTTATAGAGCACTGATACGAAGTTGTTTAGAATATGGTTCACACATTTTCAATTTTAAAAATCACTCCTTGTTTTCCAAGCTTGAGAAACTTAGAAATCAAGCTATTAGATTGATCCTCGGGTATAGGATGTCTACACCCATTAACGTCATGTTGGCGGAATCTTGCAAACCTCCTCTTAAATTTAGATTTGATTTTCTTGCAAAAAAATATATTATTAAAACTCTCTCGAACCTCAATCATCCCTTAATAAACAAAATTAATAACTTACTCGAAATAGCTACACAAACAAACCGTTTTGGAATTTTAAATACCTTTACTCTCTTAATAGCCTATCGAAGAGCTAAAGATTTTAGTCAACTTATTAATAAATCATACCGTCACTCCTATTATGAATTTCCTTACAGTGATCATATTTTCAGACCTCAAATAGTTACCGACATAGGTTCTATCATTCAAAATTCTGTTAACCCTTCTCTTCTCTTTAAAGATATTTTAGATAATGATTTCAAAGATTATTTGTGTTTCTACACTGACGGTTCCAAATCCGAAAACGGCAGACTTGCAGGATGCGCCTCTGTTTGCCCATCAGCACAATATGTACAATCTTGGAAAATAAATAATCACGCATCTATTTTCTCCATCGAAGCTTTCGCAATCCTAATTACTCTAGACTATATTAGAAATAATAACTTCAAAAAAGTTGCCATTTTTTCTGACTCCTTGAGCGTTTTACAAAGTGTATCATGTCCTAATCCTAGCAGCATTAAATCACACTTGATTTTACTAATCAGAAACAGATTAGCTACCTTATCTACTCTACAATTTGACGTTAAATTAGTTTGGGTCCCAGGTCATAAAGGTTTAGATGGCAATGAACTGGCTGATGAAGCTGCCAAGTTAGCTTCAACTAACTCTCCACTTTTAAATTTTGGTCTCCCTTTTTCAGATTTTGTGAGATCTCTTCGAGAGCAATTAAATATTAAGTGTCATGACTATTTTGTTACAAGAGGAAAATATTTTGGCTCTCATTACACGGAACGCTTCTATCGACTTCAAAAAAAACCCTGGTTTGCATCATTTCAAATTAACAGACAAAAAATCGTATCAATCTGTCGCATGAGAAGTAACCATCACTCTCTTAAAGAAAGCTTACATAGGAAAAACATTGTTAATTCTCCTGCTTGCCCTTGTAACCCCCAAGTGAATGAAGATCTAGAACACGTTTTTTGGAACTGTCCTAGATTCGACCAATTTCGCCCTAAATTGATTCAACGACTCTCTAAAGCCTTCAAATGTATTGCTCCATTTAATAGTGACATTTTTCTTTCAAACCCGTCACCAGAAATTATTTCTTATGTTTTTAATTACTTGAAACAAACCAACTTAAGCATTGATATCCACCTTTGACTCTCCTGCTTCTACTTCAACATAAATTGCTCTACTCATGTTCCAACTTTGGAAATACCTATACCATATAACACTTACCGGATCATGGCGAGATATACAAGGATATACCCAGTATAACGCCAACGCATGCGCTCTTACGGCGCATGAACCAAATCTACTACTATTCTTTCTCTCGCAAAAAGTGTGCGAGTGAGATCTGGTTGACGTATATTTCTCAAGTCTTCCATGCGTGTTGTGATGAAGGGGTTATGTGTTATTATTGTTATTATTTTAATAATTATTATTAATGTTTATTTTAAAATGTCGTGCTGTGTGCCAGGATGTAAGAAAAATCTTTTTCATGACATACATAATAAATAATATGTTTGTAATTACTATGGCTCCATTATTCTTTTAATAATTACTTCAATTTATTGACACTTTAAATATTCCAATAGCATAAATTATTATATACTTACACATGATTTTGGAGATTCAATATCGCAATGGTAAATAAAATTTCTGAAATAAACACTGAACACTAAGATTTTTTTGTGACATCATAATATGTATATCGCATAACCATACTTTTCATCTGTCAAAATTGAGGTCCAATGCACATGCTCAACTACTTTGGCCAGTTGAGTACAATGCACTGCACCTGGCACTTATCGTACATGTTTTTCTGACATTTTCAAACGCAGAGATCGGTCTCCTTACTATTCCTCCGTGATATTTTCTTTAATAGAACTGGTACAAGTTCAGCTGCTGAACTTGTACATTTTCGTGAACAAGATCTTATACAGAGATTTTAAACAGGGCTGAATGGTTATAAATAATAAATAATTCATTTATTATACAACAATGAATTTACATAGTTGGTTTCTTGGATACGATTGTGATTGTCCATTTCAAGAAATAAATTTTCGGGATTAATATTTATTGGGAAAAGTATCCCTCCACCGATTGTTAGTATCCTTATAATTTTACATGTTTTAATTAATTCAATTCTTTCTTAACAGAAAATTTCGTTTTAAAAAATAATGCCTACTTTTATTAAATATTATTCCTTTAAATATACATTTTAATTAGATTTTGATCTTAATAATTTCAATTTATAAAATAAACATTAATTATATGATTACAGTGACAGCTCTTTAGAATGTGGCAGTATCTTAGAAGATTCATCATTACCAGTAACACCAAAGCCGTCTAAACCATTCAGTATTGATCTAGACGTAACATCTAATAGATCAAGCATTATATCACAAGAAGAATCAGATGGTACTTAAAAAAAGTGTTTCATCTATTAATTTAAGGTCGAATGTTTAATACTGAATCTAAATTTACAAGTCATAAAGTATATAATACACTTTATGCTTCAAGACAAAAGCCTTGAAAATGTTATACACTAATGAACATTTTTAAACTTGTTATAAATGATTTAGTACCTGACGAAAAAAAGTGCTGTATATTTATATTAGGATTGCAATCGCTTGATTTTCAAAGAAAAATATTAACCTAACTTGCAATATGGCATTGTGTACTTTTAATCAACATTACTCTACTTCTGATAAAATCTTAGAAATAAAAGTGGATTCGAAATCCTCGTGGAAGTATTCAATTTATTTAAGATAAACGATTTGAAAATTTAATCATTATTAAGAATGGTTATCGTGTAGATGTTTAAAATTTTTTTATTGATTTATATTTCTCACTTCTACAGTATTTAAAGAATCTGACTGAAATATATATATTATTTATTGATGTAATGTATTAATTTATATCAAATATTATCTTTGAAAAAATCGCTCTTAAAAGTTCAGTTATTTTTATTTACACTTAACCGCAATTCGTAATGGCTTTTTGACCAAATAATCCCATTAGATTCGCACGTTTTAAGAAGAATATTAAACCTAACACATTAAGTTTTTATTATTATTTTGTGGAGGAGTTTCAGCTCTATGTCAGCAGAAACTTATTATTTTTTACTAATTCAACTTTTTATATTAATAGCTTTTATTAGTCCTTAATTTTTCAATAATTAGAACCCAGTTGAAAATTCCTTTACAAGATCCTGTACAGGAAAATTTGTAAAACTTTAAACGATGTACAATTGTCTTTAACTAAACTGCACCCTAGAAGAAAATCACGCTTTGTGCTTTTAGCGGTCTGTTAGACCGCTATTCCTTTTGTGTTTTTCTAGCGATTTAGAATTATGTAATGACAACTGTCGTATATATTTTTATTTTTTACATTAAAAAGACTATTTCTATAAGCAGTTGGGAAATTCAACGTTTAATAAACTAGATAAAGAAATAATTTCAGGAGAGAAGGGAGCTGAGTATTGAGGAAAGTATGTTCGGAATAAGGAAAGTAAAGAAATTTTGGCTAAAATGAAATGCTTGAAAATTACAAGAGGAAAAAGTTAAAAAAATTATGATGGAGTGGAAAGGTGGCAGGCAGGAGGAGGATTTGAAGGAACAGCTTGTTGAGACTGAGAGAGGAAATTTTAGAGTTGTGTATTTTTGTAAAAAATGTAGAAAAAAAGTTAAGAGGAGACCTAATGTAGCACGGAATATTGCTTGAATATCAAGGTGATATCAAGATATTCGTATGATACCGAGGGAATATTCCCGTAAAATTCATGTTATATTGAGGGGATATCCCCGTGATATTGAGCGGAATATTCCTGTGATATTGAGGGAATATCCGGTGATATAGAGAGAATAATCCTGTTATTTATAAAATTCTAAAATGTTTGTTTTGATTGTTTTGAATATTTAAATAAAAAAATAAATAAATGAAAAAAAATCGGACAAGTGCGAGTTACACTCGCACTGAAATCGAGAGTTCCGTACTCGAAGCGAACTTATTTGGTATAAAAACAAATGTTTAAAAAATATGTGTTGTATGACAACTAATATAAGTGATACAAAAAGGAACAATTTTGTAAAATTCAAGAAAATTGTTCCTCTTCGTATCACTTATATTAGTTGTCATACAACACATATTTTTTAAACATTTGTTTTTATACCAAATAAGTTCGCTTCGAGTACGGAACCCTCGATTTCAGTGCGAGTGTAACTCGCACTTGTCCGATTTTATTTGTTTTAGAGTTGTAACGACTGAAGAAATAAACTCAATCATGTTTATTAAATTATTTCTATAATCTATACATAAAAATACGTAAAAATAGTAAATTTGAAGCCCTTTAGAAAAAATTTTTTCCTTTATTGGGAGAAAATTCATGATTTTTTCTAAAATTATCAGTTTTTTCTTGACAGCCCCAGAAAAATCAACTCCAATCATCCTCGCTATATTTTTTTTGTAATCTACACGTAAAAATACGTAAAAATATATAAATTTGAATCACTTTAGATCAACTTTTTTGCGGAAAAATACATTTTTTTCTTAAATTTATCATTTTTCTTCAAAAATTTGATAAAAATTGATCATCAACTCCAATCGTGCTTACATTTTATCCCTGTATTTTTCACGCAAAAATACAGTTTTACAGCAAATATGAACAATTTGGGTTGAATATTGTGTGCGCTAGGGAGAATAAATCATTTTTTTCGAAATTTTTGATTTTTCCTTGACAACGCTATGTAAATTGATCCGAATCAAGTTCGCTATATTTTTCCTGTAATTTTCACGTAAAAATACGTAAGTGTACCAAATTTGAGCTCTTTATGTTAAAAGATGTGGCTGCTAGGGGGGGGGTACATAGTCATTTTTAGGTATTTTTCGTAAAAATTCATGGCTTTTCCTTGACAACGCTATGATAATCAACTCCAATCATGCTCGCTATATTTTTTTTGTAATCTACACGTAAAAATACGTTAAAATATATCAATTTAATTTCCTTTAAATAAAATTTTGTTCGTTTTTGGTGGAAAAATACATTTTTTTCCTAAAATTGTCATTTTTTTTTGAAAAACTTGATAAAAAGTTAATCATCAACTCTAATCGTGACCGATTTTTTCCCCTGTATTTTTCCCGTAAAAATACATTTGTATACTAAATATGAACTGTCTGGGTTGAATATTGTGTGCGCTAGAGAGAATAAATCATTTTTTTCGAAATTTTTGATTTTTCCTTGACAACGCTATGTAAATTGATCCGAATCAAGTTCGCTATATTTTTCCTGTAATTTTCACGTAAAAATACGTAAGTGTACCAAATTTGAGCTCTTTATATCAAAAGATGTAGCCGCTAGGGGGGGGGTACATAGTCACTTTTAGACATTTTTCGTAAAAATTCATGGTTTTTCCTTGACAACGCTATGTTAATCAATTCCAATCAAGTTCGCTATATTTTTCCTGTAATCTACACGCGAAAATACATATGTGTACTAATTTTCAGCCCTCCAAATAAATTTGTGTGGCCGCTAGGGGGGGGGGTACACGATTTCAAAAAAACCGATATTAATAGGGTTCCAAACCGAGTACGGAACCCTAAAAATAGAAAATTTTTTTTTTAGAATTTTTTAAATTATCTCATCAATATCACTGGAATATTACATCAATAGCAGAGGAATATTCCCTCAATATCACAGGAATATTCCGCACAATATCACAGGGATGTCCTCCCTGGCCATTTGTATGAGGAGAATGCTCCACGAAATTTGCGGAGCATTCGAGGAACACGAGATTAAGATTGAAATTCTGTCTAAAATGTATTAAAAAAATGATGAAATTGGTAGTATATTTATTAAAATCAATAAGTTTTATGCATTTTAAGATGATTATTGTTTAATAATTATAAAAATTTAATGTTTTTATTAATTTTAATCTATTACAGTTTATTATCAACATTTGGCGATAAAATCAATACAGCTGCGCTCCCGGCAAGAAGGATGTCATTAAAATGTATTGAAACTTTTCAATGCCTTTTAATTCCGTTTTCTGCCGAATACTTTTGAATCCCTACAAGTGTATTATGGGGAATTAAAAGGCATTAAAAGGAATAAATGAAAGAACGGCATTAAACGGCATTAAATAGCATTCACATGAATGTTTTCTAATGCCAACTAATACCATTTTTTTCTTACGCTATATAGAATAAAAATTAGAAAGAATAAAAACAAATTAAAATTAATTACAAAAAAAGAAATATTTTTCCATGGCAAATATATTTTTTAATCATTTATTTTTTATTCTTAAATAATAATTGACTAGACTTAAAATCTTTTGTGGTATTGCATACAATTTTTGTTGTATGTCGTGATATAACATGGTCGATATAGTAGTACAAAATATAAAACAAAGATGATTTAATCTATGACAAAATATAAAATTTTAAAACAGTGAACGAAAAAACTTAATTTAAGCTTGTAACGCTTCTGTAACGTCTTCTGTTACTACTGCCCTTTGTTCAAACGGAACAAATTCGAAATCTATTATCTCTTGCAAATTGTCGTCAGCAGGAAGCTGTTGCACATTTTCGTCTGCAAGAAGCTGTTGTAAATCATCATTAGAGGGTGGATCAATATTAGCAGATATTTGCGAATCCTCTTGAGAAGAGAGCTCATGTTGATCGACATCAGAAACAATTTGTCCATTAGCACTATTCTCACTTTCAATTTCAAGCCTAGCACCGATAACACTTCAATTTAAAACAATTTGTTTTTAGTTTGGATTGATAAAACTATATATATATATATATTTTGAAACTGAAATATAATAAAATTTAATTAGTAATAATAAATGTTAAATAATTAAAATAAATATAAAAAATATTCGAAAGAATAAAATAGGCAATACCTTTTACTGCTAAAATAACAATAGGATCAAGCTGCTCTATTTTTCCACTTTGCTCTTTGGTTCTATTACTTTTCTTACCAGTAACGGTACTGTTTGATAAAACTTCACCCTACTGAAAATCCCTATATAAGATCTTGTACAATTTCCTGTACAGGATCAGCAACTAAACTTGTACAAGTTCTGGCCAGTTCCTGTACAGGAAAATGCATACGAATTTGGAACAAGTTTATGTGTGAGATCTTGTACAAGATGTGGTGCAAGATCTTGTACAAGAAAGATACTTGTACTAGAAAATATACATGATCTTGTACAATTTCATGTATAAGTACTTGTACATGAACACGTTCATGTTCTTGCACATGTATAGTTGTAAAATTTTTTTTTTTAATAAAATTTGAGATTTTGATAATTTTTAACCACTAAGATTCGTAACTCATACATGCTAAAAACTATTGCGCAGCTGTAAAGGTTAAAGTAAACTATTGCGCAGCCTTTGAAGTTTTTAATTTTTAGTAAAGAAAAACATGAATTAACATGTGCAAGAACATGGACGTGTTCATGTACAAGTACTTATACATGAAATTGTACAAGATCATGTACATTTTCTTGTACAAGTATCTTTCTTGTACAAGATGTTGCACCAGATCTTGTACAAGATCTCACACATGAACTTGTTCCAAATTCGTATGCATTTTCCTGTACAGGAACTGGCCAGAACTTGTACAAGTTCAGTTGCTGATCCTGTACAGGAAATTGTACAAGATCTTGTACAGGGATTTTCAGTAGGGGATATCCACATAAAGCTACTAATATATTCTTCGGAAATGTTTGTATCCTTCTCTTTGGTACGTTACAAGCCAAATAATAAGCTTGTTTAGACAACCATTTATTTCGACCCAAGTGTATCTAAAAGAATGTAATTATTTATTTTACAATTGTACAATACACATTTTTCAGTAATATAACAAAATATCATTTTGTTCTAACCTCGGTGTTATCAGAATTCCATGAACCAATAGGAGGAATACACGCATTCGATGAATTTCCAAGATTTGAATCAATAGGAAGAAAAAACGCATTCGATGAATTTTCAGGATTTAAATTGGGCATTGCTGTAAAAAAGAAAGTTTTAACATAGATATTGAATAATAATTACTATATTTCTTTAAGTGTAGTTGTTGATTCTTACAAACAGTCTGCTGCAACTTATCTATGCCACTTATCTGCAAATCCTTATTAACCTGCCGAATTAAATTCAGTTCATTTTCCTTATTAAGTATCTCTTCATTTGATACTTGTACACTAACTTCTGCCACTCTTAAATCATTTTTCCAATTTTTCAATTTCAGATTGAGACTCGCTGTAACGATTAGTGACAAATTCTAGATCTTTTTTACATTCCTCTAATTCCTTTTCTAATTTCTGCACTTTCTGTACTACTATCACATTTTCTTGAAGTACAGGCAAAATATTTGCACGGTTCTGCGGTGTACTCTATATTTAAAAAGAATCAACATTATTTTCTTAAAAGTAGTTAATAGTGTTGATACATATTGAATAACGTGAAAAATTTTACCAAGTTTCTAGTATATTATTAGACTATACATATCGAATAATTGAGGAGTAATAAGTTTTCAAAATCTGATAAATCAAAATTTTGTCATTTCGAGAAACTCAAACAATAAAGGACATTTCTGACATATGTAACCACTGAAGTTCATTTTAATGTAAAAAATTATAAAAAATCGTTTATAATTGAATATTTTTTATATTTATTAAGTTTTGTTTGTAAATAAAGCATATTATAATTAAAATATTTAAAAGTTTGGTAAATTTTTCTAGTAACAAAAAATTTCTGCATCTTTTAGGTTAAGTCAAATTTTTTAAAATTTTAAAATTTTTGATAATAAAATTTTTTTCACAAAATCTACAGTAGAAGATTGATTTTTAAAGTTCATAATATGTTAAATATGTCTATCTTAATTTTTTTTTTAAAAAATGGATTTATCAGTTTCTGAAAAATTATTCCTCAATTGTTGTAAAAAAATTTAAAAATTTTGATTCTCTTGAAACTTTTGTCATGGTCTAGGCAAACTAATTTTAAGTCCAAAACTCTACTTTTAACAAATTCAATATTTTTTCCAGCAGAAAATATTATTTATTATCTACAAATTTTTTTTTATAACTGTTGACTAAAGTTTATAATTTTTTAAACAAACATTTTCAAAAAATTGTAATAGAAAAAAGTATTTTTTTTCAAACGGTGTTTATAAACGTTGTTGAGTTTAACGTATATATATCATCTTACCAGAATAATATTTACAATAATAATAAATTACTATTTAAATAATATTTATATTATAAAGTTTTTAATATCAATTTATATATTTTTTTTTATTTTACCACATCAATTGTAGACAATAAATACAGGAACACATTTATTCTTGATTTTAAAATTATTCATGCACATTTAAACAATAAATTTCAATTAAGTTATTTTCAAAATAATTTAAAATATTTATATTAGGCAAAAATAAAATTTTTGAGGCTTTATAACTCTACATTTAAAACAAATTCAAATGAAGGAAAATCATTGAATAATTTTCCTCTTAACAATTCATATTAAAAATAATAATTTGAAAACATACCTTAGAAGAATCGAACTGTTTATTTTGTATTTGTATATTAGTCACTAGTCTTTTGTCCAAAGCTTGTGAATGTTCTTCATCATCACTGTTATTATTCACCTGTAAATTATTTCAGTAATTTAAATATTTAAAGTGATTAAACGATGTTATTGATTATACAAAGTTATTATACCTTGTTATTGATGCAGTTAATGCTAATTATAATTTATTATAGTAATATAATTAGCAGTATAAATAATTCTTATCGCATCATTATTCATATTAAATAATTTTTTCGATTTAATAATTTAATTATCTCAAAATATCAAATATTCAACTAAGTCTAATAGAAAATATTGTAAAATAATTTGAAACTAAAATATAAAAACGTACTTTGAAAGAACTGGATTCTTTGTTATGTCCTTGTTTTATAAGCATGAGTCTTTTTATCAAAGCGGGTAAATGTGGTTCTCCATCACCATCACTCTATAAATTAAAACATTTCAAATATTTGAAGTGATTTCACAATGATTATTTATAGTTACTAATTCAGTTATAATAATAAATAACAGTTTAATATCAATACTATACATAATTATTATCACATTTGTAACCATATTAAATTTAAAGAAAACATAATCAAAACTCACCTTCCGCTTTTGTGTATGATAATTTTGTGGTGAAGTTTCCTCATCGTCAGTAGATTCGCTAGCTGAAATTAGCATTTTAGAACTAGGACGTTTTGCACGTTGCGTATCAATTGCTTTATTAAGTTCTTCTTCATTTTCTGAAAAATGAATAAAATAAACGATAATAATGTCAAGAAAACGTAACATCACACCATGCGCCAATATCGAACACATGGTTTTGTCCAACACAAAATGATACGTATAAACGGGATGTAAAAAAGAGAATACGGAATATTTTCAATAAAAGCATTATTATATATCTATTATCAAATAATTTTAAACTCACCAGCTAAATGTAAAACCACGCAATCTTCTTCCTTATTTTTCCCATTTACGGAACGTATTACTTTATACTTTTGATAAGGAGAATGAGTGCTAGAATCAAATCGTTTAATTCTAGACGTGTGGATTTTAATTTTTTGGTTGCAAGAAAGTAACAAAACATTTGCAAACATTTTTTAACGCGTTTATAACTTTACACAACTCAAAAAGAAAACAATAATTTCACTGAACAAACACGTAATCACACAACGAAAAATTTACTTTTCATGCTGCATGCCGCGCCGGTTGCTATCAAGTAACAAGGTAAGGCTAGGTATGAAGCAACCTATCCTGTCTCTGCAGTGCGCGCGTGCCTCGTGCACTTCAACGGTCGGAGTGTAGTAGACATAATATAATAGTAGAAACATGTTCATCTTAAGTTAATTAATCTTTATTAATTAACTGAACGACTTTTGAGGCAATAATAAATAATTTAAATAAAAAATTTATTTCACCTGCAGATGAGGATACATTACAGTAAGTCATAAATATATATTTTTACGATTATTGAAAAAAATTCTCATAATAAAGAGCAAAAATTAAATTTTTAATGGATTATTGAAAATACAATATGTATAAATCTAAATCCAATTTATCTAGCGAATAGAATCCTTTCAATGTCAAGGTAATAAATCAATTTTTACATTAATAATATCGAATTTGTTAAAGTGTGTATATATTTTAGATATGTTTTTTATTATTTAAAATGTTTCTTGTTAATATTGATATTTTCCTTTCGAAAAAATTTTAATGAAAAAGCATAAAAAATAAAATCATATATAAAGTTTACTTTAATTATTATTGTATTTTATTACTAATTAATTTTTTTGTTATACTTAATCAAAAAAATTTTTTTAGCATTTTTAAAATTAAAATTCTATTTATTTTACTAAAATTGTTATCTTTAGAAAATTTTTTTTTTGAATCATAATAATATAAGTATAATTAATTTATATATTAAAAGTTATAAAAATTAATGTTAAAAAACGAAATTTATATAATTTATTTTTGTTGTCAAAAAATTAAGAGATTATTAATTTTTTAATTCTAATGACCGGTTTATAAAGATTAATAATACTATATATTGGTCAATGAAGCAGAAGTTTTTTAATACAAACTTTCTTACGATTTACAGCATAAAGCTGATCTAAATAGTAAAATTTGGTTTTCAAAGTCGTATTTTTATCATTTCATTTAAAAAGATCATAATACATAGTAAAGAGTGTATAATATAATTAAAAATTTTTTAATTAATTTTATATAGACTTAAAGTAATTTTTTGTTCTGTACAGCTAAAAAATGGATCCTCCTAAAAAACCAAAGTATTATAAAATGCATTTGGATCCAAGCTATTGTGCGGAAATGGTTTGTGAAAAGACTCACAAAGCATGGGAAAAATCTTATCAAGAGAACTTGAAAAAATCTAATAATGAAGGTAAACATTTTATGTATTTAGATGAACGCCTTTAAAAAAATAATAAATTTATTCCATTTCAATTTTCAAATTTATCTGCAAATTATTGTGCTAATATTTAAGTGACAAAGTGTAAATTATTTATATTTTTAGAAAAAGCAATGCAAACTAGTGCAACAGATGACCTACAGGCACAGTGCAGTTCATTCATGGAGAGTCCTGAAGAATGGAATGAACAAGAAATTGAAGAATCTCAGGAAACAGAAAAAAATTTTGAAAATTACGAATATGATTACGAATGTGATGATTATGATAAAAATGACGAGAATTTAATCGAGGAGACGATAGGATCAACAGAAGATTTTCCTAGTATTTTTAACTCGAGAATCATAGAAGGCGCATCGTTTGAAACTGATTCATCGTCGACTTTTCCAGATGGGGATAAAGTAATGTTTGTCGAATCAAAAATTACGGTAAATAATGTAGTCGAGATGGTAGTAGCTTATGGTGTAAAATATGGCCTTACTCAGAAAGCTAGAGAATCTTTAATTGAAATGTTAAAAATTTTTGCGGGACCAAACTTTAAAGATTTCAAGATATCTAATTATAAATTAGCACAAGTGTTTAATGCACCATCTGATAAAATTTCCTATCACTTTTACTGTCATCATTGTCCCAAAAAAGATAAACTATTGCACTCTTCTTACAAACAAGACATTAAAGGTCAGAAAAAAAAATGTGAAACATGTAATAAAGAGAATATTATTAGCTTAGGTTATCCTAATTTTTTTGTCCACGTAAACTTAAAATATCAATTGGAAATGTTACTTCAAAACAAAGAAGTTGCTGATGCTGTTCATCTTAGCATTAAAAATAATACAAAAAACACTTTACAAAATGATATCCACGATATTCAAGATTCTGAATTGTATAAAGAAACAACTCAATCAAAACCAAATACTTTGACTTATACTATTAGCACAGATGGGGCACCTCTTTTCCATATATCCAAAAGAGGTTTTTGGCCTTTACAGATACTGTTAAATTTTCTTCCTATAAACATTCGCTTCAAATATATCTTGCTCTGCGGTATTATGGTTCTTCTTTCAGAACCGAAGCCCGATCTTATGAACCTCTTTATAAGTACGTTCAATGATCAAGCTTTTCTCCTTTTTTCGGAAGGCATGCGAGTAAAACTTCCGGGTGACGTGGATCTAATAACATTAATATTCTCTCCGTTAAGTGTTGTAGCTGATTCAATTGCTCGTCCTATATTACAATTTAGATTTCAGTTTAACGCTTACTGCAGTTGTAGTTATTGTTATCATCCTGGTAGATATATTAAAAAAGCTAGTGGGATTAGATTTCCTTTTTTGGAAGAGGAACCAAAACTACGATCTAATAAGTCTCATTCGAATGATGTACAATACGTTAAAGATTACGGCACACATTATCGAGGAGTAAAGGGAGAATCTGCCTTTTGTCATACACCGAATCTTGATATGGTTCGGGGCTTTCCGCTTGATTATTTACATAATTCACTTTTGGGAGTAACGGAGCAATTGTGGAATATTTGGAACAAAAATGTTTTTTCTCCAGAGGATAGAAAAAATATTGATGAAGAAATCCTTCGTATAAAACCTCCAAGAGACTTGCATAGACTTCCTGAAAAAATATCAAAGAAATCTTTATGGAAGGCTACCCACTGGAAATCGTGGCTACTTTTTTTTAGCTTACCAATATTGTCGAAATATTTACCAAATGAATTGTTAGAACATTATGCACTGTTTATTAATTCGATTCACACTTTATTAAAAACTAAAATTACCAAGAAAGAACTTGACCAATGCGAAGAAAATTTATTAGTTTTCGTTGCGAATTATCACTATCTGTATCATGAAGAAAAAATGACTTTTAATGTGCATATTGTCCTGCACATTGTTCAATCTGT
This sequence comes from Leptopilina boulardi, assembly GCF_019393585.1. Classification (NCBI taxonomy): domain Eukaryota; kingdom Metazoa; phylum Arthropoda; class Insecta; order Hymenoptera; family Figitidae; genus Leptopilina; species Leptopilina boulardi. Next base: position 534,468 of record NW_026137768.1, read on the forward strand.
GAAAAAGTCTGGTCCTCTTTGGGCTACATCTGCGTTCCCTTTTGAGAATAACATTTACAACTTGAAACAAATGATAAACGGTCCAAAAAGTGTAGAGCAGCAAATAGCTAATAAATCTCTCGTCCAATTGCGTTATCAATTAACACCACGTAATCCTTATTTGCTAGATAAAGTCAGTGAATACTGTCAAAACCTTTTTACTACAAAAACATGTACATTATCTTCCACAAAAATAGGCGACATAACTCTTTTTGGACCTAGTCTAAGAAATAAATTTCAAGTAGAACAAGAATACGAAAGATGTGTTATCGAGAACTGCGTTTATAGTAGTTTAGAATATCTTCGTTCCAAAAAATTTGATGACACAGTTTTCGTTGCTAAAAATAATAAAATTTTTCAAATCACAAAAATTGTGGTTACTTCTGAAAAAAATATCAACTTTGAAGTAAGGGAATTAATTCTAGAACCATTTTTAATTGGTAATACATTAGTTTCACATATTTTTCACGTTAAACATAATGTACAGCATGCACCAATTTCTGTATCGGAAGTTAAAGGAAAAGTTGTTGTTCTGGAATTAGAAAAAAGTAATTATGTGTGCCTCATTCCAAACACAATTGAGGCACAATAGTTTAATTTAAAATAATTTTAAATTAATGACTTTGTGAGTTTTAAATTGATTGTATACGTAATGATTTTGAATAACTTATTTTGCGAATTTGAAACTTATTGTATTTTTATATGCGATTTCATAAATTTATATTTGTATTTTTTACAATAAAAATGATAAACTTATATAGAACTAATTTATTTTTAAATTAAAAATTTTTTTCAAACAAAATAAAATGATATAATGCTAAAATGTCTTTATAATATAAATAAAAATAAACAACATAAAACATATATTTTTAAAGCAAAATTATTTTACGTAATTATACAAAATAAAATTTAAAACATTTAAAAAGAACTTTTTCAAACCTGAGTAATTTATTTGTTAAATATATTTTATGAAATCTATGTATTATTTTTGTGATTAAATGTTTAAAAAACAATTATTCCAATATTTTATAGGAATTAAACTTTTCAATTGAAAATTTATTTTAATAATTTAATTATAAATTATTATTCATTAATTACATAAATAATAAAAATATTATTTAGCATTCGCTTTTTAACACTTTTTTTTATATTGAATGGCATTAAAAAGTACTCAAATTAATTTCTCAAAAAAAAGCATTCAATGGCATTCGTCTATTCCACATCATCTTACATACAAGGCATTAAAAGGTATTAAAATTAATAGTTTTGTAAAAAGGATTAAAAAGAATTCATCTGTTAGGGTATTCATACTTAAAAAGGTAATTGAAAGGGATTAAAAGCAAATAGTATTGGATGGCATTGGCTTCATTCAACTTTTTATTTTTAGTTAGGCATTGAACGGCATTCAAACTTTACATAAAATTTTGATGGATTCAAACGGATTGAAACTAATCAAGTTATAATCTACAGAGGGCATTAAAGGGGATTCAGGAAAGAAACGGAATTCATTGGCATTTAAAGGCATTCGATTGTCTGTTTTTTCCAATGCCAATTAATGTCTCTTAATCCACTCCTTCTTGCTGGGCTTTTTAGCAGGTAGGTGGCAGCACTCTTTTTTTCTCTTCTTTAAATTTTTTCTGTATTTTTTTTATTAAAAGAAAAACTTTTACTTGTTAAACGGAAATATTGGTAAAAAAATGTATTATTTTATCAAAAAAATTATTATTTTAATAAAAAATATTGGTGAAAAAAATGAATTTTTATATAAAAAAAGTTTATTTATTTAAATTTATTTATTTGAAACATAACGGGACATGCCCTTTCGTACAAAAGTACTCCTAAATCTAAAAATTACAATACTATTTTTACTAAATCTAGGTAGCCACTTAAGAAAAGATATTTTAGTTTTCGTTTAGCAAGATATTACGTAATGATGTTGTGAATCGTGTGACATTATTATCAAAGAAATTAATGTCGTCAGAAATCATATTTGCCTCTCTGCTAAGTCTAGCAATCAATGAGTTATTACCATAATTAGTTCTGTGAAATGCCACCGAAAACAATGTATATCGCCTAGAAAACATTCTGGGCACTGATAAATTTATCATAGAGAGAAGTGAAGGACAAAAGATAGCTCCATTCATAAGTCTATACAAAAAAGCCATATCTGCAAAGTAGAACCGTAAATTTAACAATGGTATATTTAATACCGATCTAAGTTCCCTGTAATCATGTGTTTGCACATCAAAGCGGATATTGAGTAATCTCGCAGCAAATCTAAGAAATTTGTTCTGAACACGTTCAATTCTGATTATATGGAAGACGTAGAAAGGTGCCCAAATGATACATGCATATTCTATAATTGTTCTGACAAGCGTCAGGTACAAAGTCCTGATGGTTAACATGTTATGAAAAACAGAGGCACATCTCATTATAAAACCCAAGACTTTAGAGACTTTTGAAACAGTCTCAGTAATATGATCATTAAATACTAAATTACTATTAAATACAACCCCCAAATCACGCACCCTCTCTACTCTCTCCAAAATATGACCATCAATAGTGTAGTTGTTTAAATATAAATTTACACTACCTTTCGAAAAGGTTACAACAAAACTCTTTTTAATGTTAATACTTAAATGATTTTTAACACACCAATTTTGGAGTCTTTTTAAATCTCTTTGTAACTTCAAAATATCTTTTTGAAAGGTAGACGGATGAATCACTTTATAACACTTGAGGTCGTCAGCATAAAGTAAAAACGAGGAGTGCCTGAATATTTGCTTAATATCATTCATATATAAAATGAACATTAAGGGACCTAGGCGTGATCCCTGTGATACCCCAGAGGTTGCTAGAAAAGGATCGCTAAATTCACCACCAACCCTTACCACCTGATACCTGTCAGAAAGATAATTTTTGAAAAAAAGAAAAGTTGAAAAGAATTGATTTAAAACGGAAATAATGGTGAAAAAAATTAATATATTATCAAAAATTTTGGTAAAAAACAATTTTTTTATCAAAAATATTGTTGAAAAAATTAATTTTAATCGGAAATATTGGTGAAAAAAAATTATTATTTAATCAAAAATATTGATGAAGATTTATTTTTTTTACCAAAAATATTGGTAACAAAATTTTATTTTTTTATGAAAAATATTGTTAAAAAAATATTGGTGAAAAGAATGAAATTTTTTTATCAAAAAAAGTTTTAAAAAATTAATTTTAAACGGAATTATTGGTGAAAAAAATGTATTATTTTATCAAAAATATTGCTGAAAACGATTAATTTTTTAATCATAACTATTGCGACAGAAATTAATTTTTTTATCAAAAATATCCTTAAAAAAATGAATAATTTTTTCAAAAATATGGCTAAGATTAATTTTTATTTCAATAACTTTTTACTAATCATAGGAATTCTTTTAAATGCAACAAAAATACTTCTGAACGCTTTTACAGTTTGCATATTCCAATTATAAATGATGGCACATGGGTGTTAAAACTTTTTACCGGCATGAACGGACAAGTGGATCCTGCATTCCTAATCAGCACAAAAACTTGCAGCAAGCTTGCTGTAAGAGGACATTTTGTTGCTTGCACCAAAGTACTACATGTTTGCACTGCACTCTTGCACATCAAAAAAATTGAAATTCGTTGCCGAATGTGCGCCAAATCAATGTTGACGAATGAATCCGACATACTTTTTCTACTCTTTCCAATTTTTTCATTTAAATTTAAATTTATTTGAATTTAAGATTTTAACCATCTTTTTCATATTGTACTACATTCAAATTCATAATATAATAAAAAGAAAACCAAAAACACACAAGATCTTTTTTAGTATACAAAAGAATCTAAATTCTACAGGGTTCAAGGGACCCGGCTTGCCCGCTTACGTAACTTTTTAAACTTGCCCGTCTAAGAGTTAAAATTTGTTTTTTTATTGGATTATATATTGCTTTTTTGTAACAAGGAGAGGGAAGTGCCTCAAAATAATTACACATATTCATACTGTTACTAAATAACAAAAGAACTAATAGTAATGAATAAATTTTAATATAATAAATTTTCAAATAGCACAGTTATACATAATTATTTCAGAAAAAGTTTATTTAAATAATCCTTTAAACCAAATTGGTGTGGGCATTTTCTGTTGAGGTAATTCGTCCACTTTACTTGTTCCTGGTATTGGTTTTGTTACATACTTATCACTGGTGGTACTACCACTTACAACACTCGATACATTTGCTTCTTCCAAATTGGCCTTATTTTCTGATATTCCTTGAGTTTCTCTTTTTCTAAAAACAAAAGAAATGCAAACGGTTTATAAGTTTACAATAAGTTTACAATAGTTTACAGTAGATAATAATATTTTAATGTTTTTATGAACAAGTTTGTTTATGTGTCATTTTTAATGAACGTGTAAATTTGAAACGTCGTCATTTTAACAAAATCGAATTTTTTTATTTTTCTCTTTTGATACATGTTATTTATAGTCTAAGATCCCACTGCAAGATTTCTACACTCATCTCTTTTATGGATGAAATTGATTTGAAATGAAAGATTTTTTTATCCTGTTTCCGAAACGCATAGGGTGCCTAACCTTTTATGGTCCATTTTTTTGATACAATAAAAATTTCTGTGAAAATTTGTTGAAATGTTTCACTCATAAGTTTTATGGATGAAACTTGTATTAATGGAAAGAACATGAAAAAAATAATAAATAAATGATAGGTTGCCTCATTTCCAATGGTCTCGTTTCCTGGCAGCCACTTGAAAATTTCCCACTTTCTGTTGAAATATTTCATTTATAACTTTTATGAAAAAATCCACCACCAATGTAAAGATTGATCATTTTTCTACACGATAAGAGTAGGTTGCCTAAAAGAATATGGTCCAGAAAATTAGTTGCCACATATTAAAATTGAAAAATGTATTCGAAAGTTGAGAAGAAATTGCGCAAAATATATACGTAAAACAGGTGACAAAAGACGAACGTATCATAAATTGTTGATACGTAGAGGTTATTTGATATTAAAAATTTGTCAAAAGATAATGAATAATGCAAAATGAACGTATATAACACTCAAATAAAAAACAAATTGTTTTTCAATAATAAAAAAAGCAAAACTGTTTATAATTAAAAAATCATATTAAATTGCGATAATAAAATCCATATATTGTCGTTTGTAATTATTTTAAAAAGTCTTGCATATTACTAAATGCAAAGACATATTAAATTTATAATTATTAAATTTTATTTAAAAGTGGTAATTGCTGATTAAGTAAATGCATAATTGTTAAAAATGATATACGAATTATCTGAGTTCATACATAACTTGTAAATTCTGGAAATTCTGGAACTGGAAAGGTGTGGAATCTTTAAGTTTCTGGAAGATCATTGAAAAGTCATGTAATTTTTTAATAAATTTAAATTTTTTCAAGTTTAAAAATGTTAAGGTAACTTATAGGACAGGAAAATTAGATTTAAAATTTCACTTAAAATTATCTAGAACTGGACTTCAATATCCTGCAAAAGTTAGGAGTTTAAAATTTTAATTTTTGTACAATCTCTCAATACCATATTAATTTTACTGAAAATTTTCTTTGCTGGAAATATATTTTAAACATATAAAATACAAACACTATAATATTATTTATTAATCATTTAATTCTAAACTATATACAGAAATATAATACTATATCATTTTGTATTATAAAGGAACTGATAAAGCTATTACTTAAAATACCAAAAAAGTCAAATGCTCATTCAGACTCAGAATCGGAACTCGCAATGTCTGATTGTAAATCATCAGCTTGTTCATTAGAACTTTCAGCCATATCGCTTGTATTATTGAAACTTAAAATATCGTTTACATTTAAAGGCGTTGGATCTCCATTGAAGAATTTTATCAGTAAATAACATTTTTTGAAATTTTCGTCACTAAAATCTAGTATTTTTTCCCCATTCCGGCAAAGAAAACACGTTTTCATGTTGAATTAAAATATTTTCGGTAATCATTTCATGAATTGTCAACGAATTATTTTATTATTTATATACGTCAAAGAAACAAAACAACAGCGTTCGTGTCATCTAGTTGCGCGGTTTTTCTCACCTTTCAAATAAATTTTTTAATTTTTAATATGTGGCAACTAATTTTCTGGACCATATTCTTTTAGGCAACCTACTCTTATCGTGTAGAAAAATGATCAATCTTTACATTGGTGGTGGATTTTTTCATAAAAGTTATAAATGAAATATTTCAACAGAAAGTGGGAAATTTTTAAGTGGCTGCCAGGAAACGAGACCATTGGAAATGAGGCAACGTATCATTTATTTCTTATTTTTTTCATGTTCTTTCCATTAATACAAGTTTCATCCATAAAACTTATGAGTGAAACATTTCAACAAATTTTCACAGAAATTTTTATTGTATCAAAAAAATGGACCATAAAAGGTTAGGCACCCTATGCGTTTCGGAAACAGGATAAAAAAATCTTTCATTTCAAATCAATTTCATCCATAAAAGAGATGAGTGTAGAAATCTTGCAGTGGGATCTCCTACTAAAAGTTGAAACAGAAACTGGGGGTGCTGTGAGAATAGCAAATTTCACGGTAGTTAAGTAGCTGAAAAAAATTTGGTTACAATAGCGACGGAATCGAAACTTGTAAAGTAACACTTTAGACTTCCAGAAAACCAAAAGTTATGTTAACAAAATGCGTTTTAAAAAAGTTTTAACAATAAGGTGTTCATTTCATGACCATTTAGCTTCCTCATCACGATACACTTTTATTCAAGATTAAAAGAAGAATTACAACTAAAATAGCGATCAATTTCATAAATATTTGTAAAATGTAAACTTTATATACATCAATCGATTTATTTTCATGCCAGGAATACGGTTTTTACAAAATTTATTAAAAATTTTGATGAAAAAAAATTTCAAAAAATACGAAAATTTTTTTTTTTAAATTACAAAATGATATAATTTATAGATTTTAAGTAAAATATAGATTTTATATAGGTTAATCAATTTGTTTCAATGCAAAAAATCTTTTTTTTGGACAAAAAAAATTAAATTTACAGTGTAAATAATTTTTTCGTTTAAATATTTTTACATATTACTTAAAAAGAAATAACAATTAAATGTTATTACTATTAAAATTACCTTGCTTTCATAGCTTCTATAGTAGCGACCACTGGATCGGTTAACTTGCTTCTTAACTCCGATTTAAGAGAACTGTGTCCAGAATAGTAAATAATTGCAGAAGGTACAAGATTTTCATCAACTAGTCGGCAATTTGGATTTAAGTTGTTTTTAGGAGGTGTTGTATCTAATGGAAAAGTAATTTTCTATAATTAAAGGTTTAAAAGCAATAAATTTTACTTTTTAAATAAAATTTTTTTCATAAGGTCGGAATGAAAGAAAGGCCTTTTCACCCGATCGTCAGGAAACTTGAGGGAAAGGACAGGTGAAATTTTAACTCATCGAAATTAATGTTGTTAAGGGGTATCAATTTTTGTCTGTCATTATTTATCAATCTAAATGATTGATTGTTCAGAAATATGAAAAAATGTATTAAAAAATCTACAATGAAAAGTAATAAAAGTTGCGACAGAAGTTTAAATTTTTAGTTTTTGAAAATTTCGAGTTTTATTCAAAAAATTATTAATGAATTAATGGTTTTTCAATATCCCATAGTATATTACAGTTTTAAATACTTAATATTGTACTTAATACTTTTTAAACAACATAAATCTTATAAAGATCGGTAATTTAATATAAATAAAACCACGGATATTCAAGATAAGTATAGAAGCACAAGTGACATCAGACACTAATAACCGCCATATTAGTTTTTTAAAAAAGCTATACGGCATTTAACAGTACAGATAATAAGCTTTTATTTACATTTGTACATATGCCATTTTGGGCAGGGGGGTCTCCCGTTGTCAGAGAATGTCGAGAACTGCGAATCAGTGAGAATCTCGGATACGAGTACTTTTCGGTATCCAAAATGATCATAAGCTTGTAAACGCACTGAAACGGACGACTTTTGTATGGCTATTAATCAAGAAAAGACAATTAAATGGATGCAGAAACAATGGAAAATTAAATTAGAAACAAAAGTGAATAATTATTTATTAAAGAAACGTACATTTAAACAAAAAACAATTATACTCATCAATTCAAACCTCTGCATTTAAAACATTGTAAACAGTGTACTGATTGTAATTTTACCATGCAATTCAAAAAATATGGTTTTCTACCTACCTTACCGACACTGGATATTAATTTAACACGGGTTTTTCGATTTTTCAATTTCAAAAGCAATCCAAAATTATTATAATATTATTAAACATAATATAGTGCTCATTTTTAATTTCCCCTTTAATTTTCTCTTTCCTTTCAGCTGGGTGGATATTGGGTCAACATTAGGAATAACGTAAAAAAAATTGATAAATAAGCTAAAATTGTTCAAAAAACATTTTGTAATTGAGAGATGGACTTCTTAAGAGTTCACTTCTGCATTGTTTATGTTAAATTAATTGAGAACTAGTGATGTATTCCTCGCTCGCTAACGCTCGCTCGTTTATAGTTGTACTTATTGTTGTTTACTTATTGTAGTTTATGTATATTATATATATAATTTATGTTTTAAATTAATATCTTATTAATATTGTATAAAATTTATCTTAATTTTGATCAGTATCATTGAAGGATGAAATGACAATTGTTAAATATTAGATGTTTTTTTTATTATAGTTATGACAACAATATTAATTATATTATATTATATAATAATATATCATATTATATTATAATATATTTTTTTTATCTTAAATTATATTATATTATATTGCTGTAAATTGCCCCACAAACACATGGAGATTTTGCAAATTTTTGAGAAAAATGTTTGTAATAAATCGAAAAACCTTTTAAATTATCGGTTTTTATTTTTATTATCCAGAGTAAACCTTTATAAAGAGATTCTTGTTTGATTTTATATATATTATTTGTTGTCCGGAATTAAGTGCACCAAAAAAGGTTCCTTTTGAAAGACGTCACCTACACATACAAAATTAAACTCAATACTCTCCAACAGTTTTATAAAAAATTTTCTACATAATTTGCAACAATAATTAAAAGAATTTTTTATTTTTTTGGCACAATTACAATATGACAGATGATTGTAGTCAATGTAAAAGCGATAATTGTGCTATGTGATACAGGATGCAGGTGTCCATCTATGTTTTGAGAATAATTTCAATTCTATGAAAAAAAATAGAAAAGCAGATAATAGATTTGTTGTGCCGTATAATCCTTATTTGCTATTACTTATAGAGGGTCACATTAACATTGAACCAGTATCTTCATCCATGCATTCAGTCAAATATTTTTTTAAAGGACATGACTGCGCTTTAATTGAAATGAAAACTGTGGATAATGATATTAAAAGTGAAAATATTGAATCAACTAAAGATTCAAATGATGTAAAAATTAATAAAGAATATAATGAAATAAAACAATATGAGAATACAAGATATGTATGTCCTCCTGAAGCAATGTTTAGATTGCTTGAATTTAAAATACATGAAATGTCACATACAATTTAAAGATTAGCTGTTCATATTGAAAATGAACAAAACGTATATTTTAAAGAAGGTTCAGAAGAACAGTTCTTAAAGAGAAATAATAACACTACACTTACTGCATGGTTTAAATTAAATAAGGTAGATTCAGAAGCACAAAATTTACTATATGTCAATATGCCGCAACATTCTGTTTTTTGTAAAATAAAAAAAACGCTGGCTCTATACCTACGCTAACGTAAACTGATTTCCAAAACTATAGTTACGCGAAGTGTAACCTTGGCGAGAGGGGGTGGATATGGCCGAAAATATTTAGCAGAAATTGTGGGGTGGAGTCTACAGCAGCGGTGAACGCAAAATAGTAAACACGGCCTTCAGCCGCGTAAGGTACTGCTCGCTTTTCTTTTTAAAAACATCTTGGCGAGAGGGGGTGGATATGGCCGAAAGTATTTTGCGAAATTCGTTGGATCCTGAATAATGTGAATTTTATTTTTTTTACGATAACTTTTTCGAAACTTTTTTCATTTCGCGTAGGTTTAGTTTTGGGAGATCGGTTTACGTTAATTTTTCATTTCACTGTCACTTCGCGTAGGTTTAGTTTTGAAATATCAGCTTACGTTAGCGTAGAAATAGGCACTTCGTAAAAAAAATTTGGAACAAAAGAATTAAAATAAAGAAACCTATTATAAGTAGAATGTACATAGTAAGTCCACGTTATCGTGAAAAATTTCATCTTAGATTATGGCTCTTACATGTAAAAGGTGCTAAATTTGTTAACATAATATAATAGAAGATGTTTCGTTTTAAAATAAGAAATGTTAAAATTATTAAGTTAAAAACAATTGATTTTAATGACACTTAAAATTAGGCATAATATTATAGGTTCCTAACTAAAAATTTAAAAAACAACAATAAATAATTTAAAAAAACCATAAAAAATTAAAAAAAATTGTTTATATGTATCTTTTTAAAAATAGAGTAATTTTAAAGGTATATATCCAAAAATTCGTAAAAAATTGCATAAAATTGCAAAATAACCCATTATTTGTGATTAAAATGCAAAATAACCCATTTTCAGGTTAAAATTGAAAAAACATGTTACAAAATAAAAGTGTGTAAGATTTTCTAAAAACATATAGCAAAGTATTTTGATTTATTTGAAAATAAGTGAAAATAGATTTTCCAAGGACGGTGTTGAGGTCACGGGGTCGGTGTCGTTTTTGGAAATTTGTTAACTTAATATAATAGAAGATTATTTAATTATTAAGGAAAAAAATGAAATTTGTCAAATCTGTCACTTTAGATAGATATGCACGATACCTACATCGAATTACGTTTTAATTCCGAACGGCGGAACGCGCGTCAAGATTTGAAAAGAGTTACAAATTTTAAACATTCATCAAATAGAAAATATGCAATTTTTTTCTTTATTTATAAAAAAAACTTTAGAATTTTTTTTAAAATAATAAAAATTAAACTGATATATTTTTCATAAATTTTTACTTATAACTTTTTAAAAAATTCTTAAATAAAAGATCAAAAAATTTAGTTAAATTTGTATTTTGCCATCATAATTTTCAACAAAAATATAATTTTTTAGACATAAAAATAAGAAAAATTTAGATTAAAATTTATTTAACAATTACAATTTTTTAACAAAATTCTTTTTTTTTTAAAAAAGTTGCAGAATTTTTATTTCATATTCACAATTCTTTAATGAAATTGTTTTTTTAACCCTCGGAGCACATACTGGGTCACACAGACCCTGTCATTAATTTCAATGAAGTGTAATTTGAAAAGTCGGCAATACAACACGAACCTAAGGCCATATAGTGGTAACTAACTAATAAGGAATAATAAGTAACATGATAATCCAAAGAAAATAATATAATACTAGTAAATATGTTATTAAAAAAGTATTGTTTTAAAATGTTGTGTCGAAAATCACATTTTTATCGTCTTAAAAGTTACCTTCGTTAAACTACAAAATAAATACCTTTTTTAAAAAATAAAATAAGGTGGTATTTTTTCCCTTATTCTAACACACTTCGAGAATATAAATCCCAATTTTTAGCTTAAAATATTAAAAATTACAAAAGTTACATTTTTTTTAAATTCAATTTTTTCTTTTTAATTAGTTAACTTCACGAATTTTTTTTCAATATGCAAATAATTTAATAATATTTCTAAACTGCATATTCTTATTTTACAAGGTTCAATGAATAAAAAAATATTTTTTTGTGTTGATCAGTCCAATAGTTCAAAAATGGGGGAGTTTTGTAAAGTAAACAGGGTCACAGCGACCCAGACTGTGCTACTTGTTCGAAAAAAGAGGTGTGTGCTCCGAGGGTTAATACATGTCACAAAAAATTAATCATTTATTTATACTAATGCTAATAGTCACTACTTTTAAGTAATAACATCTGCAACTTTGTGCACCCTGCGTGCTGCTGCCATCTAACGGCGTCTGCAACTAATATAGGGCGATAGTTAAAAGTAAAGAAATAGTGATTATTAGTATTAATATAAATAAATTGGTATAAATGATTAATTTTTTATAACATGTATTAAAAAAGCAATTTCATTAAGGGGTTATGCCACTCTAGAGACCGAAAAAATAGGTGTTTTATGTGAATTTTTTTTAGAAAAACCATAAAGTCAATTAAAAATATAATATAAGAAGTTTATTATACATCTTTTTAGGTGTAAAAAAATAATTTCTTATAAATATTTCTTGAAGAATGGTGGCGCTGTAGCGGTCGTCCTTCGACTCCTCTATGGTTCAAGGGGTACGTGGCCGAACTAACTGCTCCTGTAAATTTTGAAATATCTTGAGTATCTAAATTTTTTTTTATTATATATTACAATAGCTAAAGTAACACGTAGGATTTTTTCGATATATTGATTCATGATCAAATGGCGCACTTCTAAAGTTAAACTTTCTAATTTCGACTAAAAAACCATCAGTTAATAGTTAATAACAAATGAACTATATAGAATAAAAAAAAAATCCTACGTGATACCTTAAAAAATGTATTTTTAAAGATGTGTGTCAAATTTGAACCTAATCGGTTGGAAATTGTACGAGTTGTTGGTTCGGCCAACTCGAAAAATGTAGTTTGGAGATAAACGCGTTTAAAGTTTTAAGTTGTAAAAAACTTAAATAATTTCACAATACCTTTAATCTGCAATGCCTGCACCATATAATTGACCACTATAGTCTAGCAAGTAACTAGCGCCTTTGAAAACATCTGCCGTATACCTGCTGTAGATCCTTCAAAGATCACCCCCCGTAGAACTGACAAAATGAGCTCGCCGCGTACCGTGCAGCCTTGCAAGGAACTTCGAAAATAAATTATTTAGAGATTTTTCCGAGCCATAATCCTGCAATATGTTATTTCTGAGACCCTAAGGAACTATTTAAAGCAAAAAAAAAAAAAGCGATTTTTTGAAAATCCTAGAGTGGCATAACCCCTTAAAGAATTGTGAATATAAAATAAAAATTCTGCAACTTTTTTTAAAAAAAAAATTTTTTTGTTAAAAAATTGTAATTGTTAAATAAATTTTAATCTAAATTTTTCTTATTTTTATGTCTAAAAAATTATATTTTTGTTGAAAATTGAGGGGCCGGAAACAATAACAACCATTACGCTCGGCCGCTCACTCTGAAGTCAGTCAACACGACAAAAAGGTGAAAAAATTGAAAGTCAAAATTCGGATATTTCAAAAGTACTACTTCATAGAAGATTAAAAACCGCATCTTTTTTCTCTCAGAATTTCTTTTCTACATCTTCTCTTAAAATATTTATTCATTACTATTTCAGGAAGTTTTCTGGAAAATTTCAAATCAATTCCTGTTATAGTTTTTAAAAAAATTAATCAAGACATATTAACATTATTAGTAATATTATGTAAAATATTTAATTTTTGCCTTTTTTTAATGTTTTAATGGCTTTATTAGACCTAATTTAGTATGTATACCAAGTTGTAAACAAATTTATTACTATTTGTGAAAGAAATAATCGTTTATATTTTAAAATTTAATTAAATTGGAGATAATTTTTTTTGTGTTTTTTGCTTTTATTATCAAAAATATTGGATTTAGAAGTAATTTCTGAGAGAAAAAAGATGCATGTTTTTATCCTCTATAAAGTAATGCTTTTAAAAAATCAGAATTTTGAGTTTCAATTTTTTCACTTTTTTGACGTGTTGATTGGCTTCAGAGCGACCTGTCGAGCGTACTGGTTGTTATTGTATCCAGCCCCTCAATTATGATGGCAAAATACAAATTTAACTAAACTTTTTGATCTTTTATTTAAGAATTTTTTAAAAAGTTATAAGTAAAAATTTATGAAAAATATATCAGTTTAATTTTTATTATTTTAAAAAAAATTCTAAAGTTTTTTTTATAAATAAAGAAAAAAATTGCATATTTTCTATTTGATGAATGTTTAAAATTTGTAACTCTTTTCAAATCTTGGCGCGCGTTCCGCCGTTCGGAATTGAAACGTAATTTGGTATAGGTATCGTGTATGGGTACGGTCACACTATCCCATGCATGCACTGTGCTTGCATGCAGAAACATTTGGCCGGTCACACTTCAACGAAATCTAGTGAATGTTTAGTAACTTTCTAGTAATTTTCCAAAAATTTCGGTTGTAACTAGAAAGTTACTAAACATTTACTAGATTTTGTTGAAGTGTGACCGGCCAAATGTTTCTGCATGCATGCACAGTGCATGCATGAAATAGTGTGACCGTACCCTATATCTAAAGTGACATATTTGACAAATTTCACTTTTTTCCTTAATTAAATAATTCTCAATTAATTTAACATAAACAATGAAGAAGTGAACTTTTAAGAAGTCCACCTCTCAATTACAAAATGTTTTTTGAACAATTTTAGCTTATTTATCAATTTTTTTTACGTTAATCCTAATGTTAATTCAATATCCACCCAGCTGGGTGGACATTGGGTAAATCAAATCCGCCAGGGGAGGTTAAAATTGATGAGAATAATTGTTTTCTGTTTAAATGTACGTTTCTTTAATAAATAATAATTCATTTTTGTTTCTAATTTAATTTTCCATCGTATCTGCATGCATTTAATTGCCTTTTCATGATTAATAGCCATAAAAAAGTCGTCCGTTTCAGTGCGTTTACAAGCTTATGATCATTTCAGATACCGAAAAGTGCTCGTATCCGAGATTCTCACTGATTTGTTTACCAGCTATTGAGCTCGTAACCAAATCCGCAGTTCTGTTATCTTTTATTTTTTACTGAACCCTTAAATATATATTTTTTTCGGGAAAGATTTTTAAAATATTTTTCCGGAGAATCGGCTTCAGGGAGAAGGTCATTGGGGGAACTGTATTCGGGCAAATATCAATTTGGAAAATGATAGGGAAATAATCGCTGTATTCATAGTTTGTACAAAATTCAGGACAGAAAGAATCTTCTACGAAATCGAATGCAACAAAAAATTTTAAAACTAATCAAAAAAAAAAAGATTTGAAATTTTTTAACCCAAAAAAGTTACAAGACCCCTTAAAGCAGAAGGTGAAAAATTGTGAACAATATTTATTATTTCAAAGGTAGGAACGTGGCGTTCACAGGTTACTTGACAGCCGGGTAAAATAGTTATTTATGATACAAGTGCGTATAATCAGATTTACGCACGTGTATCATACAATATTTTTTGCAACACCCACCTCTAAAGTTAAGTACCTATTATGAAGAATTCCAACTCTCTATTAGAATAATTTCGATTGTATAGAATTAAATATGTAAATCAATCGAAGATCAGAAAAATTTCATTAGGCAGTAGTGTATAAATTTAAAAGTAAAGTTTATTTTTTAATTTTGTTGTAAAACAATCCTTATATTATGTGAGAAAAATTTTGGTGCACGGAAAAAAATCAATGGTTGCCACAGCCATACCTTTGGTTGTCTCAACCATATTATATTGAAAAATACGTCCCAACCATACCTCCGGTTGCTCCAGCCATATTAAATAGCTAGCTTTAAATTGTTAGCACAACTAGAATATATGGCTGTGGGAACAATATATATGGAAAACATACAAATGCTAATATGGATGTGACAACCATTTTTAATTGATGCTTCGACCATTATTTAGTGTACCATATTAATATTGTTGAAGCAACCATTTTATATGGTTACAATTCATGTTTATTTTATTTGTTTAATATTATCAATAAGGTTATTTTTGATTAATTTAAAACATTGAGTCCCATAAAAACGTATTTATTTTTTTGAAATAATCGCCAAATACAAATTCGTTAACAAAATAAACAATCGTATCGCACCTTTTATTATAGTATTATAATTATAGTGCGTGCCTAAGTGTCACAAACATTGAAGAATTTCCCCATTTACAAATTATGACTGGGAATATGCGGAATATATTCAAGCCTATTTTTTTAAGGAATCAATGCACTCAGCTTCCATTTTTTAACTTAAAAAACACATTAACCGGGATCAATATAATTCTTAAATGATTATAGAAAATGTTTAGGACTGCGGACATATACACGTTTCGCGACGCTTGGAATTAATGCGAGTAATATAGACGTAATATATTGCATCACCGCGCAGACAAGGTGCGCAGGCGTCTATAGGGGCCTTAGCAATTCAAAAATGGATAGGATAACAAAATTGTTAAAATCCAAACCAATATTGTTACCTCAACTAAAGCTATGGTTGATATATCCATATCATAGGTACAAATATTATACGGTTGCCACAACCATTCTTTTTTGTCAATGTATCCATACTTAAAGTTGCTTCAGCTATATGTATGGATGCCTCAACAATATTATGACCAACAATATTTTTATGGTTGGGACAACGATACCTTTTCTTTCCGTGTGCGTAAAGTAAATTTTGATGTGCGTAAAGTAAAATTCAGTGCGTAAAATGAATCACTTTACACACCGTTTTAAAAAGAGCACACTTTTCGGTGTGTAAAATTTAACTTTAGAGGTTAGTGTTGCAAAAAAGACATTTGTTCTACCGTGTAAAAATGGCGTCATTTTTACCCTATAAAAAGGGACGCCATTTTCAGACGGAAAATAAATTATGGCTTCACACCAGGATGACAGGTTTCTAAAAGCGCCATATTTGTGCTTGTGGGATAAAATAGTACATTGTGCAACGAGAACGAAAAGAAGCTGTTTTCCGACGAGTTTGTAAGTTGATACACAAGCAAAGCGAGAGCAGCAATCAATCTCATCGGAAAATGCTGCTTTCCGCTCGAGTTGCACACAGTGCTTTGTACAACATCTGCAAGAAAAAAGCTATTTGATATGCTGTTTTGAAGAATAAATTAAAGGTTATGTTGTTTAATATACCTGAAAGTGTGCAGTAAAGTGTACATTGCTGCACATTTTATCAGAATGCAGAAATCAATAACTTTGTGCTGCATTTAAATTAAAGTAAAGTGTCACTTTTTCTTGCAGGTGTTACACAAATGATATTTAATAGAAAACATACTTACAAAGTGTAAATTCACTTCCAGAATTTTTTAAGTAACTTTGAACAAAATTTTTAATGTCTAGCACAGTTTCCTCAGGACGAAATAATCCTTGCAGCACAAGTTGATCAGGAAATTGTATTCTTATAATAGTCCAGGGGTACTTATTCACAAGGTCAACTTTCTTTTTATTACTCTCCGATTGACGTTGCACATCAGTTAATAGTGGAGAATCTTCAATTGTACTATTTAATTTTTTTGCATCTCTTAATAACACTTTCGCATCCTCAACTGTTAAGTCAAAAAATGAATCAGGCAAATCCTCCTGAGAAATAGTTACAGCTCCAGCTTGATTAAATAAAAGAGCATTTCTTTCTCCCAGCTAAAAGGTAATTAGATTTATTGATTTATTTCATCAAATCCAATGAAATTCTGATAAAATGAAGGCATAGTAGGTGAAAACGTTCTCTGTGAGAACAAATTTATACTAATTGTATATGAACAGAATTCATATGCATTTTTATTTTGTAAATAGATTTTTTATGTTTAAATAAAAAACAACTTACGTATGCAACATCTATTATTTCATGCGTTAACTTATTACGAATTTCATTGGAAATCTCTTTAGTTTCGGTCGGATTAATCTTTTCGCACTTATTTTTTGTCTTTGGATTACATTTGCTTTGAGAGGAAGATGTGTCCTTGGCCTGATCTTTTCGCAGATCATTATCCTTTTTTTGCTTTGCTATTTCACTTTTTATAGAATTAATTGGATCTAGAATTTTATTCGAAATAAATTTTGTAAAAGATGACGATGTTGACGGGTTATCATTTTCTTTTGTAGTCATCTTCTTTGCAGGAATGTAAACGTGAGCTTGTTCCTTTTTGCTGTTTGGATCTCGATGTAAAAGCCTCAACATAGCCTTACCTTTAGTAAGTCCTAAAGATCTTAATGTTGTATTTTCTAAATCTTTCCCCGATATCTACAAACAACAAAATTTAAATTTAAAAAAAATGCTTTTGTTAAGGGAAGTAAAAATAACGATTAGATAAAATCAAAAAGATTTAAACTCTTTTATTTTTAATAAATGCAAACCACCCTTGGAGAGTAACACCTCTATTGGGGATAACGGATACAGTTTCTATCCTTTTCAATAGGAAGTGGAAAATTTAATCAATCTCTACCAAGCATTTGGATAAAATTACTATCAAAATTAATACTAAATGAAAATGTAATACTTTATTGTCAAGGAGGTTCTACAATAGATGCAAGATCAAGTCCAAGTACAAGTGCAAATTTATTGTACTTGGATGCGCGCGCAACGTATTGCCAACTGTCGCTGAGGCGCAGTTGAAAATACTGGTTTGCGTCAGTTTCCGTTCTCTTGGTGCCGGCTCTTTAAATTTTTTGTTTAAAATTAAACAACGTGGGATTCAATTTTTAATTATAAATTAAATAAATTAAATATAATTGCTGCAATTGCTGGTTGCATTTAATTAAGTGAGGTAAGTAATCTTAAAAAAATAAGTAATATTATTTTGAAAATAAAAAAATTGTGGGTTATGTGTACATAACCTATATGCAGTTTTAAAACATTGAAAGTAATTTTACATTTTTCACAGCGTAATAAAATTGTAATTGTTTAATTAATTAATTAATTAATTGTGTTTTAAATATTTTATATATGTATATATATATATATGTATTTATAATTTTTAGTTCGCATTTGTTAAATATATTGACTGCGTTTCAACTGAGGTTCCATGGTATATTGACTCCGTACTTCATTTAAAAAGGACTTGAAAAAGGTAATAATATATTAATTTTATTTTTAATACCTAGAATTTGAAGTGTTTTAAAAATAATTAAATTTCAAAAGGTTTTAAAATGAAATTTTTGGAATATTTGAATTACTGTATAAAAATAAATAATAGGTAATATTTAAATATTTATTTCTAAAAGTAATAAATGGAAATTTCGAATGAGTTTATTATTTAAAATTCTGAAAAAAATAGGTTTTTCAAGAATCACACTTTTTTGCAGATAATTGTATTTTTGAAAATTTAAAATTGAATGGTTTTTGTATAGTTTAAATTTTGTAAAATTGTATTGAAAATAATTAAACTTTTTAAATAATTTTATTAAAGCTTTTGAAAATAATCGTTTTTTTGAAATGTTTTAAATGCAAATAATTATAAATATTACAAAAAGTCACAATTGTAGTTATTCACAAATATGTGTATTTTACTAGCATTTATTTCTGTGTATTTAATCAATTTTACTTTCAATCTGAATATTATTTTTGGTTAAGATAAAAAATTTTTTAATTTCCGATTATTCTTTTTTTGAGGACGCTAGAAACTTATTTCACCTAATTTTTCTTTCATGAATATTATTAAATTATTATTATTATTTATTTATAATTTATTTATTACATAATTTTTTCTGTACGAAATTTATTTCTTTTGCAGATAAAATGAATGACCTCAATATTCTGTTAATAACTTTGGTCAAAAAGTACCCTGTTTTATATGACAAGTCATTAACAGAATATAGAGATTCTGTTCTTAAAGCGGAAGCTTGGAGGGAAGTCACAAGGGTGTTAAATGAAAAAACCGGTTACAACATCAAAGGTAGGTCGTTAATAAAATTATTTAAAAAGTTTAATTATTTTCAATACAATTTTACAAAATTTAAACTATACAAAAACCATTCAATTTTAAATTTTCAAAAATACAATTATTTGCAAAAAAGTGTGATTCTTGAAAAACCTAATTTTTTCAGAATTTTAAATAATAAACTCATTCGAAATTTGCATATATTACTTTTAGAAATAAATATTACCTATTATTTATTTTTATACAGTAATTCAAATATTCCAAAAATTTCATTTTAAAACCTTTTGAAATTTAATTATTTTTAAAACACTTCAAATTCTAGGTATTAAAAATAAAATTAATATATTATTACCTTTTTCAAGTCCTTTTCAAATGAAGTACGGAGTCAATATACCATGGAACCTCAGTTGAATTAAATAATTTAATTCAGTACACTATTGTTTCACTTCCATTTTTACACACACTGAAAAAGTTCAGATTTACAGTAAAAATATTTGTTTATTCAACTTTTTTAAAAATGTCTTTAATTAGTCAATAAGTAAATATTAACTTATATTCTTTTGAAATCTTAAAATTTATATTCATTTTCTTTCGCTTCTTATAATATTGTTAAAAAAATTGAAATAATTAGGTATTATTAATATACTCGCCAGTTTTTTCATTCCTTTCAATACTCTTTTAGAAATCTGACGCAGTCGATTACAAGAAATAGTAATATTTAATTCATATTACAAAATTCTCATTCCTCTGAATACGGTCCTAAAAACTTGACTCAGGCGATTGCGAGGCATAGAAATACTGAATTTATACCCTAAATTTCCCCGTTTCTCTGAATATGCTCTTAAAAAGCTGACGCAGTCAATTGCAAGGCATAAAGATACCTCATTTAATCTAGAAATTTTCTATTCCTCTAAATACGCTCCTGATGTCATGGCACAGTCAATTAAAAGGAATAGACATATCCACTTCACTCTCCAAATTTCTTATTCCTTTCAATGCGCTTCAGAAATTTTGATACTGTCGATTGAAAGGAATAGATATTTAAAATTTATTTTCATTGGAAAGCTGAGGTTTTTTCCCATGAGCTATGTAAATATGAAAATGGGACAACAATAATTTTGTGAGAAACATAATATTAAATTAGGCGGTGCCTACCTAAATCCTCAAAGATGATCTCCAGGTATACCCCTTATCGGCACCGCCTACTTTAATATTCTGTTTCTCACAAAATGATTGTTGTCCCATTTTCATATTTACATAGCTCATCGGAAAAAACCTTAGCTTTCCAATGAAAAAAAAAAAAATACCCGAAGGGGTGAAAATCGAAAAATAAGGGTTGATTTTGAAAAAAGGTGGTCAAAATTTTTTTTTTTTAAATTTCGTATACATTTTTGAAAAGTACGTGAAAAATGCATTAAAATTCATTATAGATAAATTAAAATCCATTAACTTTTGTCATAGTTATACGGATTTGAAAATGACAATGTTACCCTTAACGTCAAAACTTCAACCCCCTCTACTTTCTACAAATATTTTTTTCAAGCGTTTATATTTTACGGATTTATTACTATCATATAGGACAACAATTTACCAAAATATGAAGCCAATCCCAGAACATTGACTTTTTGGACTGGGGCGATTGAAAAAGAATCTTATATATATATATATATATATATATATATATATAATATTTAAAACACAATTAATTAATTAATTAATTAAACAATTACAATTTTATTACGCTGTGAAAAATGTAAAATTACTTTCAATGTTTTAAAACTGCATATAGGTTATGTACACATAACCCACAATTTTTTTATTTTCAAAATAATATTACTTATTTTTTTAAGATTACTTACCTCACTTAATTAAATGCAACCAGCAATTGCAGCAATTATATTTAATTTATTTAATTTATAATTAAAAATTGAATCCCACGTTGTTTAATTTTAAACAAAAAATTTAAAGAGCCGGCACCGAGAGAACGGAAACTGACGCAAACCAGTATTTTCAACCGCGCCTCAGCGACAGTTGGCAATACGTTGCGCGCGCATCCAAGTACAATAAATTTGCACTTGTACTTGGTTCTTTGATATATCAAATTACCAAACTGTTATAATAATTATGCATAAATAATATAGCCTATATAGAAGTCTCTAGCACTTCTGCTTAACACTAGAACCATTGAAGATCTTGCATATTTAGAACTACCACCGCACAGTGGTGCAAATCCCTGTTGAAATTTCCGACCTCGTTTACGACGTCGTATTCTAAGTAGTTTGCGACGTAGTAAATGACGTAGAAAACGACATAGTAAACGACGTCGTAAATGAAAGCGGAATTTGGGATAGCAAATGACTTCGTTTACTACGTCGTTTACTACGTCGTTTACGATGTTGCAAAAATTATTTTAATATTATTTATTTAGTAATTTTTTTTTAATTTAGTAATTAAAAAATCAATTAAAAAAAAAATTTTATTATTTTTTAATAGTTATTATTATTATTTTATTTTATTTTTAATAATTAAATTAAAATAAAAAAATGGTCATCAAAGTATTAGTGAAACCATTTCTTCCAAAAAAGAATTTGTCTCAAATCTAATAAATAGGAGAGACATCGGGCAGAAAAAAATTTCGACAAGAAAAAAATTTTCGATGACTGCTTATATACCAATCTAATGGCACCTCAACTGCGAGAAACAGTTATGATGTTGACCCTCCCTGTGGCGTTGAGCGAACTAAAATCCAGAGCTGAGCCATCAGCGCAGCGCGGAAACATTTGAAAAATTTGATTTTATTCCTTTTTTTATTTCGACCAAATAAAATATCGACTAAATAAATTATTGACCACTTTATATATTGATCATTTAGAATTTCGAATAAACAAAATATCGACCAAATAAAATGTCGACCACTTTAAATATCGATCATTTAGAATTTCGATCAAATAAAATATCGACTAAATAAAATGTCGACTTCCATACCTGTCGTTCTTTTAGAATTTCGACCAAATAAAATATCGACTTAAAGTAATTCGATCAATTAAAATTTCGAACTTTTTAATTTTTGGGAAAAATCATGCGCCACAAAAAAATATCAAATTTTCTCTCCAAAACAATTGATTAACTAAATACCGTAGTAATTAGTTGATTTTTTTTACTACGAAAATTTATTCGTAGCACAAAAGAATATCACAATGAGAAAATAATTTTTTTTTCAAATTTTTCTTTGAAAAAAAATTATTCGTGTTTTTAAAAAAATCACGATGAAAAATAATTTTGTTGTAAAAATTTCTCTGTAAAAAAATTTAACAGAAAATTATACGTAGCACAAAAAAAATATTACGATGAGAAATTTACTTATTTTTAAATTTTCTCATTAAAAAAATTATTTTTGGCCCAAATAAAATATCACGATGAGAAAATAATTTTTTTTGTCAAAATTTCTCTGTAAAAAAAATGAATTAAATAATTAGCTTAATAATTAATTTTTTAATGGTAATATTTTTTTTGGCCAACAAATTTTTTTTTTGTTAAATTTTCGTTAAAAATAATTAATTAACGAATTATTAAGTATGACATTATGATATTAATAATTATTTATGACAATAGTTATTTATTAAGTTAATTATTTGTCATATTTAAAATAAAATAAAAAAAGGAATAAAATCAAATTTTTCAAATGTTTCCGCGCTGCGCTGATGGCTCAGCTCTGGACTTTAGTTCGCTCAACGCCACAGGGAGGGTGAACATCATAACTGTTTCTCGCAGTTGAGGTGCCATTAGATTGGTATATAAGCAGTGATCGAAAAATTTTTTTCTTGTCGAAATTTTTTTCTGCCCGATGTCTCTCCTATTTATTAGATTTGAGACAAATTCTTTTTTGGAAGAAATGGAAGAATCGGAAGCACACCCGAAGAGAAATAGTTTCACTAATACTTTGATGACCATTTTTTTATATTAATTTAATTATTAAAAATAAAATAATAATAATAATAATAACTATTAAAAAATAATAAAATTTTTTTTTTAATTATTGATTTTTTAATTACTAAATTAAAAAAAAAATACTAAATAAATAATATTAAAATAATTTTTGCAACATCGTAAACGACATCGTAAACGACGTAGTAAACGAAGTCATTTGCTATCCCAAATTCCTCTTTCATTTACGACGTCGTTTACTATGTCGTTTTTCTACGTCGTTTACTAAGTCGCAAACTACTTAGAATACGACGTCGTAAACGAGGTCGGAATTTTCAACAGGGATCTGCAATTTACTATTCAAAACTAAATTATTAACAACTCTGTCTTCGTGGATTTTTTATTTAAATTGTTAATAATTAAATATTTAAACAAACTTATAAAAAATTAAAATTACTAAGAATTAATTATTTATATTTTTGTGGAAATATTCTAAAATAACCTAAAAATGAACAAACCTAGTATCAAAAACCATGAAAAATATAAAAAATTGTTACTGAAATTTAATTGTTGTAAATTTTTTAAAGTTATAAACAAATGATTATATAATATATTACAAAATACAAAAATAATTAATAAAAATTTTTAAAAAATAAATTTTTAATTACTACTAGTAGGTAATATATACATATTATATATGATTATTCATTAGTTTATAATTTTTTAAACAAATTTTTATTGTTTTGTTTATTATTAATTAATCTTTTGCAGGATACATTTTTAAAAAAGATTGTTTAAACCACAAACGTTCTAATGGGATTTTTTTCCGTTTTTTAAAATTCAAAATGGCGGTCCAATATGGTTAAGGGCGCACTCACACCTTTTGGCTGCCTGCCTGGCTGCAGGAATTGTCATGGCCACATGTAGGAGTAACAGAGAGAAAATTCAAATTTGAATTTACTATCTCTGTTACTCCTTCACGTTGCCATGACAACTCCTGCAGGCAGGCAGGCAGCCAAAAAGTGTGAGTGCGCCCTTACAAAATTTTCAAAATTAATTGGATTCGTTTGAAACTCGTTACTCGAGGGTGTTTGAGATGATTTGGTAGCAAAACAAAAGACGAACGCAACACATGTTAAACTGTAAAATAATAATTTTTTATAAAAATTGCTTCACAAAACAAAATACCAATGCGAATCAAGTCAACCACTGAAACAATACTTCTTTACAGAAAATGATATACGAAACATCCATGAAGATGGCGTCGACGCTCAACGCCAAAAATTGTTTTTCACAAATTGTTTTTTGCCTTAAAAAATACTTTTCAAGGTATTATGTGTTCCCAAAATCTTTTTAAAAATGATTTGATATTTTTGTTCCTGAGAAAAATAAATTTCGACTCTGAGCGTCGACGCCAACCTCATGGAGGTTATACGGAACAAAAGTCGATTGCAATATATCATTCAATATTTCTTAATGAAAACCGATAAACGATATAAAAAGCGAATGCAAAGCAAGTCAAGGTGTAAATCAGTTTTATAAATAAAAATTTTAGACTAAACAAACCCAAAAAAAACCGAGAACATGTTTTAAGTGAATCCGTTGAATTTTTAAATTAAATGTCCGCCATACTGGACCTGCCAATATAATTTTTAGAACACTAACATCAGATTCGTAATCAGCGACCCCAAAAACCCCTGAGTAACGAGTTTCAAACGAATCCAAAATATTTTTAAAAATCTGTTCGCCATATTGGATCCGCCATTTTAAATTTTGAAAAACAGTTTTCAGATTCGTAATCAGCGACCCCAAAAACGACCATTAGACCGTTTGTGGTTTAAACAATCTTTTTTAAAAATGTATCCTGCAAAAGATTAATTAATAATAAACAAAACAATAAAAATTTGTTTAAAAAATTATAAACTAATGAATAATCATATATAATATGTATATATTACCTACTAGTAGTAATTAAAAATTTATTTTTTAAAAATTTTTATTAATTATTTTTGTATTTTGTAATATATTATATAATCATTTGTTTATAACTTTAAAAAATTTACAACAATTAAATTTCAGTAACAATTTTTTATATTTTTCATGGTTTTTGATACTAGGTTTGTTCATTTTTAGGTTATTTTAGAATATTTCCACAAAAATATAAATAATTAATTCTTAGTAATTTTAATTTTTTATAAGTTTGTTTAAATATTTAATTATTAACAATTTAAATAAAAAATCCACGAAGACAGAGTTGTTAATAATTTAGTTTTGAATAGTAAATTGCAGATCCCTGTTGAAAATTCCGACCTCGTTTACGACGTCGTATTCTAAGTAGTTTGCGACTTAGTAAACGACGTAGAAAAACGACATAGTAAACGACGTCGTAAATGAAAGAGGAATTTGGGATAGCAAATGACTTCGTTTACTACGTCGTTTACGATGTCGTTTACGATGTTGCAAAAATTATTTTAATATTATTTATTTAGTAATTTTTTTTAAATTTAGTATCACCATATGGTGATATCATATGATATCACCGTGATATGACTGTGATATCACCTTGATGTCACCATGATATCACCTCGATGTCACCGTGTGATATCACAGTAAGGCGGAGATTTTCCTGATGTCACGGTGATATTACCGTGACATCTGGTTGATATATCGTGCTACTTGGGTTGTGTACATTGCAGTTTTCACTGCTGAATTCTCAAAGTAAATAAGTATTAGAAGAGAAAAAAATGTTCTTAAAAATGAATGAGAGAAACTTACAAAGACTTATGAAACTTATAAGTGAATAGTTTTTTGCAGTTTTCACTGCTGAATTCTCAAAGTAAATAAGTATTAGAAGAGAAAAAAATGTTCTTAAAAATGAATGAGAGAAACTTACAAAGACTTATGAAACTTATAAGTGAATAGTTTTTTGTAAAAGTGTTTTCTTAAATATGCATTGTACGTATAACTAGTGCTTCGCGTCACGACAAAATCATGTTGTATATTTCAGTGCTTCAAAATGTAAAATGTTAAAAAAGTGAAAAATACTGTTACAAAAAAATTAATTGGAATTAACCACTTGACAGTCCATGGCTCATATATGTCCAGAACAAAGCCTTTATGAGTTTGGAAATATATATGTCCACCTTAGAAAAAAATACTAAACATAATTCGATTTGAGTGTCAATGGGTATACTAAGGTTTTTAGGGTCGCTGAATCAGAATTTGATGTCAGATTTAAAAAATTAGAATTGTTGACTCAACATGGAGGAAAAATTTAAAATACATTTTACTCGTTCAAAATTCGGTACTTGGGGATTTTTGGGGTCGCTGAATCCAAATTTGAGGTCAGATTTGAAAAATTTAAAATGGCGGATGTAATATGGCGATTCAATATGTCAGAAAATTTTTAAATTGATTCGATTCGTTCAAATTTCGGAACTCGGGGATTTTTGAGGTCGCTGAATCTAAATTTTATGTAGTTTTTGAAAAATTCAAAATGTCTGATTCAGCATGCCGACTAAAAATTCTAAAATTTACCAAATTCACTTGAAACTTGACCTCTCATTTGGATTCAGGTACCCCAACCTGGTTGAAAAAACTTGTACAGGATCGTGTACACGATCTTGTGCATGATCGTGCACTGATCTTGCACATGTTCTTTTACCAGGTAATGTACAAGAGCATTAAGTGAACATGTAAAATGAATATTAGAACAACGATCTTGTACAAAAACATGTACAAGAACATGCATATATGTTTATTCATGGTAACTAAAGAAATCAAGTTTACGAGTCCATGCTCGTGTACTTGTATAAGATCGTGCGTAAGTTCATGTACATAATCTTGTATTAATTTTTTAATTTTGTAAAATTTTGTGGAAAATTTTAACATAGGTTATAAAAACTCTTTGTTCATACATGCGAAAAACAACTGATGCCATAGAAAACTACTGCGTAGCTATTAAATATTTTGATTATAAACTGTAAGGGAAAACTCAAGATATTGTACATGAACTTAAGCACGATCTTATACACAGGAAAAAAAGTCTTACTCCGAGCATAGTATAATTTTTTATTTTGATTAGAAAGTAGCCGCTAACTAATATTAATCACTAATAATGGTCTAAAAATAAGCCGTTGAGGTCTTAATGAAAAACGAGATATTAATATGACAAATATTGCTTCCTCGTGGAGGAAGCTATGTAGTCCTTTCGTTTATAAAATTTTTAAAAATGGTGAAAACAAATTTTCCTCTATATAGAAACATGTTATATGAGATCCTGATCAATTGTCCGGATGTATGTATGTGTGTGTGTATGTGTGTGTGGATAGTTTTTGTGAACACGATATCTTTAACAGGTTTTAATGGATTTGCGTAAAATTCGGTAGGCTTATTTAACACATTAATCTCTCAAAAATGACGAGAGGATTTTTAAAAATACCCCAAAAAAAAAATTTTATCGTCTTTTTTCCAAAAATTTTTTTTTAATTGAAAAAATTTTTGAATCGAAAAATTTAAGGTAATATATAATATAATCGTCTTCTTTATGTCAAGATGAATCGATTGATATATATAAAATATAGATTTGATTGAAATTTAAAGAATTAATGAAAGTTAAAAAATCAAAAATTCTCATTTTAGCTAAAAAATGATGTGTTTATTTAAATTCATGTTTATATATGAAATAATTTTATTTCCTGCATTGAAACGAATTGGTTGGTATATATAAAGTATAGATTTGATTGAAAATTTGAGAATTAATAAAAATTGAAAAATCGAAAATTCATATTTTAGATAAAAAATTTTGTGTTTTTTTAAAATTCAAGTTGATGAATAAAATAATTGTATTCCTTGCATTAAAACGAATCGATTCGTATATATAAAGTTTATGTTATACTCAAAATTAATTAAAATTTTCTTTATTTTTCAAAAAATTTAATTAATTTAAAACATTTTTAACTCGAAATTTTTTAAATCAATCAATTGAATTGGACAAATTCATTGCTTCCTTTACGAGGAAGCGAATTTTTTGCTTCACATAATGAGGAAGCATAATGTTTATGAAATAAACATAAAGGACCCCCTTCTTGTTTAGTTCTATTAGATTCAAAACAAGCCTTTGTGGTTTTGGACACAATACAAAATTTTATTCGCTAGAAGTGAGACGTTAAAAGTCTTCAATCAAGCTCATGAGGTCTAGATACTAGTGAGTTGTAACTAGACGTACAACGAAAGTGCCCGAATGTAAAGTGTCATGGATGCCTTTCAAAAAATGTGATGTGTCTATAGTTAATCGGAACTAAAAGAATTAATTTAAAAGACTTACATACCCAGGTGCAAGTTGGCGGTCGGCCCACCTTGGGCCGCCAGAGGACGGGCCAACTAGCGAATTGATAACGTCAACCGACCTAGGGTCGACTTGGTTGGCCCAACCATGGGTATCCAAGTCGGGCCAACTGTAGCTGCCATAGTCGGGCCAACTGTGGCTGCCGACAGTCGTGCCCGATGGTTGGCCCAACTATGACAGCCACAGTTGGCCTGACTATGGGGGACTATGCCGACTGTATTTTCAGAAATTTTAAATAAGAATTAAATATTTAATTATCATATGTTACTCCTGATTAATATTCACCATGTTTTTAAATCACACGCTATAAAGACTAATAAAATATGTTTTTAGGTTAAATTTGATTGCGATATTTTCGCACTTGTTCCCATAGTGAATATTAATCAGGAGTAACAGTGCGCAAGTCGCATTTTCGTATTCTTCTGCGCACGCTATTACTCCGCCATTTTGAAAATAATTTCTGTTTTAAAACAGGAATCTATAATCAAATTTAGAGCAGTTTGTAAAAAAAAAAATTTTTTCAGGTTTTGATCTTCCTAGTCTGCAAATTTATTTTTTAATTCTTAATTTGTGATTAAAGATTTCATTCATATTTATTAATTATCGAGTTATCTGCTATTATTTTGAAAATCATTCATTTTAAATTGCTTAATAACTTCTACCAATAAAACAAAATTTTAGATAAATAATTAAAATATTACTTTATTATTTATTTTCTAAACTATTTCATTTTATAAAACTAACAATAATCGTTGGGTTTGAATGAGAGAAAATGATTATTGTTTGATTTCCATACAGATAATTAAAAACGTAAAATTTGAAAATTCGAAAAAAATAGTTCCCATCGTTTTCCCATTATCGGACTAGGCTCAAAATTCGTCAAATTTAGAGAAGTTTGTAAAAAAAATTTTGAAAAAAATCGATCGATACACACAGGTTCAAAAATGAATTTTTAGTCTTAAATCTCAAAAATCTAATAGAAATTTCTTTCGAAAATAACTTTCAATATTTTTTTTGGAAAGTTCGTTTAAAAACAAAAATTTTGATATAAGATTGATCCAATTTGGTCAATTTTTAGCGAAATTACAAGCATTTCAAAAAAAAGTGACGTAATTTTTCAAAAATTGATATCTCCTAAAGGGCTTCATGAAAAAATTTGAAAAAATCGTGAAAGCTAGTCTTCATGAGTACTAAAAGGAAAAAAATTTTCAAAAAGATCTGAGGTGCAAAAGCCAAATGATCTCCGATTTGGCATGGAATACCTCATATATAGTATGATTTATATCAATAAAATGTTGTTTGATGTTTCAAAACTTGTGTAAAATTTCAATAATATGGTGTTGAGAGATTTCATAAAAGTTTAGGTAATGTTAGCTATTTTTTATACCGCGCAGTGGTTTGATTTAAGCCCAGGTTCGGGCTTGTGGCTACTTTCTATTTCGAAAGGCAGCTTATTGTTAGCCTCTACAGTACGCTTAAAGTAAGACTTATTTTATGAGCGAGTTAGAAACTATGTCGGTCTAGTTTGTGTAACATATTGAAACTAACTTCTTTTCGGGTTTGAAACAAAACTTATTTTTTCCTGTGTACAAGTACACGAGCATG
This sequence comes from Leptopilina boulardi, assembly GCF_019393585.1. NCBI lineage: Eukaryota > Metazoa > Arthropoda > Insecta > Hymenoptera > Figitidae > Leptopilina > Leptopilina boulardi. Next base: position 565,095 of record NW_026137768.1, read on the forward strand.
GACTCATAAACTTAATTTCTTTAGTTACCATGAATAAACATATGCTTGTTACATATTCATTTGTTTTTACATGTTCACTTGCTGCTCTTGTACATGACCTGATGAATAAACATGACCCCCACAGCACTGAAACTTTCCTAAAGATTTCTTAAAGATTTATTTGAAATGTTCGGAATATTTAATTGCAATGTTTAGTGAAAATTGCGTAAAGATTTAAATGTCCCGATTAAATAAATGTTTAGTGTGAAACTTTCCTGAACATTTAAATCTTTACACAATTTTCACTAAACATTGCAATTAAATATTCCAAACATTTCAAATAAATCTAGAGGATCCTGTACAAGTTTTTTCAACCGGGAAAAAACCCCGAGTACCGAATTTTGAACAAATCGAATCAATTTTAAATTTGTCCGACATATTGGGTCCGCCATTTTTTTAAAATCTATTCTCAAATTTGGATATAGCGACCCCAAAAACTTTTAATACGATGATATATGTTTTTAGAAACTTTTATTTGGACTTTTTTTGGCCCACATACGATTTTTCTACTAGACTGCGAAGGGGTTAAGTAAACTTTGATGAATTGTTTTTGCAAAAGTATCTTTTAAATGTGCATTATTTTTTATTTTAAAAAATTTAACCTCACTTATTGTCATATATTAAAGTGTATTTATTATAAATGAAATATTAAATTCTAAGAGATTGAGAATTGAGATTCTTTTTCTATTGAGATCCCAGATAAATAATATGTTTATTTTAACGTACTACATTTATGTTAATTAAACTTATTATTGTGTATAGTTACTGGTTTTTGTGAATATAAACGAAATTTAAACTGTATAAAAATTTATAAAATTTACTTTAAAATATCACTATTATAACGTACAATTTTTAGACAATATTGAGAGTCAATATTGTCTAAATTAATAAATTTTCATTAGTAGAATAAATTTGTATGTCTAGTCGAATATTACGTATAATATTGTTTTAAAATTGTATGGATATTGTTGTAAATAAGTTTTGCTCCATTTTTTGTTACATATTTCCTCAGATCTGAGGAAACTGTTTTGGTCGGTTCCATGAAAGCAGTTTAAAAATAACAATTAAACCGATTTCAATCCTAAACTTACACAGTTGTTTGATAGGTTGCATTGTGACCAGGCACATTATAAACTAATCAGTAATAAACAAAATTCTTTTTAATGTACCTCTTGATGCATAAATACTACAACAGCAGTCTCAGTAGACTCAGAGGGAGCTAGACTAAGAAGAATATCATTCAAGAATGTATTAGGTTGGAAATCTCCCATTAGGCGTTGTCCATCTTCTAATTGAAGACCAATTGTAATATTTAACAACTCTCTCTTTTTTATACATTGTACCATTTCCAATTGTGCGTTGTTTGGTAAGTTAGTGAATCGTAAACTTGTATTAACGTCAAGTACCTTATTAAAATGCCTAAAACATAAAACAAAATTAAAAACTATATAGCTTTTTAAATGAAACAATCAGATAATTAGTAATCTCCAGTTAGATTTTACTACTTAAAGTGGTTCCATAAGCTTTAAGAACATTTTTTTGTAGAATTAATAAATTTTTTGCAATTAAAACTACTACTTTAAGTAGTAGATTATACTACTTAAAATAGGAAAATAAAATTATTTTTTATTTATAATTGTTTATTATCAGTAGAATTGAGTGTTTCATCCTCTCTCCTATACTGACGCTTATTTTATGCCCTAACGATTATGTACCTAACAGAGAAAATTTCTAACCGACGGGAATTGAACCCTCGACCCTAACGCTCGCTATCCGATACCTTAACCGACTAACCACGCACGCTCGCTACGACAGTCTGCAAACTACTCGAAGACTACTTTCTGCTTGTCCAATTGGTAATTTAACTATTTAAAGTAGTCATTTTTACTACTTTTATTAGTTGCTATAACTATCCTTTTTAAGTTTTGACTTGTAAATTTTTCATCTTTTAATTATATTACAAGTTGTTTAATTGCATAGTGCAGTAAAATCTATTACTTAAAGTGATAGTTTTAATTGCAAAGGATTTTTTAATTCTACGACATAAATGTTCTTAAAGCCTATTGAACCACTTTAAGTAGTAAAAGTTACTACTGAAAGTAGTAGTTTTTATTAGAAACAATTTGTAAATTTTACATCAAAAACGTTTTTCAAGCTTAATGAATTAATTAAAATTGTAAAAAATTACTACTTACTTAAAGTAGTAGTTTTAATCACAAAGGATTTGTTAATTCTACAAAAAAAATGTTCTTAAAGCCTATTGTACCACTTTGAGTAGTAAAATCTACTACTTAAAGTAGTAGTTTTAACTGGAAACGATTTCTAAATTCTACATCAAAAATCTTCTTTAAGTTTATCAAATTAATTAAAACTAGCAAGTTGTCAAAGCTTTATGATGTAACTTTGTCAAACGAAAATGACTGTAATCTTTGTGATCAATGGATAAGTAATTTTGATTTAGCTTTGCAAAACTGCGTAACAATCTCTGAAAAAATCCGCCTTTTGACAATTTTGTCTGAATCTTTTTCAAAAAAAGGGTTACTTTCAAAGCTTTCAGGAGTAACTACTTACATGATTAATGAAGCAAGAAAATTAAAGCAAAATAAAGGAATATATAATTTGCCAGATCTGTACAGTGGTCATCCAGTAAGCGAAGAAGATATAAAAATAGCTCAAGAGTATTACTTAAATGATGATTTGGATTGTTCTAGGCAAAGTCCAAACAAGAATGATACTATTAACGTTGTTGTCGATGGAAAAAAAGAAAAAAAAGTGAAACGTATTTTAACTCGAAGCATTAGAGAAATTTATGGAATTTTTCGGAAAAAATATCCTGCAATAAATCTTGGTAGATAAAAATTTTACTCAATAAAACCAAAATGGGTAATAATTAAGCCACAGAGGAAAGTATGTGTTTGCATATACTGTGCTAATTTTGAACTGTTTCTTATTGCTTTAAAAAATTTAAGACAGGAACGCTTTTTAGATATTAAAGAAATTCAAAAAGATCTCTTCACAGCCGTAATGTGTTCTCCTGCTACTGAACAATGCACTCTTCAAGAATGTAGTCTGTGTCCCGGTGCTGAAGGAATAACAACGCAAGTTCTAAAAGTTTCCGAAGAAATTTCTGCTGGTGAAGTAACTTATGCCTTGTTTAATAAAAACGAGCTAGAGAAAAGAACAACAAGTTTCAGCACATTTTTAGGTGAATTGAGAGAGTACACACTTAAAGCAAATGTCCATAAATTTATCAAAGACATTCTCAAAAGGAAGAAATAATCAAAGTTAAGGAAGAAGCTAAGTTGAATCCGAAGAAACTAGTTTTTCACGTTGATTTCGCAGAAAATTGGAGCGTAATTTTGCCAAATGAAATTCGAAGTACCTATTGGAAAACGAAACAGGTTTCAATTTTCACAGCGGTTTGCTACAAGAGTGAAAAATCACAAAGTTTTGCTGTCGTTTCTGATGATAAGAAGCACGATTCTGCCCATGCGCTGTTGGCCTTAAATCAGATATTTCAGTGTTATAAAGAGAAATTGGAGTTAGAAGAAATAGAGGAAATGACAATTCTTTCAGACGAAGCCGCTGCTCACTTCAAAAATCGATTTCAATTTTTCGAGTTATCAGAATCGACTATTAATAAACAGTGGATATTCACAGTAACAGGACACGGAAAAGGAGCCTGTGATGGAATAGGTGGCATTGTAAAGCATTTCGCAAGTGCCCACAATTTACAAAAATCCCATCTTGAGACGATTGATGATGCCGAGTCTTTTGTGCGAGAAGTCCAGAAGTACACTCCTGCAATTAATTTACTTTTGATCTCATCTGTGGAGTTAGAAAAGTTTCGAAAAGCGAAGATTTGTCAGTGGAAAAATGTTGAAAAAATTGCAGGAATTCAAAAATGTCACGTTTGGAAGATCAAACATAACGAAAATGGAGATAAAGTTTCGTACATGGCTCGAATTGCCAAACATGATTTTTTGGAAATTAATTGAGGGGCTGGATACAATAACAACCAGTACGCTCGACAGGTCGCTCTGAAGCCAATCAACACGTCAAAAAAGTGAAAAAATTGAAACTCAAAATTCTGATTTTTTAAAAGCATTACTTTATAGAGGATAAAAACATGCATCTTTTTTCTCTCAGAAATTACTTCTAAATCCAATATTTTTGATAATAAAAGCAAAAAACACAAAAAAAATTTTCTCCAATTTAATTAAATTTTAAAATATAAACGATTATTTCTTTCACAAATAGTAATAAATTTGTTTACAACTTGGTATACATACTAAATTAGGTCTAATAAAGCCATTAAAACATTAAAAAAAGGCAAAAATTAAATATTTTACATAATATTACTAATAATGTTAATATGTCTTGATTAATTTTTTTAAAAACTATAACAGGAATTGATTTGAAATTTTCCAGAAAACTTCCTGAAATAGTAATGAATAAATATTTTAAGAGAAGATGTAGAAAAGAAATTCTGAGAGAAAAAAGATGCGTTTTTTAATCTTCTATGAAGTAGTACTTTTGAAATATCCGAATTTTGACTTTCAATTTTTTCACCTTTTTGTCGTGTTGACTGACTTCAGAGTGAGCGGCCGAGCGTAATGGTTGTTATTGTTTCCGGCCCCTCAATTAAACATTTTTTAAATCAATAATATATGTATTCCAATATTCAGTTACTTTAAATGTGTTTTAATGTGCAATAAAAATATTTAATTATTTATATGTGAAAATAATTCATAATAATTTGAAAAAATATTTTTTTAATATTTGAATTATTATAAAATAAACTGTCTTGAATTTTTACTTAATCAATTTATTTTAAAATGAAATTTGCAAATATTAATTTCCAAATTGAAAATTAAAACTTTAAGTTTTTTAAAAAATTTTTGAATGATAATTTGAATTGGAAAATATTTTAAGAGTATATTACTGAAAGAATCACAATATTTATAAAAAATATTTTTTCTTTTTTCACCTTTTTATTAATTATATATTTATTATCATTGGTCTTAACGATATTTAAAATGTCAAATTATAAATTTTTTGATGTTTAGAACCTGTTTGAAAAAAGTGATTTTATGGTTATTTTCTATACATACATTATTGTTGGTTATAAAATGACTCATTTCAGTGAGTTCATTTGTTCTTCAAACTGCACGTCAGCCATTTCAAATTTCGTAAAAAAAAATATTTCGAAAAAAATTTCTCCTTACTACCAGGATTGTTTAGCCCGCTTGAAACTCCTAGAATTGGTTCTTCATATTGGTAAGAATTTATGGTAAAAATTTGAGAGAAAAAAAAGTGGGGTTTTTGAGAAAATTGACTTTAATGATTTTTAGAAAATCATCTCCTGTTTTGTTAATTTTGAATCTTTTTTCAAATTTCAAATGGGATTTTAAAGAGGAATATATCCCCTACAAGATTCAAGAAGAATAATTTCATTGCATTCATTAGAAAAAAAATTACAGGCGAAACAATTTTTTTTCATTGTTCTTTCGAGTTTTACCACTCAAACTTCAAATGACCATAGGGTAAGTCCACGTCAGAAATATCAGAATCTGCAAGTGGTTCTTCGATTTTAATGATACTTGGTAAAATTATAGCTTTATATAAGAGCAATGTGTAAGTAAAAGGAATTTTTAAAATATCTAAAATTGTAGGAGTTATATCACTTTTAATTTTGATACTGCATTTTTTTCTTTCCTTTATATCTCGGTCAATTTTCAACCGATTTTGATGAATTAAAAACGATTTTTTCAGAAAATTACGTATTTTCAGAAAATTTTAAAATAAAATATAATATAATATATAATAAAATAAAATTCTAGTTTGTAACAATAATATTATAAAACAAATGAAAGTAGAAACACAAATCTGGATCCTAGTTTTCTTGAGATGTGGATATTTAAAGAACGATATCACGAGATCTAAAAAAGTCTCCAGGATGAATTTTTTTTTAAATTAAAAATAAAATAAAAAGGAATATTATTAATAAATTAAAAAAAAAGAGGTCGAAATTGAAAAAAAATCTAAAAGAAATATTGTTTTTTACTTTTTTCTATTTAAGGGGTTTCCTAAATTTTTTTGCCCTAAAATAGAAGGTTTTTAAAAGATCGTGTACTCATAAGTTTTAAAATATAATTGATCAAAAGTTTTTACATGTTACTATATACGTCAAGAACTATTTAAAAAAAAATTGCGATCTTAAAAAATATTATTATGCTCCTTCTACAGAGGTCGCTATGTACACTGGTCAAAATCAAAGCCCTTTACGGTAACCACTGTAGCTCATCGCAGAATCATCTAAAATAAAAAAATCAAACGTGATTTTAAAGTTTAAGACCTAATACAGGTCCTAAACCTCGAGATATTAAAAAAAATCAAAAATTAAAAAAATGGCAAGCTTTGGAACCCAAAAAACTGAAAAACACCATTTTTTTGACAATCAATCACTCACAAAAACCTGATTATTGAATATTTTAAATATATTAGAGGTTTAGGACCTGCAAAAACTTCCACTAAATCGAATGCAACTTGAATTTTTGAAATCGGTCAAACGGTTTTTGAGTTCTACTGGTTACCATTTTTAAATATAGTGTTTTGAGAAAAAAGCGTTTAAAGTTTTGATATCAAAAGGTTATAATTAGTCAAGCTGAAGGAACTAAATCAGCTTGAAAATTCTTACTCAGGGGTTTTTGGGGTCGCTGATTACGAATATGATGTTAAATTTTAAAAATTCAAAATGTCGGATCCAATATGGCGGACATGAAAGTTAAAAATCAATTGCATTTACTCGAAACTTGGTACTCGGGGGTTTTTGGGGTCGCTGATTACGAATATTATGTCAGAATTTAAAAATTCAAAATGGCGGATCCAATATGGCGGACGAAAAATTTTGAAACTAATCGGATTTGCTCGAAAATGATGAAATGATATGAATATGATGAATTGTCCGTACATTTTGAATTTTTAAAATCTGACATTAAATTCGTAATCAGAGACCCCAATAACCCCCCGAGTAACGAATTTCAAGCAAATCCATTCGCTCGGTTTATCGTCGAAACGAAAGGGTTAATTATACGATCTGTAGACGCATATATATATATATGTATTTTGTTAAATAACTTAAGATTATGAGCGAATTACGATCTAATGATTTAACCACACATTCTTAACATACTTTCCTATCAAAAAATGAAGAAAAAAAAAATTCGATTTTTTTGACCAAAAAAATTTAGGAAACCCCTTAAATAACAAAATTTTATTTTTATTTTAAAATTTTCTGAAAATACGTAATTTTCTGAAAAAAATCGTTTTTGATTCATCAAAATCGGTTGAAAATTGACCGAGATATAAAGGAAAGAAAAAAATGCAGTATCAAAATTAAAAGTGATATAACTCCTACAATTTTAGATATTTTAAAAATTCCTTTTACTTACACATTGCTCTTATATAAAGCTATAATTTTACCAAGTATCATTAAAATCGAAGAACCACTTGCAGATTCTGATATTTCTGACGTGGACTTACCCCATAACTTCGTTAAACATAATTTTTATGAAAAATAAAAAAATACGTGTCTCTTTATTTTTCATGTAGAATAACATATTTCATCGAGAGAAAAATCTACAACCTGAAGGTGGTCGGACTGTACGTTTTGAAATGGATTCAGCCAAGTAACTTTTTAAAAATAGAGTAATTTTAAATGAGCCTTAAATGAGCCTTAAAAAAACTTTTAAGAAAATGCAAGAGGAAAAGATTCCCTCCCGCTCTCCTATCAGAATATGATCAAGTTAAAAAAGAATTTAAAAACTTAATTTTAAAGAAAAAAAATGAATATAAAAAATCTATCCAGAACCAAATATTTGAAACTAAAGATTCAAGCCAATTTTGGAAGTTAGTCAACAGTTTTAAATACAAAACACCTAATAAAGATTATATTGAACTGGAGGAGTGGGAACGATTTTTTGAATCTTGCTACCCAATAGAGAATAAAAATAAAAGTAAAGGTAATACACAAGAAAATATAATCACAACAAATAACCATCTGGATTCTGAAATTACTTTAGAAGAAACCCTTAAAAGCCTCAAAAAATGTAAAAATAATAAAACTCCAGGACCGGACGGGATAAATTACGAATTTTTAAAAAATTTACCGGGAAATCTAATATTGTTTTTGAATTCTCTATTTAATAAAATACTTGAAAGAGAAAGCGTACCGTTAGAGTGGGGAAAAATCAATCTTAAAATGATTCATAAAAAAGGGAATGCAAATAAACCCGAAAATTATAGACCCATAGCCCTTGTAAATAATACGACTAAAGTTTTCACCCAGCTAATGGCAACTAGATTACTGGATTGGGCCGAGAAATCTCACTTACTACCAGAATGGCAAGCTGGTTTCAGGAGAGGGAGAAGCTGCCTAGATAATACATTCACACTTAATGCTTTAATTCAAAACAGATTGAATTTACCAAAAGGAAAAATGTTTGCATTATTTGTAGATTTTAAGGGCGCTTTCCCCTCCCTGAATTACGAAATCTTATGGCAAAAACTTGAGAAATTGGGAAGTGGGACTAAATTTATAAACCTTTTAAAAGATTTTTATCATAAAGCGAAACTTATAATTAAAAGTGAAAAAGGCTCCACAAAACCAATTAAAATCACAAAAGGTGTCTTACAGGGAGACGCGCTCAGCCCCACGCTTTTTACATTGTTTATTGCTGATCTTGAGGAATTTCTCCGTTCCAAGAATGTAAGAGGGGTGACATTAGATCATAAAACGGAAATAATTTTACTGGCGTTCGCGGACGACATTGTTTTGTGTGCTGATTCGATTAATGAAATGAAAAAAATGCTTAAATATCTCAGGGAATACTGTAAATTGAATGAACTAGAAGTTAACATTGAAAAAACAAAAGTAGTAATTTTTAAGAAAGGAGGTCATGCAGGTCGTATTAAAAAAAACCCAATATTTAGATTCGGTGAATCGGAAATTGAGGTGGTAGAAAATTACACATATCTTGGAACTATTTTTAGTAATTCTGCAGTGTTTATTAAGAATTTAAACTGGTATTTAACAAAAACATCCTTAGCTTCCGATTCTACCTTGACATTAATATATAAAGCAGAACTTGAATCCTGGAAACATATTTCTCACCTGTTTCAAACTATGGTCACTAGTGTAGCGTTTTACTCTATTCAAGTTTGGGGAATGAGATACCGCAGTGAAATAGAAAAAATACAAACTACTTTCTTTAAAAAGTTACTGCTTTTACCTAGATGTACCCCAGGATATGGAATTAGAATCGAAACTAACTTAACACACTTGTCTGTGAAATTGTTTAAATTAACGCTAAATTGGATTGAAAAAATTCTCAAAATGAATCAGGATAGATACCCCAGGATAGGCTATGAGAGATTGCGACTCTTAAGTGGTCGCGACCCGTCAGGTTCAAAATTTAATTGGGCTACTCAGGTGGGCGACATTTTCTCAGAGTTTGGTGGGAGGGAGGACTGGGACTCACTGACTCTTGAATCTTTGCAAACAAATAAAAAGAAATGGATTAAAAAATACGAAACAATTCTCAAACAAGAAGATTTCCGGAGAGCGCAGTCCTCCTCCTCACTAATTCTCTACCCCTATTTAAAATTGACGGAAGAAACCCAAACTTTTCTAAAATGTAAATTTATCCTCAACAATCTGAAAATATTTGTACAATTACGCCTAATCAACAAATACCAAACTAGATTATTCTGGAAAAAAGAATATTGCTCCCTTAAAGGGAATGAATACTGTATCTATTGCTTTAAAAAACTTTATAATACTGAACATATTTTCTACATTTTGATAGAGTGTAGTTCTTTGGAAGAAGATAGGAAAAAATATATAACAAAACTAAACGATTTAGAGGAAATAAATAACCATTGGATGACAATTTTAAATAAACCAGAACCTAAAGAAATTAACCAAATTGCATACTTTCTAGCCCAAGTAATAAATAAAACAAACAATTAATTCTAGAGAATGATGAATGAACGAATTAACTATTAAGCGTAATCATTATTGTATTAGAATCAGGAATGATACCAGTCAACAAACTCTTTTGTATGGATATGTATAATCCGAAAGCAAATAAATTACTTATATCCAAAAATTCGTAAAAAATTGCATAAAATTGAAAAATAACCCTTTTTTGGGATGAAAATGAAAAATAACCCTTTTTCGGGTTAAAATTAAAAAAACATGTTACAAAAAAAAGTATGTAAGATTTTCTAAAAGCATATGGCAAAGTATTTTGATTTATTTGAAAATAAGTGAAAATAGATTTTCCAAGGACGGTGTCGAGGTCACGGTGTCAGTGTCGCTTTTGGATATTTGTTAACTTAATATAATAGAAGAAGTTTCGTTTTAAAATAAGAAATATTAAAATTATAAAGTTAAAAACAATTGATTTCAATTACTTTTAAAATTAGGCACAATATTATAGGTTCCTAACTAAAAATTTAAAAAACAACAATAAATAATAAAAAAAAACCATAAAAATTGGTAAAAAATTGTTTATAAGTAACTTTTTAAAAATAGAGTAATTTTAAAGGTATATATCCAAAAATTCGTCAAATATTGCATAAAATTGCAAAATAACCCTTTTTTGGGATCAAAATGCAAAATAACCCTTTTTCGGGTTAAAATTGAAAAAACATGTTACAAAAAAAAGTATGTAAGATTTCCTAAAAGCATATGGCAAAGTATCTTAATTTATTTGAAAATAAGTGAAAATAGATTTTCCAAGGACGGTGTCGAGGTCACGGTGTCGGTGTTGCTTTTGGAAATTTGTTAACTTAATATAATAGAAGATAGTAAAAATCTACTACTTAAAGTAGTAGTTTTAATTACAGACGACTTGTTAATTCTACAACAAGAATTTTATTAAAGCCTATAAAATCATAGAAATTAATAAAAAAGAATAACGACAAAACTTCTTACTTCTTCATGAATTTTTTGTGCTTAGCCGGTAACGTGTTTCCTACGCTTTCCAAATATTCCATAGGCGCGCCCTTTTTTCACTCTTATCCTATTCGCCCTCCCCACTCCTAACGAGACAGGCCCATTGATTACCTCAAACGACTTCTTTCAATCTAATTGAAATTTATAATATTATATATATATGTATATATATATATATATATGCTCCAGGATTGCGAGTTTTCAAATAAAGTTGACACATTTATTATTATTAACAAACTAAATAACTATTTATATAACTTCAACTGAATAATAATACTTACATTAATAATTTGCATACCGGAATTTATACAAATTAAAGTAGAAGTCACGATATTGTCGAAATGTGATGCTAATCTTTATACGGTGAGCGATAGACTGACTATGATTTACAATCTTATGAAAGACGAGAGAAATTTCCTGATTATAGGCAAAACATACTACATTCAAGCAAAACTAAAGTTTGATTCCGAAACATTCCGCCCGCCTCGTTTTATACAATTCAATAAAGCGAAATAAACTGAGAGTGTATAGAAAGTTAAACTGCAGTAAAGACCTTATAATTATTGAGTAGTTCGCCATAGTTATTGTACAAAGAATAAATGACAATATTATTTTACTTATGTTTACATTAGTTCCAGATTTTAATCTTAAGTTAGACCTCCATTTTACTCAACAAGTGGCCGATAATTATTATCATGAGTTGGTAGCAAACATAATTTAGTAATAGGTCGTTTATAAACTGAGGATGCCGTCCTGACCGTGACGACACGCACCAGACCATCATCGCCCGGATGTATATCAACAATTCTACACAATGGTCATTTTGATGGAGGTAATGTCTCATTTTTTAGAACAGCAAGATCACCAACTCTGACTGATGGTTTTGGTCGTTGCCAGTTTGGCAAGGCTTGCAAGGAATGAAGGTATTCCTTTGACCAACGAAGCCAAAAGTCTTGGTACATTCTTTGCACCAGGGACCAGCGAGTCAATCTATTAATGTTTATTTCCAACAGAGAAGGTTCGGGAACTGTTGTCAAGGCCGTCCCAATAAGAAAATACCCTGGGGTTAAGGCCGAAAGATCTTCAGGATCATCCGAAAGAGCTTGCAGGGGTTTCGAATTTAAACAAGCTTCAATCTGAATTAACAAGGTTGAAATTTCTTCGTAAGTCAAGGTCGCATCTCCGATAACACGTTTAAGATGGAACTTTACAGACTTGACTGATGCCTTCCAAAGACCTCCCTGATGAGGAGCACTAGGGGGGTTGAATAGCCAAGTAGTACCATCGTTTGCAAGGGTTTCGGCAACAGTAGTTGAGAACTTGGAAGCAGAAGAAAATAGCTTACGCAACTCTGAGTCCGCACCTACAAAATTGGTAGCACAATCACTACGCATAGTCAAGGGAAGACCCCTGCGACCAGTAAAGCGCTTAAATGCTGATAAGAACTTTGCGGTGGTGTATTCTAATACTGCTTCCAAGTGAACTGCTCGTGTAGAAAGGCAAACAAACACCGAAATGTATCACTTTCTGGACTGTCGGCCTCGACCCGAACTGGTTCTAATTGGAATGGGTCCACAATAGTCGACGCCTGTATTTAAAAAGGCTCGTTTTGGTTGCACGCGATCGGCTGGAAGATTAACCATCTGTTGTACGGCTGTTGAGGCTCGATAGCGTACGCAAGTCATGCAGTTTGAAATTCTAGATTTTACAGCCTTACGACCTTGCGTTATCCAATACTGGCGTCTGAGGGTAGCCAGGGTCAATTGAGTACCTCCATGCAGCACTCGCCGATGACAATGGTCAATAACGAGATCTGTAAGTGGAGATTTTCTCGGTAGGATTAACGGATGTTTCTCATCAGGGTCCAGAATAGAATGCTTTAGTCTTCCTCCAACACGCAACAAGTTGCTCTCATCTAGATATGGATTTAGTCGCATCAATGAGGTTTTCTTAGGGAGTGTTGGTTTGGGACGTGACAAGGTTTCTATTTCAGGACGATATGTCGTTTTTTGAACCGTGCTAATCCATAGGAGTCGTGCATTATTGATTTCTGTCGGTGTGAGGTTTTTGGGCAATTGATATAGTTTATTGACGATGGCGTTTCGAAATCTTGTTACAGAAAAAAGCCAACGTCTACACCAGGCAGTAATGCGAAGTAGTTTTAAGAAAGAAGATGCATAGGGAGAAAATAGATCCCAGGCTCCTTCATCTTTAGTTGGAATTGTCGTTTGATGTGCAACAACTTTCTGTTCTAGTAATTCGGTTGGTTCGGGAGAGTGGTGATCTTCACTCCAAGGTTCATTCGAAAGAGTAAGACGTTGGGGACCGAACCACCAAAGGTCATGTTGTGCAAGTTGTTCAGGTGATAGACCACGTGTTGCACAATCGGCGGGATTATCAACACCTTCAATGTGATGCCAAAAGGCATTCGGTAGGGCTGTTTGTATGTAACTCACCCTATTGGCAACGAAGGTTTTCCACGTTGATGAGTGAGCTCGAATCCAGAACAGTACATTTTTGCTATCACTCCACAAGTGAATAGGAACGTCTGTCAAACAAAGAGCCCTGCTAACACGACTTGTCAAACGAACTAAAAGGTGAGCACCACAAAGCTCGAGTCTCGGGATACTCAATTGTTTGACTGGGGCTACTTTCGTTTTAGCACAAATGAGTCTGCATGTCATTTCTTTAGTAGATGAACATACTCTAGCGTAGACAGCGGCTGAATAGGCAAGCATGGATGAGTCGGAGAATCCGTGGATTTCGAAAAACAATGAATCACCAGATGTTCCGATCCATCGAGGAATTTGAATGATGTGTACATTTCTTAATGAATTATACATCTCAACCCATTTCTTAAGAAGTTGAGATGGTAGGGTGGTATCCTAATCTATTCCCTCCTCCCACGAGGACCAAATAAGGCGAACTTGACAACCCATAGGTGACAGTTGAGAGTTTGAATGTATGAGGGATGTCTGTGGGGCATGCTCTACAAAGAATCCTTTGAAAGTCTGTATCATCGGGATGTATTAAAATCTGACGAAACATTTTCTCAATGTCCGCTGAGAAAACGAATCGAAACGTACGCCAGCGCAGAAGAATTTCTGACATGTCAGTTTGGAGTTTCTGCCCTGTGTGTAGGAGCTCATTCAATGAGACTCCCGTTGAAGAACGTTGAGAACCATTAAAGACTACACGTAACTTGGTGGTCGTGCTACTTTCTTTAAAGACTCCATGATGTGGCAGGTAATAGCAATCTGTTTCAAGGAGGGCAGGAGCAGGCTCCATGTGTTTAAGGTCGGAATACTGGACCAAAAATTTATTATAAGCATCATACAACAAGGGATTTCGCTCAAACCTTCGCTCCATGCCTTTGAGTGTACGTAGGGCTTGCGTTCGGGAGTCACCCAGAGACTCAGGATTGCCTTTAAATGGCAGGCGAACCATATACCTTCCTGTCTCTGTGCGTGAATGGGTATCGGTAAATATTTTCTCACAATCCTGCTCTTCTTCTGTTAAGAAGAATGAGCAAGAGGGCGAGACCTCCTCTTGTTCCCAAAATCGTTGTAGCAGCTGAGGTAGATTATTTTGAATTATACAGGGCAGGCTAATGACAGAATGAGATGGAATTGCAGCCTCATTAGACGGAATGGTCTGAGTGGAGCCAGTTAAAATCCAACCCAAGGTTGTCTGTTGAGCAATAATTGGGGTGTGAGAGCCAGTTTTCAGTCCTGGTCTTAACATGGTGGCATAAGCTTCACAACCAAGTAAAAGCTCAATAGGTTGCCCTGAATTCAGGTCAGGATCAGCTAATTCAACTTCAGAGAGTTGATGCCAAATAGTTGATAAGGAACAAGAGGGAGGTAAATATTCTGTCAGCCGTGTTAATATCAAGGCAGTAGTTCGAAGTTGAAATGAGGCGTTCGTATGACGAGGCGAAACTATGAAGTCCACAGAACCTTTCGAGTTTCCAGATGGGGTTGCTCCTATTCCTGAAATACTTAGGTTTGTAGGTTTTCTGGGTAGTTTCAAACGTTGTGCGAGAGACTCTGAAATAAAGTTGCATTCTGCACAGGGATCTAGCAAGGCTCTAGCTAGGGCAGAAGTCCCATCTTTTGATGAGATCCGAACCATAGCAGTGCTCAAGAGCATAGGAGTATGCTTGGTCATCGAAGTATCGATAATGTGTCCAGTAACCTTGCCATCTGATGACTCTAGCTTCGGTTCTGGGGATGTATCAAAACTATTCTGATTTGCAGTCGGAGTAAAGCTATGTTTTACTTTATTTGGGTCATGAAGCAGAGAGTGATGTCGTTGGAAACAGGTACGACATACCTTCTGGGACTTACAGTCCTTAGTGTGATGTGCTCCCAAACAATTAGAACAAATTTTGATAGAGCGAGCGAATTCAAATCTTTGTGTGGTGGATTTAGACTTGAAGTCTGGACATGCTCCCAGGTAATGGTCTTGTTTACAGCAAGGACATTGTTGCGGTTTCCGTTGTGGCTTCGAAGTGGATTGAGTTATAGGTTGAGCCTTGACGGACTTATTAGGTTTATCATTCTTGTTGTGAGGATTAGCAGACCGAGAATTTGCATTTGATATAATAGAGGTGTTAGCTAAGGACTCTAAAGTACGAATGCGGGTGGATAGAAAGACTTTAAGTGATTCATAATCTGGTGGATTCGTGGTGGCTCCTAGAGAATTTTCCCAATCTCGACGGGTTTGAAGATCTAATCTTTGAACGGTAATATAGACCAACCAGTCATCCCATTGATCAACTGCACGATTTAAAATTTTGAGATTACCAATTGCGTCATTGGTACTATTAAATAGTTTTTTTAACTCACTGACCGATTCTTTTGTCATGGATTTCAATTTGCAAAGATTGGAAATTTGAACATTTACCAAGATTCGCAAATTTTGATACTGGTCGGTCAGAGTTTCCCAAGCTCGTGTGAAATTAGTAGCAGTAGGGGGGATATTCTGTAAAAGCAATGCTGCTTCTCCTGTTAACGCGTTTTGAAGATAATGAATGCGTTCAACGTTGGATAAAGAGCGATTATCATGGATCATGGATTTAAACAAATCTCGAAAGTTAGCCCACTCTTGATATTCTCCCGAGAATTTAAGAATATCAATGCGAGGTAGGTGATGGCGAATCTGAGTTTCAACAGTAGGTCCTGAATTTTGGGTGGACTCTTGAGTGTTTGGAGATAGAACCTGATTATAGGATTTTATTTTATCAAGAAAAATACCCTTTTGTATTAGGTACTCCTCTTCAGTTGCTGAAATCCAATCATTCTTAATATAATCTAGTTCTGCAAGGGCTTCTTCAGTACCAAGAGTCAAAATTGTCTTATGCTGTCACTGAAATGTGGCCCATTTTTTATCTAAATTTTCCAACCTAGCTTCGCATGCCCCCAAGGTCATGCCAGCAGCCCCCAGTTTTTGAAAATTTGAATATGCTCTGTTAATACGGCCGGCAAGTGTAATCTGAGCTGTAAGAAGTGTTTTTAGATTAGGTGCCATCTTGAAGACAAATGAGGTCCAATTCAAGAACTAAGTTAAATCAAATTAAATTCATTTAATTTAATAGAATCAATTAGAGAATATCAATAGGTTACTTATTGCATGAAGTATAATTCAAATACAACTGATTGATAGGCTATGGCGTACTCTCTTACATTCATAATTTCAATTAACTTTTAAAATTACATAGATTCTCAAGGCCAATTGAATTTAAATATCAAGAAAATCTCAATAAATGATAATTCGCGAGCAAATTTAAAAATTTAACTAAATTTATTTTCAATTTCAAAATTTTAACGTTAAGATCTTGAATCTTTGAAAGTAAATTAGATACAGTAAAATTCAACAATTTCAAAACTAGATTAACTATCCATAATACGATAAAATTAGTTAAAGAACAAATTATTGAACCAACGAATTACAATAATGGAACGAACTCACATAGCAGTAAAGAGTCTTAACCGTTAACCGTAGAATCCTGAAGAGTGTGGTAATTGAAGAGTACTGACTCAAGAAGACAGTAGGCGAGGACAGCAACTTCATTAATTCGATGTACTTCTTTGGATGTTAGATGGTCATTTTGCAGGTCAATTCCAATACTGTTTATATTTGAGCTCAAGCGGGAATCTGACATCAAAATTGAAGAAACCAGGAAGTGTGGTTGGAGTTGAGTTTAATGTATATAATAATGTATGTATGTATATCATCCTTCAACGGTGAGACTAGATGATACTTGTGTGCGAGTTGAATCACACAAGCTTAGAGTGAATCACCAAGGAATCCATAGATACTTGGACACCTGTACCAAGGACAAACAAAGATAACAGCTCTGGACGATGACAATTGTCGTTTCTAAGAGAATTTTGGTATTCTTAGAAATCCCATAAATATATAATCCACAATTGAATTGTCAATTAAAAATCAACAATTGTTATAAAAATTAAACTTTAAAATGTTTATAATTCTGGAGAATTTTCTCTTTCAGATGATGTGATCATGGAAGAGATAGGATTATCCTGAAGAATAGTTATAAACTTCAGAACTGCACTGCACCTTCCATTGCACTAGAGTTTACCGCAATTTAGTAAATAATGCACCACAAATCCGGCTCGAAGGACCAAATGTTCCGGGATTGCAAGTTTTCAAATAAAGTTGACACATTTATTATTATTAACAAACTAAATAACTATTTATTTAAATTCAACTGAATAATAATTCTTACATTAATAATTTGCATACCGGAATTTATACAAATTAAAGTAGAAGTCACGATATTGTCGAAATGTGATGCTAATCTTTATACGGTGAGCGATAGACTGACTATGATTCACAATCTTATGAAAGACGAGAGAAATATCCTGATTATAGGCAAAACATACTACATTCAAGCAAAACTAAAGTTTGATTCCGAAACAATATATGATTAATATGTATAATTTTATATTATTATCCTATAGCGAATATGTAATATATTACATACACATATGTATATGTATTTGTAGTATATTACATTCATACGCTATATTTTAGTATAATAATATTATCGTTATTATTCACTTATTAGTTAAATTAGTTATTAATTAGGTTAATTAGGTAAGGTTAAGCAAGGAAGTGAGAGAATCTTTTAAGATAGAGCAAATCTCGCGAAAAGACGCGCGACTTGGCCCTTGGCTCAAGCGAAACGCGTGAACCATGCGCGCATTCAGCTCGCGTCAAGAGTAAGAAGCGCAGACGCAGATTTTTGTCCTCTCTCTGAAGAGGAAACCGGCACAAAAAATATGTACAAGAACATGTACATTTTCTTGTACAAGTGTATTTTCTTGTCCAGGATCTTGTACAAGTTCTGATACAAGAACTTGTCTCAATTCCGGATGCTGAACTTGTTCAAGAACATTACTTGAACATGTACAAGTTCATTAATGAACGTGTACAAGTTTTTTCAGCCGGGTCACTCAGGGTTGGTAACCTTCACTGCCTAGCCTACCCTATCCAACGCAACAGCTTCCTACTTAAAAAAATTCCGAGTTAGTGGACTTAGAAAAATTTCTATTTATTCATACTTACACTGTATAACGAGAGGTATTAATTTAATACCAACTTTAGGTACTAAATTGCCGTTTGGTTCTATTTTAATACCTAAAATCGGTAATATTTTAATACCTTCTTTTTAGAGTGTAGAAATTTTTTCGAATCTTGGACTTTGAATTTTTCTTCGCTTTTCGAACTTAGAAAATTTTACCCTTGTGGGACTAAGACTTTTTTTCAACGCACTATACATTATCGAAAAATATACGATCACTCGTACATTGACTCGTTTCCACTCACACCCCCCCGCCAGCCCGACTCCAACGACTTACACTTTTCTGACTTTTTGGACAGGTTGCCGTCCAATACAACACTACAGTATCGAGTTGGTTGCCTTCTCGATACTCAACTTGTACACGGGAAGAAGATTTCACTTATAAAGTCAGTGCCTTATTTGACAGATAAAAACAGTGGGCCAAGCACGGTAAAATCCAGTGCAGGCACAGGATTTTCAGGTGTACGCACTGAAAATTTCGATGTATGCATGGTAATTCCGCATGCGTGCACCGACAGAGGGCGTTGAAATGCACGGAAAAAGATGGTGACAACTTTAGCACCTTATTTATATGTGCCGCAACTTAGAAATAAGGTGCTTACACCGTGTTTTTAAATGTAACCTTCTTTCCGTGTAACCTTATTGTTGAGTTGTTCCCATCTCAACAATCTTAACCTCGAGCTGGTTTTCCTCTCGAGGCTTGCACACATAGCCTACATTATTGGAACGGTTGCCGTCCAATAATTTGACATCAAAACCAAAAATATCAAGTGGTTGCTATCTCGATAATAAACTTTCTAACCTTATTGCTGTGTTTGTTGCCTTCTCAACAATCTAATTTAGAACTGGTCTTCCTCTCGTTATAAGAGTATCTATACTCTTTTTCTCTTTTGATAATTAAACTATCAACAATCGCTTCTTCTTCTTCTCTCTCTCTTTTTTTTAACTTTAATGAAACTAAAGTTATTCTGCCACTATCTCGCTGGTACCTTTTGAAAACCCCTTATTGGTTATAAAGCGAAATTGATTTGGCCGTTGCCCAGTTACTCCCTCTATAGTGACCGGTGTCAATGTACAGACCTCGTATTGTAGGAGTTCCCCTGGCGGATTGGAAAAACCGAGTTGTAACCGAATCGGGTTACGATTCGGTTACGTTTCGGTTCATTGTGAAATATTATCGTTAATCGACGAAATATGTAGCAAATAACTATTAGGAATGGTTAATATACATTTAGAGTGCTTATTTATGCAATAATAATAATCAATTAAGATATAATTAATTAATAATAAGTGCTTTAAGTGTACAGTTGTTGAATTACCATATATATGTATATTACCATCAGCGGCAGCTGTGATACGCGCGTTAAACCCTAGATGGCGTTAAGGATGACTTTGTTGTGGGAAAATATGAAATTTTATGGTAAAATAATTAGAGGTACTACTCCCACTTTCGTGTTGACTAAAAAGACTTCATTGTAACAATTAACCACTTATTTATTAATATTAAAACATATAAAATTAGCCTTTCGGCATGGACGTATATAAAAGTCGACTGTACAATAATGAGACCTAGGTCTATCTAATCTTAACTTAAAAGGCGGAGATCGCGGGCAGTTCACACTCCCAATATGCGCAACTCGGGGAGAGAGAGAGGAGAATAGAAGGATAAAGACTATTCCCCACATACTCCCCCCCAAGTGTTTAACGATAAAGAAAAATAGTTTAATAATAAAATATGTCTTATAAAATTTTCGTAAAGTGTATAAAAAATATAGAAATTTTCAAGAAGGAAAATATATATAACATTGCAGTCGTTTCGTAAATTATACAAATTGCAATTTAAATCTTTAAAAAAAAAAATTTTTAGCGTCTAATAAAGTTGAAAAAAAATGTAATTTTTTACGTTAATTTGATAATATAACCTAAAGTTAGGTACAAAAAAAAATTTTTTTTTTTGGAGAACTAGTTTTTTCTTAAAATTAAAATTTTCGTCAAATATAGCTATATAATGCTGTTCGCAATTGAGATGGCCATCTCGTTAAGACTAATTAGTTTTTTAATTGTTCTTCAATAAATCAAAAGTAACCTTCTTTTTATTTACGTATGTTCTAAGAGGTTTTTGTATTTGAAATTGACTTGGAACGTTTTCATTAACGTTTGGAGTATGAACTGTTGGACTAGATACGTTACTAGATTGATTTTGCGATAAATTATTCGTAGACAATAACTCGGGAGAGACGAAAAACGCCGGCTTAACGTTTTCGACAGAAACACGGCGCTTATCACCATTTATATCAATTTCAAAAATCCTGTCGGAAATACGACTTAGCACCTTATGTGGGCCAGAGTACGGACACTCGAGGGATTTTTTTATCGTTCCAATTTTCAAAAATACGTGAGAGCAAGAATAAAGATCTTTATGGAAAAACATTTTCCTTTTGTGTTTATGCTCGACGGGAGCGGGCTTGACCAATCGCATGTGTTCGCGAAATTCCTCCAGGAAAATCTGGGGATCAGGAGTAAATTCTTCAGGTAAGATAAACTCACCGGGAATTTTCAGGGTCGTCCCGTAGAGATATTCGGCTGGAGAAGAGCCCGAATCGAGAACGTTTAATCTCAAACCAAGTAGAACCTTTCCCTGGCTGATCTCGAAATCGGAATGTACGCTGAATTCGTTGTACATTCGTTACACATTGGTTAAACATTTAGTTCGAGTGAAAATTGTGTAGAAACTGAGTGGAAACTGTGGTAAAGTGTAATTGAATTGAATAATAAAAGTATTTAGTGATAGATTTGTGCTGTATTTGTGATAAATTAACGTGTTATTATTAAATAAATAAAGTTTAAAGTGTAAAATGTTCGCGTAAGTGAGTTTGACAGGCTAGGAAATTTTCTAGTGACATCCAACTTGATAGTCGATAAAGAAGTTGAGCCGCCGACTTTGCACGGTAGGTGGCAGCATTCATACTTTCAATTTGGGATTCAAATTGGCTTCCCTGGTCGGTTGTGAGTGTTTCGGGTGTGCCGTAGCGAGATATCCAGCCGTCTACAAAGGCTCGGTATACCGTTGTTGCCTCGATGTTCTTTAAAGGAATAGCTTCCGGCCACCGCGAGAAACGGTCAATCAAAGTCAGGCAATATCTATATCCGTCAGAAATGGGCAAAGGACCAACGATGTCCATATGGACGTGGCGAAATCTTCCATCTGGGGCAATAAAATGCGAGGGTTGTAGAATTGTGTGTCGAGAGACTTTCGATCTCTGACATTCAATACAATTTCTGCACCATTCTTTTATATCCTTATTCTTTCCCAGCCACACGTAACTTTTTCGGACAACTCTGTCGGTCACTTTTCCACTAGGATGACAAGGATTGTGGAATAACTCAAAAACGCGCTTGCGTAAGGATAACGGGATATATGGACGAATTATCTCGTTGGAAAGATCACAGACAATTGCGGTTTGATCAGGATCCCAAAGCATGCGATTGAGATTGAGGGAAGAAGATCCCTTTTCCAAAAGTGATTTTATTTCATCGTCGTCCTTTTGAGCGATTGCTAACTCAACAAAGTTAACGTCTGTAGCTAATCGAATGGTATCAAGACGAGAAAGACTATCTGCGACAATGTTCTCGGTGCCAGGTAAGTATCGAATATCGGTCGTATACTGAGAGATAAAAGAAAGCTGTCGGACCTGACGAAGGAACGCTTTATCGGATTTTTGTTTAAAAGCATAAACAAGAGGTTTATGATCAGTGGCAACATAGAATTCTCGAAATTCTAAATAATGTTTGAAGAATTTTATCGATTCAAAAACTGCGGTTAACTCTGTATCGTACGTACTGTACTTTTTTTGAGCGTCGTTGAAATTTCGCGAAAAAAATGCTAACGGATGCCACGATTTTTCTTTGAATTTCTCCAGAGCAGCTCCCATAGTAAAATCAGAAGCGTCGGATACAACTCGGACGGGGGCTTCACAATCAGGATGGAAGAGGAGCGTCGCATTGACGATGCTCGTGCGACATTTCTTAAAGCCTTCGATGGTTGAAGAATTCCAATTGATTTCGCGCTTGTCGTTCTTACGAGATTCATGAAGATAAGAATTTAAAAGTCTCTGGTTTTCTGCGGCATGAGGCAGACTGCGTCGATAGAAATTTAGTAGACCCAAAAATCGTCTGAGCTCAACAATAGTTTTTGGTCTTGGGAACTCACTGATTGCCTTTACTTTGTCAAGTGTTGGTCTAATTCCATTCTTGTCGATGATATGACCGAGGAATTCAATTTCAGGAAGACCAAACTCACATTTAGCGACGTTTAGACGAAGAGAAGCGTCAGAAAGACGTTGGAAAACGATTCGGAGGTGTCTTTTATGTTCTTCAGGTGACGAAGAGGCGATCAAAATATCATCGATATATACGAAAACGAAATCAAGATCTTTAAAGATTTGATTAACAAAACGTTGAAATATTTGGCCGGCATTTCTTAGGCCAAATGTCATAACGGTAAACTTAAATAAGCCAAAACGCTTTATGACCGCTGTTTTTGGGATGTCCTCCTCCGCAATAGGGATCTGGTTATAAGCCATGAAAAGATCCAATTTGGAAAATATAGTTTTTCCAAGAAGAATATTCGAAACTCCTGCAAATACGGAACGGGGTATCTGTCTGGAATGGTACAAGCATTTACCCTGCGATAATCCCCGCAGCATCTCCATTCCCCGCTTTTTTTCAGGGTCATATGGAGGGGTGAAGCCCAAGCTGCACTGGAATGGCGACAACGGCCGGAATTTTGCATTTCTTGAAACCATGCTTTTGCAACGGCACATTTGTCGGGAGCGAGTTTTCGTCCACGCTCAGCTACCGGGGGACCGGTGGTCAAAATATAATGTGCCACCTCGCTTGGAAGAATTTCAGAAGATTGTGTCAATCCTGTTATTTTCGGAAAATCAGCTAAAATTTTTGAAAAAGAAGAAGACCTATCGATTGAACTTATGCCAAAACAAGAAGTGTCTCGAATATTACCGATGGTTCGACATTCCGTTAAAGAATCGACAATCCTTCGGTTTTTGAGATCTACATTAAGTCCAAAACTTGAGAGTAAATCGGCCCCAATTATCGGATAAGGAATATCCGCAATACAAAAGTTCCACGAAATAGAACGACGAAGTCCAAGACCAAGGCAAAGACGTCTTTCGCCATACGTATTTATTTGCGAATTATTCGCAGCATAAATAACGAATTGGGCAGGTTGCAGCTTAGTCTTGGCTTCGACAGGAATTAGGGATATATCCGATCCTGTATCAACGAGGAAATTTAAACCCGATTCACAATCAAAAATGAAGAGGCGTTTTGATTTTTCCGAAACACCGACTGCCTCAAGACGATGCTGCGGAACTAGTTTTCCGAACTTGATTTTTCTGTTTCAGAATTTTTCGATTTAAAATTGTTGTTATTATTCTTCTTAAAAGAGCAAGGTTTGTAACATCTATGGGCATTGTCACCATATTTGCAATGAAGATAGCAAAAATTTTGGTCCTTCGAATTCCTATCGCGTGATCCATCGTTTCGATGTTTAGATTTCGATCTAGATCTAGAATATCTCTGTTATTGGACCTAGAAGGGTTGCGAGATCTGATTGACAATGCGTCAAGCCTTTTCGTCAACACCTCCAATTTGGTCATAATATCAGAATTTACAGAAATTGCTGCGACATTTTTTTCGCCCGAATTGCAAGCAATGATTCGATCCGCCATAGTTGCCAAACGCGAAAGGTCATTAACGTGCGATACAGCTAAAACTGCACGGCAATTTGAGGGAAGATGTTCGAGAAAAATTGACCTGATAACGTCATCACTGCATCTACCGCGACCAAGATGGCGAATTCTACTCAAAATTAAAGATGGTTTACCATCGCTAATTATTTCGCCCTTTAAAATGCTTCTCAACTCAGTCTCAGGTGAAACTGAAAAATTTTCGATTATTCTATTTTTAATTTCGATATATAAATTTTCAATGTGATTATTATTTGTTAATAGGTCGCCACAGGTTTGGACAACTTCATGATCCAAAGCAGAGACGACAGCACCGGCTTTCAATCGTTGTGAAAAGACACCAGTAGATTCGAAAATCAATTCGACTTGAGCAAACCATAGAGATGGATCAGAACGAATAAATGAGGGCAAACGCGGTAATCGGTTAATAGAGTTTTGTCGGCCTTGAGCGGCAACACCCGGGTGGGAAGAATCTCCGAAGATACCCTCGAAACTGTGCGGGGCATGTGATCGTCCAGAACCTCCAGTCTCGGACAAATCATCCGGCGATACAAAAACGAAACCTCGATTTGACATTTTGAATCTCAAAAAAAAAAAATAAATAAATAAAAAATAAATAAAATTAAATTCAAATTTAAAAAAAAAATAAAGGGAAAAAATAAAATCTTGAATAAGATTCTATATTGAATAACTCGAATGTCCGCCCTGAAATTTATGTTCCAAAAAAAAAAAAACTAACGCTTATCGTCTCTCCTTCGTTTTAACAAAACGTAGATTTTTCATTAATGAAACAATTTGTCACGCAACATTTCGAAGGAAAAAGAAAATAATAAGATTAATCGCACTACAAAAACGAGAATTACTAGACAAATAATATTGTCAATAAAATACGGAGTATTTAATATTATTTTCATAATTGAAAAATAAAAGTTGAATTTTGAAAATAAATTTAGTTATTAAAATATAAAATGTAGTCATAATTTTGAAATCGTAAACACAATGAAGGATAAATTGTCCTTATAGGACCGCAATAACTTTTAGCATTTCCTAAATTGTGTAAAATCAAAATTAAAGAGATGGAATCATGAGCGGGGCGGAAAACTGTTAAAAGCAACCAGGTATTAAAAAAAAGCAAAACATAACTGTTGCATGGGCAGAATATTATGCCCATGCGCCGTTTTCCAAAGCGTAAAAAAAATATAAGTTTCCGCAACCTCTCGCCAAAAACATCACAGGAAACTCTCAGCCTGGAGAGCGTGGCAGTCAAAAATAGTTGCGGACAGGAGACATCAAAAATACGAAGACAAGATAAAAAGATCCAAAAAGTGGCATTTGGCGTCCAAAATAAGGTTCCCTCAAAATTGGCGGAAAATCCTTTTGTCGAAACATGTGGTCAGCGAAATCAAAATGGCGAGGGCGTCGTTTGCCATGCGGTCGTGAAAATTATCATAAAAAATTTCATGATAAAGTTGAATTTTTGTGGAAATAATTCCAAAAATGTTGACTAGAAAATTTTTATTTTCTGTTGTTTATCAAACTTTTTCTCCGATTATTGATAATTACCAAGATTTTTCACGATTTTCGAAACACGATTTTTCCGACATATCACGTCGGGGTCACCAATGTGGGAAAATATGAAATTTTATGTTAAAATAATTAGAGGTACTACTCCCACTTTTGTGTTGACTAAAAAGACTTCATTGTAACAATTAACCACTTATTTATTAATATTAAAACATAAAATTAGCCTTTCGGCATGGACGTAAATAAAAGTCGACTGTACAATAATGAGACCTAGGTCTATCTAATCTTAACTTAAAAGGTGGAGATCGCGGGCAGTTCACACTCCCGATATGCGCAACTCGGGGAGAGATAGAGGAGAATAGAAGGATAAAGACTATTCCCCACATTGTGAATGAATTTCTAAAATTAAGCCCTTGAGTGTCAAATGTGTAAGTGAATATATAAGTTTTAAAAAAATAGATCAATTTATTAAAACAACTTTTTTGATTTGTACAAATATATAAAAAAAATTTTTATAACGAACAAAAATTTTTTTAATGAGAAAAAGTTTTTTTGTGTCAAAATTAATCTTTCTCATTTCATTCGTTATAAAATTTTTTTTTTATATTTGTACAAATCAATAAAGTTGTTTTAATAAATTGATCTATTTTTTTAAAACTTATATATTCACTTACACATTTGACACTCAAGGGCTTAATTTTAGAAATTCATTCACAAAGTCATCCTTAACGCCATCTAGGGTTTAACGCGCGTACCACAGCTGCCGCTAATGGTAATATACATATATATGGTAATTCAACAACTGTACACTTAAAACACTTATTATTAATTAATTATAATTAATTATAATTATAAATAAGCACTCTAAATGTTTATTAACCATTCCTACACTGAAAAACTGTTTGGTATCATCTACTGAAGTTTGGTTCTCCAAACCAAATTTTTTATTTGATATATGTGCAACTAATCCGTTTGGTTCGGGCTACTAAATTTTTTCGTTGAATCATTTTGTTCGGTCAACCAAATTTTTTGTTTTTCACAACTAACTTATTGTTTTTAAGCAAACAAAAAATTTAGTTAAATGAAAAAAATTTTTTTCTTTTCTCAACCAAATTATTTTTTGGCTCACACTTATATTTTTTATTTTTCACTTAATTTTATCACTTTTGTTATCCTCTTTTATTCTTTTCGCTTTATATTACCTACCACCCTATGTCTACTTAAATTAATTTCTATTGCGGAAAAACCTAACACTGCTGGGGATCGAACCCTCAGACTACGCAACGCAAATCAAGAACGCTGACCACTACACTAAGAATCCTAGTGACAATGTGAGTGTAAATTATTTTCATAAAGTATACAGGCTGGAGAAAAACTTCCGTTCTTTTAACAAGCTTTATTCTTTTTGTTCGATATGCATCACTACACACACTTTTTTACCGAATTTCTGAAACACATAAAAATCCCGAAAACACTTGAATAAAACTGGACGACACGAAGAGCGAAGCATGGTTAACGTGTGACATCCGTAAACAGAGAAATAAGCCATATTTACGAGAACAGCGTATGCGCAATTGAGCATTCAGACGGTTTGGTTTGGAGAACCAAATTATTCAGTTAACAGACGCAAAAGCTTGAACGAAATTTTTGGTACAGCCAACTAAATTTCTCGATTGATTGCTTCTTTCGTTACTGTTATGTCAACTAAATTTTTGTAATCTTAACTAAAAGTGCTCCACCAAATTATTTTGTTAACATTACATTATTATTTTTCTCAGTGTAATAGTTATTTACTACATATTTCGTCGATTAACGATAATATTTCACAATGAACCGAAACGTAACCGAATCGTAACCCAATTCGGTTACAACTCGGTTTTCCCAATCCGCCAGGGTGTTTAAAATTTTATCAAGTTATTTTTTAAAATGTGACTTCATCAAATTTTGTACCTACAGGGTGTCTACTGACAATCTCATTCAAAATTCCAGGACTTCCTCAGGGCAAAATTTTAATATGTTTTTATTTTTCTTTAAAACATTATATATTTTTATATTTTATTCTATTTTTTTAATTTTTCCTTTACTTTAAAATTCCTAATTATAATTGAAAGATAATTAATATACTTGTTTCATTTAAATTTATTTAATTATTGTATTCTAAGAAGTTAAAAAATATACTACTTAACATTAAAAAACATCAAGTGGGATCAAATAATATGAATAATTAATGGAAAGAGGTAATATATATAATTTTATTTAAATTCTGAACATAAAGAAATAATTTTAATGGATAGAACCTTTATCACATCACTAACATATATGATTAAATACATAACACAAAAATAAAAATCTTTTTTAATTATTTAATTAACTTTTTTAATCTAATAACTTTATTATCAATAACAATCTTTATCGCACTGCGCCTTTGTTGTTATGGATATTTTTTAAGTAGTGGGAGTGATATTTGAGTTAGAATTGAAATTCTTAAAATTTTGAAATTAGGTTTAAAAAATTTAAGGACATAATACAAAATTCCAGAACATTTCCAGGACTTCCAGAATATTTTTCAAGTTTCAAGGAGTTTTTCAGGACTCCCTGCTAAAAATAAAATCAGAAATGAGTCTCAAAACGTCAGAAATCCTGACGTTTTGAGACTATTTTGATGTTTTGTGATGCTGCTGACTAATTCTGATTCAAATAGTTTTTATGGGCCTGACGTTTTCTAAAAAGTGACTATTTCTCACTACGTTTTATTTTTTTGTAAAAAGGGTTCCAAGAGAGGTACCAAGGCCACTCAAACCCACCATATAACTCTATTATGTTAAGAAAGCCATTAAATTTGAAAAAAAAAATTTTTCCATATTTTTGGTATTATTGATATGAAAATGAGATCTTTGGAAGATTCAATTTTTCAGGATTCTAGACATCCAAAAAAATTCTATAAATAGTTAAAAATTAAATAGTTAATTTCTATGAAAAATTTTTAAATATGTATTTGAAATCCTCAGGACAATTTTTTTTATTTTTTTCAAACCGCTTATTTACTTTTACCTACTACAATTTACACTTTTTTATATATTCCCTTTTCCCAATAGAAGGGCCCTTTCGAGGGTCCATCAGGTTTTATGACTTTTTAATGCAAAATAAAAAATTATTTAAATTTAAATAAATATTTTTTTGAATGTTATATTTGTAATTTATAGATTTTAACGATTCCAATGATATAAAACATTATGTAAAAACTCTAAAATTACATAATGATTATACAATAAATACTCCATTAATTAAAATTAATTTTCAATAATTTAAAAATATTTGCAAAAAAATTTATATCGTTGTAATTGTATTAACATGTACATTACAAATATAATATTTAAAAATTATTTTTTTCAAATGCAACAATTTTTAATTTTGCAATGAAAAGCCATAAAACCATAAAAGATCCTTCTGGCCTATACTTTTTTTTGTCCTTTTCTAACGTACGTATTATATATATGAAATCCCGTTTGTAAGACAAGGACAGGGAAGGCGTCATTGACTACCACTATATTATTAAAGTACCTACTTCAAATTTATATTTATTATTTTATAGTCAGCTAGTTTCCTTACATTTAATTATAAGAAAGCAACGTATGTTGAAAACCTATTCTTACCACTGTGTTAACTCTATATATATATTTGAAAAAAATTAGAAATCGCTGGCTATTTCACATAAAAGTTTATTTTTTTACAACTAGATGAGCAAAAACATTCTGATGGTCTCTTGTAAAATAGAATATATGAATTGATCGCTCAATCAATCTCTGAGCGAATTTGATCCAGTTTTCACTCAATATAAATTTGATTTCAACCAAATATTGCATCTAATTATAGTGCAGTATGATAAAAAGAGAAATTAAAATTAGTAATTATTTAGTTGATTTGTGGAAGAATTATGTTAAATGGAATTTTAATAATATAGTAATTAATATATGCATATTAATTAATTTTTATCATTATAATTAATTATAATAGTAATGAATGTGCTAAAACGTGAGCCAAAAACCTGATAAAATTCGCTCAGAGTTTACTTGCGACAATCCGACAGTATCTTATTATTCTAGACTATTTTATTTCTATATTACACATATTCTTTTAAGTTCGAATTCAAATAATATTTACATACGAATTTTTTGTTTAATTAAATATTTGCTAAATAATTAATATATGATAATTTGACTAAAAATGTTTTTTGATCAATATAACAATATACCTATTATAACTTTACTTGTTAATTTTTAAAAATTATAAAAATTTTAAAAATAATCATCAACAAAATATGTTGATAAAATTGGAAAAAAGTAATAAGATCTTCTATTTTCATAAAACCGTATTCTATTTTTAAGATCTCAGTTAGGTTAGTTTAGCTCAAGGGTTAGGTATTCGGTTTGCGTTCGTTAGGTTGTGAGTTCGATTCCCTGCGTTTGCGAGATTTTCTTCGATAGGAGTAAATAAATATAATAAATTGTAAAAATAATAATTAAGTATGTGTAACGTAAAGATAAAAAAATGTTGTGCGATAAATGATTTTAATTTATTTTTTTAATTAAAAAAAATTGATTTTTTTTTAATTTTTAAATATTTGTAGTCAGAATTCATGAGAAGTAAGTCAGGAATCTTGAAAACTATTTTATAGAAAGAAATGTCATTTAACATCACAAATAGTCACAGGGTTTAATGATTTATGGTATGGGCAAAAAAAGGGTCAGCTCCGATCCTCATAAAAAATCTGACTACTATTGACGATTCTTTGACTAAACCTCACTTATTGTGGTGTGCTGTGACTGCAATCGTAACAAAAACAGTCTCAAAACGTCAGATATCCTGACTAATTTTTTGACGTTCTGTGATTTTATTTTTAGCAGGGCTTGCAGGACGAGTAGACACGCCTGTGACTTATTGTTAGTATAAAATGCGAGATATTTCTGTTTTTATAGTGTACATATTGACTTGTCGTATTATTTATTAAATCTTTTACACATTTCTTTCAAATAATCTTTTCAAAGAATTAAAGTTTATTTAATTACAAATAGTAATAATAAATTAAAACAATAATTAACAGATTAAAATTCCTAAAAATAAAAAAATTTACTTTTTTGAGACTGTATATATAATGTAGAGAAACTGAATCAATTTTTTGGGTCTTAAAGTTAATAATATATAATGAAAATCAATAAATAAGTTTTCAATTAGCAAGTGAAATTAATTGATTAATATAATTGACGCAGTAAGAGATTAAACATAAACAATAAACATTGTATAAACCGCCTTTCTCTTGGTATAGAAGACTCTGTACGAAAAGTATATTGTACAGAGCTAGCTCAGTATAGAAAATTCTGAACAATGGCCGGAAATTTCAACTCTGTACAAAATCGCTTGTATACTTCGCGGTCTGTACAAAAATGTCTGTATCTGCGCTTTGTACAATTTCAGGCTTTGTATGTAACATATCAATAAAAACTATTTCATTACGATAAAGTGCCCAAAAAAATTCATAAATAAAAAGAAAAACTAAAAAAATCCTGTTTTTTTATTAAAAAATTGTCTGTAATTTGTTTATTTAAGAACATACGTTAATTTTCATTACGGAATTTGAAAGAGCGATTCTTAAACTATAAGAAATTTTAAAAATAAAATTTTAAAATCTTATACGTTATAACAATTTTAGTATTTTATTTTAAAGTTATTAAAAAAGAATAGCTAAATTACCATTTTTCTTTAATATTTCCAGAAAAATTTTAAATTTTGTATATTTAAATATAGATTATACTCGTTTCAGAGTGGTAAAAATGAGTCCAGCATCTGGCCTATTGATTCAGGCCATTTCCATTCTTACGGAATTATTATTATAATAAGTTCTGATGAATTTTTCGAAAAAGTGTTCACCATCTTGAATTTTTGAAAACAAAGTTCAAATTCGTAATCAGCGACTCCGAAAACCCCCGAGTAACGAGTTTCATGCGATTCCGATGAATTTTTCGAAAATGTGTTAGCCATATTGGTTTTTTGAGCTTATCTCAAAATCCTTATCTGATGGGGTAAAATGGACCTCGAATTCGGATTCAGCGACCAAAAAAACATAAAGTAGGCGTAGTCAGACCCCCAGATCAAAACTTGTTTTTTGTGTGGCTGTGTAATTTAACGTCAATAAATAAATTTGCGAGGCCACTTGCTCCTTAGGAGATGGCGACTTTCTATTCTATTTTGAAGGACACTCAAAATCGCTACCACGATATTATAATTAATCGCGAATACGGATGCAGAAGAAATTCCACATTTTTTTCCTCACATGATTCATTTTTCCTCGGTCCCTTTGTGCCACTTATTATGGTGGGAAGGAACCACTTTCAGTGGGCCTCCGCTGTCAATTTTTGCTGAATTTGAAATTCCCACGTTCTAATGGTATTTTTGTGTGAAAGTAGTGCAGGTAAACTGATGTACTCTACCCTCGCGCAACTCGGTCTTGGTGCATCTATATGATATATGATTGTCTATATATATATATATATATATTTTTTTTAAATATGTATTATATTTTTATTTTCGTTTCTAAATTATAATATAACATTAAACTTGATCAGTAATTAATCAATAGTATTTTTATATTTTATTTACAAAAAATTGTTTATTATAATTTTTATAAAGATGATGAAATTATGACGGAGCAACGCGAGGAGTAAGTGGGTCACTTCCAGGATTGAACCAGCGAACATACAAACTCACTGATAGTAGCCTCAAGCAGAATTAATATAAATTTTTTTGTTATTTATTTGTTTTCTATTAAAATTTATAAAATTTTAGGATTTCTTGACTTTGGTTTGCTCAGCAATTCTCATTTACAATTGACAAATAATAAGATAAATATAGTGGGACAATTTAGAAGAATATTTTGTATTAATTTAATTAATTAATTTGATTAGTGTTTGGATTAAATTTGGGCGTGGACATACTTACACGAGAACGCTTAATTCTTTATTATTAAATTGAAATATAGATATAAAAGGTAATTTTAACAACCAAAACATTAATTATAATTCAAATCTATATACGTGCACAACTGTGCATTCATTTCACTTCTGCTGCGGTGACATCTAGACCTTTTCCCTAGAACTAAATCTATAGTCTCTCTTTCCCTCAATATGAGTGCCACTACGGTGGACATAACAATCGATTATTGAGATTGGAACTCATCAATGCAAAGGTTCCTGGTATATATATTTGGATGTAAGTCCCGAATATTCAAGAACGCCAGTAAGACAAAAATGCTGTTTGTTGACGATCTGTCGAAATACTACTGGCAGACATTTTCCTATGGAGTTCTCACATCAATCAATTCAACATCGGATAGTTCGGGAATCTGTGTTACCGACGGCGTATTGAATAGTAACTAATTTAAATTTTACTCAGAAAAGAGGCCGCTGATTAGCGACGCTTTTGAGTATGACCTGTCAGCCATTTTACTCTCATTCTCATTCTGGTGTTCGTCGAGTTAGTGTCATTCTCTTTTGGTAAAATATTTCAAAATTTTAAGTTTAAACGAAGACGAGGCAAGGATCGTCGTCGTCAGCATTGAAATTCGGACGGTCAGTCACAATTATTTGATTTAAGGGTCGTTTCCTTCCGAATCGATATCATTAAAATTAAAAATGTTATAATTGATAAAATTAAATATGAATCTTGTCTCTTGGCCTTCTGATAATTTTTGACCTTTTCTAAATTTTGAAGTGAATATTAATAGTGTAATTGTTGTAAATGTGTAATTAATGCTGTTTATCTTTATCCCCCTCTCTGCTGTCTATTGTTGCTGTATGGTAATAATAGAATTCCTGAGCTGGTTTTTTCTATATTTTTCACTTTGTCGGGTTATTTAACTATTTTCTAGTTTCGT
This sequence comes from Leptopilina boulardi, assembly GCF_019393585.1. Taxonomy (NCBI): domain Eukaryota; kingdom Metazoa; phylum Arthropoda; class Insecta; order Hymenoptera; family Figitidae; genus Leptopilina; species Leptopilina boulardi. Next base: position 598,988 of record NW_026137768.1, read on the forward strand.
TATTTTTCAAAAAATAACTTGGCGTCTAGCAATATGAAAAATTAAAGTACTCAGCGAGAAATGATAGGTTTAATCGACGTCTAAGACATTGAGAATAGGTCTAAAATTGATCTAGATTAATTAAAAATAGACGTTAATTTAATTGTGTTTTTAAGAAGTAGAATAGTGTTTAAACAGTAGCTTGAACATAAAAAACCGACCTCTTGCCCAAAAACAAATTTTTTAAATCTTTTAAAATTTTTTCAAGCATTTAAGAAAAAAACATCAATACTATGAACACTTACATTATCCCTCACAGAATCGGATATTTTAAAATATCCCTGAAACGTCCTAGGGATATAGATTTTCTTCCAGCGGTTTGGATATCCTGAAGTTATGCAAACTGCCTGATATACTCATGACGTTTTAAGGATATCCTGAAATCTCTGGTGCTGTAAGGGTCTAAGACAATCATTAATTACTGGGTACTCAAAGGTTTTTAGATTCTATAAATCCAAACCTAAAGACAAAATTAAAAAATTTTAAATGTCGGCTTTTAAATATAGACAATACTGATAGTGTCATACTGTCTCAGCACTGAGAATTTACTGGCGTAAAAGTGTTCAATATGCAATATTGTTATAACATAAAATTATTTAAAATCCGACGTATTCGCGATATTGCGCCTATATTCTTACGGATGGGGGGATACTACCGAGGTCAGGATTATAGACGTCTTTTAGAGTTCCCTACATAGGTTACCTTTAAGAAATCCTTAAAGGAATTTTCAATATGGTTCAATTTCTTCTACGAGTTAGACGTCTAATAGACTCCAATTTCGAAGTCAACAACCTAGACGTCTAATAGACTCCAATTTCGACATCTCCAACCTAGACGTATAATGGCGTCTCATTTCGACTTCTAGGTAGATCTTGAAATAGACCTTATCTAGATCTTTGTTTAGACGTTAAATAGACGTCGATAAAACCTTTCATTTCTCTCTGGAATATAGATAACGTGTTTTGAGAAAAAATGTAAAAACAACATATCGACGCCTCCCATCCATATAATCGTAACTCAAATGTCAGAACTGTATAATCGTAACTCGGAGCTCAGTTCAATATGAACGTAGTTAATTTTCAGGAGAATAAAATCGTATCTCAGCAATCAATTCTATATAATCGTATCTCAAAATTTAATTCTATATAATCGTATCCCAAAACTCAACGTAATTATTATAATTATTATTTAAGCTTTATTTTTATTTTACGAAAGCTTAAATAATAAAAAAATAAAAATTTTGAGATACGATTATATAGAATTGTTCGTTGAGATACGATTTTATTCTTCTGAAAATTAACTACGTTCATACTGAACTGAGCTCCGAGTTACGATTATATAGTTCTGACATTTGAGTTACGATTATATGGACGGGAGGCGTCGATATATCCCAAAATCTATGTTATAATATATAGATATATGAACAAAATTTAAAAATTTTAAGAATATTTACTTACTTAATATCATAATTCTCTGCCTGATATCCATGCTTTTGGCAAACTTCATCGAGTACCTATAACATTAATTTTTATGTTTACTTATAGATTTTTAATTACAATACATAAATTTATTTATTTATAATCAGAAAATAAAAGTAAATTCTTTACCCACGTTTAAAGTTATATCCCACTTATAAAATAAGTGGTGTTCATATAATTCCGTAGGTAATATTTGTAAATAAAAAATTGACAAATCAGTTTACTACGGATGCTAACAACTGAAAAAGAATTCAGGCGAATTAATATTTAGGGGAGGATGGGGCAAGGATAGTTATTTGCTGTTATGCTTAGACGGCTTGCTCAAAAATCGCGTCAATCATGGTATATTTGCGTCTTAACACCAATAGATGATAGTAAAAATTGGAAGTCAATCTGCCACCATTTGCGAAGTCAGGAGTTTATTTTTGTAAAAAGTCTGTCTTTCTAAAATGTCAACGTAGTGTTAATCATAATGTTTTCTAGATTAGTGCTTCCGAATATTTATTTACGTAAGTGTTTTCCGGAGTATAATTTCCTGCTGAACACGAATATCGTATTTGTTCTCAAATTAATTCACGTCGTTCCTTAAAATTTAGAAAAAAATGAAATATGGGCCCATGGGGCAGGGATAGTTAGAGCTATTACTGCTCGATAAAATCCTGCTAATGCGACTGCAAATTATAAAACAATGTTTAATTGTTTTTTTAGGCTGATATACATAATGGTGCGTAATTATATACGGAAGTCGAAGCTTATTGACCAAGAAATTGGTAATCATCTGAAAAAAATTGGTTAAACATCAGATTCTAGTTCAGATGAATTTTAATGCAACAATTTATATTTAGAAAATGTTCAAAACATGTTGTTAATACTTGATATATCAATATTGAATAGTCTAAACGCAATAAAATAAAGAAAACGAATATTTACTGATTTTCTATGACATTTTAAGCATTCGGATTCTTTCCACTATCCTTGCCACGGTACTCGGACAAGGATAGTTAAAATTTTTTTTTACTTTTTCACTCGTATCTCATAGAGATTGCAGTCTACAGCAAAATTATAGCCAAATAACCTGGCTTTCCAAAAATACTACTCGTTTGCAGATAGAAATTCAGGTTTGGTCGCTAGATTCGAAAACGTCTTATCTAACTATTCTTGCCCCATCCTCTCCTATTGATAAAAAACCTCTATCAATAATCGTATATTCACTATTGAAATTAAATTAAAATTCCTACAACGTTATATTTATTACTTAATTATAGGAACTATTTAGTATGATTAGAAATATAATACAAAATTCTATGAAATCAGTAAGTATTCTTCAATAGAAATATATTTTAATTTTTATAAAAGTATACAGCAATAAAAATACTTTTTAAAATACTGTTTTCAATTTACATAATTCATTGTTCTTCAATAATATTAGAAATTATCTCATTTAGTTGTCTCTTTAAAGTGTTACGTGTGTTCTACATTTACTGTTGTTGCATCCTGAGATGTACATAATAATGATTTTAAATGTTGATACAATTAAAATTGTATCAATACTACTAGGTACAGCTTGGTATGTATAACTATGATTTTCTTTTTATTCTAAAATCCTTTATAAATGTTTATAAATATGTAAATAAATTTTTTAAAACCTATTCATCTAATAGATGCAAATGTTTACAGATGCAATTAGATTTTGAAACCTTTACAAAAAATACTCGGATTTATTTAACAAAAATTGGTCTAATGTAGCTACAAAAATCATAAAATTTGCTAAGAAAAGAAAGTCGACAGATGAGTGCTTGAAAGAAATTTTAAATAAAAATTGCAACATTGAAAATGAAGGTTAGTATATATTAAAAGTGGTGAAACAAGTATTACACGTAGTCTAAACTCAAAGCCAAGAAAATAATAATTTAAAAAAATACATTTTTATTAAATAAATTTAAAAATTTTGAATTAAATATTTCAAATTTGATTACTAATTAATTTGTTTTTATTAAACACTAACGGATTTTTTTTTAATACCAAATAATAATCTAATATTTGTCCTTTGTGAAAAAGCAATAGACTTTAGAGTACACCACAATTTGCTTAATATCATTAAATTGGATTTTGTCTTTGTACAAATCTCACTTAATGCCTAAAAATAACTCTTAAAAACTTTTAATTAAAAAAATTGACTTAGTATTAAAATAACCATGATTGAAATAATTGTTTTTTAATTAACTTTAATTAAAAATATGAATTTAGAAAAATATATGTAAATTATAACAAGTTCATTTCGATTGTAACAGAACACCGGCAAACCCTTGCGTTAATTTTATTACCCTTCCTGTTTCGAAAAATCACAAAACAGACGGTTCGTTCAAAAACAAAATCAACTTGGAATCCCGAGAAGAAGGAAGTTTTGAATACTTTTATTTTTTACATTGAGGTATTTTTATACAAATTATTAAATCTTTCTATTGTTTTCAAAAATATTTTTAAAAAAATAAATATTATATTTCATATTTTCTCTTATTTACAGAGTACAGAAAATTTTAACGAATTGTTAAAAAATGCAACGAATGAACTCTTGGATTTACATAATGCTCATAAAATTCAATTAAAACCTTTCGTTGTAATCAGTGGACCGACATTGAGTAACATAAGTTCAGCTTATGTTATTTTTGATAAATATAAGTATCAAGTCTCCACTACGACTTCCGCGGTAAACTTATGCTTCCAGTGCATGAAAGTATTGTCAGAAAACTATTTCAACGTTTGTAACCACGTGTGGCAATTTTTGGAATCCGAAATTTATGAAATGAACATTGAATAAATTTTATTATAAATTTAATAAATTTTCTACGGAACATTTAATATTTAATATACGCAAAAATGAGAGTTTGTATGTGTCTCCAAACATTTTTAATATTGGACAAGAATCTGTTTTCATGCAGGAAGAACAAGGAGTAAAAGTTGGCACGAAAACATGTCATGCTGTTCAAGTATCTTTAAAAGATTCAATACAAGCATTTTTTCAAGTACCTGGGATGTATGATCAAATGTCCAATTATTACAAAGAATTATCGGAAGATCGGACACTCTTATCCAATTTCGTAAACGGGAAATTATGGTTGGAAAAATACTGTCCAAAAAATGAGGGGAAAATAGTTTTCCCTATTTTCATTTATTTTGATGAATTTAAAGTAGGCAACGCATTGGGAAGCCATGCCAGGGAGCAAAAATTAGGAGGGTTGTTCGCTTCGCTCACTTGTTTGTTTCCTCACTTAGTAGCCAAATTGGAAAATATATTCGTTTTAACGCTTTGCTATGGCAAAGATTTGAAGAAATTTGGAAATAAAGCAATATTCGAAAAAAGTATTAAGGACTTGAATGATATATGTGAAAATGGCATTGAAATAAAAAATAGCAAAGAAACTTTCAGAATTTATTTTCAGTGTGTCTTAATATTGGGAGATAACTTAGCTCTTAATTGTATTTGCGGGTTTTCAGAAGGTTTTAACGCAAAATTCTACTGCAGAATTTGTAGTGCTGATTCTGCACAATGTAAAAAAATTACTGTCGCGGACAAAAGACTATTGAGAACTAATGGACATATGGAAAGGATTTGCTTCAAAATGATTTCACGTTAACAGGTGTTAAAGAAAAATGTGTGTTTAATATGATAAATGGTTTTGACATCACAGTAAATCAGTCTGTCGACTCCATGCATGACGGTCCAAAAGGTTTTGTGGCTTGCACAATTGAAAATGTTGTTGAACGTTTAATTGAAGAAGTAGATGAATTAGATGTAGACGTTATCAATAGCAGAATAGAAAGTTTCCCTTACTCAGAAATTGAAGAATCCAATAAGCCAAGACCGTTGTATTTTACTAAATCTAAGGACGGTAAAAAATTAAAAATAAAACAATCAGCTGCTGAAATGCTTTGCCTTGCAAGATATTTAGGCTTAATGATTGGAGACCTGATCTCCAAAATTAAATAAAGGTGAAATTCAAAATTTAAAAGACCTGATTCATTTGCATCATTCTTTGTATATTGAATTTTTTGGCGATTTGACACCAAAAATGCATTTATGGATATGTCGTAGGTCATTAGAAGAATCCGACAGTTAGCTAACTGCCTAGGCGGTTAGCTAACCGGCGCCGAATAAACAAATGAACTTGATTATTACTTGCATTCTTCTATTGGCCTGAGTAGATCCGCCAGTTAGCCAAATGCCTAGGCAGTTAGCTATCAGCCTAAAGCATTTTAGGCCATTAGAAAATATGAAACTTTCTTACTGAAATAATAATAAATAATAATAATTTTAATCATTTTTGTGAGTTTCAAACAAGTTTCGTAGTTAAAAAGGAATCCGCCTAGATTATAAATTTGTAATCTTGGATTTCTCGTGTTTCATTTGACAGTGTTGTTTTTGTTTCTCTTTTCAAAATGATTTGTTCTCTGTTTGTGACGATATTGTATTTACTTTTACTAAATTGATTAAATCGAACAGTAGAATATTATAAAAAAGTATTATTAGTTTTCATTTCGCGACCATTGAGAATTGACTTATTATAAAATTATAAAATTAATATTGAGAAATATAATTTTGAATAAATTTTGACAAAATTATTTGCTTATTATTGTACATAAAAAATGAGTGAGTGCAGTGTTAGTCGTGAAGAATTTGACGAAAATTTTAAATTAATTTATTCTGCGCAACAAAGTAATAGAATCGTTTGGAACAGAAGCCGTTTAGAAGCCGCTATACAGATTTTTAAAGAATTTGAAGATGTAAAGTCTAAAAAAAGTTGTGCTTTCTATCACTACTCAAAAACATACGAACTTATAAAACTGGGGGGAGAATATCACGTCATTTTAAAAAGAAAAAACGATAGTGATCCGTTAATTTATGTTATACCGGCTGAGGGTTATTATGAAAAACTATTAGAAGCTCATATTCAGACAGGTCATGGGGGGAGAGACAAAATGTTATACTATATTAAAAAAAAGTGGAAATTATCAAAACAAGCATGCGAGTTGTTTGTGTTAGTAAGTTTTTTTTGTATTAGTAAGTTGATAATAAAAATTTGTAATTTTTTATTTTAACACTTCTAGAATAGATGATCAATTGTGTGATGTATAGGGATATATAGTAATTTATTACCATTTGTAACTAGAGACCTCATTGGATGTGTGTGTGTGCTTCTATATGACATGCGTAGTCATTCCTTTACCATGTCTCAAACAGTAAAGTTGTCTTTCTCATGTATCATTATATATGTTAAATAAATGCTATTTAAATACATTACAATTGGCGACGAGGTGCAACTGGTGATCGGAAGTGGTCAATATTAGTGAGTTTCATCTGTTTTGTGGCAAAGGGCTGTTAAAAACAGAAATTTTAAGTGATAATTTTACGTGCAAGGCACAGGGCCACGTGTTCGAGGAAAATTCACGGCACTCGTAAAGTATGAGTAAGCAGCAGTTGGAAGCTGATTTTAAAACTTTGGAGTCAGACAAAAAGAAACTGGAGGCTTGGAGACTGAAATTGGAAGCAACGAAAAACGAATTGATACAGCAACGTGAGCAGGTTAATAGAGAGGGTCAATTGTTGAATCAAAATCAACTTTTGTATGAAGAAGAAAAAAGAAAAATGGCGTCGACCATTGGCTCTATTAATGAATATTCACGAAGTGAGAATTGGACCATGTGGCACGAGCGTCTGGAGCAGTACTTCCTGGCCAACAACGTAAAAGATGATAGGAAAGCAGCTCTTTTCCTTACCTTAATTGGCAGTGAGGGATACTCCATTTTAAGAAGTGTTTGTTCACCTGAGTTACCAAGTGCAAAAACGTATGCAGATTTGGCGATTGTTATGAAAAATCATATGGAACCAGCACCTAACATCATGCTGGAAAGGTTCTAATTCAAAAAGTGTAATCAAGGTCAAGGCGAGGACATCAGGTCATTTGTCGAGAACTTAAAAAAATCGTCAATCCATTGTAATTTTGGAGCAAGTCAGAGTGAGGCTATGCGGGACCAATTCGTGTGGGGGCTGTACATGGAATCATTGCAGAAAAGATTGCTTCGGGAGAAGGAATTAACTTTTGAGAAAGCTGTCGAACTGGCAATTACGTTCGAAATCGCTAGCAGAGGAACTTCAGGTTCAAAGCAGGAAACAATGGGTGATCCTGAGAAGGTCAACTATGTCAACAACAACAACAACAACAACAAGAGGTCTTCAAATGGTAATAGCAATAAGTCATCGAAAAAGAATGTAAGTAATTTTAAGTGTTTTTGTTGTGTCAAGTTAAATCATTTTTCGTCTGAATGTCGTTTCAAATCATTTTCTTGTAATGTTTGTAAGAAAAAAGGTCATTTGGAAGCGGTTTGTAAATTTAAGGGTGACTCGGTTAAAGATTTTAAAGATAAAAATAAAAATGACGGCAAAGAAAAAGTTAGGTTAAAGTCTAAACAAAATTATCTTGAAGATTGTGATTTGTCCGGGGATTTTGAAAAGTTATGGGCAATTAACGATGTAAATATTGAAAAGGTCAATTATGTAAAACCGTACGAGATTGTAATGAAAGTTGAAGATTCGGAATTTAAGTTTGAAATCGACACAGGGTCGCCAGTCACCGCTTTTTCTAAGGAATTTTTTGCAAATTCGGGTTTGAAGTGCGAGTTAGAAAAAACGAATCGAAAATTCCAGAGTTATGCAGGGGATCCAATTATTCCAATTGGAAAAGTTAATGTCAAAGTGGATTTTAATAATGATTGTAAAGCTTTGGAATTGTTTATTTTGCCTGGAGGGGGTTTGCCAATTATTGGACGAGATTGGATTTCGACTTTTAACATTTTTCAGAATTCGGAAACTAAAAAAATTAATAAAATGGAATTTTATGAAAGGTCAAATCTAGAAAAAATTTTAAAACAATTTGATGTCGTTTTTTCAAATGAAATTGGTTCATTTAATAAGGGAAAATTTGATCTTGAATTGAAAGACGATGTCAAACCGGTTTTTTGCAGGCCCCGCCCAGCTCCGTACGCACTGAAAGGAAAAATTGATAAGGAATTAAATAGACTCGAAGCGGCTAATGTAATTTATCCGGTGAAAAGTTGCGAGTGGGCTACACCGATAGTTCCAATTCTTAAGAAAAATGGCGATATAAGAATTTGTGGAGATTATAAAATTACTGTAAATCCGAATTTGAAAATTGATCGACATCCTGTTCCGAGAATTCAGGATTTGTTTGTTGAATTAAAACCGAGTGTCATATTTAGTAAATTGGACATGTCAAACGCTTATCAGCAACTTGAGTTGAGCGAGGAATCGCAAAAATTGACTACTATTAGTACTCATAGGGGGTTATTTGCATTTAAACGGTTAACATTCGGTATCGCGTCGGCACCAGGAATTTTTCAAAGGGAAATGGAAAAATTGTTCGCTGGTATTGAAGGGGTATTGGTGTTTTTTGATGATATCTTGATTACAGGATCATCTTTCGAGGAACACGATGAAAGATTAAAAAAGGTCTTACAAATTCTTAAAGATCACGGATTAAAGCTTGAGATTTCGAAATGCGAATTAGCTAAAGAAAAGATAGTGTTTCTCGGGTATGAATTGTCGGCAAAGGGAATTAAAGTAGCAGAAAGTAAAATTGAAGCTATAATGAAAATTCCGAGGCCAACTAAAGTTAAAGAGTTGCAGGTCTTTTTGGGATCCGTAAATTATCACGCGAAATTCATTCGCGGATTTTCGGAAACATTAAGCCCCTTGTATAGATTATTAAAAAAAGGGGTAAAATGGGATTGGTCGGACGAATGTGAAAAATCTTTTTTAGCAATTAAAGAAAAGTTAACGTCTAGTGAGGTTCTCATGCAATACGATCCTGAGTTACCTTTGAAAATTACGACTGATGCTTCACCACATGGGGTGGGGGCAATTTTGTCGCACGTCGTGAATGGTAGGGACAGACCGATTGCTTTTGCTTCTTCGACGTTGAATAAAGCTGAGACGGGATATTCTCAGTTGGATCGCGAAGCACTGTCGTTGGTGTTTGGGGTTAAATCCTTTCATCAATTTGTGTATGGCAGATTGTTCACATTAGAGACTGACCATAAGCCTTTGATTTATATTTTCGGTGATAAAAAGGGAATTCCGCTAATGGCGGCATCGCGCGTTCAGCGCTGGGCAATATTTTTATCGGGATATAATTATAAAATTAAATATATCGAGGGAAAAAATAATCAAGCTGATTGCCTGTCCCGCTTTCCGGTTAATAATGACAAAAAAGAAATTGACAATGAAAGCAATGAATATACTTATTTGAATTACGTGACTAATGATGTTGAAGTAATTTCAATTGACGTTCTTCGCGATGAAACTGAAAATGACTGTGAATTAAAGACAGTAAAACGTATTATACTGGAGGGATGGCCAGGCAAAGTTTCGGATGATTTAAAAAATTTCGCGAATAAAAGTAGGGAATTGACAATTGAAAATGGATGCATAATGTGGGGACATCGAATTGTAATACCGAAATCGTTGAGAAAAGAATTGCTCGCGGAATTACACAGTGCTCACATGGGGGTTGTTCGTATGAAGGGATTAGCGAGATCTTACATTTGGTGGCCGAGTATTGATAAAGATATTGAATTGATTAGTAAATCGTGCGAAATGTGTTTAAAAAATGCAAATAACCCACCGAGAGCAGATTTGCATTCTTGGGAATGGCCTAATGGCCCGAATCACAGAATTCACGCGGATTTTTTGGGTCCGGTTTCTGGTGAAATGTTTTTGATAATTGTCGATGCTTATTCGAAATGGGTCGATGTAAAGTTGATGAAGAATATCACGGCAGAAAATACAATCAGAGCTTTTAAAGAGTATTTTTGTACGTGGGGTTTACCGTTCAAACTAGTAACTGATAATGGTCCAACTTTTACGTCGTTTGCTTTTCGAGATTTTGTAGTGAAAAATGGTATTCACCATATCAAGTCTCCGCCGTACCATCCAGCTTCTAATGGAGCTGCCGAAAATGCTGTAAAAACGTTTAAGAGTAAATTTGAATTGCTCAGATTGGAAACAGATAGTCAGGACGCGTTAGTTAAATATCTTTTTTATTGGCGTTCAACTCCACATTGTTCGACGGGAGTTACTCCAGCTAAACTTCAGTGTAATCGAAAATTTAGAAATAGATTTGATTTGTTAAAAACAGAAGTTCGCGAAAGGGTTATTCGTAGTCAGGAAGCACAAAAGAAATTTTTTCACGGTAATCGAGCAATTCAATTTGATAATAAAGAAGTTGTGATGGCAAAAGATTATATGGCGGATAATTGGCAGAAATCTGAAATCGAGAAACAATTGGGTCCGGTTACTTATCAAGTCAGAACAGAGGATAATAGACTCTGGAAACGTCACGTTGATCAGCTCCGTCCATGTAATCTTTCGCTTGAAAGGAAAGAGTGGGAAAGTGAAAATGTGAGAGGGGAAAAGGTTGTCGATGTTGATGGGAGAATTGCGAATGAGAATTCAAAAGAGATAATCGAGTTGTCAGAAAAAGATTTGCCTGTTAAAAAAGTAAATATTGAAAAGTTAAGGGTTTGTAATAAATCTATTATTAATGAAACAGTTGTTAATGATGATAAATCTGAAATTTGTATTAATTTGAGGCGATCATCGAGAATTAGGAAGCCGAGAGTTGTTCTTGATTTGTAACTTTGACTTTTGAACTAAGTGCGGAGGAGTGTGATGTATAGGGATATATAGTAATTTATTACCATTTGTAACTAGAGACCTCATTGGATGTGTGTGTGTGTGCTTCTATATGACATGCGTAGTCATTCCTTTACCATGTCTCAAACAGTAAAGTTGTCTTTCTCATGTATCATTATATATGTTAAATAAATGCTATTTAAATACATTACAAATTGGCTGTCGATCCTCCTTTGCTAAATGAAATTACTGAGACTTCTTCGATTTGTGCAATTTGTAATAATTCATTAAGAGCAGATGAATCGACACAGTGCACAAAGTGTGCATTAAAAATACATATAAATTGTGCAGAATTAGATTTACGTACTGAAGATAGTCTCATAATGTTCACTATGCATTAGAGGCAAAAAGTTAGTTGATGTCCAGAAAGATTGTTTTGAGAGACAAAAAGTTGAAGCGGAAAAAATGTAAACATTTATGGAAGAAAATTTCCCAGTTTTAAATATAGGTGACTGCATCACACTTGCTGTTACAGAGGTAGATCGAGGACCACTTGATTTTAATAATATTATTGGAATTATCACTAACTTTCAAAACGGAGTGTACCAAATAGGCACAAAAGACGGGTTGATTAAGGGTTGTTTCCTCGAACGGAAATACAAAAATCAGCAGTTAATTCGATAAAAATTAATGAAGTGGTAGAATCTACATTGATAAGTTTAAGAGAGGCTGCAGCTAAATGTTATGAATTTTTAGAAATTACTTGTTACGTTTATTTATTTTCAACACAGCAAAAATTTTTAATGAATTAAGACTTATTTTACTCATAAGTAAAAATAATTTTACATTAATATAATTAAAAAAATTTTAATTATAGTTTTTTTATTTAGAATAATTAATTTTGTTTTGTTCTTAAATGAATAATATAGTTAAAAACTAACTATTAAATTATATTTGCTTCCATTTTTAAAAATTTTAACAAATGCTGAGTGAATTTTATTTACATTAATATTTTCTTTAAGAATGAGCAAATTAAATCCGTGAAAACTCACAGTTTTTGTAAAAGTTAACTACAACTCGTTTCAGTCCGCACCTTGTTTATTAAATTAAATAATTAAAGTTTTCCTTTAATTACTAATTGTTTTCTATTTTCAATCATCTATCTTCCTTATCTAAAAAAAATCAATAGATTTTTAGATTTTTTTGTTCAAATACTGAGACAAATACTTATCGATAATGAAATATTATATTTTAAAAGATGAGAATGAAAGCAAATATTTTTTTATATAAATATATTTAATATATAGTTTTTCATTAATATATAAAATAAATATAATATAATAATATAATATATAAAAATATATTTATATAAATATTTGTTTATGGAAAATATTTCAAATTTTTAGGTTAAAACTAACGAGCATGCGCAACGCGCGTTCCGTTCCTCGATATCACATAGCCAAATTTTTATTTGTGTGAGTTAGCACGTATGTATAAGCAGGTAAGATTGTGTTGTATAAAGTCCGCCTGAAAATCAGTTGGAGTTCGAGCTATTCTTATAAGAAGAATCTAATACTTTTATAGCTCGTTCTTTTTGTATTTATAATAAGGAGTTCGTGGAAAATTAGCAACTGTTTTTTGCTTTAATTGCATCGAACTCTCCATTACCTAAAATATATGATTTCGTATATAAATTATTCTACCCTCAAGTTAAAATATTGAGTATCTCTCGCGAAATTTATACTGATCGAATTACTAAACATTTTGGTAGCCGAGTTAATGGTATAGCTTCGATTAAATTAAATTTTACTTAATTTTCTTACATCTGTTTTCCTTTATTTAAATGCATGGATGATGGTACACAACAAATTTTAATGAATGAAAAATGAATTGACAATATACATATTTGGAACGATACAAATTTTGTTTCTCACCAATTTATTTTCTGATGCTTCCTTAATTTTGCCGCTCCAATCATTAGATTGAAGTTAGCGCCGAATATAAAATAGTTGTCTTCACTCTTGGTGGAGTAGTCTTAAATGTAATACTCTATTATCACCGTATGGAATAATAATCGATTAACCGAAATACAATAAGTAATTATGTGCTTTTTGTATGATTGTTCCAGATAAATGAAAAATTTTAGGGAGAAAAATCTTCCTTACCGACTAGTCAAGCAAGTGTATAAAAATTATTGACCAGGATCGTGTCAACGCACTGAAGGGCTCTTCAAAAACTAATTTACATTTTTGCGTGTAAATTTTTAAGGAAGAAAGATTTTCTTCGTGGCGACTCGATTAATAAACGGAATTTCTTTTAAGTGACCAGTGCCGTGTCTAATAGGGAGCGGGCTCCCAAAAATTAATTTTCATTAAAAAATATTTTAATTTTGCTGCAGTTTAAATTATCTTTTTTATTTCTCGACAATTAAATTTTTCGGACGTTCAGAATGGCAGAGGCTATTGAACGAATGCACTTTTACATGGAAAGGATGCGTCACTTGTCCACAATTCCACAAACGAAATAATTCTGGCGGGTTATCATAGGGATGCCAGTAGGACAAGTGGTAACGAGCCTGTTAGCTAATCAATTAAGTATTAGTGGCTCGTTACAGGTTTTGCTAGAGCGACTTTTTCGGGCCGAGTTAAAACTCACGCTTCCCTCGGAAATTGACGTACCCTTCTGCGACGATTACGATAAAGGGAATTTAGATATTTTTTCGGTTTTAGGCATTCACGGAATCAAATGAAGAACTATTGCCCAATATTAATCTGCAAAGGGGAAGTGAGTTTTATTCCAGTAGCGACGAGGAGAAAAATTCACGGGCGGTTCGCGACCTAGGAATTTCAGAGGACCAACAAAGTAAAGGAGCCATTAGAAAAAGGGGGAGAAGTGAATCATCGCACAGCAGACCAAGTCTGGCCAAAGCATTTGAAGAATTGGTCCTTTTCCGCTGGCAAACCCCTGACTTTTTATTGACAGACAATGGGAAGGAATTTGACAACAAATTCCTCAAGGAAACCCATCAGGAATACGGAGTCAAACACATCACGACACCTCCCTACCATCCGCAAGCTAATCCTGTGAAGAGGAGTAACCGGACATTGAAGACCATGATTGCGACTTTCATAGGGAATGATTATTGCGACTGGGATCTTCATGTTTATGAATTTCGCGATGCTATGAACATTGCGACACAGGCGGCGACTAAAACGTCTTCCGCATTTTTAAATTACAGAAGTCATCCTCGACCGGTGAAAAGATTGCGACTGGAGGTAGAAAAACAAGATCAGGTTAAGAGAATTGTGCCAGAAGATTAGGTAGACAGGGTGAAGTGGTTAGACCCGTTGCGAGACTTGGTGGCGAAATTTATTAACAGAAAATGTGATCGACAGACAGAGTACTATAACCGTAATCGACGTGAGGAGTTGTTCAACGTCGGTGATTTATTACTCCGTAAAACACACAAATTGTCGAGTGGTACACGGAATTTCGCAACAAAACTCGCACCGACATATGAAGGCCCTTTCGAGGTCGTGGAAAATTTATCACCTACGGTTTTTGTCTTTCACGATAGCGAGAGTCTTTGTATCCCTAAAATTCACATCTCTGACCTTAAACAATATCTTCCTCCGCGTAATCAGTGATCGTAACTAATGATTATCTTTTTTTTTTTAATCGAAGGAGGAATTTCAACAAGGGTAGTGAGAGACGGAGAGAGAGAGGGATAAGCGACAGAGGCCTGATGCTCCACCGTCCACTGTTATGGAAGCGGTATCAGCGGAAATCCAAACTATGGAGCTGACTCCAGCGATTTTGGAGTTAACTCGGGTGATGGACGGACTACCACCCGAAACAATCAACATAGCCGTGAAGCATCTTCTGGAAGAGAGACGGCGTGCTTTTGGGTAAAAAGCCGTCCACCGATTGACGACCAGATGAGCAAGGCGGACACATCATTGACTAGGGGTAGTAGTTATGGTAGGCGTTACTACGGGGTAGTAGCAACGACCTAGGGGGAGCTATTGTGAAGAAGTAATTTTGGGGTTTCGGCAGAGTAGAGTTAAGTGAGAGTTTGGAGAGTGTCGAGACAGAGCTTGACTTACTGTATTGTAAACTAATAAAGTGTGCTTAAATATATCTTGTATTAATTTCGCGTGTGCATAGCCATTTCTCCGTGCCGGCGTCTTTTTACCAGCTTACATTAGCAATAATAATTTTTTACTCTCTTGATTGGACGTTGAAATTAATTTTTTTATTAAAATTCAGCGAATTTCTTAAGCAAAGGCCCATTCGTAGAACATTGCAACAGAAGTATAATTAATAAATATTTGTTTCATAAAAATTATTATTATTTTTTTATTATTATTTTATTATTATTTTTGAGCTTAAGTTATTTTATATTTGAAAATTTGAGAAAAATATCCTGTTTAATTTAAACCAATATTTTAATTTCTCACCATTTTATGTTGAACAAGTCTTTATCAACAAAATGATAAAGACAAGATGTAAAGCGAAAAAAAGAATGTTTTTCTCAGATTTTATATAAAAATTGAAATAGAGTAAAGAAAATAAAAGAAACGAAAAAAATGACTAATATACTAGGATATAACACTGCCGTAAAAAATCACATTCTTAATCTTAATCTTTATAACTGCTACTGCCATCATCGTTAAAATTTAAGCAGAAATGTTTACAATAACATTCTTCAGGATACGTTTCATCCCAGGCGAAATAATGGTGTACAGGTTCATCATGTACTAATCCCTTATTAGGTTATTCCTTTTACTGCATTATTAATTTTTCTTCCACCTAAAATAGAAAATATACACGTTATAAATTAAAAAAATTATTGTAAATCATATTACACTGAAATTAAACAATAACCATATTTGTTGAAAATTAGAAAAATTTCAAAGAAGCAAACCACAATTGAGGGGTTGCGTATAATAAAAACAGCTATGCTCGTCCGGTCGTTTTCGATCAAGTCAAGCTGGTCAAAAAGTGTAAAAATTTGAATTTTTAAAATTCATTATCTTACAGAAAATAAAGAAGAACAACTTTTTTCTTTAAAAATTTTTCTTCTCAGTCTAATTTTTGTTATTAAATGCAAAAAAATCTCTAAAACTTTGTTTTTCAAATTTAATTAATTTAAACTTAAATTATCGTATCTCCAATAATTATTAATTAATTTCATTCAAACTGAATATATTTACATATTAGAGTTTACTAAAGCCAATAAAATCTTAAAAAACTTAAAAAAAAACTTTTAGTGTTTGATTATTTTTATTTGCAAATTGGTCGGTAATCAGGTTTTTCTAGTTTCAATGACAAAAAGTCTGCAGCGAGTTTTAACATTGTAAGAATTTCTCTTGAAACATTTGTTTAATACTATTCAAAGAAACCTTCTGAAAATATTCAAATTGATTCATAAAAAGATTTTTGAATAATTTAATTTTCAATAAAAACCATGTTTTATGATTTAAAAATTAAATAAATTAGAGAACGAAATTTTTCCAATTTTTTTGCATTTATTAACAAAAATATTAGACTTAAAAAAAATGTTTACTAAAAAAAGTTGCACTTTTTTATTTTCTATAAGGTAATGTATTTTAAAAATTAAAATTTTGAGTTTAAACTTCTTACATTTATTGATCAGTTACGAGTTTAACAAAACGAAAATTATTAATAATTGTAAAAACTATAACCGTTATTTTCATCGGTGACTATGATTTCTTCTAAACTGGAACTTTTAGACTGTTGTAATTACATAACTTTTTTAGTGAACGAAGGAATTTCAAATTAAACTAAATTTGTTGAAATTTTCTGAAAACAATTATTTTTGCAACTTTTCAATTCTTTTTTCTACCCTTCGTTCACGAACAAATTATTGTAAGAACTCATATGTCCTAAAAGTTCCAAATAGACTGGTACATAAAATTTCCTAAAAATTATAAAAATCCCTCAATTCTTTCAGGCATAAAGTTATATAACTTACTTAAATTTATAAGTCCTTCTGTCATATAATAATCTTCTCAAAGATATAAGTTGAAATATATCCATCCTCCAAATCAAGGTGTAAAAATATAAAAAGCAGGAGTTCTATTTTTTGACTGCACTGACGTCCTCTTCAGAAACTACAAAAATTTATTGACTTAAAATTATGATATAAAATATTAAATAATAACAAAATAAAAGTATTATTAAACGTCATAAAAAAAATTAGATTAAAAAGCGTTTAATCAACACGTCTCATCAGTACGATTAACTGAAATGAAATACAAATAATCTACCAAAATATACATACATATACAGTAAGAATACTTAACTATGAATTAGTCCAGAAGTACAACAAGGAAACTCTCATGCGTTGTTCCATTACCGTCTCACTCGCACTCACGCTTTCCTATGACACATAGTTAAGTATTTTTACCGTATACAAACAAGTTTTACATGTGACGCTAATTTATGTTATTATTGGCCTCTACTACTACAAACATCAATTATATTGCAGTAGTTTTCAAAAGATTCTAGAGACAAAATTCGTGAAGTGGGAAACTGAAAAAAAAATTTTCAACTTTGACATTAAATAAATAACTGAAATTTTTTTTTCAAAAAACAAAATCAGAGGCGTTATGCAGAATTTTATAACATTTAAAACAAGACTAAGGACGCCAAAATCGGTTAAAATTTGTAGGCTCTATGTAACTAATAAATTTTTTTTTACTATAAAAAAATATTTGAAAAAAACCTCAAAATCACCGTAATCTCACCTTAAACGGATGTATTCGATTTCGGTTATTTCTTATAACACCTTGCGTCAAAAACTCGACTAAATCGCTGTCTTTTACGCACTAGTGCTTAAAAGGAGGGGAAATCAGGTCCATTAACCTAGCTAATTTAATGCTAATTTAATGCCCTAATGACGAATTTAATGCTCGGCATTTACTTCGAAAAACTTGTAGACAAGCTAGCTTAACATTAAGGTAGCTTGTCCACACAAGGAAGGAGTACTCGTAGAAAGGTCTACTATGGGTCAAAATTTAGGGCTTTTATAAGGCTCTTGAATGCTCTTTGCCGAATTTAATGCCGTCATAATTTCGCGAATTATTTGCAAAAATTAAATTTTTACGTTTTTACTTCAATTTGTCCACACAATAAAGAACACTCGTAAGATGATCTTCTATGGGTTAAAATTTATGGCTTTTTTAAGGCTTTTGAATGCTCTACTGCCGAATTTAATGCCAGCATTATTTCGCGAAATAATTGCAAAAATTCAATTCTTACAATATCTTAGTTTGTCTAAAAAGCGAAGTAGTACGCGCAGGAAGGTCTACTATAGGTCAAAATTTAGGGCCTTTTTAAGGATCTTAATTGCTCTATTGCCGAATTTAAGGCCGGCATAATTTCGCGAATTATTTGCAAAAATTCAATTCCTACATTATCTCAATTTGTCTAAAAAGCGAAGGAGTACGCGCAGGAAGGTCTACTATAGGTCAAAATTGTGGGCTTTTTTAAGGCTCTTGCCAAAAATTACTAAATTAAATATTTTTGATTTAGAAGTCATTGAGTCTTCATAAATCTACCCAGATTTTTACTCTCTAAATCTGAATTAGTAAAAAATTAACTAATTCATTTAGTAAATTAAATTTCAACTAATGAATTAGTTATTTTTGGAAGTTTTACTAATAAAATAGTAAAAAATTAGTATTTGAACATTACTAATTTAAAATAGTAATCAAATTAACTAATTCTATTAGTTATTACACCCGAGTTACTAATTGAATTAGTCAGTTGAACGTAACCTCTATTATTTTTATGACGTATGTCATCTTCCATGGGTTTTTTTTAAATATTTTTTTGTTTTTTTTAGTATTATGTGAAACTATAGCTTGTACTCTAATCAAAATACTTTGTTTGATGCTTAAAATACTACTTTTAAAAGCATTTATTATTTTTAAATTATTGTTCTGTTTTTTTTGAAGTATTATGTGATACTATAGCTTGTACTATGTTCAAAATATTTTGTTTGGTGCTTTAAATATTACTTTTGAAATTATTTATTTTTCAAAAAATTTTTTGATATAAACTAACCGTTAAAATTTTTTTATTAATTTTATTTCACCAAAAGTAACTATGTGTGTGTATCTAAACTGTCTTTAAGTAAATTAATAAATTACTATAAAGTGAAAATTTTAATAAAATCTTTACTCAAAAAAAAATCGGAAATAATATATCAAATGAACCACCAGAACGTAAAAAATTTTATATGAATTTTGCCAATATTATGCAATTTAACCCATGAAAACTGACTTTTAAAAATAAAATATTTTTTATACAATCATGAAGAAACTACATGCGAAAAATTTTATCTTTGAAACTCAACTTTTCAAATTTAAAATTTTAGTATGAATAAGTTGATAAATTTTTATTGATTATTTACGATTTGACGGTAAAATTGTATAATGACTAATGAATTAGTAAACAATTAGTAGTTTTAGGATTAGTTTCACCAACTCCGGTTAAAAGTTAATCAGCGATTAAATCCCTAACCGACCAATCATGAGCGCAGTTAAATTGGCTTTAATCGCCGATTAACTTTTAACCGGAGTTGGTGAAACTGGCCCTTAACTAATCAATTAGTAATTTGCGCCTCCGGGAGCCGCATTAAAAAGTTACTAATTCAATTAGTTAAACCAAAATAACTATTTGAATTAGTAAGTTTTTACTAATTATTAGTGACTCACTTTTTGCTTTTTGAATTAGTAAGATTCTACTATTAATTAGTTATTTTTAACTAATTCAGATTTAGAGAGTAAAAATTCATAACTCTAAATTTTGGGCACATAGGGTAAGTGCACTAATTACGGCGCGATTTAAGTCAAAACACCTTTGAAATAGAAAATGCGACATTTCTATTGTATAAGGTCAATTTAAGACTTATTAAACTAAAAGCTTATGTTATTTAGATATTAAAAAAATTTTGAACTTTATAAAAATCGATTATTTAAACAAATATGGGACGTTTCACGTCAACCGGCCCAAAGCTATGTCCAAAATTCTATGCAATAAAAATAAACATGTAATAGATGAAAATACTCGTAAACTCATCCCCTTTCAATTGCAAAGTGGCAGAATTGAAAATTCAAAATGGCGTCCTTACTATGTCAAGTGGAAGCGGCTAACTTCAGAAATAAGTAATTATGTTTATTAATTTCTTTTAAAAAATTATGCAAAAATTTAAGGTCACCACATATTTTAAAGTTTTTGGGGTCGCTGATTACGAATCTGAAGTCAGTTTTTCAAAATTCAAAATGGCGGATCCAATATGGCGGATTATTTTTTAAAAATTAATTGAATTTGCTTGAAACTTTTTACTTGGGGGTTTTGGAGGTCGCTGATTATGAATCTGAAGTCCTAGCGTTCTGAGATGCCTGAGGTCTTCCTCAAACACAACTTTTCCTTAATTTTTCTTTACTCTCTGCTATGATTGAGAAGGAAATTAGGTACAATATTTGTAGATAAAATTATTCACCTTGTTGCGAGTCAAAGAAACTGTATAAATCGAAAGGAAGAAAACGAATAATCAAATAATGTGGCTGATTCAGTACATTTCATTATTGACTGATTAACGAAGTTTTAGTAACTTTTTAAATGCGGCTGTAATAATAATTTATTTTCATGAATGTTCATGTAAGTAGTAACAACATTTGAGCATCGTAAAAACATGGACGATATCTAAATTATAAAAGAGCTTATTCAGACTTCGTAAGATATGTTTTAGCGATTGTCATTTTTTTTACGATGTTCAAATGTGTTTATTAAACCCACAGTGTGTCAACTGTAAAGGATCATGTGATGGCATAGGAGCTATTTTAAAGAGAGAAGCCACTCGTGCTAGCTTGCAATCCTCACCAGACAAAGCCATTTTAAATGCAGAGACTCTTTACCTATGGGCTAAGCAAAATATCAAGACTTCGCAGATTTTCTTTTACAACAAGCAACAACACGAGAGAGTGAAACGAAAACTTGCTAGTAGATTTTCTAGAGCACCTAGTGTTACAAAAATTCAATCTGCTCATTCTTTTATTGTAACATCAGAGAAACAATTAAAAATATTCAAATATTCAGATGCACCTCATCCTATTGCAGTTATGCAATATTAAAATATAATTTCATTGGTTTGGATGTATTTTGTAAATTTAATTCAAACGCCTTTTTTTAAGGCTACCAAAAAATTATGGTTTAAAAATTACAACAATCAGCCTTTTTCAAGGCTACCACATTCTTACAGTTCATAATTATAACAATCGGCCTTTTTAAAGGCCACAAAGTAATTATATTGGATTTCCCATTTTGAATTTTGAAAAACTGACTTCAGATTCGTAATCAGCGACCTCGGAAACCCCCGAGTAACAAGTTTCAATCAAATTCAATGAATTTTTAAAAAAAAATCCGTCATATTGGATCCATTTTTAATTTTGAAAAACTGACTTCAGATTCGTAATCAGCGACCTCGGAAACCCCCGATTAACAAGTTTCAAGCAAATTCAATAATTTTTTAAAAAATAATCCGCCATATTGGATCCGCCATTTTTAATTTTGAAAAACTGATTTCAGATTCGTAATCAGCGACCTCGAAAACATTAAAATATGTGGTGACCTAAAATTTTTGCATAATTTTCTAAATGAAATTAATAAATATATTTACTTATTTCTTAAGTTAGCCGCTTCCACTTGACATAGTAAGGACGCCATTTTGAATTCTGCCACTTTGCAATTGAAAGGGGATGAGTTTACGAGTATTTTCATGTATTACATGTTTATTTTTATTGCATAGAATTTTGGACATAGCTTTGGGCCGGTTGACGTGAAACGTCCCATATACGAAATTAAAACCAATACCGTAATTTTCTATTACGAAGCGTTTGTAATAATTTTGATTATCAAAATTACATGTATTTTGAAGATACTTTATTGGCCACCTTAATTACAGCCAATAAAAATCTTAAAAAATTTCAATTACGGCGAGCGGGAAAAAATTTGATCTCAAATAATTAAATTAATAATTGTTAAAATGTGCATCTTTATAAGTAATTGTGTCAAAAAAAATATTAAACTAATTTTTACATTCTCATTATAATTTTTAATCATTTTGCAACAGTTATATTAAATATAATAGTAATAATAGTTATTTTTTATAAACGCGCAGGAATTGGTACACTTACCCTATAAAAACGTAAAGAGAAAAAGTATTTCATTTTTTTTCTACAAAGAATAAAAAAAAACATTTATCCAAATTTAAAATGCCATAGGTCAGTTTCACGTGCAATCGCCCATATATGAAATATCATTAAAATACTAATTTTGTCAATACGTAAAAATTTTAAATAATATTATTATTTAATTGTTCAAAAATATTATGTGATTAAAAATAATTTATAAAATGTATATGACGTTGAAAAATAAATTTATTATATTAAGGATATTATTTGGGTCAAAATTTCTCAAACGGATCACCTAAAATTCAGAAATTTTTTTTTTAATCAAAAATAATTTCTTTTGACTCCTTACATGGTAAAAAATAGTCCCTGAAATTTTTAGGTCAAAAAAAACTTTTTTGTTAAAGTTAGAAACAATTGAAATTTTTTGCAGTCTTATTTAAAATTTTTTTTTTTTTATTTGGAAGATCATCTAATTCTGTGTTAAATAAAACCAGTGTAAATAACATTTACGAGTAGGCAGCCCCCTTCAACCAAATAAAAAAAGAATTGATGGTTTATCTTCATTTCCTTAAATTTTATTAATTATTTAAATAATTTTTATTATTATTAATTATTAATTTAACACCCGTTTATCCAAAATAGTTCATATAGAGCTCGTTGGATGCGGATTTTGATAAGCATTCTAATGGTGTTATTAAAATTACTCTAATTTTATTTGTTCGTAAAATATTTCATTTTTTATTAACTTTTGTTAGTTAATTAATTAATATCTCGAAAACAAAAAATAATGCCATCTCAAAAACCATCGATTTATTATGACTTAAACAATATTCATGATTTTTTTCGCGCTTCTAAATGAGGGAGAACATGTTTAAAAGTTATAAAAAAATTTTATTTTTTAAACAAATTGTTTAAAAATTAATATTTTTTTAAAAAAATAATTTTTTTCTAAAAGTTTAAGATCTTTCGCGTAAAAAACATTTACAACATTTTTCTCTATTTTTAATAGGAAAAAAGTTATAAGTAAAGCAAAAAAATGTTGCTTAAATTTGTTATTGTAAATATCTGGAAAAATATTAAAAATTTCAAATGTAAAATTTGTACACTTATTTAGCACCACTATTACTACAATTTACCGAATTTTGAGAAAAATCTGAGACATGACCCCGTATTCTCATATGAAATGCCTCATATATGAGAGATTCTTTTTCAATCGCCCCAGCCCAAAAAGTCAATGTTCTGGGATTGGCTTCATACTTTGGTAAATTGTTGTCCTATATGATAGTAATAAATCCGTAAAATATAAACGCTTTAAAAAAATATTTGTAGAAAGTAGAGGGGGTTGAAGTTTTGACGTTAAGGGTAACATTGTCATTTTCAAATCCGTATAACTATGACAAAAGTTAATGGATTTTAATTTATCTATAATGAATTTTAATGAATTTTTCACGTACTTTTCAAAAATGTATACGAAATTTAAAAAAAAAAATTTTGACCACCTTTTTTCAAAATCAACCCTTATTTTTCGATTTTCACCCCTTCGGGTATTTTTTTCTTTTTTTTTTTATTTTCATTGGAAAGCTGAGGTTTTTTCCCATGAGCTATGTAAATATGAAAATGGGACAACAATAATTTTGTGAGTAACAGAATATTAAAGTAGGCGGTGCCGATAAGGGGTGTACCTGGAGATCATCTTTGAGGATTTAGATAGGCACCGCCTAATTTAATATTATGTTTCTCACAAAATTATTGTTGTCCCATTTTCATATTTACATAGCTCATGGGAAAAAACCTCAGCTTTCCAATGAAAATAAAAAAAAAACAAAAAAAAATTCCCGAAGGGGTGAAAATCGAAAAATAAGGGTTGATTTTGAAAAAAAGGGGGTCAAAAATTTTTTTTTTTAAATTTTGTATACATTTTTGGAAAGTACGTGAAAAATGCAATAAAATTCACTATAGATAAATTAAAATCCATTAACTTTTGTCAAAGTTATACAGATTTGAAAATTACAATGTTACCCTTAACGGCACCCTTATCGGCACCGCCTACTTTAATATTCTGTTACTCACAAAATTATTGTTGTCCCATTTTCATATTTACATAGCTCATGGGAAAAAACCTCAGCTTTCCAATGAAAATAAAAAAAAAAAGAAAAAAATACCCGAAGGGTTGAAAATCGAAAAATAAGGGTTGATTTTGAAAAAAGGTGGTCAAAATTTTTTTTTTTTAAATTTCGTATACATTTTTGAAAAGTACGTGAAAAATTCATTAAAATTCATTATAGATAAATTAAAATCCATTAACTTTTGTCATAGTTATACGGATTTGAAAATGACAATGTTACCCTTAACGTCAAAACTTCAACCCCCTCTACTTTCTACAAATATTTTTTTAATGAGTTTATATTTTAGGGATTTATTACTATCATATAGGACAACAATTTACCAAAGTATGAAGCCAATCCCAGAACATTGACTTTTTGGGCTGGGGCGATTGAAAAAGAATCTCTCATATATATAATATTATTATTATATATAATTATAAATAGTTCAAGATTATTAAAAAAAATATTAATTTTGTTAACTAATTAAAAACTTTGCATTTTTATTATTCATGTTGACTGAACTACTTAATGATTTAAACTGTGTATTTTTTCAAAATAAAAATTATATTTAGAAACTACATTTTAAGACGAAAAAAACCCTTTTTTTTAATTGGTGAACAGGAACTCGAGAAAACAATTTTTTAAAATAAGACTGCAAAAAATTTCAATTGTTTATAACTTTAACAAAAAAATTTTTTTTGACCTAAAAATTTCAGGGACTTATTTTTACCATGTAAGGAGTCAAAAGAAATTATTTTTGATTAAAAAAAAAATTTCTGAATTTTAGGTGATCCGTTTGAGAAATTCTGACCCATTTTTAAATTAATAATTTCATTCATTAAAACTTCTTTGAAATATCTAACTAAGAATAACAATACAGCACTCATATCATTTTCTTACTTGAATGTTTAGGTTTATTTTGAAATTATTTGACTATATTGTTTTATAAGAAATTCATTAATCCTTACTTAATGTAATAATAAAGAATAATAATAAATAATAATTAATCCTAATTTTTCACTGCGTTTATAGACCTTAATTTATTTATTATATTTTTTGTCCTTAATAATAAGTTACTTTAATTATTTATAATTTATATTTATACACTTATAATATAATATTTAAAATATCATTATTTCTGGTACTATTTCTAATCAATTTTTTTATAGATTGGATTTGAATTCATAATTTTTATCTCAAATCTTGTAATAAATATAGTAAAAAATATTTAACAAAATATTAATACCTTCAATTTTACCACTTTTACCATCTATAGAAAGAGAATGTCCACGAAAATTAAATCCACAAGGAAGATTGGTCAATTCCCAAATTTTCCTTGTAATCCAATCCGTCCATTTTCCAGGTTGCAATATGCAACGAATTTCCTTATAAGTCTTATTACGACTACTTTCGTGCCATAAATATTCTTTAACCAATAAAAGATTTTCGAATTTATCATTTTCACAATAAAAGGAGAACTTTATAATTTTTTCGTCATTTTCACTGTGATCTTCATCAGAAACAGAAAGACAATCACTATCTGCATCTAATTCCAAACTTTTAGCTGATGCACATCTATTTATTTTTTTAAGAAAATTCATGTTACACATTTTACTGTACAGAGTTCGGGCACTTAATTTTCCTCCTAAATCATGAGATACTTCACTCCATACAGCATTATGCTTACTAACAATTTTTTTATTTTTTAAAAAAATGTCGTTTTCTCTTTTTAAAATAGCTGCAATTACAATGTCTTCTGCAACATGTGCTTTTCTTCCACGCTTCATTTTGATCACAATAAAATAATTCAAATAAATCAACCATAAGTATTTTTACTTCTTATTACACGGAGAAACAGAAAGCTACTAATGAATAGTATATTATGTGGCAAGCACGTAAAGTAGTACTTTTTAGGTGAGGATGTAATTTTCAGTACGAGCTGTCGTTAGTGCGACGTAGGTGAGACGGAAGCGAGACGAAGGCGAGCGGGTCGAACCGCAGGCAAATCGAGTCAAGCCAAGTCGAACCGAAGTCGCACAGACAGCGAGTATTGAAATCATCCGAACCTAAAAATTGCTACGTGCGAGCCACATACTCTATTTTTTTCGCCATTGTTATGAAAAAGTGATATATAATATATATAATATAATATATATATATAATATAATTTTTGCAATTATTACGCGAAATAATGTCGGCATTAGATTCGGCAATAAAGTATTGGGGAGCCTTAAAAAATCCCTAAATTTTGACCCTTCCTGCGAGTACTACTTCGCTTTTTAGACAAACTGAGATATTGTAAGAATTTAATTTTTGCAATTATTTCGCGAAATAATGCTGGCATTAAATTCGGCAGTACAGCATTCAAAAGACTTAAAAAAGCCCTCAATTTTGAACTATAGTAGACCTTTCTACGAATGGTCCTTCCTTGTGTGGTCAAGCTACCTTAATGTTAAGCTAGTTTGTCCACAAGTTTTTCGAAGTAAATGCCGAGCATTAAATTTGTCATTAGGGCATTAAATTAGCATTAAATTAGCCCTTAATTTTCCAATAGGTTTCATCCAGATCGGACAATGTGGAAAAGCTAGGTTAATGGACCTTTTCCTTTTCTATCTAAGGAAAATAGCATTAAACCCTTTTCGTCTAAAAATTTAACGCAATCATTTTCTCTCTTCTGTCTACGAAAATAACAAAAGAATTTCTTGCACTTGCCTAATTTACATATGTACTTGTTTCATATTAAGGAATTAAAATTTTAATGTCTAATATTATTCAATTTATGTTTATGTAGGCTGTGACACAAGCAGACGACGTATTTTTGGAAAATTCTCTTTTCTCATATCGTTTTAATATTTACATTAATTAATTAATATCTTGAAAACAAAAAAACGACATTTTGTTTAATTTGTTTATTAAAAGCATATACATTTTAAGCTTCATTTTAAGAGAAAAAAAAAGAAATATAAAACTGTCCTTTATTATAAAGGAAGAAGAAGAAGGCTGGGAAGAAGAATTCTCCGAGCGCTCGGCTGGCCTCTATGTTGACAGTCAAACACCCAAAAATGCAGATAAAATTAAAATTCGAAATTTTGATTTTTGAAAAGTACTACCTTGTAGGAAATAAAGAGGCGCATCGTTTTTTTCTTTGGATTTTTCTTGTCAAACGAATAGTTTAAATAATTAAAAAAAATTGATAAATTTTAATTTTCAAATTTCATTCAATTTTTAAACATAAATCGTCGTATCTTTGTCAAATCTTAATTAATTTGATTGGAATTTTGCATACACACGCGTTAGGATCCATTGAAGACAAAACCATAAAATAAATATTACACTGAAAAAAAACTAGTAGGTTTTACTACTTTTTAACTACTCTGAGTAGTACAATAGGTCCTCAACTGAATTTAAACGGTTCTATTAACTATATAAAAATAGTTAAACCAATTAAAAATGTAATTGGTAGAATGACATTTTGTGATTGTATTAACTCAATTTAAAAATGTTAAAACAACTCAAGATGTAAGTAGTAGATTTAACTACTTAAAGTGGTTCAATAGGCTTTAAGAACATTTTTTTGGTACATTTAATAAATATTTTGCAATTGAAACTACTACTTTAAGTAGTAAACTTTACTACTGAAAGTGGTTCAATAGGCTTTAAGAACATTTTTTGTAGAATTAATAAATCTTTTGTAATTAAAACTACTACTTTAAGTAGTAGATTTTACTACTTAAAATAGGAAAATAAAATTATTTTTTATTTATAATTGTTTATTATCAGTAGAATTGACTTTTTCATCCTCTCTCCTATACTGACGCTTATTTTATGCCCTAACGATTATGTACCTAACAGAGAAAATTTTTAACAGACGGGAATTGAACCCTCGACCCTAACGCTCGCTATCCGATACTTTAACCGACTAACCACGCACGCTCTAAAATTCCCATGATAGTTCTAAAACATTTAACCCCCAAATTAATTAGTGTCATAACAATAATTTTCAATAATGCAATAAACCATTCATACTACCCAAGAAGATGGAACGCAGCAAAAGTTATCCCTATTTGTAAAAAGGATAAAGACCCCACAAACTATACAAGTTATAGACCTATCAGCCTCACAAATAATAATCTGAGTAAAATTTTTGAAAAACTTATTAAATCTGACCTCAATTATCATATACACAAAAACAATATTATCCCTGACAACCAATTTGGTTTTAGAAGATGTCATTCTACAACTCACGCAATTCATAAACTTTCATCGGACATAAATTCATATCTACTCGACGGAAAATTGGTTGGAGCAATACTGATTGACCTTGAAAAGGCCTTCGACTCTATCTGGTTGAATGGTCTCATATATAAAATGAAGAAACTAAATTTCCCAAAAAATTTAATTCACCTCACAGCAGACATGGTTGATGGAAAAAATTTCAAAACTTGGTATGGAAATACCTTTTCTGATAAAACATTCATCATCAAGGAAGGACTTCAACAGGGAACTGTCACCTCACCTATCCTATTCAACGTGTACACTGCCGACACCATACATGAATTTAACATGAACTCAAATAACAACACTCACTCAATAGCCTACGCAGATGATCTCATTATCTACGTTGCAAACAAATGCATAGATATAATAGAACAAAAATTAAATAGTCTCATTAATAATATTAATATACATTACCTTAATTGGAACCTAAAAATAAACCCTACAAAATGTGAAACAATACTTTTTAGAAAAACAGTTAATGAAATACCCTACACTACAGTTAAAAAACTCGATTCTTTTAAAACATCTATCCATAATATAACTTCCGATAACGTCACCACAATTACAGACATTCCAAATAAAAGTGTTGTTAAATATCTCGGTGTACACTTTGATTACCTTCTCAGGATGAATCATCACCATATTCCTTTCCTATCTTGTGGAACACAGGACCATCAGTGATGGAACAATATAGACAGATAGAGAGATCATGTCTAAGAGCATGTTATAGAACATATAGATCAGTTTCATCAAATTACAAAAAAAGAATCAACAATAGTATAATATACAACCTTGCAAAAATACCCCGTTTTGACACTTTTATTATCAACTTAACTAGAAATTATTTTACCAAACTTTATACAATAGATAATAAAATTTTAAATTCATTAAAAACTGACAACATAATTAGCATAAATAGAATGATAAAATCTGGTTATATCACCCCTGAAACTTTTTGCCATATTGACAAAATGGGACTGATCCCAGACGAGAATAACATCCCCGTAATATATCATGCACAACGACATCACGCTAAAAAAGCTATGTACTTAGACCCGGTGAGATACACCATACAAAATCTCACCTATTCAATTACCATCCCTGATTACCATCTCCACTCTACAACAAGACTAAATAATAACTACTGGTGGCTACAGGAAAATGCCAAACCAAAGTGATGAACTCTTTTCAATCAATTTACCTTTCCTATTCATAATCATCCATACTCCTCCTTATCACCCTCACCCCTCATTTTTATTTATTTATTTCCTTATTTTATTTTTTAAAAAAATTCTAAATAGAGTTGCAAAGGTTTTTAATAAAAAAAATTTTTTTCCTTAAGCAAATGTTAAAAGACTATAGTGATTTATTCAAATATTTTAAACAAATGTTATTAGTGTGTGCGAATTTAAAACATATTATTTTATAAACTGTTATTTGACGAGAACTATGGCTGCATAGCAGATCAAAATAATAAATTTTAGTGTAATAGGTATTTGCAAGACATTTTTGTCCTATTTATGTAATACTGTAATTAAAGAAAATAAATGTGCTTTTTCAAACCAAAAAACCACGCACGCTCGCTACGACAGTCTGCAAACTACTCGAAGACTACTTTCTGCTTGTCCAATTGGAAAAATATCATTAAGCAGTAGTGTATAAATTTAAAAGTAAAGTTCTTTTTTCAATTTTGTGGTTTTGTATGGTCTAAAACAATCCTTATATGTATTCTGTGAGATAAATTTCGGTGCGTAAAGTTAATCACTTTACACACCCTTTTAAAAAGAGCTTCTTTACACACACTTTTCGGTGTGTAAAATTTAACTTTAGAGGTTAGTGTTGCAAAAAATAAATTTATTGTTTAAAAATAAAATTAAACAATTGAATTTATTCTTTCCATGTTAAACTTATTTTTATTTTATTTTTAAATAATTAATACAAACTATTAATTATAAATAAAAATTGTGTTTCAGTGTTAAAATAAAACATTTTATTCCTATTTTTATGAAAAAAATTTATGAACTTTTACATAAAATAAGTTTAACATGGAAAGAGTAAATTCAATTTTTTAATTTAATTTTTAAACAATAAATTTATTTTATAATTATTAATTTATAATAATAATAATAGCGCGCCACGCGTGCAATCTTGAATCTTCAATATTTTTTAAACTAATGAATGAATTAGTTTGACACTTTCCAGAAAACTTCATTATATTGTTATACGCAAATGTCTCACTGGAAGTTTTTTCAACTTTGAACTTCCCCGCAGACTTTTTGTCGGCAAAGGTAAGTGTGTGTGTTTACCGACAGGTATTTGTTTATGATAAAAAATTGTTCAACAGCAATTAAACTTTCTTAATATTTATTTCATGGTTCTGTCTTCAATGGACTCTAACGCGTGTGTATGCAAAATTCCAATCAAATTAACTAAGATTTGACAAAGATACGACGATTTATGTTTAAAAATTGAATGAAATTTGAAAATTAAAATTTATCAATTTTTTTTAATTATTTAAACTATTCGTTTGACAAGAAAAATCCAAAGAAAAAAACGATGCGCCTCTTTATTTCCTACAAGGTAGTACTTTTCAAAAATCAAAATTTCGAATTTTAATTTTATCTGCATTTTTGGGTGTTTGACTGTCAACATAGAGGCCAGCCGAGCGCTCGGCGAATTCTTCTTCCCGGCCGCTCAATATATATATATATATATATATATATATATTCACCATTCAAAAGAGCAGAAAAAAACCTTTCGAAAGCATATAGGTCAAAATTTTTTTCATTCATTTATTAAAAGTTACGAATTTTTAAAAAATCCACTGTTCACATTTGACGAGAAACTTGAACCCCCTCCCCCCTCTACAATTTTGCATAAAATGTAGATGTGAAAATATATATATATATATATATATATATATATATATATATGAGGCAAAATTCCTGAAGTAATCAAACTTTAAAATTGAAGATTTTCACATCTACATTTTATGCAAAATTGTAGAGGGGGGAGGGGGTTCAAGTTTCTCGTCAAATGTGAACAGTGGATTTTTTAAAAATTCGTAATTTTTAATAAATGAATGAAAAAAATTTTGACCTATATGCTTTCGAAAGGTTTTTTTCTGCTCTTTTGAATGGTGAAAAATTTGAATTCCAGACTGATCTCAACTGTGAGAGAAAATCTTTTCACCATCTGGTGGCGTAACTGTGAAACTATAATGATGATCAACATCTATATTGAAATTTCCTGTGTCAAACCCGATGTCACTACCCATGTGAAATCCTTTATCATTTTTTTCAAAAATTTTCACATGTCAATTCCCATGTCATTTTCCATGTGAAATCCCTTATCATTTTTTTGAAAAATTTTCCCATGTCACACCCCATGTCACATGGGGAATAACATGGGGTTTGACATGTAAAAATTTTTCAAAAAAATGATAAAGGATTTCACATAGAATATGACATGGGAATTGACATGGGAAAATTTTTCATAAAAATGATAAAGGATTTCACTTGGTAAATGACATGGGGTTTGACATAGGAAAATTTAAAAAAAATTATGAAGGATTTCACTTGGGAAATTACATGGGGTTTGACATGGCAAATGACATGGGGATTGACATGAAGTTTTACATGGGAAAATTTTTCAAAAAAATGATAAAGGATTTCACATGGGAAATGACATGGGGTTTGACATGGGAAAATTTTTCAAAAAAATGATAAAGGATTTCATTTAGTATTTAACATGGTATTTGACATGGGAAATGAGGAACCTCGTTTTGATATTTTCCAATGTCAATTCCTGTCTCAATTTCCCATGGGGATTTATATGGGAAACCATATGATTTCCTATATAGGAGTGGGGTTTTACAGTTTTTGACATAGGATCCCATGTGGTTTCCCATGTGGAGGTTTTCAATAAGGAAGTGTAATGCGTCCTCAAAGAAATTTTCAATGTTCAAATGAATGGAAAGTCGAAAGTTTAGTGTTTAAACAAGATTAAAAAAGTTTTTTGTGAAGGATTAGTTCTATATTTAAGGAAAATTTACTGTTGGTAATTAAACTTCATTTTATACCACTTCCAGAAAATAAAAATGACGGGTCCCTCACTTTTGTATTTTTTTATTTTGTCGGCAGAATTTTAAACTTTTACCTATTACTTTATTTACCTTATGAGAAAAGAAACTTCTTTACTATCGCATACGCAGCAGAACACAACAACAAAGTGTGTGAAAAAAACGAAAACGATATAAAACTAAATCTGGTTGTTTGGCATGGAGGCAGAAAAAGCCGCAACAATTTTTGTAATTGAATTTCTGTCAACAATGTAACGCCTCAAAAATGGTAAGTAAATTCTTTAAATTTTATATTGGTATTAAATTTAATGTATTTTTTTGATTTTTTTTCGAATGAGACCAACCACGTCTATATGAGTATAACCGTTTTTATTTTATAAGCGAAAAACGTGCAAAATGTCAACAGTGTAATAGTCATAAGTGTAATGCAAATTTGTATAATAGCTTCAGTGAACGTAATCAATCACACAGGCTTACAAAATAAAACTTTTTTTTGTTTTTTGATATTGAGACAAACAATTTTCTTGCTAATAAACTTTTACAGGAAAATTGTGTTCACCTGACGCGGTCGGGTTCATGTACCGTCAGGGGTCCAAGTTATCTTATTAAAAACCGCGGGCGCCAGTCGACTGAAGGTCGACAGTAAAATCCCGTTAATTTAATGTAATAATTAATAAAACGAGACTCTATATTTAATAAAAGTTCAGGGGGGGTGATGTTGGGCGAACCCAATTAAAATACAATAATATTATATAAATAATTGTGGCGGCTATTTATTGTAATCTACTTACAGATTATCCTCGAGATTAAATTATATTCAGACGCCACACACTCTTCCTGTACAGGTTACGCACAATAATTCAATAATTATTACTTTTATAATAGTCGACATACAACTTTATACATGAGAGCACGGAACGTGATTGACCATGCCGGATTCTACCGGCGTCTCGTGAACATTGTCACGTGACGTCGTACTACGTCATTTCAACCCAGGGCCGTGCACCCAAATCAATTAACCAGAGACGACAAAAATTTAAAATAAGATATGAAAAATACTTCCTGTCACACCCTCCCCTTTCGAACATGTCGTTATTAAGAAATTTTTGTGAAGCTGTAAAAAGAATAAAAAAAACAAACAACACATATTTTGTCGAGTCTCTGAAACAGAATTAATAATTAAATTTAATTTCAAACAATGGGGTAGACACAAAAAACAACCACCACTATTCACGTTATTCTGGAATTTGAAAATTATTTTATTCGAATTTATAATCATCCAGTTGAAAGAACAATATCGTAGATTGTATATAAAATAATAGTAATTAGAATTTAGTCGACGAAATCAAAAAGAGAAAAAGAGAAAGAAAAAAAACTGTCGCAACCTTGTTTGACGACAACCTACATCCCAACTTAACGAAGTAATTTTAACAATATATTAGTCGACAAAAAAAAACGATTCAACTAATTCTTCTTCAAATTTTTCTTATACTTGGTAGGAATTATGACTTTGAACTCTTCGCCGTCTTGCAATTCCGGTCTCTCATTCATCACCTTCTCGACGTCGTCTTTGGTCATTGTAGTTAGGAGAGCCTGAACTGCCCTGGCTCGCTTCTCCTCAGACAATCGCAGAGCTGTCTTCGCCTCAGGATTGGCGAGTTCGGATACCTCAGCTAATGCATTTTCTCGAATGAGGAAATTCCGAACCCGGTTCGGGTAATCATTAGGATTATCGAACTTTGCTTTTACTCGACGTCTAAGATTTCCCTCACCCTCGAACAGATAGCGATGATCTTCCGGAATAGCCCACGCTGGAAAAGTGGCATAATTGAGTCGAAGCCAGTCGACTATTCCCTCATGGCGGATGTTGCAATCTGGACACTCCGGACAATACAGATCCAGACTCCTGGAACAGCCCTCGCAACGACCCAGCATGCGTTCATGCTCTATCCCATGAGGAAAAATGCAATCGGCCGTATCGTATCCATCTGTGCCGCAAATTCTGCAGAACCCCGGACGATATGGCAAAGGACACTCTGCGAAATAATGTTTCATGGAGCGGCAATTCACGCATCCTTGCGGAAACTGCTTTCCTATGGTCGTCACGTATGTTTGAGTCGACCTATCCACCATCGTCGAATCCTTTTTAGCAACAAGGATCTTCGCTCTTTTTTTAATAAGGTCGATGAGAAGTTTCAAATTAACAATTCGGCAATCGACAAAGAAGAGTGGTTGTTCTTCACCCCTAGGCTTCAGAAAATCGTGAACGCCCAACTCAGCAAGAACCTCCCTAAAAGACGGCATCTTTTCCATCGGAACGGGATCAACTCGAACGGAAGGAGCCACCTGTGCACTTCGGCTTTCTCCC
The DNA here is from genome assembly GCF_019393585.1 of Leptopilina boulardi. Lineage (NCBI taxonomy): Eukaryota > Metazoa > Arthropoda > Insecta > Hymenoptera > Figitidae > Leptopilina > Leptopilina boulardi. The sequence goes on from NW_026137768.1 coordinate 634,271, forward strand.
ATTGACAACGGCTTACCCGTAGCCTCCGAAACTTGAACTGAGTGATCAAAATTCCTGACCCGTTTTCTCCTCAAATTTTCCTCGTGGATCTCGGCTTCAGTCACCCTTCTCACTATTGACGTCTTAATTGGAGAAGGAACCCTGGTCCGCAGTTCCTTACGGAATTCGTCTATTTCCTTCCTTGTCATGACGAAGTCGCTACCGTTGGACAACACCTCTACATCGTTACTCGTGAATAGAGAGTTATTGTCGTCGTCTAGATAGTCGCTAACCTTTTCCTCTGGCGACAATACAGGCAAGGCACAAGCCTCATCAAAGATTCCGTCATCCTGGACGGCTGAAGTCGAACTTATCGGAGGCAGTGATTCGAGCGACATTTTTCCCTGCAACTCGGCAATCAGGCTCTCCATCTTTTTCTTAGCGATGCTAAGCTCTTCCATCATTCGAGCCACATTGTCGTCCTTCGTTGTATCTTCTGATGAACTCATGACGCCTGTATTTCTGGAACATAACACTACTTGTTACGCAAACTACGTCGCGGTATTTTCAAGTCGGTTACACAATACTTCCCTAACGCTTTTCCAGACTTATCAGACAATTCTACCGTTGACGAACCCAAAACTTTTTTTATTACAGCTGGTCCTAAGTAACGGTAAGCCAATTTGGCAGAATAGCTCTCGGCCTTATTACTCAATTTTTTATTTGGGTAATAAACCTCAGTACCTTCCTTTAGTTCAATAACCGAAGACCTACCCAAATTGGCGATAGCAAGACGCTTTTCATTATACCTTTGTAGGCGACTTTCGACTTTATGTCTTAACTCGTCAATCAACCCCATTCGACCTGCCCAAAAGGAAATTGAATCATCAATTGTTTCGCTCAAATTATCCCCTGATGTTTCCGTTATATGTTTTACAATTACCTCCCTCCCGTGATTTAAAAAGAAGGGAGAAACTCTCGTCCCTGAATGTGGCACAGTATTGTAGGCTAATTGTAATTTTGCCAAATTTTCGTCCCACTCCTTATGATCGTGTTTCAGAAAGGCGGCTATCATTGGTTTAATGGTTCGGTTAAACCTTTCAACTGGATTAGCTTGAGGGTGTTTAATCGGCGTAGTAGTTTGTTTTACCCCCCTGGCTATCAAGTATGATGCTACCTCCGAATTAATAAATTCTTTACCATTGTCGGTCACAACGACCCTTGGAGTTCCCCAACGATCAAATACCGTGTCCAAAATTCGAACGACCGTTTTCCCATTTCTTGTTCGAATTGGGTACAATTCAAGGTACTTCGTATATAAATCTAAGACGACCAAAACACACGTATTACCCTTTTTTGTTCGAGTTTGCGTGACGACAGTATCAATAGATAATTGCGCCCAAGGCGAGTGCAATACACGCGTAGTCAATTTTCCTTTCATTGGGTTTTGATTATATTTTACTTTAACGCACGTATCGCAATCTTCGACATAATTTTTCACGTCTAACGTCATTCCCGGCCAATAAAAATTTTGGCGAATTCTGTCTAACGTCTTATCTTTACCAAGATGTCCGGCTTGTGGTATATCATGATTATCACGCAAAACTATCGAAACCTCCGCAGGTTTAACTACTTTTTTCCACGGATTTTCGTCGTCTATTAGTGCTTTCTCATAATCGGGACGATAATAGAATAACTCATTATTTTCGATCTTCCAACCCGTAAAACGGTCAGGTTGTGTTTTCACTAAATCGAACTTTGTCGTGTACCAATCTTTATCACAAATCGTGTTCAATTGGATTTTACTCTGAATCGCTTCGTCAATGACCTTCTCCCACCCGTTGGGATCAACATCGACGTTATGCATTCGAGAAAGAGCATCAGGCGCCTCATTTAGAGTGCCGCGTCGATGTTCGACCGTCATATTATGCTGGTAAAGGTAAATTGCCCATCTTGCAAGTCGACCTACTGGATTTTTTAATCCGTGAAGCCACTGAAGAGCTTGGTGGTCCGTTACCACTTTAAAGGGCACGCCCTCTAGATAGCATCTCAATTTTTCGACGGCCCAAACTACCGCTAAGCATTCTTTCTCTGTCGTTGTATAATGCAATTCAGCACCTCGTAATGGACGACTAAGTACTTCGATAAGAATTTCCTTTCCCGTTTCCGGATCTTTTTGTACGAGAATCCCACCCAAACCGAAGTCGCTAGCATCTGTATACAGTATAAAAGGTTGAGCTGGTATAGGTACATACAACCGAGGTGCTTCGACCAAAGCCTTTTTGACGTCATCAAAGGACTTTTGCTCGACCTCTGTCCACCTCCACGGAACTTTCACGCTTGTTAATTTATTTAATGGGCCCTGAATGCGTGCTATGTTCTTCAGGTGCCTATGATACCAGTTCACTAATCCATTAAACTGTCTAAGCTGCGTCCTGTCCTTTGGAACAGGAAAATCTATAATCGGTTGGATTTTTTCTGGATTTGGCCTCATACCAAATTCATCGACTATATAACCGAGATACTTTACTTCCCTACACGCGAAGCTACTTTTTTCTCGATTGACGACCAGTTTTGCCTCCCGAAAAACCTCAAATACTAGTGCCAAAATTTGAAGATGTTCTTCAAAATCCTGACTAACGACGATCCAGTCGTCTAAATAAGTGAAAACATTATCACGCCAACGACTCGGCAAGTTTCTTTCCACAATTAGACCTTGTAAACGTCTTTTTAACAAGTCCATCAGACGCTGAAACGTCGACGGTGCACCTGTTAAACCATATGGCATTCTAAGCCATTCAAAAAGTCCTTTGCCCTCAACGGCGAAAGCGGTATATTTTCTGCTTGCTTCATCCATCGGTATTTGATGAAATGCCTCACTCATATCTAATGTCGAAATAATTTTGGCTTGATGTAATTGCGAGAGAATCGAACGCATGTTATGTAACGGATAAGCCAACTTTCGCGTCTTTTTATTCAACGGCTGGTAATTTATACAAAATCTAAGGCCTCCGTTAGCTTTAGGAGCTACTACTGGGGAAAATGACCAGTCGCTATTACTTCTTTGAATATATTTCTTTTCTAACAGTCGTTCGACTTCCTGATCGATAAATTGCCTGACGACCTCACTACGTCTATACGGTTTTTGTCGATGCGGAGTATCGTCATCCAATTCTATAACGTGTTTTAGTAAATCATTTTCGCCTGTCGAATCTCTTTCGATTTTATCGAATTCCTTATCTAAAAATTCTTTCAGTTTTTCCGTTTCGTCGCACGATAACGCTTGTAAAACGCTAAGTCCGGTACGCCGGCGCAATAACGAATAGTTATATTTACTGCCGTCTAATGTCCACGTTTGTGCAAATGGATCGACTTTAACTTTAAAGTTTAGCCAAAAATCCATTCCCAAAATCAAATCGTTGGAAAGTTCAGGAAGAACACTGAACCATTGCGGACCATAAATATCACCTATATCGATCACGAAACCGGTACCTCCTAAGGACCTAACTACCGTTTTATCTCCTAATCGAACGCCCCTTTTAGACGACACATCTTCTTTCAGATTCTCAATCTGTAAATGCTTCACTCTTTCATAGGCTGAGCCACTTAGAAAAGATCTTTCGCTGCCACTATCCAATATTCCCGAAATTCTTTCACCGAAAATAGTTATTTCAACAGGAATTCTAACTGTAACTTTCGGTTCTAGAAGTTTTCCGGTAGACCGGTATATTCTTCGCTGTGAAAGCCGGTGAATATAATGGGGTGGTAAGCGAGTCGGCTTCCAAAACCTATAAGAAACATCAATTTTGTCGTCTATGTTCTCGTTATCAGACGCAACAATTTCGGTAATTAATGACGATAAATTAATCGATGGATTCGCGTCGTATTCCGATTGTTGACGAATTAATTTTTCAGTTTCCTCGTCCTCACTTTCATCTTCTGAGAGCGAGTCGTTTAAAAGCTCTAAACAAATAGCGTTTTCGGTGTCGATTTTCAAAAGCGGTTCTTTTTCTAAATTTTTAATTTTTTCTATATTTATTTCTTCTTTCCATTCCGGTGGAATTGAAATATCGGTGGCCTCAATTCTGCCCACTTGTTCAGTGACCTGAGGAATGATTACTGAGGGCGCTCCCCGTTTCCCTGTCGGCTGTCACAGTCTTTATTATAATGTCCTATTTTCCGGCAAATACAACAAACTATTTGGGATTCATTCTTACAAAATCGCGCTCCATGACCCGTTTGTCCACAATTAAGGAAAATCATATTTTCGCGATTGAAGGGTTGTTTAAATCCTTCCGAGCCTGACGTCTTGCTTTTAAAGTTCTGTGATTTAGTCGATTTTGGGGTTTGGTTTTTATTTGTCCCCGACTCCTCGAAACGCCGTAGATTCTTCTCCAACCTTTCGCGATTCAACGATTGAGTTTTCGATTTTTTACTTAAATCACCGATGGCTTGTAAACTAACTTGCGACTCGTCGTCTTTTTCTTCATCCGGGGAATCATATTGGTCGTCATACTCAGAGTCAGATTGCTCATCATCTAGCATGGTGTTTAACCTAACCTTAAACGATTTTGCCCGAACCGGTTGCGAGTCGCGTGCGCGGTGATACAAATAATTTCTTTCGCTCACATAGTGAAGAAAATCACGATAATTATTTAGAGACAAGTTCAGGATTTCGAAAGTCAACCTAGGGTTGAACTTTGTCAATATCTGTTTAAGTTGTTCTCTAAATTCTGGCGGGTACTGCATGCGCTCGAAAATCAATCGGGCACGACAAGCAAACTCCGACAGAGTCTCATTCTTTTCTAATTCGAGGTCCCGTATTTCAAGGAGCAAATCGGCGTCATCTTTCTTTACCCCCCATTCGTATCGGAAGGCCTGCGAAAATTCGCGCCAAGTTCGCCATAACTCCTTGTTTACGAAAAACCAAGATTTATATGGACCATCGAACAGTTGAGATAAATGAGGTACAAAATAATCCTTTTGAATACCACTAGACGAAAGATGGTCCTCCAATAGCAACAGAAATTGTTCTGGATCTTTTGTCGTTTTAGGAAACGCAATTTTCCATGACGACAAAATTCTTCCTATTTGCATTGCATTAGGGATTCCTTCGTATCTTTCGTTTCTATCCGTATTCGGTATAAAAGATTGTCCCCATTCTCTAGTCGACCCTTGATCGCAATTTCCAAATTCGTTTTCACGCCAAGAAAACAGCGATCCAGTTTGTCGTCTCGGAGGCAACTCATAGTTATTAAAGCTGTGAGAAGCCACCGGTCTACCCTGATTATTATTTCTCAACGAGTTATCTTGACGTCGACCTGTTTCCGAAAAACATGACGTCATCTCGCGATATCGTTCTTCTGTGACGAAAATTTCTTCGTCCACCAATTGTCCGTCCGGTAACGGATTCGATACTAATACGCGAACTAATTTAGGGATTGTTGCATTTACCTTGCGATTTGAATCCCCTTCTATGCCCGTAAAATTCACCTGTCGCTTTTCATTTCCTGTCAACCGTTGTCGAGATCCACTCGCACCCAAGTCTTTCGCCAGTGCCACGCCAGGCCCAGACAAGTCGTGGTGGGGAACTTTTCGACCTGCCCCGGTCCGCCCGAACACCCACGCTGTATTACCTAAGAGCGTTGTGTTCAAACTAGTCGATCTTAAGGGTTCTTCGCTTTTGTTTTTCCCCGCTTCCTGCAAAGGGATTTCGCGAATCTCTCCCCTTTCGTATGACAGATTTTTAGCTTTTAAGTGTTGTATCAGGGCTTCCTGATTTTCCAGGACATCATATATTTGTTCGGTAAAGACGTCAAAATTCCGAATTTTTTCAGTCAACTCATCAATAATATCTACCTTCGCTATCAGATCCTCGACATTACCCAACTTACTAGTTAATGTGTCGACCTGATTAACTTTTTTCGCCATTTTGTTAAAATTTGAATTTAACGCGTCTACTTTCTGTGAGACGTCCGCGTAAGGGCCATAAAGCATTGTAGGGGTAGGGATATCCCGGTTCCTCCCCTCTTTTTCCAAAAATGCATTTAAGTTGTCTAAAGACGACCTATCCCTATCTTGCGAATTACCGTCTAAATCCCCAAGTAAACTATCGGCTTGATTTGTTAAATGGGATTGCTCTTGACCTCCCATGGCTGGTTCGTTTTCTCCCGTAAGGACCATTGTTTGATTCGCGCCCTCGCCTTCCCCGTCAGCAGTCGAAGGATTCTCAACTGTATTCGAGTTAACACCCTGATTTTCCTTCGAGAGTTGCAGACGATTCAAATTTCTCCTTGGGGGCGAAAAAAACATTTCTAATTTCTTTTAAATAAGAGAAAATTATAAAATATTCAAACACCCGAAAAGAAATAAGGGAAAAGAGAAAAAAAAACTCCCTCAGAAAACGTTAATTCCTCGCGATCAAACGTCCTGCTAACGGCAAAATTAGGTAGATTAATATTCAATATAATTCGAAATCTAAGTTTTATTAATATTTAATTAAAACAAAATGCTATAATTCTTAAATTGACCAGCGTCGGCCAGTATTGATAATAATCCCTTCTTATGACGTCAAATTTTCATACGTCAAAAAAAAATTTTTTTTTTTTTTTTTATATTTTATTTTCTACCAGACGACACAGGACAATAGCTTTCTCTTGAGGTTTATTACCCAATCCAGGTTGCAAAAATGTTATTGAATCTCGACTCAACTATTGTTATCCTTAATTGAGATGAAAAAAAACGAAAAAAAATCAATTTATTAATTAATAAAAAAAAATAATATCAAAAAAATATTAATTTAATTAAAATCAGTTAATTAATAACACAAAAAAAAATTTTCATACGTAATAAATAATTAATTAAAATTAAATAAATAAATAAATAAAAAAAAAATAAATAATAAATAAAATAAATAAATAATAATTAGTAAATAATAATAATAAATAATTTAATTAAATAATTGCTTAAATAATATAAAAGAGAAAAGTAAAATTTTAATTTATTTAATTACTCAATTATATTTCTTTAATTCTCTATCATTCAATTCAATAATGAATCACTGAACTAGTCGACAATTCTTAAGCAACCCGAATAACTGCCAAACAATTGACCACTATAGCAAACTGTCTTACCGGATACCAACATGTGTCAACTTCAATGATAAAAATTTTAATCATTAAAATTGTCAGACAAAATTATACGTCAAATTAATTATAGTCAATTTAAATAATAATTTTATAATAATATATCAATAAATAATGTCACAATAATATAATACACATAAAATAACATATAACACAATAATAAATTGGCACAATAATATCAATAACCAGATAATATAAAATTTCAATTATCACTGCAACAATCAATTCAATAAAATATTTTTCCAATAATTATTAATATAAATTACACCGGAAGGCAGATCAAGATCAACACCAACCAGAAAATTATATTTTCAATAAAAGTTTCAATAATTATTTTTCAATAAAACAAAATAAAAATTCGGTTGTTGGAACAAGATCATAACAATCCGAACCTTCAATTCGTAATTTCACTTTAATATTTCTCTATATACTCGACGACTTAGAACAAGATCCGCATCATCGAGTCATTAATTTTCCTTCAATAGGACAATATTTTCATTTGTTTCGTTGTCGGCCGCGATGCGCAACAAGTCGACAATAACTTTACCGGGTGGCCAGAGCAAGATCTGTCAACCGATATTCAATAATAATCAATGAGAACGGATAATAATTTTCCGCCCCATATACACAAAATTTATACAAGTTCGTCAACGGCAAAATTTCACAAAATAATATAATTAAACACACACTTGCAACAAGATACAAGGTTGAATGTTAATTTATTAAACAATAAAAATAAAATTTTTTTCGTCGACAATAAAATGTGTCTCACGTTCCTTAATGCTCTTTTTTTTTTTTTTTTTTTTTTTTTTTTTTACTTTTAATTAAATCAAAACAATAAAAAAAATTTTTTTTAAATCATTTAATTAATTTTTCAATAATAAAATCATTCAATTTAAATCTTTCACACTTTATAATATTTTTATTTCAACACTTTCAAAATAAGTCTGGAAATTTTAACTCTAAATTCTACTTAAGGAATATGTCGTCGCTGGAGGTCACATAACCAAAACAAAACATAAACAAAAATACGACGACAACGTTTCAATAACTTGAAATAAAATTTAGCATTTATTAAAAATTTTAAAATTCCAGAATATTAATATACAAAAAATATAAAAAAAAATTCCCAACGGGCCCCACGTTGGGCGCCAAATGAGACAAACAATTTTCTTGCTAATAAACTTTTACAGGAAAATTGTGTTCACCTGACGCGGTCGGGTTCATGTACCGTCAGGGGTCCAAGTTATCTTATTAAAAACCGCGGGCGCCAGTCGACTGAAGGTCGACAGTAAAATCCCGTTAATTTAATGTAATAATTAATAAAACGAGACTCTATATTTAATAAAAGTTCAGGGGGGGTGATGTTGGACGAACCCAATTAAAATACAATAATATTATATAAATAATTGTGGCGGCTATTTATTGTAATCTACTTACAGATTATCCTCGAGATTAAATTATATTCAGACGCCACACACTCTTCCTGTACAGGTTACGCACAATAATTCAATAATTATTACTTTTATAATAGTCGACATACAACTTTATACATGAGAGCACGGAACGTGATTGACCATGCCGGATTCTATCGGCGTCTCGTGAACATTGTCACGTGACGTCGTACTACGTCATTTCAACCCAGGGCCGTGCACCCAAATCAATTAACCAGAGACGACAAAAATTTAAAATAAGATATGAAAAATACTTCCTGTCACAATATTAAAGTGGTTTCTAATGTATTTTTAGGCGCTGAATACGATCTCGGGTCTTAAAATTGACTGGGATGTCAGAATTAAAAAAAAAAATTTTTAGTAAATTGAGGGTTAAACCCTTAAAAATTTATTTAAAAACTTTTTCAGTGAAATCAGAAGGTAAAAAATTGATTTTTGTAATTACATAAAAACTATTGCATAAGTAATTTAAAACTTGTAATTAATATAATTACTGTTGTGAGGCGTTACTTAAATTATATTATTTAAATCATATTATTTATATTATCATGTAAGCGATATTTAAGAAATATCAAAAAGTTTTAATACTGTTATGCTGTATTATAAAAATAATTGCGCCCAATAAAAATTATTGTCGAAAAATGTATAGGTATGATGAAATTTATATTTAATTGCGCCTCATAATTGAAAAAGTAACAAAATAATACTTGAAAACCTCCGAGCAATAAGTTTCAAGCCAATCGAAGCACTTTTGAAAAAATTCGACTGCCATATTGAATCTGTCATTTTGAATTTTTGAAATCTGACTTCAGATTCGTGATCAGCGACTCCAATAACCCACGTGTAACGAATTTCAAACAAATCCATCCGCTGGGTTTATCAGAGGCACGAAAGGGTTAAGATTTGACGATTTCTGCCAAAAAACCGTCTGCCATAAAAAATATATGACTCTAATTTTGTAACCACTATTTATTTTGTTAATTTAACATGTTAAACTGTATAAAAAAATAGTTTCAACCTCAGAATCATAATTTGCCAACTCAGCTTTTCTGGAAGCTGAATATACAATTTAAATGAAATGAGCCATATATATATATATATATATATATATATATATATATATTGACAGGCGAAATATGTTATTTAGTTTTCTTAATTCTCTCGTTTCATTCTAACAGTGCAATATTTCTCTCGCGGACGAAACAATTTAGTTTTTTTTTATTTCAACAATCTTTTTTGACAATATTCTTTCCTCACGGGTGAAATAAACTATTCTTCTTATTTCGCCGGTTCCCTGTTGAAAATTCCGACCTCGTTTACGACGTCGTATTCTAAGTAGTTTGCGACGTAGGAAACGTCATAGTAAAAGACATAGTAAACGACGTCGTAAATGAAAGCGGAATTTGGGATAGCAAATGACTTCGTTTACTACGTCGTTTACTACGTCGTATACGATGTTGCAATAATTATTTTAATATTATTTATTTAGTAATTTAGTAAGTACCCAATGGGAAAAATACCATAGGCGTATTAATGGCAACCATCATTTTATTATTTTTTAATAGTTATTATTATTATTTTATTTTTAATAATTACATTAAGCGGTGTACAATTTAACTGTGTGGAATTTAACGAATTAATTTTTATTTTTAAATATGAATGTGTGTAGAGTTTGTCGGTGTGCAATTTAACTGAGTAGAATTTAACAAATAATTGTAATTTTTTGCTTAAAAATTAATTTATATTTTTTATTACATCCCGTGTGGAAAAAGCCACGATCTTGCCCTCAAGAGTTCGGGGCCCCCGGCGGGGGCCCATGAGGGCTGATCCATATGGCGAATCCATGAGGGGCCCCGCATGGATCGCCCTCATGATCGATTAGCAAAATTTTCTAAGTCCAAAAATCAAATATTTTTTTATCACCAAAAAATTAATGTTTATAATGATTCAGAACAACGAAAAACGCGTTTTTAATAAAAATATATTTACACTTTTTTTGAAAATAACACTCACACTTATGGCAAAATAGATGAGGGCCACCGTAGGGGCCCGCATGGATCGCCCTCATGATCGATTAGCAAAATTTTCTAAGTCCAAAAATCAAATATTTTTTTATCAACAAAAAATGAATGTTTCCAATGATTCAAAACAACGAAAAACGCGTTTTTAATCAAAATATATTTACACTTTTTTTGAAAATTCACCTGAGATGATTCATGATAATAATCATAAAGCATATAATTAATTATATTTTATAAATTGCATTTGATTGGAAAATATAATTTAATATCTTAACTTTAACTAAATGATGTTAAGCACTTTTCTTTGTTAGGTATTTTTGAAGTTTAAATAGCATCAAGAAGTTAGCATTCGTTTTGAAGTAGCGTGCGTAGCGTAGTTGGTAAAGCGTTAGACTCATAGTCCGTAGGTCGTAGGTTCGATTCCCCCCATGCGTTAGATTTATTTATTTCTCAGGTTTGCGTTTAATCATTAATTCTATGCATGAATTAATTGAAAAATGAAAATATCAGTTAATAGTATGCATAAATTACATATTTTTTAATTTTTTAATTAATTTATTTATTATTACTTTTAATTATATCCGACAGTTAATTAATTAGAACGTTAATAAATAAATTCAATTTGAGTAAGAATTTAATTTAAAATTGAATAATTATTAAATAAATATGTTATTTATTCATAACTTAAGCTTATTTATTATTAATTAACTTTTATTATTAATATTATTGATTAAAAAACATTATGGCAAACTTGAGGGCAAGATGAGGGCAAACGTGAGGGCCCATAAGGGCACCCGTAGGGGCGCCCTCATGGATCGCCCATGCGGGCGCCCTCATCGATGAGCATGTCGTTTCCATGAGGGGCCCCTATGGATCATCCATATACGGCCCTCATGGCATGAGGGCGATCCATAAGGGCCCCCGCTGGGGGCCCACATCACTTTTCCACACGGGATAATATATTTTAAACTTTTTAAAAATAATTTTAATCTTTTGATCAATGTTGACTGTTATTAATGATTAAATTTTATTTTATACTTTTATTTAAAAGTAATATTATTATAAATATAAAAGAAGTATTGCTTTAAATTCGTTTACAATAATTGAATATTTTATTTGTTTTTAAAGACATTATTTTTATAAAAGAAAGCTGTACATAGTAATTCGCGAGTATATACCCCCTTGGTTTGTATAATATTTCATTTTTAAAACAAGTAATTGCCATTTGAGAAACTGAATAAATTCAATTATGTTATAACATTTAAAACTAAAATAGTTTTTTTTTAATTTTATAATTTATGAAATTTCAAAATCATTTTACCAATTACAATTAATTTTTTTTCGTTAAAATAAAATCTGAAAATTGAGTATTGGTGATTTTTATCAAGAAAATTAGTTTTTTCAAAGTTTCGTAATTCATAATATTTAAAAAATTACACGGAGAAAAAAGATATTGTTGCGATAACAATTTTTGGATTGTTGTTGACAGATTTGTTGTTGCTACAATTCGGAATGTTGAAATGACAATTCGGATTGTTGTCACTACAAATGTGTCTTGTTTTAACGATTATACGAATTTGCTACGTTTAACTTGTTCAGTCTGCAAATCCGTACTGTTATAGTAACAAACTTCTGGTAGCGCATCATGCAATTGCTGATGGAACAATTCGGATTTGTTGAGCTGACAGGTTTACTGCTCAATGTCACGTGTTCATCTTTACTTGCGCGTCGGTCTCGCGATTGGGGCACTTGTGCCTCTCTATTTATTTATTTATTTTAACTTAAGTTTTTATTATATAGTGAAGTGAAAATGCTCCCAGGAGAGGAGGCAAAAGTGCGGGAATTGTTGTTAAAATGGGGACTTGATGAGAAGACTGTGTCTGATTTTATTGGTACGTGTTTAAATAGTGTTAAACATAACCAAGTATAGACTTCATTGTGATACTCGGCTGTAATTCTTAATTTTTAATATTTAATGTACTAAAATAATGTTTTATAATTGTAAAGAAAAAAGTTTTAATAAATTTTGTACTTAATTATCAATTAATTTTATTATTTCTAAAAAAATATTAATTAAGGTGAGAAAAATTTATTTGATCAATGCTTTGTTAGTACAACAAATTATTTTGTCAAACTAACAATCCAGGTATATTGCTGAAAACAATTCTGCTTGTTCACCGAACAAATCGGAATAGTTTTTATAACAATCTTGCTTTAACAAATTTTTTTTGTCTCCACAACAAATAGATTTGCTAGTTCTATATTAGCAAACTGGAATTGTTGTGCGGACTTAATTTTTAGTTGTCACAACAATCCTTTTTTCTCCGTGTATGAGATTCAAGCATTCACACCTTTCGAGATTGAAAGTATGTTATTTTAATCTTTCTGGTGTAAAGTTGGAAAGTTAGTCGATTTTCAACAGTGTATAACAAATTCATTCGCACTTTTAACTATAAAAAAATCGATTTTAAATTGCTAGTTTATTGGAGTAATTCTTTGGTAGAGTTTAGGGTTACGTCAACAATAGAAAAAATAGCACTTCTTTTTTCTATTGTAGACATGGCCTAGAATATCTTAATACTATGCCATACTCATAGTACTATATGATACAATTTTGGAAAATGAAAAGTAGAATTTTGATAAGCCATAAGAAATTTTCCAAATTGTGCAAAACAACAATATTTATATTTTTTGACTATTTAAAATACTCCGAGATTATATGACGTGATAAATCATTTTGGAGGTCAGATTTGAATTTTGCGTTATAAAATCTGCAAGATTGAACTTCCATTTTTTATAATATATGTAAATAAAATTTTGCTGGCCTATCTTACTAAAGCGAAAGTCACATAATTCCAAACTTTATTTTATCAACGTTACCTATAAAGACTTTCATTTTCAACGTTACGTAGATTAAATTTTCGATAAAAAAAAAATGTAATTTAAATTTTTAGGAAATTTTGTGTGCTGTGAGAGAAAGTATTTATCTTAAAAAAAAAAATTTTTTTATACCCGTTTATTTATAATTAAATAATACGTAAATATTGATATGGATCTCATATATACCCAACCAAAAATTTCAGTATTATACCAGAGACCTTTGACAGCTCTGTGAAGCTGGCAGAACCACTTTCATAAAAATGAATTTTTAATATGCCATTAATTAGTGCTCATTTAGTGCTAATTTTGTACCATATTGCCGAATTTTGTGCTCAAGGTTTTTTTAAAAAAAACACTGGTTCGGCTGAGTGAACGTTCCGCTGGCCGGACCACATCAGAAAAACATGTTAAAATCATCAAAATCATGATTATTACTAGCCTATAATTTAGTGCTCAAATAGTGCTCAAAGATTAACATATAAAAAAATTTATTTATTAATTATTTATTTAAAAAAAGACACTAGTTCGGCTGAGTGAACGTTCCGCTGGCCGGACTACATCAGAAAAACATGTTAAAATCATCAAAATCATAATTATTACTAGCCTATAATTTAGTGCTCAATTAGTGCTCAAAGATTAACAAACGAGAAATAGGATATTGTGCATGTAGGGCTATATTGCGTTATTGCAATATGGCTATATTGCTATACTGCGATATCGTTCAACTCAAAATGATACGACAGCGGATTCTTTTGAGTACACAAAATTAGCATTTCAAGTCCGATAGAAAACTTAAATCGATTTTGGATACTGAAGGGGTGGTTTTTAGGGGAGGGTCTGTGAATTCGTATGAGGTTCTTTTTCAAAGCTTATGTGAGTAGAAAATTTTAAGCACAATTTTGTTTGTAAAACAATAGCTTTCCAGCTTCAATATAAAGCTGTATTCGATTTCAATTACTGAAGGGGTGGTTTTTAGGGGAGGGTCTAAGAGTTCATATGCAGTCGTTTTCAAAGCTTATGTGAGTAGAATTTTTTGTACAACTTTTTGGCAGATAATTAGCATTCCAGGTCTAATATAAAGCTTGATTCAATAACAGTTACTAAGGGGGTGGTTTTTAGGGGAGGGTCTGGAGGTTCGCATATAGTATATATTTAGTTCCAAAAAAATTGAAGACATTTTGCGTTTTTTTTAATATTAACATTTTAGTTGTGATTTATAGGACAATATAATTAAGGGTTGTTTTTACCCCTAATTATTATTTTTAGTTTAATTATTGATTGTATTTTATCTAACACTTGTATAGTGTCTGACCAAATTTTATTTGATTCACTATTTGCTCTTCCGGAATAAAAATAGTGAAAGAATAAATCGATAATTTCTTAGAATTTTCCGTACACAAAGTTTTCTTGGAATATTGTCTAGGCGAAATTCCATAGAAAAAAAATTATATTAAAAATCCAAATATCTTCAGTCTTCAAGCATAGCTTGATGAATGAACATGGCTGCGAAAAAGAGCTTTCCAAAACCCGGGAGGAAACCAAGTATTACGAAATAAGTTTAACTCAAAAATAAATTTTCAAAAATTATTTAAAACTATTGTTTGTTTAAAATTTGAAATTGAATTTTTGATTAAAATTTAAAATAATTAAAATTTTAATTGATATTTGCCTAAAGTTTGGAATAATTTAATTTTGAATTAATTAAAATGTGGAATAATTAAGTTTTTAATTGATTAAAACTTGGAACAATTGCAGTTTTAATTAATTAAAATGTGAAATAATTGAATTTGAATAATTGAATTTTTAATTGATTGGTATTTGGAATAACTAAATTTTTAATTGATTAGAATTTGGAATAATTGAAGTTTTAATTGATCGGAATGAGGATTAATTGACTTTTTAATTGATTAACATTCGGAATAACTTAAATTTAAATTGATTAAAATTTAAAATAAATGAATTTTAATTTATTACAACTTGGAATAATTGAATTTTTAATTGAATTCCCTGATTTTCCCTGACTTCCATGACCGCTTAAAAATTTCCATTATCTAATCAGAAATTCCATGAGATTTCCATGATTCCATGAACCAAAATGAAATTCCATGACCGAGGGGGAATTTACTAGTTAAAAACGTGTACACTTGACTACTGGTATTACACCTCATATTACCCGTATTACTAAGTATTACACGTTATTACAGAGTATTACACGGTATTACAGAGATTTTTGCGTTATTACAGCACCGTAATACGGCATTATTACAAGGTATTATACGGTATTACCAGGTATTACACGAGTATTACAGGATGAGTGTACACTTGACTACCTGAGTAAATTCCCCCGCGTCCATGACATTTCCATGATTTCCAGGTTTTCCATGATTTGTAGAAACCCTGCATTTGGAATTTTGAAAAACAGACATTGTATTTGTAATCAGCGGTCTTGAAAATCCCCGAGTAACACACAAAAAAATGTTGATCTGGAACAGCGATATATTTTACTAAAACAGTAAAATTTTTTGATACTCTAAAGAAACATATGGCTGTTCCAGGTGAAGATCTTTTTCAGTGAACAAGTTTAAAACGGATTTGATCAATTTTTAAAAATTTGTGCGATATATTGTATCCACCATTTGAAATTTTGAAAATAGAAAAATCTGACTTCAGATTCGTAATCAGCGATCACAAAAAACCCTCCATAGTGCAATCTGATCGTTCATTTCAGTATTTTATTAATTTTTTAAATAAACAATTGATAAATTAAGTTTTCAATTAATTATACTGTGATTATTAAATGAACTCTAAATTATAAATTGTTATTGTGATTTAAACGTTTATTCTAGAAGTGCTCGGTCAAAGGAACGTTCACTCATCCAAGCAAGTATATTTTTTAAATAAATAAGTAATAAATAAATTTTTTATGTGTTAATCTTTGAGCACTATTTGAGCACTAAATTATAGGCTAGTAATAATCATGATTTTGATGATTTTAACATGTTTTTCTGATGCGGTCCGGCCAGCGGAACGTTCACTCAGCCGAACCAGTGTTTTTTTTTTAAAAAACCTTGAGCACAAAATTCGGCAATATGGTACAAAATTAGCACTGATTGAGCACTAATTAATGGCATATTAAAAATTCATTTTTATGAAAGTGATTCTGCCAGCTTCACAGACCTAAACATTTAGTAAAGAATTGACATTAAATGAAGGGTAGAATGACAAAAGGGGTCAAGCGCCAATAATAAAAAATAAATAAAATAAAAAAATCAAGAAAATTCATTTACACATTTCTGTAGAAGGATTTCCTTTTTTATTACGTACTTAAATCAGTTTTTAATAAAAATTAAATTAATAAAATAGCCTCAAATTTACTTTATTGAAACCTGATTGAAAAAGAAAAGAAAGTGGTGAGTCAATAATATTATGCATAACTTAACAAATTTAAAAACATTGCTTTTTACAAATCGAAAATGCCTCGCAGATTCGAAAAAAATCTATTAATAAAAAAGATATTGTTAAAAAGAAACGATATGAAGGTGAAATGTTTTTATGAATTTCAATCTTCACATTTTTATCCATCTGTTCAATTTTGATCAAAAATATTATTTTTTTAAGTTTTATTTTAATATTTTATTTTAATTTTATTTTAATAATATTTTAATTAATAAAATTAATAATAATAATAATATATTTTCAATTTTAAACAATTTTAAAATCATTTTGTTATTAATTTTTAAATATTTTTATGATTATACTAAGTGAACAATTGAATTTAAAGATGAAAGTATTGCTCAATTCCAAAGCAAGCAATTAATTCGTAATTTTCTTGAAAACAAACAATTTTTTAAAGGAATTTTTTTTTCTATTCATTTCGTCGATTCCATAGAAAGAAACTAATTTTCCAGTTTTTCTTTAAACTGTATATTTTTTTTATAATTAATGCTTAAAGAAAATGTGCGCAGTTGATATAACCTCAAGGCACCACAGTTTTTTTTTAATTTTATCGTTAATATGAAGGTTTATTTCAACAAATTGTTGTTTATTTATTAAAACATACTAATATATCGAAACGGTTTTCTCAGTTTTTTTTAAATGACCTGCAAAATTTTTAAAAATGTTTTTTTTACTTCCTGTAAAAACAGTGAATTGGCGCTTGACCCCTTTTGTCATTCTACCCTTCAAATATTTTTAAAACTTAATTTTTAAAGTTTTAGACAAATTCACATATATTGAGAACAGGTTATAATGCTAGTGTATTCTGTCACAAGATTAAATGGTTAACCTTTACTATATTATTGTAGGACTTTCCAGTTGGGATGTGCAGCCAATATTGTAATTGTTGCAAATCTAGAGGGTGATGCTTTAGTTGTAAAAAGCATGGATTTAAACCACAATCATCAAGTGTCAAAGGTATAATTTTTTGAATATATAAATAAAAAAGGAACATTTAAATTCTTAATGAAAAAATGTTAAGTTAAAATTAAAATGTACTGTTATTTTAGGCTGTTGAGGATATGGAATAAATTCAAGGAAAATAGTTTTAACAAATGTTTAATGAAAAATTCAAATCAGTTATAAGTACAGATGCGCTCGGTTCGAACAACTTATTCCTTGAGAATACAGTGCAAAACTGAAAAGCAAGCGTCGGTTTCGAAGTACCTGATGTACCGCAATAAAATTAGGCCCTACAGTTTGTCGACGTCACTCGCAATGACTCACCCTTGCATTCTTGACCAAAATTAGAAAGTTTTATAGACGACAAATATTCGTTGCTAAGATGCTAAGTTTTCAAGTTATATTCTTACAAATACAAATTTACTTCAACATAGGCTTTATATGATTGCTTACCGGAGAGTAGACGCTTAAATGAGGAAGAAAAAGAAATCGTTAGACAGGAGATGGGTCTCGGAGCTAATAAAAAAAAAGTAAAAAATCAGATGCAACTTTTGACAGGAAAAAAAGTCATCTCAAAAGACTTATCAAACATTATTGCAAGAAAAGATACTGGAAACGATTTAAGTGCAACGGTTGAGATGCTGCATTCTCATGCACGAAAATCATGAAAATATTCAATGGTTCATCGATGGCTTTAAGAAAAATCATCCATCATGGGAAAAGATTGTGACTGTCATGGCTGACAAAGATTTTACCGAACGTGAAGTTTTAAAAAGAAGCTTGCCCAACGCTAAAGTTTTGATTTGCGTGTTTCACACAGAGCGAACTTTTAACCGTGAAATCACAACCGAAAATTAACAAAATTAACAACAACGCCAATAGGTCTTCCAAGGAGGAATAAATATAATCAAAAGGAAAAATGTGATACTATTGCTTTTCGGAAACAAAAAGAAGGCAAAATAAAAATAATGTTAAAATGGTTCGTACCGGAAACAGTTGCTGAAAAAGCACTTCTGGGAAATAAAATTGAAGAAGAGCAAGTAGAAATAATGCCGGAAAAAGTAAGTTCTGCGATTATTGATGAAGAAGTAAATATAAATTTGATAGAAAAATACTTCTCGGAGGATGCGTGGTTGACAGTCCAAAATATATACCCTACTGAAAATCCCTGTACAAGATCTTGTACAATTTCCTGTACAGGATCAGCAACTGAACTTGTACAAGTTCTGGCCAGTTCCTGTACAGGAAAATGCATACGAATTTGGAACAAGTTCATGTGTGAGATCTTGTACAAGATCTGGTGCAACATCTTGTACAAGAAAGATACTTGTACAAGAAAATGTACATGATCTTGTACAATTTCATGTATAAGTACTTGTACATGAACACGTCCATGTTCTTGCACATGTTAATTCATGTTTTTCTTTACTAAAAATTAAAAACTTCAAAGGCTGCGCAATAGTTTACTTTAACCTTTACAGCTGCGCAATAGTTTACTTTAACCTTTACAGCTGCGCAATAGTTTTTAGCATGTATGAGTTACGAATCTTAGTGGTTAAAAATTATCAAAATCTCAAATTTTATTAAAAAAAAAAATTTTACAACTATACATGTGCAAGAACATGAACGTGTTCATGTACAAGTACTTATACATGAAATTGTACAAGATCATGTATATTTTCTAGTACAAGTATCTTTCTTGTACAAGATCTTGCACCACATCTTGTACAAGATCTCACACATAAACTTGTTCCAAATTCGTATGCATTTTCCTGTACAGGAACTGGCCAGAACTTGTACAAGTTTAGTTGCTGATCCTGTACAGGAAATTGTACAAGATCTTATATAGGGATTTTCAGTAGGGAACAAGGTGAAAAAAGAAGAAAATGTATGGATTTGCCAACAATGTGGTATTGATATCATGAAGCCATCAATAAGTAGCATAAAAAAGGAAAACTAAAAATAGAAGTATCTGATGCAAGAAGACTAGAACCAGGAGGGGAAACTCCGTTGTAAAGATGCGGCGTGACAAACAAGCCACTAGAAGGCGTGGCTTATCGTTCGTGCTTTGCTATTCAGACGAATTTCAGTGTTCTTCGCATACTTTCTTGACACTGATATTTGAAATGTAGCAGACGCTGTTTTTAAGTTTCTGTTTATGCGGTTATGGCAAATGGTTTACCCATAAATTTTTTGATGCGATTATATTTAATTAATTATATGTAACTAGCAAAATTAAACGCGCGCAAGCGCGCCAAATTGAGTGTTTAATTGTTTGTTATAAAGAAATTAAAGATTAATATTATCAATAATAATTTAATTTATTAGAATATTATTACATATTAAATGATAATAATGAAAATTATATGTTTACAAGCCTCGGATTATACGACTTTTTCTGACTTTTTTCAAAAATAAGACTTTTATCGACTTCTTTTAATAAAATGCGACATTTTTTTTAACATTTGAAAAAAATGTAAATAAAATACATTTTTCTAGTATAAAATGTAGATCTTCATCATATCTTCTTCAATTAAATTATTTAACAAATTTTAAACTAAAATGATTCTTCACTACATTAATTATTTTTAATAATTTTAATGAAATACATCACAAATTCAATTATATCAAAATTATTTTTCAATTAAAATTTTTATGAAATTTAACAATTGTTTATAATTTTTTAAAAAAAATATCACAATAAAATTTAATTATTTTTTAAAAATTTCAATTCAAAATAAACTAAAATTCAATTATTACCCAAAATTTTAATTCAAAATCAATTAAAAATCCAATAATTATCCAAAATTTTCAATTTAAAATTGAATTATTTACCAAGTTTTCAATTTAAAATGAAATAAAATTCAATTATTTTCTAAAATTTCTATTCAAAATTAATTAACCAAATTTTCAATCAAAAATGAACTTAAATTAAATTATTATCCAAAATTTCAATTAAAATTTAATTATTTACCAAGTTTTAAATTTAAAATGAAATAAAGTTCAATTATTTTCTAAAATTTCTATTCAAAATTAATTATCCAAATTTTCAATCAAAAATGAACTTCAATTAAATTATTATCCAAAATTTCAATTAAAATTCAATTATTTCCCAAAAATTTTCAATTTAAAATCAAATATAATTTCATTATTCTCAAAAATTGGAATTCAAAATTAATTGAATTTTCAATAATTTGAATTTAAAAGCATCTAAAATTTAATTATTTCTAAAATTTTACATCGAAATTTTTTTTTTTTGAAATTTAATAATTTCAATTATAACTCTAAGGAAATTCAATTATTTTTAACTATTTTAATAATATTCTTTGAAAATTCAACTATCTGAAACCATTTTTCAAATTATTGTATTTTGTCCGCATTTTCTAATAAATTTTTAGTGAAATCATCTAAAATTTTAATTACAAAACACTTAAAGTTTCAATTAATTTCAAAAATCTCAATTTTAAATCTTTGAAAATTCAATTAAATTTAAAAAATGTTTTCCAAAAATTGTTTGATAAATTATTTTCAGTTCTGGAAAATTTAATAATTGTTTGAAAATTAACAATATCTTTGAAATTTAATTATTTCTAAAAATTTCAATTTTAACCCTTCGAAAAGGATTATTATTAAAAAAAAAAAAAATTTTATTTAAAAATCTGTAAAATATTTTTGTTAAAATAAAAAACAAATCCACTTTTTTTTGGAATATAAATCGACTAAAACGACTTTTTTGTGTCTTTAAGTTGATTCGAGGCCTGTGTTTTTATAATTAATATTTAATAGGTATTCGTTGGCACCTGGTACCTTAAAAATTAATTTTTAAAAATAAATGTTTTTCAAATTACTATCTTATACGAAATTTCCTGGCGCATCTTTTTTCTCATCATACATTTTTTGTACAATTTTTGAATCAATATACAACTTTAAAAAGAATTTCGTTGGTAAACGTTGTGTACTTCAGCTTCGTGAATTGAATTTTCGAATTTGGAATTTTAAAGAAACTTATTCCGAAATTTGGAAACACAATTATACAACTTTGGCAAAAATAAGAAAAAGAATTGTCAAAATTTGACACGTCATAAGATTACTATTCAAAAAAACACGTGAAATCAGAAAAGGCCAACTTCAAGTTGGGACAGAAGGACAGACCAAGCATTTTATTATTATATAATTTACCTAACCAAGCAGACGCAAACATTTGCAGCTGCTTGCTACGAAATTTCCCCTTCAAAACCTACATGGATAGTATGCGCAGAATTCGTAAATTCGTTCTATTAGCAGTGCACGAACTTAAACGACACGCCCACCGTGTGCACGCTTACCATGCCACTACTCACTGCGGTAAAGCGTGGAAGTTTCACCTCCTGGTTCTAGTCTTCTTGATCTGATGTGATTTCTTCTTAGAGTGGTTTCACCAAGAGTGTGCAAATTTAAAGAAATCGCCAAAGACTGCAAACTGGTTTTGCTTAGAATGTAAAAATATAAATAAAGAAAAATAAATAAACTTTGCATTTTTATTCATATTCTATAATTTTGCAAAAACAAAATTAAAAAAATATTTCATTGATAAGTACCACTTTTCAGTTATTTCAAATATTGTAATCAATAGTAATTAAACTTTTTTAAAGGAAAATATTAAAAAGGTTAAATGTCCCATTTTTTTTTAATTTTATAGCATAATTTTAAAAAATATAAAATCAATATTGATTGTGGCACTCAGATAAGCCTCCACTTAGAGAAAATCAGTAAACCAGTAAACCCTTCATCAGTAAAATTTTTCAAAAAACTTCATGTGAAGATTATAAATAATGAATGTAAAATTTAAATAGGATTCTCCTTCATTTAAAACAATAGAAATATTCCAAACTGTACACAAAATCATTATTTATAGTTCAATTTGAAAAAATTTAATTATGAAATTATTAATTGATTTTAAATTTCCCTCTTATACGTCTAGACTGTGATGTTAGCAGACGACGTATGTATATACATTTTTGGAAAATTGTTATACATTTGAGGTTATATGAATCCTCGCTTTTACTAAAAAAATCCCAAGAATAAATAAGGATATAATTTATATTAGAACAAAAAATACTTGCCAATATTTATCTCACTTGATTTGTCTTAAATGGCGCATTTTTAATTCGACGGGCGAAATAATAAAGTTCCGTTAATTCGCCCGCTTTATTCATATTGTGTATTATTTTTATGACGGGCGAAATAATTTAGTTTTCTTTATTTCGCCAGTCTTTATCAATCATATTTTTTCTCTGACGGGCGAACTAAACTATTCTTCTTATTTCACCAGTTGACGGGCGAAATAGACAGTTCGTTTTTTAAATTTTAAGCAATTATTGAAATTCATACAATTTTTAATTGAAAAATAGTTTAAGATAATTGAAGTGAAGTATTTCATTAAAATTATTGAAAATATAATAATTTAGTGAAGAATTCTAGTTAAAAATTTATTAAATAATGGAAATAAAGATCTGAAGCATTACATACTAAAAAAAGACGCATTTTGGTTCAAAATTTTGTAAAAAAAAAAGAAAGAAAATTACCGTACATAATAGGGAATAAAATTATCATTTTATGATTAAAGTACTTTGTAGTTGTATATAAGTATGTAAAACCTTTTATGTTTATCAATTAGGCACTAGCCAAAATAAATCAACCAAATATATATACAAAACATTTACTACGCTGAAATGTTTTTAATGTACTCGAGGCAATAAACAAATGAGTAGACACTTTTATAAGCAAATTAGTGTGAACCATATGATTAAAAATTTTAATAATAATTTTACCTGCAAAATTGTAGTATTTGGTGAAACCTTTATGGTTTGTCGATGTCCGTTTGGTAAAAGGACATTGACATTACTTTTATTAGCCATCACAAAAACTTTAAATAAATATTAACATTCATATAAACAGATCTACAATCTATATAGCAGTGGGAGCAGTTTTTTTGTCTATGCGCGATTATACATTAGGTGTTTTCGGGAGTTGCTGTGAGTATACTGTTAATATGTTGTGATTAGCTGATCCATCAGCATGTTTATTCTGATTGGGTAATTTTTTATTGTCAGTATACTGTCAGCACTCAACTATATATTGGAATGCTGTCTGCCATTGAAAGTCGCGAACCGAGAGAGAGGTCTGATTTTTGTATCCCCCTCTTTGTCGGTATAGGTCCGTTAGAAAATATTTAACCGTATACGTGAACATGACATAACACAGTTAACAGTAAACTTTTGGAATGTATTGTAGTAAAGGCGCTTGTATACCTCACCGATCCCGAGTATACTTCTGTCGTGTACCATTGGAGTAAAAGAGACAAAAAGATATTTCCGTCTCTTTTACTCCAATGATACACGACGCAAGTATACTCGGGATGGGTGAGGTATACAAGCGCCTTAAGGCCTGAGCAGAATAGAAACGTAACCGGAATCGTAATCGCAAACGCAACCGGAACAATGAGTTAGAGAAGGATAGATAGATTGTTTGTCCTTCTCTAACTTATGGTTGGTTCCACAATGGGCTCGACGCAAGGTAAACGCAGCGTTAACGCGACGCATCCCAATGCTAAAGGCGCTTGTACACCTCACAAATTCTAAGTATACTCGGAATTTGTCAACAGTTATACTAATTTTGATTGGCCTTGCTTATGGAGAATTTCCAAAAGATAGGAAAATTTCGAAATTCCCTCTGAGCAAAGCCAATCAAAGTTAGTGAAACTTCTGACAAATTCCGAGGATACTCAGAATTTGTGAGGTGTTCAAGCGCCTTAAGGTCCTTTCCAGAAAGGCCTTTCTCCAATAGGAACCTAAAGGTGCTTTTATACCTCAAGGAGCTTCTACAATAGCTCCGTTTGGCAATTCCAAGTCCAAGTCGGTTGGAGTTGGTTGCGCACGCATGGTGTTGCCAACTGTCGCCGAGTTGAAAATGAAAAAAAAAATTGTGCGTGATCTCGTGCTCACGAAATAGTTGAGGTTATGTACCTTTGAAGCTGTAAACACGCTGTAAAGTTTAATAAATTATTTGTTGTTGTTGCTTTTGATGTTTCCGCCGTCTCATCATTTTTTAAAGAGAAGAAAAATATAAATTAAATTAAATTTTTCTTTTATAAATAACAAAATTTTTTTCCCTGAATAATACACACATGCAATGAATTTAATATTTGTAATATATAAATATAGTAATAAAAAAATATACAATTAATAAGATGAACTGTCAATACAAATTTTTTTTTATGTTGTTTATTGACATTATAATAAAAGTTTTTCATCATTTTGATTTCACAATATATTAAAAAGGTATTGTCATGAACATAACCTTACAATATTTTTTGCTTATTTTAATATTATAGAACATCATGCGTGCGCAACCAACTCCAACCGACTTGGAGTTGGAATTGCCAAACGGAGCTATTGTAGAAGCTCCTTCAAATTTCGATCGGATGAACATTCTTTCTGGACCGTGAAAATGCGTGAAAAGTCATTTTCACGGCGGGTATTTTTGAATTGTTTTAAACAAAAAATGTTTTTTAAGAAATATAATATTAAATAATTGTTTTAATATGTAAGAACACTTTAAAATAGTGATAGAAAGATGATTTGATTGAAAAATTTAGCAAATTTTGCTTTAAAACGTTTCTGCTACAAGAAAGTGTAAAATGACGATGTTTGTGAAATGGTTTGTACAGTGCTTCTTCCTTGTAAGTGTCTCTCAGAGTTTTGTTTATGTTATGTCGGTTCTTTTTAACTTGTAATAAATAATGAGTGCTGAAAATAAATCGGTAAGTTGAAATGTTTATCAAATAAATTTAAATTCAACTAATTGTTTCGAATAACTGAAAGAAACATGTACACATGTACACTGTACAAACCATTTCACAAACATCGTCATTTTACACTTTCTTGTAGCAGAAACGTTTTAAAGCAAAATTTGCTAAATTTTTCAATCAAATCATCTTCTATCACTATTTTAAAGTGTTCTTACATATTAAAACAATTATTTAATATTATATTTCTTAAAAAACATTTTTTGTTTAAAACAATTCAAAAATACCCGCCGTGAAAATGACTTTTCACGCATTTTCACGGTCCAGAAAGAATGTTCATCCGATCGAAATTTGAGGTATAAAAGCACCTTAAACTTTTGCGTTGCGTGACTGACGCGTTGATTTTAGCATTGGTTGCCAATAGCAACCGACGCAATGCATACGCAACGCAAGAGTTTAGGATCCTATTGGAGAAAGGACTTTAGGCTAGTTCCACAATGGGTTCGACGCAAGGTAAACGCAGCGCTTACCTTGCGTCGAGCCAATTGTGGAACCAGCCTTAAAGGCGCCGTTCCATTACGAAACGCCGGCGTGCAGAAATCATTATCAAGGCCTTTCTCCAATAGAAACCTAAACTTTTACGTTGCGTATGCATTGCGTCGGTTGCTATTGGCAACCAATGCTAAAATCAACGCGTCAGTCACGCAACGCAAAAGTTTAGGTTCCTATTGGAGAAAGGCCTTCATAAGGCCAACGCACAATAGCTTCGCGAAAGACGTTCGCAAACGTGACATATGAGTTAGAAAAGGACAGAGATATATTCGTATCCTTTTCTATTTCATGCATCTGTTTCGCGAACGACTTTCCCGAATATATTGTGCGTTGGCCTTTATATTCTGACAGTTATGGCTACTTGACCTTAGGGTGCAACAGGCCAATAAATAAAACCAACAAACCAATATTCTGACAGTTTATCTCAAGTCATTTAAGAAGTTATCTTATGTTTAAAAGAAGAAACAAAGGGAAATTAATTGAAAGAAAGGAATAAATAAAATTATTTAAAATGAATATTTTACCCAAAAAACGGTAAGGCAATAAATTATACTTTTTTGAAGGTAGTTATTGAACGTTTTTATATTTGTCAGCAATGAATTTAATTGTAAAAGTTTTGTATGGTTGTAAAATTATTAAAAGAGAATTAAATAATTCCTTCAGTTCTCTAATTTCAAATAATTTCCCTTAATTTTGATTAAATAAGTAATGCATTTTTAACCTTTATAAAAAAAACTTTAGAGTCCTAAAACCCATATAATAAACAACCATATATTGTTATATTTTTTATTAAAAATAAATGACTACTTTTTAAAAAAATTTCGGAAAATCAAGATTTTTAAATTTTATAACCCATAAATTTGGGCATTTATAAACAAATGTGTAGACCACCCTCAGAACAGTGCCAACGGCCACATTTGTGGCATTGGTAAACTTTTTAGCAGCCACGGAGTAAGAACAATCTTCACAAATACTAGTAACTGTCAAACACCTCAATCCGTCTTTTCTTGCTTAATTTCAAAGTCTATATTCTTACTAGTATTTTGAGATGTCTCCGAAGACAATACCTCAATAACTAGCAAAATTAAACGCGCGCCAAATTGAGTATTTCATTGTTTGTTATAAAGAAATTAAAGATTATTATTATCAATAATAATTTAATTTATTAGAATATTATTACATATTAAATGATAATAATGAAAATTATATGTTTACAGGCATCGGATTATACGACTTTTTCCGACTTTTTTCAAAAAAACGGCTTTTATCGACTTATTTTAATAAAATGCGACATTTTTTTTTACATTTGAAAAAAACTAAATAAAATACATTTTTTTAGTATAAAATTTATATCTTCTTCAGATCTTCTTCAATTCAATTATTTAACAAATTTTAAACTAAAATGATTCTTCACTAAATTAATTTTTTTTAATAATTTTAATGAAATACATCACAAATTCAATTATATCAAAATAATTTTTCAATTAAAATTTTTATGAAATTTAACAATTGTTTATAATTTTAAAAAAATATATCACAATAAAATTGCATTATTATTTAAAAATTTTAATCTAAAATAAACTAAAATTCAATTATTACCCGAAATTTTAATTCAAAATCCAATAATTATCCAAAATTTTCAATTTAAAGTTTAATTATTTACCAAGTTTTCAATTTAAAATGAAATAAAATTCAATTATTTTCCAAAATTTATATTCAAAATTAATTATCCAAATTTTCAATCAAAAATGAACTTAAATTAAATTGTTATCCAAAATTTCAATTAAAATTCAATTATTTCCCAAAATTTTCAATTCAAAATGAACTGAAATTCAATTATTTTCCAAATTTAAAATCAAATAAAATTTCATTATTCTCAAAAATTTGAATTCAAAATTAATTGAATTTTCAATAATTTTAATTTAAAAGCATCTAAAGTTTAATTATTTCTAAAATTTTCCATCGAAAATTTTTTTTTTGAAATTTAATAATTTCAATTATAACTCAATTCA
Source organism: Leptopilina boulardi (assembly GCF_019393585.1). NCBI lineage: Eukaryota > Metazoa > Arthropoda > Insecta > Hymenoptera > Figitidae > Leptopilina > Leptopilina boulardi. Next base: position 662,498 of record NW_026137768.1, read on the forward strand.
ATTATTTTTAACTATTTTAATAATATTCTTTGAAATTTCAACTATCTGAAACCATTTTTCAATTAAAAATGATTTTCAAATTATTATATTTTGTCCGCATTTTCTAATAAATTTTTAGTGAAATCATCTAAAATTTTAATTACAAAACACTTAAAGTTTCAATTAATTTCCAAAATCTCAATTTTAAATCTTTGAAAATTCAATTAAATTTAAAAAAATGTTTTCCAAAAATTGTTTGATAAATTATTTTTATTTCTGTAACATTTAATAATTGATTAAAAATTAACAATATCTTTTGAAATTTAATTATTTCTAAAAATTTCAACTTTAACCCTTCGAAAAGGATTATTATTAAAAAGAAAAATTTTTATTTAAAAATCTGTAAAATATTTTTGTTAAAATAAAAAACAAATCCACTTTTTTTTGAATATAAATCGACTAAAACGACTTTTATGTGTCTTTAAGTTGATTCGAGGCCTGTGTTTTTATAATTAATATTTAATAGGTATTTGTTGGCGCCTGGTACCTTAAAAATTAATTTTAAAAATTAATTTTTTCAAATTACTATCTTGTACGAAATTTCTTGGTGCATCTTTTTTCTCATCATAAATTTTTTGTATTTGTATACAATTTTTGAATCAATATACAACTTTAAAAAAAATTTCGTTAGTAAACGTTGTGTACTTCAGCTTCGTGAATTGAATTTTCGAATTTGGAATTTTAAAGAAACTTATTCCGAAATTTGGAAACACAATTATACAACTTTGGCAAAAATGAGAAAAAGAATTGTCAAAATTTGACACGTCATAAGATTACTATTCAAAAAAACACGTGAAATCAGAAAAGGCCAACTTCAAGTTAGGACAAAAGGACAGGCCAAGCATTTTATTATTATATAATTCTTTGATAAATTATTTTAATTCTGTAAAATTTAATAATTTTCTAAAATTTAACAAAATCTTTTGAAATTCAATTATTTTTAAAAATTTCAACTGTAACTCTTCAAAAATTCAATTATTTTTAATGATTTCAATATTTCTTTAAAAATTCAATTATTTAAAAAAGATTTAATTAAAAACTCTAAAATTGAATTGTTATCAGAAATTTAAAAACAAAAAATTACAGCAGTTCAAATTTGCAGAAAATTTATTGCAAATTTAAAATCTTCTGTAATTCAATTATTTTTTAAAAATTTATTTTAAAAATCTGTTAAACTTAATTATTGTCAGAAAAATTTTTTAACCTTCTTTAAAAATCATTTGAAAAAGTTATTCCTGAGCCATAAGAAATGTCTATTGCCAAATTTTTTAAATTACTTTTTAATTTTTAAAAATAATGACAAACTTCAAGTAAAATTTTTATACATCTCGTCTTTAAAGCTTTTTCTGAAATTTGTTATTTTGAAGTCCGTGTAGGTACGCCATAACTTAAAATCTACTGGACCAAACGTTCTGAAATTTGGTACAGTACTTCTTCACATAATTCATCAGGTATTCCTGGGAGATTTAAAAAAAATTACAAATTATACAATAATAAATTAGCTAATTTTTTTATAGAGGTAATCGGTTTTTTGTCTTCCAAGTGCTACGAAAAATTTAAAAATAAAAAAATCCCCCCAGGATTACCTTGAGAAACACCATTAACAAATTCATTTTGATTTTTTTGTTTTACATGATTCTGTTTCGAGTTACAGCGTGCACCACAAAACAAATTATTTGGTGGTGCCTGAGGAGATTCATATATGAAGGGTAGAATGACAAAAGGGGTCAAGCGCCAATTTATCGAACATGACGTTTTTGCATAAAAAAATCAAGAAAATTCATTTACACATTTCTGTAGAAGGATTTCCTTTTTTATTGCGTATTTAAATCAGTTTTTCATAAAAATTAAATTAATAAAATAGCCTCAAATTTACTTTATTGCAACCTGATTGAAAAACAAAAGAAAGTGGTGAGTCAATAATATTATCAAAATAAAAAAAAATATTATTTTTTTAGGTTTTATTTTAATATTTTATTTTAATTTTATTTTAATAATATTTTAATTAACCCATTAACGCCCAAATGTCCATAATTTTTAACTTAACTTCAATGACAGAATTAAAACATTAAAAGACCAGATATTTTAATGCCCATGGGTTCTAGGGGGTATTGGGTATCGCTCTTTCAGATTTTGAGGTCAAAATAGAGATTGGTCGACCAGAAAATCCAATATGGCGAATAAAATAAAAAAAAAAACCAAAAAATCATTGTTTTTTTTTTTAAAACATTTTTTTTGAAGCCGAAAACATTTTTTCTAAGACATCTAACCTATCCTATTGGTGGATAAAATAGTTGTACTTTTAAACTATGTTCATGAGAACCTTCAATTTCAAGATGGAGGACTCAAAATGGCGGAAAAGTAAATGCAATTTAGTAGATATGAACAGAATATTGAACTAACAGTTAAAAAGTCATTAATTCTGCCTCAAAATGGTTACTCGGGGGTTTTCGGGGTCGCTGATTACAAATCTGAAGTAAGTTTTTCAAAATTCAAAATGTCGGATCCAATATGGCGGATTATTTTTTAAAAATTCATTGAATTTGCTTGAAACTTATTACTCGGGGGTTTTCGAGGTCGCTGATTACGAATCTGAAGTCAGTTTTTCAAAATTCAAAATGGCGGATCCAATATGGCGGACGACTTTTGAAAAAACTTCATATATTTGTCTGAAAATAATTACGCGGGGGTTTTTGGGGTCGCTGATTACGAATCCGACGTCAGTTTTTCAAAATTCAAAATGGCGGACGACTTTTGAAAAACTTATTAATTTAAATTAACCTGTTTATCAAAATTATACGTGCAAAAAATTTTTCATTCCATATTTTTTCTTTTTAGAATTACCAGATTACGAGTTACAAGCCAGACTTTCAGAATTTGACTATTTTAAAGAAATATCTTAAAAATTGTGGAATTTAAAAAATTTGACTTTAGATTAGTTTTCAATAATTCAAAAACTTCTGGATTTAAAATTTAATAAAAATCGAACACTTTTTTATAAATTCGTTTAATAGATTAAATTCGCACATTTTAAATGTGAAAAACTGACGTCGGAATCGTTATCAGCGACCTACAAAGTTACCAAGTAAGTAGTTTCCAGTGATTTTAAATATTTGTCTGCTATATTGGATCCGCCATTTTGAATGTTGAAAAACTGACTTCAGATTCGTAATCAGCGACCTCGAAAACCCCCGAGTAATAAGTTTCAAGCAAATTCAATGAATTTTTAAAAAATAATCCGCCATTTTGAATTTTGAAAAACTTACTTCAGATTCAGGGAGTAGTATAAGGAGACCGAACGGCCATTATGAATCCGCGTCAAAAGTGGCCGCACTTTTGGTGATCGTAATTCCCATGGGCACACTTCTGTCGATAGCAGCGCCTCACTCGGAGAGGCTGACACTATCGTTGTAAACAAGAAAGCATGATATAACCTCTGCTTTTTTAGTTTGTTTATCGTGTGCGGTTTATCGTTTAGTAAATAAATTACGACTGAATTGTGATAAAATTTTAACACGCTTAAAATAAAATATTTTGTGAAGTGTAATGTCTAATAAAAACAACATGTGCACTGAATAATCACAGTAGCAGACGACAAATAGTGCCACTTTTCTACACTAAGAGCGCTGATATCGACAGAAGTGTGCCCATGAGAATTACGATCACCAAAAGTGCGGCCACTTTCCGCGCATGGCGTTCGGTCTCCTTATACTACTCCCTGTTCAGATTTGTAATCAGCGACCCCGAAAACCCCCGAGTAACCATTTTGAGGCAGAATTAATGACTTTTTAACTGTTAGTTCAATATTCTGTTCATATCTACTAAATTGCATTTACTTTTCCGCCATTTTGAGTCCTCCATCTTGAAATTGAAGGTTCTCATGAACATAGTTTAAAAGTACAACTATTTTATCCACCAATAGGATAGGTTAGATGTCTTAGAAAAAATGTTTTCGGCTTCAAAAAAAATGTTTTAAAAAAAAAACAATGATTTTTTGGGTTTTTTTTTTTATTTTATTCGCCATATTGGATTTTCTGGTCGACCAATCTCTATTTTGACCTCAAAATCTGAAAGAGCGATACCCAATACCCCCTAGAACCCATGGGCATTAAAATATCTGGTCTTTTAATGTTTTAATTCTTTCATATTTTTATGGTTATACTAAGTGAACAATTGAATTTAAAGATGAAAGTATTGCTCAATTCCAAAGCAAGCAATTAATTCTTAATTTTCTTGAAAACAAACAATTTTTTAACCCCTTCGCTGTGAAGCAAAAATCGTGTTTCCGTGCCACCAGTGTGCAAAAAAAAATTTTTTTTTTTAAATCTTATATTACCATATTGTATGTTTTTATTAACATTAATATTATATTAAGTAAAACTATTTTATTTTTAAGATGCTGCTATAGCGGTCATGCACACTGGTGGCACGACTTATTTTTGCCTCTATAGAGGTCAGTAACAGTGAAGGGGTTAAAGGAATTTTTTTTTCTATTCTTTTCGTCGATTCCATAGAAAGAAACTAATTTTCCAGTTTTTCTTTAAACTGTATATTTTTTTATAACCACAGTTTTTTTTTAATTTTATCGTTAATATGTAGGTTTATTTCAACAAATTGTTGTTTATTTATTAAAACATACTAATATATCGAAACGGTTTTCTCAGTTTTTTTTAAATGACCTGCAAAATTTTTAAAAATGTTTTTTTTACTTCCTGTAAAAACAGTGAATTGGCGCTTGACCCCTTTTGTCATTCTACCCTTCATATACTCACTGAATCCTCAATTTTTTGCAATGAAAATTTGAAAAAATTTTGTTCAAATGTTGCACTATTTTATGAAAATTGATTAAATTAACTCTACCTGTATCGCCAAAAAAAAGTGAAGATGTCATTATTTTTGAAAAAACTTTATAATTAAACATAAATTACATTGAAATAAATTTTTAATTATAATTAATTTAATTAACGTTTGATAAATATTTCAGATGGCATGTACGCACTAAAGAAAATATAGCAAGAGTTAGAAAGGATGAAGCGAAAGCTGCACAAGAAGAAACTGAAAAGAAATTACGAATCCAAAAGGCTGTAAGAATATATTATCTTTTAATTGGGGGCGGTACGAATTCAACACAAATAAACTCTACACAAAAAATACTGCACCGCTAACTGTACACGAGTCAATTCTCAACAAAATTAAATAAAAATATATTCTTCACAATTCAATACTATATCGAAAAAGCCTACACAATAAACTATTATCTAGAAAATTATCTCCATAAACTGTACACAAATAAACTCAACACATTAAGATTTAGAATTAGAAAAATAAAAATATTTTTTTTATAATTCTACACAAATAAATATTACATTCGTAAATTCTACACAGCTATAAAAAATAATAAATTAAATTCGACACAAAAGGAAAGATTATTTTCATGTGTAAAATTTAATTGTGTCGAATTTAATTTTTTATTTTTTATAGCTGTGTAATATTTACTGATGTAGTATTTATTTGTGTAGAATTATAAAAAATTTTTTTTTATTTTTCTAATTCTAAATCTTAATGTGTTGAGTTTATTTGTGTAAAGTTTATGAAGATAATTTTCTAGTAAATAGTTTATTGTGTAGGGTTTTTGGATGTAGTATTTAATTGTGAAGAATATATTTTTATTTAATTTTGTTGAGAATTGACTCGTGTACAGTTAGCGGTGCAGTATTTTTTTGTGTAGAGTTTATTTGTGTTGAATTCGTACCGCCCCTTTTAATTGCATCCCTTTTTATATCCAATGTTTATACCGCTGTTAAAAAATTACTTACGCGTTACCGATAGGGGAATTGGGGGCAAAACGGGATAGTTGACTTTATTTACACATTAATGGAGCAATAATGGTTGTATTGCACATAATGTGGAACCAATATGACAGTTTTCAGGTGGTAAAAACATTGAACGATTATACCACGTTTTTTCTTCTTACCACGTTGTTTCATGAAAAAACTGTTTTCGGTGATTTTCTTCTAACTTATCCATTTTGTTCAGAATGTGTTTATTTTGTAAATAACAGCATTTAATATAACATTTTTTGTTTTTCATAAGTATCACTGACTACTCTAGCAGGTAAACATTTGATTAATTGTTTGTTGAATCATACTTTTTATTGATTAACATTTTTATGTCATTTCGCATGAGGGGGCAAAATGGGATATGGAGTTTATTTTATCATATAATTAAAAACATATTATTGTAAGTACAAGAGTTAATTAGTTTTATATAAATGTTTCATTTTTCTTGTAGAAGGGTAAAAAAATTATAAAATAAAGACAAGTAGAGAAAATTGGTCAGAAGAGAGCATGAAAAATGCGGTGGGCGAAAAATGGGTTTCAACTTAGTAGCAAAAATATTTTCTGTCCCTCAAATCATTTTGGAAAAAAAGGTGAAGATGCAACCTTCACTTTCGAAGATTGCAAGCAATAATATGATGATTTTTTTTTAAACCCCAGCTTGCTTCTTAGGGTATCCGATTTTGCCCCCAGGGGAGGCAAGATGGTCATATTTTACTTTTCTACGTTTTGTTAATTTTATATTTTATTATGTAATAAATGTTCCTAATAAGATTGTGCCATGGAAGGCTGATTGCCAAAGATGATTATTGTAATAAATAATAAAATATAGATATATTAATGTTAGTTTTATTGAGTTTCAAACGTTAACTATCCAGTTTTGCCTCTATGTCCCCTATTTTCCCCGAAAAGTAACTCGTAAACGTTCTCGATACTATTCATTTTTCTAAGTATCAGTTTTAATAATTTTTACAATAATGTAAAATTGTAAAACAATTTTTTTCTTCACTAGATATTTTTATGGCATAATTAATAAAACAATTTTTCAATTTTGAAAAAAATAAAAAAACTTTTTACTAAATTTTTAGCTTTAAAATTTAATTTTTGTAATAATAATAATATTATATTATTATTATATTATATTATATATTATAATTATTTATAAATAATATTATTCCAGGAAAGAGAAGCGCAAATCGAATTTTTGCGTCAGGAAGCAAGAAAAAAGTATGATGATAAAGTCAACAGCAACTGCACTCCTGTTAAAACTGAAAAGCACATTAATTTTTTCTCTGAGTTGGAAGAAGACAAAGTTGATTATAAAAAAAGTAATGTACATAATGAAAAAGAAAAAAAAGATGAAAAAGAACAGTATGAAAAGAAAATTGGATATTTAACGTATCTTGGCCAAGATACTCTTGAACTAAAAGGAGAAACTAGTTGGTATAATAAAGATCGTGACAGCGAATCACAAGTCAAAGAAAGTGAAAAAGATAAGCGGAAAAAATCTTTTCAAGATCCTATTCACAGTATGAATAAATACATAAAATTATTAGATAAAGCTAATAAAAGCAATGATAATAATTTAGCTTTAAATAAAAAAAAAAAATTAGAATCGAAAATTGCGTACTCTAAGAAAAAAAAAGATAGTAATCAAAAAGATACACTGGAACAATTGAGAACTAAAAGGTTATTGCGAGAACAAAAAGAAAAGCTTAAAACTGAAATGTTATTAGCAAAACTACAAGGCAATTCTAAGCCAGTTGAGTCTCAAAAATCAGATATCCGACAAAAGTATAATTCTCAGTTTTTTCCAGAATTTGCAAGACAGAATTTAAAAAAAAGTTAAAAATAAGAAATGTATGATTACATTATTAGAAATTTGTAAAATGTGATTATTTTACATTTCTATAATCGTAAAGTGACTAGAGTGGCTCACTGGCCTTTAAATGCAAATAAACATTTACGAAATATGATTAATAAATCAAACAAAAATAAATAGAATAATATATTTTTAATTGTGTATTTATATATAGAAATTTAAAATTGTAATAAATGATATATTAAAAAGTTTTCCTACTTTTTATTCAAATCCGTTATTGAAATAATATTTCTATAGTCAAAAATTAAATTATAAAATTTTTATAAATTATTTGGAAAATTATACATTAATAAATATTAAAAATAAAATACTATTAAGAATTGAGTTTAAATTTAGAGAAATATAATTTCTGAAATAATAGAAAGAGAAGGAAGATATAAATTTAAATAAAAAGAAAAATTAATTAAATATAAATTTAAAGATTTTATAGAAGAATAAAGTAGTTATTTATGATACAAGTGCGTAAAGTGAGTGATTATACGAGTGTGACGTTTGCAGCAAATCACACGAGTATAATCAGATTTACGCACGTGTATCATACAACATTTTTTGCAACACCCACCTCTAAAGTTAAGTACCTATTATGAAGAATTCCAACTCTCTATTGGAATAATTTCGATTGTATAGAATTAAAAAAATCAATCGAAGATCAGGAAAAATATCATTAAGCAGGAGTGTATAAATTTAATAGTAAAGTTCGTTTTTTAATTTTGTGGTTTTGTATGGTCTAAAACAATCCTTATATTATGTGAGAGAAATTTCGGTGCGTAAAGTGAATCACTTTACACACCGTTTGAAAAAGAGCTTCTTTACACACAATTTTCGGTGTGTAACATTTAACTTTAGAGGTTCGTGTTGCAAAAAAATATTTTTTTTTTATTAAAGCATTTAAAAAACTTAAAAAGGTTTATAAGCATACATAAAATTTATATCTTTAAATTATAATTATCAAGAAATTTGACAATGAGCTTGCAGACAGCAATATTTGGTCCTACCAAAAACATTTCCATACACAGAGGCAAAAAAATGTTCTTGTTAAAAAGTTTCTTAAACAAAACAATACGTTGAGGTATATATAATCTTCTAGTTAAAGATTTATGACTAAACCATGGTTTCTTAACGCCAGAGTAATAATTTTGCAAATAATATTTGCCCGTAAAAAGTAATAAATTATAATTTTACATTTTTTAAATATTTATAAATTAAAAATAATATAACAAAATTTTATTTTTTTATTTAAGTAAAAATTATTTAAAAATTAATGGTAAAAGTTAAATAATTATAAAATTATTATTTTTCGAGAAATAAAATTCAGTTAAAGGAAAATGATTGACAGCTAGACAATGGCATTATTCTCGGCCAGCGTTAGAAACGAAAATAGTATGAGAAAAATCGCTCTGTTCTTAGTATAATAATTTAAATATAATTGGCTACGAAAATTGGCGGTAAGAAATACATTAGAAAAGCGCCCCGCGAAAAGTAGTGAGGGAAAATCGCTTATCCTCGCTCAATCAATTTAAAGTTTTTTTACACACTCGAAATTTTTAATTATACAAGCCCCTAGAAAATAAAGGTAGGGACGAGTCTTTGTAAGCCGAAAAAATGCACATTTCTGTCTCTTAATTCTGAACAGTATCGCACTGGTAAGAGCTTTCTTTTATATATTGAATATATATAACAATATATAACACGATCAGTTTTCCGAAATAAAAGAGATAAAAAAGATCCAATCGTAACAAAATTATTTAAAAATTATTTCACTTGAAGAAACCAATTGTTAGGAGCTATTTGACGATTTCTACCAACATGATTAATTTTTCAAGAGTGGTAACAAAGACAAAATCGTAATTCTAGATTAATATTATTATGAGCCATGTGCATTGCAATAGGCGATCCACATGACAATTTGAAAGATTAAAAAAAAGAGATGATCCCAACAAACCTGAAAATTTAGTTAATTCAGGATATAATTAATTTATTCAAATTAATTATCTAGTAGGGTTTTCAGAGATTAATCTATTAAGGTTTAATGAAAAGACTCATAATTTAAAAATTTATTGTTAAATTATGATTAATCATTTAAGTTTAATTAATTTATAATAGAAAATTTAAAAAGAATTAGGAGAAACTATCCCGTAATTTTGGTTAGATAAAAACAATTATTTAAATAATAAAAGCTATATCGTCAGATTAATTATTTATATTAAAATCTTAAAAATATAATAATATAATCAATTGTTTAAACAAGTAGAAGAATTTTGAAAAGTTAATAACAAAAGCTAAAAAACTAAAAAATTATTGGTGTCGTTGCTAATTTTTATTTAATTTTCATTTAGTCTCTTTAAAAAAAACAAATAGAAAAATAGAACCAAATACATTATTAAAAAATTTAATTCGAAAAGGACAAATATTTTATTACATTAAACATATGTATTTTTACATTAAAAAAGATAATTAAAAACTTATCGATGATATTAAATTCTTTTTTCTACAAAGTAATCCAATAAATTAATTATTAACAAATTAATTTGACCGATTTTCCATCAGTCTTCTGTAACACCAATTCCATATCAACATCATCCATTGTCGACTGAGACGCTTCTGTTCCTTGAGTTCCATCGCTAGATGATGAACTGAAAAAAACAATTTCTGCTTTAATACTTTTAATTTTAAGACAAAAATATAATCCCATTTATTCATAAACTCATATTATTTGATATACTATTTATGAATGTGAAAATTAAGAGGCAACATCACAAAAACTTGATACATTTATCCATTTGGAGGTCATTGCTAGTGCTTTAGTGTTATTTTAGTGTTTGTTACTCTATACCAACAAATTTTTTTAACTGAAGTCGTCTGTCATCAGTAGATACAAATGCATATGATATTGCAAAGTACCTTTTATTTTTACTGCATTATCAAATCTTTTTTTCAGTCTCTACAGAGTGTGATTATTTTCCAAAAGATAAAAAACGAACATCATGTGTTGAAGTTGAAGCGAAACCAAAGAGACAAAATAAAAAACTTTATAATACAATTTCTTTACTGTAATAAATACAAAAATGCATTTTTTGATACAACGGAACCAAAAATTACAAATTTAAACAATCAGATACTAATTTTTAATTACAATAAAATTACAATAGAAAATAATTATAATTACTAATTAACTTTTAATAACAAATTTATAATCTTTAACTTTTTATAGGTTTAAACATTCAGAAATTCAATCTTTTTCTCTATTCATTTAGAACGTAACTTATTTCAAAAACTAAAACTTTTTCAAAATTTTACAACGAGCGTAATGTAGGCGTAATGTAGGTTGGCCTAACTTTGCATGCCAACTCTGGGCTGCATAGTTTAGCCAACCATTGGGCCAACCTTAATCAGAGTTGGACTAACCGTTGGCAAAACTCCAGCAAAAACAGTTTAAAAGACCTAGAAGCTTAGGTTGGCTAAACTGTCAGCCATGGTTGGCCCGAAGATTGACAAAACTCCGGGAAACGTAGTTTAAAAAAACCTATAAGTTTTGGTTGGCGAAACTCTGGGCCATGGTTGGACAGAAGGTTGGCAAAACCGGTTAAGTGTAAGTTACACTCACGCACCTAGCCTCCTTTCAAAAAAGTGTCTTCATTAATTTTGTAATGCCTCCGTTCACGGCATATTTTGAAAATAATCATTGTTTCTCCTTGACAAAGCCATGAATTTGTAGATTCAATTTCCGAAAGCTAATTACTAATATTATAAAATAAACATAATTATTATAATTCTCATATTATATTCTCTTTCTTACATCTACCTTCTGCTCTGTAAATAAAACGGGAAGTATCACAGAATCACCGAGCAAGACAAATATAATAACTTTATCAGTTTTGTTATTTCTCTAATTTTGAGTATATTGACTATTGATATTTCGACTATATTTTTCTCTAATCTTATAACAATTGCTTAAATTATACCTTGAATCATCAGACGAAGAGTCACTGTCGCTATCACTTTGAGATCCCTCCGACTGACTGTCGAATTTGTGTTCATTAGGTTTCATAGGTCCATATAAAACTGTATTAAGAGGATAATATCTTAACTCAGCAGGCGTATATTCTCTATAGTAATCAGTATACTGTCCAGGAATAAGAGAAACGGGATAGTAACTTGAACTTCGATCTACTTCAATTTGTTGTTCCTTTTTAGGCAAATGAATGGTAAAAGTTTGTAAATCCAAACTTGATTTTCGATTATCCATACGAGCTCTATTTAAATTAATATTCCACGAAAGGGCCGATTGCATTGCCATTTCCGCAAGATCTATTCTATTTCTCTCAGCATTCGCTGCTGCTGTTAACTCCTTTTGTTTCTTTGAATGTTCTTTAACTTGTTTATCTCGCATATGTTTACGATACTCTTCATATTGATCAGGAAAATCGCTGCACATTATGTCCAAAACTTCCGAACTTGGTAAAGCCGTAAGCCCTATAAAAAACAAAATTATAATAAAGTATGCACAGAAAATAAATGATTAGAATAGGACTTAAAATTTTTTAAATCTGTTGATTCTTCATGGAGGTAAGAAATATAGGGACAGAGCATAGTCTTAGTTCAGGTCGATCAGGAAAAAAGAAAGTTATATGACAGATTTGCGCACTGTCAAAAATTCTAGGAAATTAAATTTTATCACCGATTCTCAATGCACACAATAAACTCTTTCTTATAAATGCAAGATCAGATACCGCATTTTTTTTTTTTTTTTTTGCTGCGTCCCTATATTTCTTAGTCCCATGGATAGTTTGAATTAAAGTTTTATTTTCTATTTACCCATGTCACACATTGCTTCACTAACTAATCCATTTTCTCTTAAGTAATTTCTTTCCTCCATATCGACTATTCTGCGCTTTAAATCTGGATATTTTCTTTTGAACGATTTTACTCCCAAATATTGGGAAATTTGTTCTTGAACCATGAAAGTTTCGCCCTTTCTGTCAACGGGCCATTCATACTCAGCAATTTTGTCAACTGTGAAAGAACCTTCATCAGGATCGAAATTAATTTCCATTCGGCGATTTTTAACTTTTACTCTTTCAGACTCTGTAGTTGCTGTACTAAGTACACTACCTTGAGATTCTTCATTAATAACTGTCTCCGAGACTGTAAAATAAGTAAAAAAAGATGAAATATTTAATACACGGTACGTTTTACACTACCGATCAGAATTGTACGACCACCCACTTTTTGATATATGATAAACATCTTAAAAAATAAAATGTAAGGATACTAATTTTTTTCACTTTATTTCTTATTAAGTGATAAAATCATGAGAAGATTATTATTAATGTTTAAAGCTAATTTATCTTTTGTGTTGTATCAAAATAGGCAACTAATAGGTATATTAAAATATAAAAATTATTCAAAAGCTACACATTAAATTAATTTGAGCTCGATAAAATGCTCAGGTCTACTAGACCAATGGTGCCAGTTTAAGGGTTAAAAAAAGTGTCATTTTCAATAGTTTACAAAAATTTGAATTACTTCTTTAAAAAATTAAAACAAAAGTCACTAGACCAAGTAAACAAGATTTAATCATTTATAGCGTCTGCGGCACATGTATTTGTCACTTTACAAAAATCAATATAACTTTTTCAAATATTAATGTTTTTTAATGGCGTTATGCTTTTTTTCATCAGGTAGGATTAAAATTTCAATAAAAAATACAAACAGAAAATAAAAAAAAAATTTTGACATAAAATAATAACCAAAAGTAAATAAAAATCGTAATAAAAATCAGATATCTCTCATAAAGATGGGAAAATGGGTAAAAGGCAAAAAAAATTTATGAAATACAGAAACTGAAGATTTTTGAACTACTGAATATAAATAATCTGGTTCCAAAAATAAAAAATTTAAAATGGCGTATTCAAGATGGCGCCCAAAACAAAAAATATCTTACGTTTTACTACTAGCAAAAAAATAAAATAAATGACATATTTATAAGGGTTTTCGAGATCGCTGATCATGAATTTGATATCAAATGGACAATTTAACAGTTGACAACAGTCAATTCAACTGTCAACTTTATCAAAAAGTAATTATTTTGATTGAAAATGACAGTAGAGGGGTTTTTAGAATCGCTGATTACGAATTTGATATCATATTGACAATTTGAGACGCATGAATATGTTCTAAAAATCATTAGTTAGAATTTTTATTTTATGGATTTTCATTTGTCATAATTATTTTTGAGCCGAATTTATATTTGTACGAATTAATATTTTGCAAAATTTTCATCGAACCGATTTTCTATATTACAGAATTTTTGTAGGTATAACCGAAAATTCACTTCATAGAATTTTATTTATTCGAATCACAATTTTATGGATAATTTTTGATTGGTTGATTTTAAAAATCGCGCCGACGTCTCTCTGTCGATTGTGTGTTCGGCCATTTGCAATTTCAAACAAATGAAAATTCTATCAATTAGAAATTCTGTTAAATGATTTTTCGGTTAAGTAAAAATTCTGTAGTATAAAAAATCGGTTATATGAAAATTATACCAAATAATAATTGGAACAAATAAAAATTCATCTGAAAGAAAATTCTATGCAATGAAATTCTATCCAATAAAAATTCTTGAAAATGCCAATTATGTTAAATGAAAATTCTAACAAATAAAAATTCTGTGAAGTGAATTTTCGATTATATAAAAATTCTGTAATACAGAAAATCGGTTTAATGAAAATTTTGCAAAATACTAATTCGAACAAATAAAAATTCGGCTCAAAAATAATTATGACAAATGAAATTTCATGAAATGAAAATTCTAACTAATGATTTTTAGAACATATTCATGCGTCCTGACAATTTGACAGTTGTCAGCTGTTAATTCAAATATCAACTTGTTCAAAAAGTATCTTTGAGTCGTAAATTCGCCCATTCAAAAGAATTCTCATTCTACACACAATTTCTTCAAATTTTTAATCTTCCTCTAATCTTCGCTTCTTACCATGTTTTTTTTTGTTCATAAGTGTTTAATATTGCTATCGAAAACCGATATGGAAAAATCTAAAGTTTCTTTTAAAAGTTCATGTCATAGGAAATAATTTTGCTATTGAAAATTTTCGGCTTGCATTGAAAATAAGAAATTTAGTTTTTTGAGTGTGCTTTTTTCTGAACACTTTAAATAATAAACATTTGGAAACATTATTTTATAAAGTTGATAGAAACTTCATGGAAGGGTTTATAAACTTTATGGAGACGAATATAATGGGAAAACTTTGAATTAAATAATAAAATATGAAAAAGAAGACGATTAATATGAAGCTCAAGCTACACTGAAATAAAAACTCGAAAAATCATGTTTGATTTTAATGGAAAGTTAAATTAATTTTTTCATTCTTTTTTATGTTAGGATATTTTGTTTATAATTTTACATCAAAGAATACAAAAATTTTGTCACACACGAGTGACAGAAAATTTGAATCATCATTTCTGTAAAATGTTACAAGAAATTGTTATTTTTCCTCTCGAAAATTTAGAAAACTTTTTTCCTGATAATTTGGGTTAAGTGATAAAGGCGAGGAAAAGCGGGGAAGTCTAAGTAGTTAAATATCAGTTTTGACAAGCATACTTTTGATGCAAAAAAATGTAAATAAAGAATTTCAATGGATCTTAAATTATTACTTCTTTTCAAATCAGAAAATTTTTCTTTCAATCCTGTTTTACATAGGCTAACTTTACAACTTAAATTGAAGGGCTGGATGCTAGAAGGGGATATGCGACATTTACTTAACGTGGTGCGTATACCCTTATAGCATCCGGCTCCTCAAATATTCAAGGGATTTTGGGGACGCGTGAATATTCCCTTCATTAGACTTGCCACAATTTTTGTGGTGCAGAATTAAAAATTATCGAATTTACATTCAGTAGAATTTTAAAAAAGTAGATTTTATCATGAGCCCAATTTTAATATCGAAAAATTTCTATTTAAAAAATTCTAATTTTGTAGAATTTCTATTCAATTGAACTGTGAAAAAGCTGATTTTCTAATAAATCGAATTTTCAAATAATGCAATTTTCATTTAACAGAACAATTGAAGTTTTTTGTAGTCTTAAGTTAAAAAATAAATATCTTAGAACTAAGTGAACGGATCTTTATAAAAATTGGTATACTTACAAAGAAAATGATACAGTTTTATTTGAAAATTTAAAAATTTATGATTTTTAATAATTGTTATTGCAAAATTAATTGTTTATATAAAAAATAAATCATGTTATCACGTGTTTGTGCGGCGCTGCGTGTCTCTAGCACTAGCATGCAGAATGTATTTTGCTCAAAAAGTATGGAAACTTGCAAATATCTCGAAAAGTACGAATTTTTATAAAAAATGTTCAAGACAAAAGTTGTTCCTAACTAAACGATCTACATTTGTGAACCCAAAAAATTGTTGTTTTTGTTAAATAAAATCCTCTAATTTTCAGAATCAAATTCTTAATCCCTATGAAATTATGTGTTTTAACGTGTGAAGTATATGACCAAAATATTAGGCTGAGGAATCTTACATTGGGCTCTAGGCCTAATGCGAAAATTAACTTCGAATTTCTAATATGTTACCCCTCGTGTTACCCCAAAAACCCCATAAGCCGCGGTTTTTTTAAATTCACTTATTTGCAGGCTTCGCACTCATTAGTCAGTAAAAAAATAGTAGCAAAAAGTAGCCTGAAAAGTAAAAAAAGTAAAAAAAAGTAGCCTACGGAAAAAATTAAAAATATGTGTAGTTTATATATTAAATTGTATTTAATTTTAAAAAATTAAATTTTAACACTTAATTTACATAATAATTTGCATAATACTTTGTTTTTAGGGTATAAAAAATTAAAATTATACCATAAAAGTAAAGAATTTTCGTACATTTAAATGGCAAAAGAGGTAATTTCAAATTTTTGGCTCAATCCATTATATTTTATATCAAAAGTCGTTAAGGCCTAATTTTTTTAAAAAATAGATACTTTCCGAAATGATTCTGGATGATATTTAAAGAACGAAATAAAAACAATTAAGTCAAAATTTTTATTATTTATCTTAAAATATGAGTTTAAAATGGCGAAGATATGGAAAACTCATTTTTTTTAGCAATTAGAAAGATTATTAAAAATATTGACAACTCTTTTAAAATGTACAATGTATTTTACTGTCTCTTGTTCAGAATTAATTAATTTATTATCTTTTATTGACTACACAGCCTCAGAAAAAAAATTAATTTTGTCCGGCGAAATGGAGTAGTCATTGTTACGTCGTAGTTCTTAGAGATAATCGCAAAAATCTGATAAAAATCCTGAATTAGGGACACAGAAAAAAGATGGTGTTATTTTTGTTGCGGGTAATTTTCTCCAATGCAAAAACCCATAAGATATAACCCAGATTTAGGGTTAAATTTGTTGCATGTTATTTTAACACCAATTCTGGTGTTAAAATAACACTTTGTTTTTCCTGTCGACAAAGATAATTTTTTGCCGACACACTACGATATTGTATTTCCATGTACATTGTACTTTTTTCCACTGAATTCGAATTCGAAGTCAGAAAAAAAAGTCAGAAAAACTGATTTTGAGTTTTTTTGAATTTTTGTTTATTGAGATTTATGCAATTATCTTAAAATATTTCAGCAAATCTAACAATTATAACTTTGGATTCGGAATCGGTGGCTAAAAATACATGGAATTACACTATCGCAGTGTCATACAAAAATTTTTTCACTTTTTGATTTTTTTTCTTTTTTAAGCAGTTTTTTGAGTTTATCTCAAAAATAAGAACCAACTTTTAAATTCTGACCCCGGATTCGGATTCAGTGACCCAAAATACGTAAGAATGACTAGTCTATTTTTCCGGACAAAATTTTTTTTTTGGGGGTTTGTTAATTAAGTGAAAAAATGAAAATAATAGATAAAATATGTTTTCAAAGTTGGTCTGTGAAAGTAAGTAAGTTTAAACAGCACACAAAAATGACACAAAAATTAGATCTATAAGGTGCTAAATATCTTGCGGTTACTTTAACCTAGCGCATTAACATTTATGTAAAACTGTGAAAAATAGCCGGTTATCTATATATATTTCGGTGGTGGGGATAAATCACTCTATTTTCTTAATTTCTAGTTTTTTATTTATATAGTTTATTTTTATTTTTATTTAGATATTTATTTTTATCTAGTTTTTTTATTTTCTTCTAATTTCTAGAAAATTTTAAAATCTTTAAGTTTTTAATTAATATTTATTTAGGCATATTTGAAATTTAAAGAACTGATTTAATACCAATTTTTCACAGTTTTTCATAAATTTAAATGGGTTAAAGTAACCGCAAGATATTCAGCACTTTATAGATCCCATTTTTGTGTGCTATTTAAAATTACTTAAAACCATATACAGGTTTTGAACTCATTAGTCAGCAAAAAAGTAACAAAAAGTTGTCTAAATAGTGAAAAAGTAGCTTTTAGTAGCCTAAGGTTGAAAAAAGTAGCCAAAAAGTAGCCAACCATCAAAAAAGTAGCAAATAGTAGCTTTTAGTTAAAGAGTGCGAAGCCTGTATTTGAAGAAAAACTTTTTTGCTAATTGCGATCCACGAAATTTTAAAACAGTTTCCGAATCCTTATGAAATTCCCTTTCCAATAAACTTTGGATCAACTTTCTACGACAACAAGAACATGGTTTATTTTTTATATAAACAATTAATTTTGCAATAACAATTATTAAAAATCTTAAATTTTTAATTTTCAAATTTTCAAATAAAACTGTATCATTTTCTGTGTAAGTATACCAATTTTTATAAAGATCCGTTCACTTAGTTCTAAGATATTTATTTTTTAACTTAAGACAACAAAAAACTTCAATTGTTTATAACTTTGAGAAATTTAATTTTTTTGAAAAATCCTTTGAGGCAGTTTTTCAACTCATAATATTGTTTTAATTTTCTATATTTCCAAGCAAATACAGTACATCTTTAATTTGGGTGATCCACTTCAGGAATTTTTACACATAATCTAATTTTTATTGAATAGAATTGTTATTTAACAGAAATTCTACTTAGCTAAATTTTTAAGACAGAGAATTTCTATTTCACCGATACTTAAAATTGGGCTCATCATAAAATCTACTTTTAAAATTCTACTAAATGTAAATTCGATAATTTTCAATTCAATACCACAAAAATTCCGGCAAGTCTAATGAAGAAAATATTCATACATCCCAGATTTTGTATTTTTGAACTCTCTGCATATATAAATTTTATTAATTAACATACCTGTTACTATATTTCTGGCTGGTGTTTGAGATCGTGATCCAGATTCTGCACTCATTCTTGTTTCTTCGTCAATAACTTGAACTGTAGAAATAGATTCATTGCGTGTTGAAGGTTCAGTAACTTTTTTTGAAGTTGGTGTTAACCAATTCTGATGATCATTTATCATTACATTATTTTTCTCGTTATCATTCGAAGCAATTAATTCCTCTTTACTGGAATTCAAAATAGATATTTTCTCAGAAATATTGTGAGATATTTTCTCTAAATCATCTGGCAAATTTTCAGGAACATCTTTCATTAGTTTCAAGGAGGTAGGTACAGGTATCTCACATACCTTTTCTTTAACTTTTTCAATTTTTTTTGGAAATTTATCTATTGCAATGATACTCATAGTAGATTTTTCTAAAGCAGTTAAGTCTTGATCAATTTTAGACTTCTTGTGTAGTGGCATTTCAGTATTATCAAGCTTTCTTTTTCCTCGACCTATAGAAACATCAAAATTAAAACAAAAGCTGTTTAAGATTTTATGTTGTATACGTTCATGCAGAATGATTGAAACTTAAGATAATTAAAATAATTTTTCTTTCTAAAACATTGAATAAGAAAAAATTTTGTACTTAATATTATGATCTTTGTCTTATTATATGTAAAACGTTAAAATATAATTTTTTTAAATGATGGGTCAAATCATTATATTTTGGCTAAAGCCGTCCCCGAATAATTAAAAAAATTAAAATACTTTGCAAGAATTATTTCGAAGGTATCAAAATCATGAAATGAAAAGAATTTTATAAAAATGTTTGATATTGTGAAATATAAATTTAAAGTATATGAGAAGCTAAATACTGTTATTTGTTCAGTCAGTAGAAAATATTTTTAAAAAACATTAAATATTTACTATAAAAGTGTAAAAAAATTATTGAAATGTAATAACAATGACTTATTAATTCAGAATATTTTGAACAATTATAAATAAAGAAATTGATATTATCTATATTACTTCTGTGCTTTTTTACATAATTTACATAATTTTACATTACATAATCGAATTTAATTAACATATTTTTCTGCAAATGCAAAATTAAAAAATTTAAGAAGTACTGTCCTTTACATATATAATTATGGTCGCTCTTTCTAAATCCGCAATCAAAATTGAAAAAAAAATAGAAAAGATATAGCCATGTTTTTAAAAAAAAAAACGCTTTTTAACTTTTTTTCTGAAAATATTTTTTCGAAATTATCAGATATTAAGAAATGCTTTAAACCTTTAAATATCGTGACCTTTAAGTTCAAAAATGAAAATGGTGCAAAAGGTTTTTTTTTAAATTCAAGATAACGTACCAAAAATAGCGCCTAAATCCAACAGTTTTTACAAAATCATAACCTTGTGTACGAAAATTTCAAAAATGCTTATATTTGCTTGAAACTTGTTACCCGAGGGTTTTTGGGGTCGCTGATTACGATCTCGATGTCAGTTTTTCAAAATTTTCAAAATTAGGAAGACTTTTTCTAAAATTGATCAAATTTGCATGTAACTCGTTAATTGAGGATTTTTAATCCCCGTTAATCTGGCATTTCATTTTTTTTAAATTCAAAATATCGAAACAATATGGAGAAAGAAAATTTAAAAATTAATCTGATTCGCTTCAAAATCGTTACTCGAGAGTTTTTGGTTTCAATTTGTCATTAGAATTTTGAAAAACTGATGTCATATTTATAATCAGCGACCCTCAAAACCCCCCTAGAAACAAGTTTCAAGAGAATCCGTTCAATTTTTGAAAAAGTCGTCCGCCGTATTGGATCCACCGTTGTGAATTTAAAAATTTTTGAAAAACTGACTTCGGGTTCGTAATCAGCGACCCCTAAAACCCCCTAGTAACAAGTTTAAAGCGAATTGCATTAGATTTTCAACAATTTATCCTCCATATTGGATCCGCCATTTTGAATTTAGATAAAATAACACCAGATTCGTAATCAGCGATCCCAAATACCTGCTTATAACAAGTTTCAAGCAAATTTTATCATTTTTGAAAATTTCGTTCACTAGGTTATGATTTTATAAAAACTGTTGGATTTAGGCGATATTTTTGGTACACTATCTTGAATTAAAAAAAACCTTTTGCACCATTTTCAGTTTTAAAAATTTAAGATAAGATATTTACAGGTTTAAGCAATTTTTTATACCTAATAACTTCGAAAAAAATATTTTCAAACAAAATTTTTTTAAATACTTATGTATTATATGTCAATGAAATTCTCGTTCTTAAAGGATTTAAATTCAAAGTTTATGGTAAATTTTTCAAATTTTGTCTACACTGCGAAAAAAATGCTGTTGAATCAATAATTTATTCCTTGAATAAACTTTTACTCCCTCCAGAACTTAAAAAAAAAATTAATTGTATGGATATAAAAAATAATTATAAGATTTTTCTAAAAATAGGCCAATATAATGGATTGACTCTTATGTATTTAAAAATAGTAGAAAGAATATAACTAACCTCGTCCTCCTCTCCCTCTCTTAGGTGGTGCATAACTTTTTTGACTTCTACAAGTTCTTCTGGGTCGTTCATTTTCTTTTGGTTTGTGAGAAAGCGATGTAGCATCATCCAGTGCAAGTGGGTCTCGAGGTAAAATTATTTGAATTGGTTCCACAAATCTTGAACTTGTGTCATTTCTTCGTGGCCGACCTCTTTTCTTTGGTATTTTTACTTCTGATAATCGAACCGAAGGAACTTCTTCTATAATAACAACATCTTGACTCGAATTTGAGTTTTCATTAACAATAACCAATTCCGGTCTATGTTCAATAATTTCACAATCTGAACTAGTAGGCGATGAAGAAAACATTTTATTGATCATTTTATCCTCAGTGGCATTACTTGTTAGCGATGGTTCATTGCTTCCTTTTGATTTAATTTCCGTAATACTGACTTCTTGATTAATAATATTTATCATTTCTTGCGTGACATTGCTATTCGACTCGAGGATAATTCGTTTCTGTTGATGTGAGACCACAGGTTGAATTGTGACTTCAGGCAATATATCAGATAATTTCGTCTCAAATTTCAGTTTCTTTGGTTCGGATGGAGAAAAACTGATGCCTTTACGCTTGTGAGATATCTCTTTTGAAGTTTCACTTTTCTGAATTTGCGATTCGATAATTACTTCGGATTCATTCTGCATTGTGAAAGACTCAGAATTTTTGGAATATAATTCTTCTTTAGCTTCTGTAAACTTGTAAGATAAATTTGGTTGTTCTTTATTTTTATTGGAAGATGAAGTATCTAAATTACATTCGGACGTTACTATTGTAGGATGACCAGTTTTCGATAATTTAATTTTTATTTCTAAAGAATGTTCATCAGTTCTTTTAGTTGTATCTTTTGTTTTTTGTTTTTCTTTTCGTTCCATGTCCACGGTTGTTAAATCTTTTAATCTCACATGCTTTGTTTTGACAGTTTGAGAAGACTTTGTTTCTTGTTCCTCTGATTTAATCTCAGGGCTATTGTCACAAGAAGTATCGACAGTTTTTATTAATTTTAGTTTCATTTCACTTGATGATTCGACTTTTTTGAATGTTTCTAAATGAGAGTCTTCTGAATAATCAAACTTTTCCGGTTGTGCATTTGATAATTCGGCAGATTTACAATGTAATATTGTTGCCTCGCCAGTTTTTGATACTTTAAAAGTCATGCCAATAGAATCGGTATGTTTTGTAGTATCTGGGACTTCTTTTTGCTTTGATAATTCTTCGGAATCTTCTTGATGTATAATGGATGCATCTCCAGATTTAGATAATTTAATTTTCATACCTAGTGCAGATTTTGAATTATCGGGAATGTCTAATTTTTCTTCTGTACTGTCAACAACTGACGATTTAGTTCTTGATAATTTTATTTTCATACCAACTGGTGATTCACTTCTGAATTTATCAATTTCGGCAATATCACTTACGGTGGGAATTGTTTTTACTTCTTCGGAAAAATCAGATGAAACAATAGAAGCATCACCACTTTTCAATAACTTAATTTTCATTCCAAGTGGTGATTCAGTTCGTTTTGTTGATTCCTGTTGGGGCTCTTGCTTTTCTTTGCTTTTTAAAATTACTTCATCGACTGTATACTGTTTTTCAGATGGTATTATTGAAACGTCTCCTGTTTTCGATAATTTAAGTTTCATGCCTAATGAAGATTCATTTTTCTTTACATCGGGAATAAATTCCAATTTTTCTTTACTTTTGGGTAAGGAAATTTCTTTTAAATCTTGTGAAACTATTGATGCATCACCAGACTTTGTTAATTTGATTTTCATACCAATTGGACCTTCCTCTGGTTTATGTTCAACTTGTTCATCGTCTTCAATTTTTTCTGACTGTACAACTGAAGCTTCGCCTGATTTGGATAATTTAATTTTCATTCCAATGGGAGACAAAGTTGGTGTAGAAACTTCCTCTAAATTTTCATTAGATACAATAGAGAGATGTCCACTTTTAGATAACTTTAATTTTATTTTACCTAGTTTTTGACCTGGACTATCATCTGGATTTGGAGAGTTTGCAGCAGAATGTACCTTGGGACTTTTTGGCGATTTTGGTTCTCCGCAATCTGTTATTGCAGATTTTGCAATTTTCAAAATAATTCTAGGTGAACCAACATTCTCCGAATCAGTTTTTTCTTCTTTCTTTGGAACGTCCATTTTCTCAGATGCTTTTATAGAACATTCAATTTTTTGATAAATTTTTGCATCTTTTTGTATTAACAAACTAGATTTTGAGGCAGAAAATGAGTCGAATTTTACTATATCCTGATTGGGAATTACAATTTTCGGTGGTTCTTTCAATCTCTCTTCAATAACTGAATGTTTCAAAGAAAATGGTACTTCCGAAGGTCTTGATACTGTTTCTTTATTTATTTTATTCCTTTTTAAAGAAGAAGATTCAGATGAAAT
The DNA here is from genome assembly GCF_019393585.1 of Leptopilina boulardi. Lineage (NCBI taxonomy): Eukaryota > Metazoa > Arthropoda > Insecta > Hymenoptera > Figitidae > Leptopilina > Leptopilina boulardi. Next base: position 686,488 of record NW_026137768.1, read on the forward strand.
TACTTCTTTTAAATTTTCCTCAGTCACGGCTTTACGCTCACTTTCCAATTTTTCAGCTTCAAAAATTATAACAGCTTCTGATATTGCACTTTCTGTTGCTTTACGTTCACTTTCTAATTTCGCAGCTTCGGAAATAATTTCAGCTTCTGAAATTGCAATAGAATTTTGTTCAATGGAATCAATGGTTGAAACTATTACCAAAGAACTTTCATCATTATCTTTTTCGGAAATAAAAAAATCCTCTTGTTCTGATAAATTTGTAACAACATTTTCTTGATTTTTTGGTGCAAGTTCTAGAGGTAAATCTATAATCTGTTCTTCAGATTCTTGCAAAAACTTAACTGCCGATTCTAATTCAGAAACGTCAGTGTTTGAAAAATTAGAGTCAGGATCATTGTCAATTATTTTAGATTTGTTTTCAGAAAAAACATTATCTTCTGACTTGAAATCATTTTGAATATCTTCATAAATTTCTGTCTCTATTTCGGTGGATTGATATTCTAATTGAATTTTCATATCAGGACTTTTTGTGTTACTAGTTTTATTTTCGTTTATTTTTTCATCAGATTTTGACAAATTTGAACTTGAAAGTTCTTCTCCTTCTTCTTCTCCATCTTCTAATTTAAGAGATATTTTTTCACTCACTTCTATTGGGTTTTCACATAATGCATACATATCACAATTTTCTGAAACATTAACTTTTTTCAATTGCGATGTATTCATAGATTCGAAAGTCGTTAATTCTTGATTATCTTCATTTTGATTATTGCTAATTATATTTTCTGTACAATTCTCTGTTTTTAAAATATTCGTCTCTTCATTTTTTTCCATTTGTTGTTGTTGATTTTCTATTTTTACCGTAAATACATCATCCGTGTTTTCAATATTCTCAACTGATGTTTCACTTTTTTCTTCATTCATTTCTTCCATTTCCAATGTTTCCTTACTTTCACTATTCAAAATAGGATTTTGATTATCTAAATCATTTAATTTTTCTTCATCTACGATACTGGAAATATCTGTTTCTACTTCCTGGTCACTCTTTTCATTAATCTCTTGTTTTGTATTTAAGTTTTCACTATCTGTAGTTTCCATATTACCAACATTAGTTAATTTTTCTAAATTACTTGAAGACTGTTGTAATTTGTCATCAAACGTTGATTCATCGTTATTATCAGGCATTTCTGAATTAAGTACCTCTTTATTCGCGACCGGAACTTCTTCTGCCCCATCTTTAGTAGATATTTCATCATTAGTTTTTGGAGTATCTTGTGAATTCCCTTCCTCAACAAATTTTGTTGTCGCATTGTCTTCTGCAGGACACAGTTCTGACATTTTATTCGAATCTTTTTCTTCTAAAGAAACATCTTCTGCGGAAATAGAAGAAAGTACTTCGCTCTGATGATTATCTGGCAAATTTAATTCATTTGATAAAGGTTCATTCAATTCAATAGACTGAGTATCAGGAATAGTTGTACTTGACAAAATATTTTCATTATGAACAATTTGATTTACAGAATTGCTTTCTACAGATAAGTTTTGAGTTTCGAGATCTGCACAGTCTTTTAAGTCATCCCTTACCGTACACTCATCAACTTCTTTAACATCATTCGTGATTATTTTCGTTAAATCGATATTTTCATCAATACTATCCGTAATATCTTTCTCCTCTTCATTAGTAATATCTTTCTGCACGATTTCCATTTTATTATCTATTTTTTTATTCGTTTCGCTTTGGGGAAGAGTTTCGTCATCTGACTCTTGAGAATCCTCTGAAATGTATGCTTCACCAATCATTTGTAAACTATTATTTAAGTTAATGACAGTAGATACATTTGAATTTGTCTTGGATTCAGATTCCTCGGATTCATTAATAAAAGTATTTGAAGAATCATTCTTTACATCCTCCATATTTTCTTTCTCCACATCATCAGAACTTTGTGTGCTACTTTCAATATTCATGGTCTCTAAACACTCATCCTGAATATCTGAAATAAACAAAATAAAAATTTAAGATTCAAATTGTTTTTTTTATTTTTTTTAAATTTTTATGAAAAATAAGGAAATACGTATTTTTTCAGGGACTGTCACAGACAGGAAATACTGTTGAATTTTAAGAAAGTGCCGTGTCGTGTCACGATTTGACACGTTTATAATATACTAATCGTATCGTGGCGCAGCCGGACATAATAAGCAATTGAGAATCGTATCGTGGCGTACAGTGCGCCTAAAAAATTTAACCTAAAAGTCAAAACACTTTAATTTTCTTTTTTAATGAAATTACTTGAAAATTGATATCTTAACACATTGAACTATGAAGAAAAGGATAACATAATAACAATGTTCGTAATCATCATTTGTTTAATAATTTTTTAATTGTTATTTAAGGACCTATCGATAATCATGTTTTCTTACTTTTGCCGACAAAAAGTAATCGGGGAAGTTCCGAGTTTAAAGAACTTTCAATGAGACATTTGACATTTTTATCAATGTGTAATAAAGTTTTTTGTAAATTTTCAAAGCGATTTATTAAATAAGTTACTAAATTTTCAAGTTTTAAGGAAACGCGTGCAGCCGGATATCACGTCGCCACGTAGAGTAGGCGTTTTTACTCACAGGGCGTGAAAACAACATCTTCCCATTACTTCTAAATAATATTATTAATTAAATTATTAAAAATTAATTGAGGACTTCCGGTTTGGTTAGAGAGCTGATCGTACGCGTGAAGAATTTGTATTGGTTTTTGTTACTAATTTTCGGTGGATAGTCGTATTTCGCGAGTGTTGGCGTGAGTTTGTTCGCAAGGGCATCAAGTCCTGATTAGGTGGGAGTGTTAACTTGGCGATTTTTAGTGATCTTTGGGACTTATTAGTTAAAAACAAAGTGGGTATGGTGAATGATAAGGTTAGGAAGACTGATCAAGGAAACGATGAGACTTTCGGTAAAGTTACTATCGATGACAGATAGAGGGAGACAAGGGAAGCAAATAAGGGCGCCATCTCTGGCGGTAACGAAGAAGCGCAAAGACAAGAATTTAAAGGGAATGAATCAAAACAAACATACTGAATCTGTCAATAAACAGAAAAAGAAATGAAAGGATTATAGAAGAGACGGGCAAGAAAAAAGGGGAAGGCTAAAAAAGAGTGAAAATAGTGTGATTGAAAAAGCCGGATCAGAAATATTAGATAAATTTTTCATAATAACAAGAGGATAAAACAATATAGGTGTAAATGTGGAAACAAACAATGCTAGTGAGAAAGAATCAGAAACAAAAACTGACGACATGACTGATGATGAATTAGAAAATACTATTATAGAAAAGGACATTTGTACAAAAATTATTGATGGGCTTGCACATAATAAAGTAGAAAGCGAGTCACAATCAGAATTGATGAAAGCTCTGGACAGCTGGTGGGATATTAACATAAACAAGGATCTTGAGAGAAAGTTTCAAAAATGGCATTGTTATCGGAAAAATTTGATATTGAAGCGCAACATGTTTATCCTGTCCGTGATCACTCCTATTGCTCTTGCGATAGAAATTTTGGAATATATAAGGTAAAAAAAGAAGAGATTAGAAGTAGTCGAAACGGATGAAGATTATATCAATTTTATAGAAAATTCTAGAGATCCACCTTTTATTTCCCTTCTTTCTAATAGTTTTCATAAGGAAACACATTGTATTTCTTGGATGTTCAATAAAATAAAATAAATGCTAAAAAATACAAATTATTTTTAAAAATATACGAGTGTCCGGAGTTGGCCTCCTGTCCGAAGTTACCCGCTTTGACGGTAACAGTAATATAAAAATAATATATAATTGTTACTTTGTATGGGACAGCAGTCAGGGTTGGACAGTGATCAGAGTTGAGCCATCGCGTTTATTTTGTTTTATCTCTCTAGCGCCATTTGTCTTTGTATGTAAGTACTTGTTAACAATGTCAGAAAATTTTTCACAAAAAACTTTTCTGTTGTCCGTCAAAATCCTCCCACCCTGAGTTTTCAAATTTTTCGGGTGAATGGGTACAGTTTGATATTATTTACCAAATTGACAAAATAAAAAAACAAACAAGATTAAATGAATCTGTTAACTGTGATTGTAACTTCTGTGAATTGGCAAGATTGAACGGAATGAAAAAAGTTATACCAAAAAACATCGCAAATATTGCATGTGCAGTAACCCCTGTAATTCCTCCTCCTAGAAGATGTTTTTTCTGTCAGAGATATCGTCGCGTGCTCGGTTAATGCAGGAGTTCTAGGCCAATTTGCGATTCCTATGCTGATTTTCACGAAGCTGAAAAATGTCACAACAAGTTTAGGCCAGCTCTCTGTTCGAATTGTCGAGGTGCAGATGCTGCATCCTCCAGGGAGTGTCTAGTATACGTTTTTGAATATGAGAATTCGATATGAAAAAGCCTGTGGATTTGATGAGGCTGAATCTTTTCTTGAGTCACAGGGTATCTGCAGGCCTCGATTCCCTGCGTCCATTATCCGTAATTTGCAGAGACTTTCTCTTGCTGGACCTCAAACAGATTTACAGCCTTCTGCCCGATCGTCTGCTTTTTCTAAGAATGCTGTTACCTTGGTATCTTCCTCTTCTTCTTCGAGTGAGAAATTCCTTTCGGCACTGTTTCCGAAGTCTGTCGAATTTTCCAAAATCACTTTTATGGAGGAAATGAATTTATAAGTTTTATGGCTCGTCTCGTCCCCAACTATTTGTTTTACTCTTTTATAATTTGTTTGATAAGTTGATCGCTTTACTATGTCGCTCGATAATTTAAAATTGGGTTTATGGAATACCAGCAGCGTTGTCCACAGGAAGGCTGAGGTTGAATCAATTCTACATACACATCAACTGGATGTTCTGTGCATCACTGAGACCTGGCTTACACAAGAGTTAACTTTCCACATCTTTGGCTACACAGTGCGTAGGGCTGATCGTATCGCGGGAAGAGGGGGAGGTGTAAATGATACTGACTAGAGATGGTCTGAGGGTCGAATCTATCTCCAATCCGATTTTTTGTGGTGGCGAATTGGACTTGGTGGCGATTAGCATCAATACCCGTTTGGGAAACATCTCTTTATGTCTCTATTGTCCCCTAAACCTTGAGACTGATTATGGTGATTGGCTGTTTCTTTTTGACCTCGTATGTTCTTCGTCCTTTCCAAATATCTGTGGCGATTTCAACGCTCATCATGAGAGCTGGGGGTCAATTCATGATGATCTCCGTGGTAGACATCTTTCTTCTGTTGCGGCTAATTAGAGTTTTGTCACGCTGAACGATAGTCAGCCAACTTTCTGTTCTTTGGACACACGCACGCATTCCAATTTAAATTTAGTTTTTACATTAGCCGAAAATTCCCATGTTTTTTCATGTGATGTCACGAAGGACCATTTCGGCTCTGACCATGTTTTACTTACTGCCTTAATTTCTTGGGAGTTAAATTTCTGTAAGGCATCTTCTCTGAGATACAATGTGGAAGGGGTTGATTGGTTGGCCTATAAAGGCTATATAGAGGATCGCATTCCCCAGTTGGTTAGTCCTTTTGAGCAGGGAATTTCTTACGTTGAGGTCAACGATATATTCGTCAAAACAATTCTTGATGCCATTGAGTCCAGTAATGGGTTTCTGCCTTCAAAGAGCTCACAGACTTCAAGATCTCGTCCGCTTTGGTGGAGTGTTGACTGTGATGCGGCGATAAGATGGAGAAAGGAGGTGCATAAATTATTTTGGTTTCACCAAACTCCCGAAAATGAAGCAAATGCCAAGCTGGTTGACTTGGAGGTCAAGTGGTTCTTACGCAATAAAAAGAGGGACTCCTTTAGATCGATGTACGAAGACTTGACTCCTGACCTTGGGCTATCCAAAGGTCTGGTGTGTAGTTAAATCTCTCAGGAGTGGTCCAAGTGGTCCCTGCTTTCGAGATCCTTCCACTGTTACTCCCGAGATCATGAGGTTTTAGGATGAACTGGTGTGTGAGGAAATCCCCCCAAGTACTATTCCCCGTCTCCCCTTGCTTGATGAGACGGATTCATTAATTTTCCCGTTCTCAACTTCGGAATTTCGTTCTGCAATGTCAAAAGACAAAACTAAGACAACTTCTGGCAATGACTATGTTATATGGGAATGGATTCGGGCTCTTCCCTTGGATGCTCAGGTATTCTGCCTCTCTCTGTTCAATAAATTCTATCTCGGGTCATCACTCCCCGACGCTTGGAGACACACTAAAGTAGTTTTTATCCCTAAAACTAGGGGAAAGGGCTTTCGCTCTATTTCTCTGACTTTCACTTTCTGTAAATTAATGGAAAGAATGGTTCATCGAAGACTGGAACACTTTGTGGAGGCACGCAATATAGTTCCTAACTTCCAATTTGGTTTCAGACGCAAACGTTCTTCCATGGATTGTGTGGCTACTGTCACCACTGACATCTTGCAGGGTTTTAGAAGAGGTAAAATTACTTCGGCTCTGACAGTGGATATAAAGGGCGCTTTTAATTATGTTGGACCCTTGATTCTCAAGGAGAAACTAAAAATGCTAAATGTTCCTGGCCGAATCATCAATTTTGTTGCTGCTCTTACATAGCGCAGGGAGCTTTTTGTCCTGAGCTCTTCCACTGGAAGAGGTTGTGGTGTTGGGATTCCACAGGAAAGAGTGCTTTCCCCGCTTTTGTTCAATATATATCTTGCAGATTTAGGAGCTACTTTTCCGATGCAAGTTCTGCTAATCGAGTTACTCTACAAATGCTCGATAGGGCTCAATGCGCCGCCCTTAGAGTCGCTCTTGGTGTTATGATTTCTACTCCTATTGTTGTACTCTTTTCTGAGGCAGCGGAGCCTCCTTTGTCTTTTAGACGCAAGATGCTCACGCAGCGCTTCATTGTTCGCAATTATACACTGGAACGCCGGTTATTAGGACACTGGATTATTTGGAAAGCTTACCCAGCAAACACGTTCTATAAATGTTCTATAACAGTGATGTCACAGTTTTACAGAACAGTTGTTACAAGTTGGTTACGAATCTGTTATATAACCTCATTGTCATTGAATTCTAGAACATTGTTACAAAAGAGTGACAGAACTGTTCTATATTATGATAACGTCACAGTTCTATAACAATGTTATGTAACATGTCTATAACACGACAGTCACAAATGATCTGCAAGTGATGTTCCAACGTAGTTCTAAAACTGTGTAGGAACAATGTTATGTAGCTGTCCTTTGTCTTAAATATATATAAAGTATATAATATAATAATAATAATATATAAAGTCAAATCAAATTAACTCGATATAAACATTTACATTTAATTTTTTAATGACATAAGAATGTGTTAAATATAAATTATATAATTTAATAACAACTTTATTATGCACCACAATAGTACAGGGTGTCCTAAAATTTTAGGGATGTCTGGATATCTCGTAATAATAGCCTTTTTGACAAAAAAATTTAAAAATTTGTTCAGAATAACAAAATCAAAGTGCACATTTTAACATATTTTGCTATTCTGAACAAATTTTAAAAAAACAAATTTAAGTTTCTTTTTCTCAAAAATAAGATCGTTACAAAATACCCAAATGTCTTGGAAATTTCGGGACAACATGTATAACAACACTAGATCGTTGTTACATTCACAGAAAACTAAAAGGTATTAAAATAAGCTGCAACGCTTCTTATTTTAATCCATTTTGGTATTAAAATAAGTAAAAATGGATTAAAATAAGAAGCGTTGCAGCTTATTTTAATACCCCTCTCGCCCAAATTCTTTTCATTTTAAATTCATGTTTAATGGCTTAAATTTTAGTTAAAGGAATATACTTTTGAAATCTGAGTGGCAAATATCCAAAAACAAAATATAGGATCCAATATAAAGGTTATTCTTTAAATTTACCAATAAAAAGTTACTCTAATTCATTTTGAACAATCCAAAAAGTAATGCTTGAGGCCTTTTTAGCCCTTTGTATTTGGAAATATGCCACTCAGATTTCAAAAGTATATTCCTTTAACTAAAATTTAAGCCATTAAACATGAATTTAAAATGAAAAGAATTTGGGCGAGAGGGGGGTGTCCGCGTTGACAAAAAATGCCTCATAATATTTTTTTTATCCCTGTTACGTAATTTAGTTATGTAACAAATACAGAACTCTGTTCCTTACTGGTTACATACCACTTTTCATAGTTGTTACAACACAGTTCTAGAACTGTTACAAATGACTTTGTAACCGCGTTCTAGATTTGTTACATATCTGAACATACCTGCTGAGTACGACGTTTTGCGTAACCAGTGACTCACACGTTCTTAACCAGTTACAGAACATGTTCTCAAGAAAGTAACAGTTCTAGAACAGATATATAACAGTGTTTGCTGGGTAGGCGCTAAAACGGGGTGAGGAGATAAGGGAAGTATCTCTTCACGCAGTAGCGCATCTATTAAAGAGTCCGTTCCCCGCCTTGATTTAATGTATTATTTTGCAATTATTTATTGGTGTTATATGAATTTGATAAAAATTAATAAGCTGTGTAACAATTTTGCTAAGTAAAATTTGTTTTATTTCTAAAAAACAATTAATATTTCTCACTTAATTAATATTTTCTTTTCTCACGTCTCATATGCCTAACCTCAAAATTATTGTTCAACTGTCAAACTTTGGTTATGTATTTCAATCGAAGGCAAAAAAAACTTCTTACGGCCCTGTAAGTTTCTGCTTTTTCGTCAAGGTGACCTGTCCAGATTATTCGGACACACACCCGAGCTGTCCTAATAACCAGCGTTCCAGAATAGTTGGCGAGTTAACCCGCTTATTCCAAGATTGCAGTTGCTCGCTCAGAGATTGAACTCTTGTCGGATGCCGCAGACTATTGCTCGATCACCTCTTCTGAAGTCATATCTGGAATTGTTCGACTTTTTGAACGCTTCTTACCGAACGAATAGACCGGCTGATTTTGATCCTTCTTGGGACTCCATTACCGAAGAGCATGACATACATCTGGATCTGTTCCAGGAGAAATTAGATAATTGCGTTTCACATCAAAGTGCAGTGGAATCCATTGTTCGCAAGAAATACTCGTCCCATACTGTGATTTACACCGATGGCTCTCTGATTCCTGGTGACTTTCCTCTTGGTGGGAATGCATTCTATATTTCAAGCATTGACTGCAGGTTCGGTGTAGCTTTGCAGGACCACTCGTCTGCTCACTCGGCTGAGGCGTACACTCTTCTTTCTGCTCTTCTCGATATGAGAAGAAGCATGATACGGAATTCCCTAGTACTGTTGGATGCTAAGTGGATTCTCGGGGAGCTCAAGAATAGTTTTTATTCAGATCCTTCTTCTCAGTTGATCTATAGAATCCGTGTGGTGCGGAAACTAGAAGCTTGTTCCACCAACTTTATTCTCTCTAGGTCTGACACACTAATTTGTGTGCATATAAATAAATAAAGCTAGGCATTGAATTGATTATTTTGGTTTGTTTTTTTTCACTTTACATGCACTTAGTTAAACCCTGTTTTTTATTTTTTTGGTTTGCTTTCTTTTTATTATTATTTTTTTGTTGGCCCAATTTATTTTATTTCGTTATACTTGTTTTTTTGATTTTTTTCTTTGTTTTTTCCCCTATAATATCACAGATATTAATCTGTACCTGCATCTTGGTTGCTTTCCGCCCGGGTGAACTGAATAATAAAGGTCTGCGGCAGCCTATGGATGTTTGGTGTGGATACACAGATATGGCTGTATGCTATGCAAAAGGCCACTAAACAAGAAAGAAGAAGAAATAGTAAGGAGCCGAACTACTACAGCAAGAGTTGGTACCGAAGATGGACGATAGAGGCGCGTACGAAGAGAGCATACATAGGTCCGTGCTGTAAAGGCTCGTTTTTTCTCTCCGTGTAGCCATCATACTCTAGACCATTTATTTCAATATATGTATTTTGATTTCTTCAATGTAAATGAAAATTCTGTATTTGCTGCTCCAGAATTGGTAATTTACTGTACCGATCTACGAGGATTATTTAGTTTTATAACGGACTCACGTAATATTACTAAAGAGCATTTGAAATTTGGTATAGATGAAGGAGGTGAATTTTTAAAAGTTTGTCTCAGTATACAGTCAGGCACAGATTATGATTTGATTGAAAGTGGAAAATGTAGTCGGCAATCGTATAATGATGGTATAAAAGCCAAAAACTCTAGAAGCTCAAGTGTTAAGAAACTGTTTATTCTTGCTTTGGCTTCTTGTGCTCAAGATAATTATACAAATGTGTTACAGTTATCATTGTTGGCATTATGTCGCATTCAAGTTTATTTTCATGTTGTTGGTGTTACGCAAACAATAATGATCTCGGTAATGATGATGAGCTTCGTACTATTGATAGTGGACTAAGAAATTATATGGATTGGTGTGATGCTGGCAGCAAGAAGGCTAATGCAAAAGAATACAAACATTGTATACACCCTCCTGTCATCCATACTAGCAACGATGAACTTATTTTAGATTTGATTTCTCCCCCGGAATTGCACTTATTATATGGAATAAATATAAAGTTTCGCGAAAAAATCCTGATTTTATTGAAAAATTACTACGAGCAGTGTGTGAATATAACTCGCATCACATTTAAAATGATTTAGCTTATTAAAAATATTTCGTTTATATATTTAAATTATTTTCAATTATTAAATATAATGTTTTTAAAATGAAATTTTTATAGTTTTCTTTCGTTTGTGTAATATCTAATATATGCTCCTAAGAAAACAATTTTAATAACATATTGAGTGAATGGAGAGTAAAAACAGATTTCAAAAAAAAAATTTTTAATCGAAAAATCGCAATTAAAAAAAAGTGCTCACACTTCGATTTAATTTTTCTAGCAAAATAGTCCCGAAACAGTTCCTTATTATCCCTAAAAATAAAAGCAGAGGTAGAAGAAAGTCGAGGTTGAAATTATTCGAGGACCACCGTGTTCGGTTTTTAATTTAAAAAAGATTTGTGCTTCACAACTGGAAATTATTTTGAATTTTTTTGATCTTTGGTTTTTAATTTAAATCTATTTTCATAACAACTGGAAATTATTTTCGATTTTTTTTGCCCTTCGGTTTTTAATTTAAAACTATTTCACAGGCACACAAAAAAGTGTTTTGGCAGAGACACTACACTAGTGTATTCCCATGTATTTTTCTGTATTTTCTGTATATTCCATGTATGCTGAATCGGAATTCAAAGTCTGAATAGTCAGACTGGCTCTTGTTTTTGAGTTATACTAAAAAAACTAATTAGGAGAGAGTCGGGTAACCAGGGCCATGGGGTAGCCGTGGCCACATAAAATACGGGTAATAAAAGGGTTTCAAATCGAGGTTCTTGGACTGATGAGAATTTTATTACAGGGTATTAAACTAGACTTAAATGAAAAATATTCGATAAAAAAAGCTGCGGAAATGTTAAAGATTCCCAGAATTACCTTGCAAAATAAAGTTTCCAAAATAAAAAAAGAAGAAGAGGTTAATTTATCGCCTACAACTGAGAGATATGAGTGCACTTTTAACAAAGTTCTTGAGAAGAAAATCATAGAACATATAAAAGACCTTGACAATCGCTTGATGCCTTTATCACGAAAAGAATTCATGAAATTTCTTTATGGTTTAGCGGAAAATATGGAAATTGCACATCATTTTTATAAAACAAAAAAAACTGCTGGAAAGGATTTTTATTATTATTTTTTAAAAAGGCTTCCAGAACTTTCACTCCAAAAACCAGAGCCAACAATCTTTCGCGTGCAGTTGGTTTCAATGAGCCTCAATTTCAACGTTTATATTCAAAGCTTGAAGAACTTCAAGAAAAATATAATTTTCCACCAACCCGGCAATTTAATTGTGACGAATCTGGAATTACAATCGTTCAAAATAATTCTATGGTTATCTCTTTTAAAGGTAAGCGTCAAGTGGGAAAACTTGTATCATCAGAATGAGGGTGAAATATTACAATCTTGTTCATGTTGTTCAATTCTTGTTCATGAGCCCAGTTGGCATTTTTATTCCGACTATGTTCGTTTTTCAGCGAAAATAACACGAGTTATTAATTACAACCCCTTGGCCGGACTTTTATGAAACCCTTCAAATTAAGGTACTCAGAAAGTTGTTCTTTATGGATGCGTAAAAATCCTGGTCTAAGAATAAGTGATTATGATGTAGCTGGTGTTATGCACGATGCTTACAAAAAGGTATGTAACCTTGAAATAGTGGAAAATGGATTTAACTGCACCGGAATATATCCCTTAAATCCTAATATTTTCACCGAAAACGACTTTACACCTTGCTTGATAACCGATATTCAGGTTTACAGAAATAGAGAAAATCAAAGCCAAGAAGAAGCTATTTCTAAAGAGAATAGCGATCAAAGTATGCAAATAAATACTGATGCTGAAAAATCGTTTGATTCACAGATTCATCAACTACTGCCTCTTCCTGACACTGAGAATTTAAAGGGTCAATTCACGAAAACGACGAAGTGAACACTCTGAAATTTTAACCGAAGATGAATTCGTTGAAGCTGTGAAGAAAGTGGCTCAAGATAAGGAAAAAAAATTCAAAAACAGGAAGAGGAAAAGAAGAGAAAAGAAAAAAAGCTTGAGAGAGATTAAAAAGAAGGAAGTTGAATCTAGAAAAATAAAAAGTTTAGCAGAAAAAAAAGAAAAGAAGAAGAAAAGAAAAAATTGCAAGAACTTCGAAATCAAGTCAAAGAAAAGAAGAAAGCAGAAGCAAAAAACGAATATCGAAAAATTGTAAAGAAATAAATAATAAAAAAGCCAAGAAATAAAAAGCTCACACAACTTAAATAAAGAATAAATCATGCTTAACTGCTTTTAAATGAACAAAACTTATTATTATAAATTTAATTATTATTAGAAAATAAAGTTTCTTCATCCGTTTATGTTTAAAAATGCTATTTTTATTTGAAAAACGTCCTATTTTTTCATTTCATAAAGATAAAGTATCCAAAATGCTGGCTTTTTAGTGATGGCCCGAGGTAACCAACATGCCAACTTGATAACTTAAATTTGAATTTTTTTTAAATCCTTTTTTTGTATTTATAAAGCAATTATTTCTGAAATGCTTAAGTAGTATGCATAGTTCAAACACTTTAAATGATATATAATCATCGAAACAACCATTTTAACCGATATTATTGAAATAATAACCAGAAAACGTTAAGGTAACGGGGCTACGCGACTCTCCCCTAAATTCAAAAATAAAAAAAAATGTATGTCACTACAATAGTATATTCCCATGTATTTTTTCACGCTGAATCCGAATTCGAAGTCAGAATTGTCTGGTTGGCTTAAAATTTGGAGAAAACTCAATAATTTGCTAAAAAACATGAATTAATGTCAAAAAGTAAATTTTCTCTGTTACACTAATTTAGTGTTTTCGCATACATTTTTTCCCACTGAATTCAAAGTCAGAATAGTCACATTGGCTCAAAATTTTTGGGGATTTAAAAAACTGCTCAAAGAACGAATTAAGGTCAAAAGCGGAAAATTTTTGTGTAATGACACTACGCTAGTGTATTGACTTATTTAAATTGTTTGTCGGTGGTATCGGAATCTGTTAGATGTAAATAATCAATGCAAACTTATACGTTTTTTTTCTTCTACGTCTCTTTTTTGCGACCAGCAGTAATCTGCCATCATATTAACAATCTACGTACCTTAATAGCGACGTTACATTTTCTTCATGTCCTGATAGAAACGTTCCTCTTGGGCTTCACTGTAGTCTCCAAGATTATATGAAAAGTAATCTACGTGAGAATCAAAGAAATGTAACTTTAAATTCATCAGGCAACCCATTTTTCCATATTTAGTAACCATATCTGCTACTATTTTTTTGTAATTCGGACTCTTATGATTTCCCCAAAAAATTTCCACTACGTTCTTGCAACTGAGACAAGCATCCTTTTCTTTTTTATTCATTTTTGTTGGATAATCATCATCATCATGTAACATCTTTATAACTTGAGGTCCTCCTCAAGGAAGGTATTCCTTTCTATAACTTAGCATCAGAAACGTTGGGAAACATTTTTCTAATGTATTGAAAGCATTTGCCATCCTTATTTAAAGCCTTAATAAATTGTTTAATAAGTCCTAACTTTATATGCAGAGGTGAAAAAAGAACTTTTTGACAATTATTGACCAAGGGTTTGTTTCTTTTTTCCAGGTCAAAGGACATTCTCTTAGGCAAAATTCTCTTAGGCATCTTTGTATAACCAGATTGTTGTCCCAACAAGATATATATTATTTTCAAGTCTCCACATATTTGACAGTTATGATCAGAATATTTCATTGTCTTCAGAATTTTACCCAACTTTCCATATTCTTCTTTAGTTGCTCTTGAATACGTTCCAGGAATTATAGCATATTTGTTGGTATTATGCAATAATAGAACTTTTAAACTTGCTTTGGACGAATCGATAAACAATCTCCATTCCTGGCATTTATAATATCTTGGTTTTAATGCGTTTATTAATCCCTTTATATACTTGCAATATAATAAAGAAATGTCTTCTCGAAACGAAATATTCTCTACATTCTCCCTTTCTATCTCGATAAAAACTCGATTTTACTTCATTTGTAGTATTAAGTTTCTGCTTTTTAACCATGAAGCTAAATACTCAGATCCATCCTTTGGTAGTCCACAATTTCTGACCAAATCATTCAATTCTTTTTGGTTAGGTTTAATGGTTTTTTTTTCTCGGAATATCATATTTCCTGTACTCGTCACCGCTACTTACAATTTCGCTTGTTTCTTCACTATCATTTTTGCTTTAATTCTTCTCATTTAAATCGACTGTCATACTGTTATTGTCTTTAGAACTCGAAACTACGTCTTCAATGTCAGGGTAGCTAGTATCCATAATTTCAACATTTTTCTCATCAGGTATAGAGAAATAAATTGACTTTGAGACACTTAAAATTTCTGCATAAGAATAATTTAACTTTTTCTTATTATTTATTCCACCTATCTCTGTCATACAAAAATGACAATCGTTTTGTTTTAGTGGATTTTTCCATATGCATGAAACCTTAATCGTTTGAGTTTTTACTTTTTAACATTTTAGAGCAAATATTACATATTTTTTTAGGAACCAACTTAGTATCTTGATTTGAGATATCCATGTTAAACCAGTTTTGTAAAGTTCCTTAATATTATCATTTATATTTCTACACGGAAAAGTTTTTGGGGCGACACCACTGTTGTGAGAGAGCTGCTCACCCACAACGGGAGAGAAGCTCTATCACATTGTTTCTGCAGGGTGACTATAGTTAGTGTAGCTCACCGTAACTATAGCTAATACAGAAGGTCACCCAAAAACATTTCCGTGTACGATTCTTCAGGACCTTATATTTGCTACAAATATAGCAGAAATTGTTTGAATTTTTGTTACAAATGTTACTGGACTCAAATCGTTCATTACTCGCAGCTGCGTTGACTGCTGATTTTTATCTTGAAGCATTATACTTTTCAGTAGCTAAGATGCCCACTACTAAAGAGCTACAGTTGCTGGATGACGACGACTGTGGACCTACTTTCCCACTCTGACCAGCCGCTGATACTGGGCTTCCAAGACATTGCATCGTACGGAATTTTTTGCTTCCACCTGCCATGACGGCATGAACGCCGTTTACCCAAGAATTTTGCCACACTGAAAAAAATTCCTAACACCCGTATACCAGGAATTGACTAATTTACCTGGTTACGAGAGGAACCAACTACCCAATCTTGGTCAAAGTTGATTTCGACAATTAGTCGGAATGACTAGGGAACCTTATCAGAATAACCAGGTATCTTAGTTACATTGGCTAGAATCACTTTGACTAAATAAAGAAGGATAGTCATATATTGTTGTTCTTCTCTTACTAATTCTTCCGTTTGCGATTACGATTCCGGTTACGTTTCTATTGTGCTTAGGCCTTTACAGATACAAGTAAAGTAAATTTCCAACAAGGATATCCAAAGCTTAAGATAGAAAACAAATAGTCTCATTTTTGTTGCATCTCAAAATAAATACATGTTATATGACAGAGAATCTATTTGGCTCATTTTTGATGCGTATGAAATTGAATATGTATTTCATACTTATTTTAATACCAGGTTTTTTTAAAGGAGGTAAATTTGAAATCTAGAATCGAACTAAATAGGAAAATGATATCATTGTAATACCATAAGGTTTCGACCAAAAAATTCTTTTACATTTGCATTTTTTAACATTTTTTGAGTTTTGCTTAAAATTTTAAGCTAATCTGACAATTCTGACTTCGAATTCGGATTCAGCGGCGAAAAATACTCTCTCTCTGTTTTTAATTTAAAACTATTTTCATAACAACTGGAAATTATTTTCGTTTGCAGACCGTTGTAGACCCTAGGCATTAGTGGTAATTAAGACTGTGTTGTAAATGCAGATTGTTTTTTGTCTATTGTTATATTTTTTGTTTTATCGATATAGATTTTTTTGTTATATTTTTTTGTTCGTTCGTAATGAGTTCTACACGTGGAAGACGTTTAAAATATGACATTTTAACTATTAAAGACGCGTTTATAAAATATAAGGATCGAATTTTCAACAATGAAGACAAGGTATCCTCTAAAACTTCAGAAGTGTGTCAAATTATCGAAAATGAAATTAAAGTTCTAGGAGAAACGTTATCATCACTTTTCGACGCCTCGCTGCTGGGTTGTAGAAAAACATGCTCGAACATTTTTTAACATATTGCAAGAACTACAAAACATTTTTTAAGTTTCAGGAAAGCAAATTAAAGTTAAAAACTTAAAGATTGTGTTAAAAATTTGTAAATTTGTAGTTCCTGCAATATGTCAAAAAATGTTCGAGCATGTTTTTCTACAACCCAGCAGCGAGGTGGCGAAAAGTGATGATCGACGGCTGAATTTGAGGAATACATGCTCGGACCTATTTTAACATATTTCAGGGACCATAAAACATTTTTAAGTTTCAAAAATGCAAATTAAAGCTAACACCTTAAAGATTATGTTGTAAAATTGTCAACTTTTTCCATACATTATTCTAGAATATGCCAAGAGTCAAAAACATTAGTACAAAAGTAGGAAAATTGCATAAATTTTTTTTGAAATCTTTTCGGTGTTATAAATACCAAAAACAAAAAAAAATTTTCTTGATATACATTCACCAGCAGAATTTTATCAGCTTTTCAACCATCTATGTTACAAGTCTCTAATTTTTTTTAACTTGAAATATCTTGCATTAAAGTCAGCACCAAATTTCCACTCCTCGCACGTCAGCGTTACCGACAATTTCCGACGGTAGTGTAAGTCAAATTAGTTTTGTTTATATGTTTTATTTAAAAGAGAATAAACAATATTATTACTTAAATGTAATGTATAAATAATTCACGTATACTAAAAAGTCCAAATTTTTGGTATTTTAATTTAATTAATCTAATAAAATAGGTTAAGTTTGTCATTTGAAGTCTTTCAAAATAATGAAAAAAATTTGAAAATTTAGCTAGGTAGAAATTCTGCAAAATAAAAATTATATTAAATTTCTGTTAGGTACATAAAATAATTAATAATAATAATAATTTTTAATTATCTTATAATAATCTTTGTATTCATTCCTTCCGTCATTCATTCACATTTACTTAGCACTTGAATTTTCACATTATTATTAGATTATATATACATATATATATTTGCTTTGATAATTACGGTTCTCGAGGGTTTCTACCTAAAATTTGTTTTGTCAAAACAGCCTTCGGTTGAGGGTTCGTAAGAAGGTCGATGACCTTTTAAATACTGTCCTGTAAGGCGAAGTTGTGTCCCCCACTTTACCAACCCGGCCCGAACAATCACCATGTGGTTATATGTACTGGAGAATAAAAAGCAAGAAGAAAATTTTTGGTGCCCGCACCTTTGTGTTCAATCGGTTTAAATCACATCATGTAGGTTTATTGAATTGAACTAAAATTATAAAACTTTTCAATATTAACATTTATTATTATTGGAGCAATATATGCTCGTAATCGTGAACTTCTGAGGAAAACGAATATGTCAAAATAAATTAAATAATGTTTACATTTAAAAATTTTATAATTTTTTTGAAAAACTCATTAAGCGTCATAAAATAATATTGTCATTAAGCCTGAGAACGCCACACAGGCCCCCGCTGTAATTGACTTACTCCAGGTCTGAGCCCGGGTCAGGCCGATAGAGTGAGGGTATACCACTTCCCTTTTCAGGACCCAATCCGTGATCGCTCGATTCGTCCAAACAGCCTTGGGTTGAGGGAAATTTTTTTTATTATTATATATGCGATATAGACGTTTAATCCCCGTGAGTGGAAGTGGTGTATCCATACTTAACTTACCAACACCTATCCCCGAGGACGCCACTCAGGCCTACCGTAATATCTGCCTCACGCGAGAACTTAACATAGGCCCGGGTTGGTAGAGTGGGGGTATAACACTTCTCCTCAATGGAGTGAAACGGCTACTGCTGATGTAAGATAAACATAGAGCAACCGTATACTGTTGCAACAACATTGTAGTAGTGTCGCTAAAAAAAGCTTCTAATAGTCTTAGGTAACTTAACTTGATTATTATATAGTTTATATTATTTTTCTGCAATTTGTCAATCAATAACTTACTGCATGTGTTGAATCTTCTTATATTATATTTGTCTTTTTCATTTTTGTATTGGGCCCAAAAAATATATTCCTATTTTTGTATAGTATTAATAATTATATATGTATTTTGAAGATAAAACATTGATTATTGAATAATTTTTTATGCATAAAATATAGATATTGCATAATATTGGTATAGAAGATATTTGTTTCTTTTGGTTGTCTTAAATGCTTCATATAAAAAATACTTCAATCCATTTAGTTTTTTTTGTATTGGATAACATTGGCATTAAAGATAATACGATTTTGAGGATAAAGAAAGATATTGGATAACATTAGTATTGAATATATTTTGATAATGCAACAAAAATATTGATTGTTTGATAATAGTAGAAGCTGGCTTTTGGAAAAAATTTTTGGTATTGGATAATTTTGGCATTAAATTTCGATATTGAAAAAAAATATTGACTGTTTGATAATAGAGGATGCTGGCTTTTGGAAAAGTATTTAAATAGATAGAAAGAGGTTTGAATATTGTTTTAAAGGTTGAAGTTGTTTTATGGGTTAAATAATAGTTTGTGAGTTGAATATTGATTTGAATATTAATAAAAAGTGCAGAGGAAAATAAGTTAAATAATAATCATTATCGAAAATAATATAATATGGAAAAAGATTAAACAACGCTAATTCACGTTCATATAAGACTATCATTGTTGCATTCCTTAGCTGAATTAAAGTTAATGAAATATTTTATAGGTGAAACACATGTAAGTAAATTTTTTAAAGCAATAAACTAAAATAAACGATTTGTTTTAAAAATTGGCTTTATCGTCAGTTTAAAAGTTGAAGAAGGATACCATGTCGAACATAAAAGAGTATTTTATTTTAAGTAATGAAGATTTTAAAATTATTGAAAATGTAAATGAAATGTTAAATGATATGCATACACTACCGTCCGAAATTGTGCGAACTCTGCTTTTTCAACAACTATAAAACTGTTCAAATCTTCAAAAATATTAAAACTAAAATTTTTTCCTCTTTATTATATTAAAGTTAATAAAATTCTGAAAGAAATGACACCTTGACAAAGAGAATATGTTAATTTTTCAATTAGATATCTAAGAAAAACCCAATTTTCAATGTTTTTACTATTTTTTTATTTCTCTGGCAAAAATTAATATTTTTAAACGTTCTTAGGCTCATTGAAATCGTATTTTGTTATGCAATTCAAATTATATAAAACAATTCATGTACACATTCTTCCCTAGCGTATGCAAACCGTGAAAGTTGGCTCATAAAATGTCAAAAAATTTAAATTTAATTCTACAATAAAATATAATGTTTAAAAATCAAGTAAATATATCATTCTAAACTTCTCTGATTTATGTAAGTAAATTTAAGATTTATACATTTTACTGATCATTTTTTGTCATATAAATATTAATCACAATTTTTTGACATTTTATGAGCCAACTTTCACGGTTTGCATACGCTAGGGAAGAATGTGTACATGAATTGTTTTATATAATTTGAATTGCATAACAAAATACGATTTCAATGAGCCTAAGAACGTTTAAAAATATTAATTTTTGCCAGAGAAATAAAAAAAATAGTAGAAACATTGAAAATTGGGTTTTTCTTAGATATCTAATTGAAAAATTAACATATTCTCTTTGTCAAGGTGTCATTTCTTTCAGAATTTTATTAACTTTAATAAAGTAAAGAGGAAAAAATTTTAGTTTTAATATTTTTGAAGATTTGAACAGTTTTATAGTTGTTGAAAAAGCAGAGTTCGCACAATTTCGGACGGTAGTGTATGTATAAATTTCAAGAATTATTAAACAATGATTCAAATTCTTTCTTCATTATGCAAAGTACTTTGTATTTACAAATGCTTGATTTAATTGTTCCAATTAGAGAAAGAGATAAACATATTCAAATAGTTTTTAGCGGTAATAACAATTCTGGTCATTTGATTTGGGTTTATTCCGATGGAGTAAGACTTTATATTTTTGATAGCCTTAATGCAGGGTGTTTGAATATTCATCAAATAGAATATTTAATTAGATTGTTCCCTTTCATACCAACAGAATTTTTTGTAGGTGTTGATCAACAACCGATTGGTACAGTTAAGTGTGAAGTATAATGCAATAGCATTTGCATCATCTGTATTGGTTAACAGTGTAAATTAAAAGATTAATTTATGAAACTGATAATAATATAATGAGCAAGCATTTGATATCATTTTTTGAAAACAATTAATTAAATTATTTTCCGGCAGTTAAAATGTCTAATATTAGGATTTCGATTTGTAGAGAATGATTGGAATTGCCTTTTCATAAATCGAGCTAAAAAACTTCAAAATGGTGAACTAAACCTTTCATATTTTTTAAAGACTTTTCCCAGTAATAATGACAACAGAGTTCTATCTACTGAAACTGAGAATGAAAAGAAAATACCCAAAGAAAAAAATTTGTTCTGTAAGATGAAGAAATTATCTACAGAAATTGAAGAGGGATTTACATGTTGATGTAAATTCAGTATGCACAACAGAAAATAATAAGAAAATAATTTCTAGTCTTATTGTTAGGAAAAATTTTGATCCCATGACATATCCTACAATGTTTCCTTATGGTGATCCTGGATGGACTGTTCACCTTAAGCATACTCAAGGTACATGTAATTTTATTCATTTACAATTTTATATGTATCGTCTTTCATAGAGAAGAAAAAAGCGTGGATTGCCACATGTGCGTTTAACTATATGTTTACGTACACAAATTTGCGATTGAGAAACTTTAAATAAAATGATATGTGCTGAAACCACAGACGAAATAAAGAATCCAGAACTTTTTAACATTGTAAAGCGATTCGAAGTTCATGGGCCTTGTGATAAACAAAATAGGAATTTACCCTGCATGGATGCTGAGATGAGTCATTTAATTGTATTGCTGACAATTCGATGATCGTAGCATATAATCTTTATTTGAGTACAAAATTTAAAGATCATATTGACTGTGCAGTAATAGGTATTATATTATTATAACACCATAATGTTGAAATAGTAATACAGTAACGATTACAAAAATAATATTATTTTTTTTGTGAGATTAAAATTCCAATAAGTGTCCGTCAAATAAAAATAAATTTTTCATTTTTCATAAAAAATTATAGATACCACGCGCGTTTCTTTTAGCTAGTTAAATAATTAAAGTAAAATAACAATTTTGGAGTTTTAAAAATTTGTTATGTAAAAATTTTAATTTATGATACATATTCAGTTGAATATTGTTAAACAGGATGTCTAACGGTCAAGGAATGTCAGGGAATTTTTTCGTACTTCTTGCTGGATACCCTGTTGAAATATAAATTTTTAAATACTAAAAATGTCAATTAATAAGATTCAAATAATCTCACTAGTAAAAAATGTTCATTTAATAATTTTTAAATTTTGATTTAGGAAATCGATGACTATACAAGTGGTGAAAAGTACAAAGTTATAGTAGTTATAGAAGTTTGAGGGTTGAAATTTTTTTTAAGTCAAATTTGGGGATGAAATGTTTTTTAAGTATTTTTTTTAATACCTATTGATATTTAATTAAGAAAATTTTATTATTTAAAAAAAATTTTCGTTTTCATAAATGTTGGGTACTTTAGGTACGTAAACTACATGTGGGTTTAATTTTAAAACCCATAAAATTTATGTGGAGTCAAATAGAGGAAACTTTGAAGTTTACTGCAAATGTTGTGGAAGTCTTATTGGCCAATTAAACAATTTAAATGCTGACGTAGTTACTGCTACTTGTATCTTAACTAAAGGCACAAAAAAGTGCTGAAAAAGATACTTAAGAAATCCTGAAAGAGACAGGTTGGCCAAGCATTTATATGACAATAATAATTGTCCTTCGGTCTATAGAGCGAATCAGGCAGAAGAGTGTATGGATGAAGGAGGTTCTGAGCCAGGATTTTTATATTCCCCAAAAGTAATTCAAGGTGCAAAATCGGAATATGCAAAAAGTTTATGCCTTCATGAAGATGCGATCACAGCATTGGCAATGCTACAAAAAGGCCAATTAAATAATGTGATTTGATTTTTAAGTTGCAATCCGTTTTTCGTCTTCATGTGGGCCAACTTTCAATTAAAAGTATATAAGACTTAAGTAAGTTTGGTCAATTTTTTACTCTTCGCATCAGCTCATTTAACTTGCCCTTGTTTTCTCCATATATGTCGCAACGTCGTTGGATCCAGCTGATGGAGATTTCATTTATTATTTGTGTGCTTCATTCTCGAGTCGACACCTGCGTCAAAACTAATTAATTAAAATAAATTCACCAAAGTCGCCACAGCCCATTTTAAAAAGAAATAGGTTGATTTTCTCCCTAAAGAATTTAAAAGCAAGCGGCTTCGAAAGTTTTATTTGGATGCAATAATGCAGTTAGTATTTGCCAGAAACATGACTGAAGCTGAGACAATCATCAAAGCCCTATAGGAGTTTCACAGCGCTGCAAAAGCGATGGTCGTTCGGTGGCCCAGATAACTCATTTCAGATTTGAGCTAAAATAAAAAACCAAAAAAGCATTAATTTCTGTAGCCCACAATCTGAAGAAATACGCAGCTGTTTTTAAAAATATACATTTTCGACAAAATGACATCGATTTGAATAAAAAATGTGTATTTTGGATTAAAATTCCGTTACTTAAAGTTATCCAGAAATTGTAAATATTAATATTTTTAAAAATGGCTACGTATTTCTTTAGATTTTGGGCTACAGAAACTAATGCTTTTTGATTTTTTATTTTAGCTCAAATGTGGAATAAATTATCTCGGTCACCGAACGACCATCGCTTTTGCAGCGCTCCGCTAAATCACCTGACAACACGAAGAAAATCTGAAAGCACTCAGTATTTTTTCTCACAGCTAACTGTGAACACCAAAAAATTAAATTCTAGAGCTCTGAATGTTCTACATACAGTATTGAATGCTCCGCCCACGGAAAAAATTTTTCGCTTAGAATTTAAGCAACTAATCGAGATGTCTCGGATCTAAATGAATATTTTGCTCAGGTTATAAATGTTCTATAACTTTGACAGATACTGTAGAAGAAAGTCGAAGACTTTTTAGAAACCTAGTAGCGGAAAAAAAGTCGCTGAATTATTGTATAACAAGTGTTTTAGAAATTTAGCGACTTGGAGTAATTTTTAAGTTACTTTTGTAATAGAACTTAAAACTGGGCAATAGATAATGTGAATCACAGATATTTGTCAACGAGTCGAGCAAAACGGTGCGCGGAAAGTATGCGCAATCTCTTAAGCGCCAAACGCAACCAGTACAGCGTGATGTTTATGTGCAAATCAGAACACATGTTTTCAAATTTTTATTTGTACCGTTTGTACAGAAATTTTTGATTTTTGTTCAGCGTGTTCAGGGGTAACCGATAAAAGTTATTGGAATTCGAAAAGAGAGCTTTTGTAAGTATACATAAAATAATAAAAGTACTGTGTTTGTAGAAATTTTAGGTTAGGTTTAATTTTTTTACGTCGATCGTACACTGTAATAAGTCTTTAAAAAAATTCCGTGGCGATGGTAATTTTACTTTACTAAATCCATAGTAGAATCTCTATTTTTAATGCGGTGAAAATACTGAATCTAAAAAAAATACAAAATGTTGTAAATTTGCTATTCTGAATCAGTGAATTTTCCACTCCGCGTCGAATTTGACCCTTTTAAAATGTGTAATAATAGTACCCACTTTAAAAAAGGCGAAATGACCAAATCTTCTTGGAAATGACTAAAAACTGTAAAATTACAGCAGATGGGAAAAAACATAACCTAAAAATGTTAAAAACAGATTACCATCTTTGGTAAAAGTGCCGCTTTCATATAATAAACGTTCCCACTTTGAATCTGGCAAAAATCCCTTACGACTTTTTACAGTGTATATAAAGACGTTTTTATAGCAATTTATAAGAAAGTAATATTAAAATAATAAATAGATTTTAATGATTATGTACAATTTTATGTGAAATGGCCTTTACAGATTAACAATGGATGACTTAGATAATCCGGTAAGAAATTTAAAATAAGTTGTCATAATCAGGTATGAATTTGCAAATAATATTTTTTAAAAATTTGTTATAACTTTTGAGATATGTGTATATAAAAATTTTATTACTTTCACAATGGACAATATAAGAAAATAAAAGTTTTACATTTCTATATATGTATTTCTTTTTTATAGAGTTCGTATTTGTTTATGCCTGACGATTTACGTCAATCGATCAGTGGAGAAGAAGCTCTCTATCTTATTGTGAGTGGCAAAGTAGTGGAGAATGTTTATTGCAAGATCTATCATGTAAACCAACGAAAAGTGAAAATAACCAACCAAATATTGAAGAAAGCACTGAAAATAATTGTCACGAAAGTATCCACGAAGCCAAACAAGACGGTACACATTCAGAAGTCCAAAAAGTACACCAGCTGAACATAATGTTCAGGCATGGAACAATTCTTCCTATTCTGTAAGTTTTTTTACATTACTGTTAATTTAAATGTATCAAATTGCAACGAATTGATTCTCAAAATTATTTCAAATCACGATTTGATCCAAAATTGACGAATCAATTTGATAAAATTTGATACTTTCAGGAAAACATTGATATAATAATTAATAAAAAAATTGAATAATAAATTAATTGCACGATTGCATGAAAACACTTGTTGAATTTTAAAAATTAATTAAAAACTAGATCATATTTCTCATTTATAGTAACATCAGTTTAAATATAAGTAAATGCTTTTATATATTGAAAATGTTTTTAAATAAGTTATTAATAATTTTATGTAGTTCCAAATTATAATAATTTTTGTAGGATTTACAGAAGTTTATCGCAACCGATGGGGATATAAAGTTGGTGTGCCAAAACTTTGAAAAAAACGGGTACCTTACAGAAAAAGCAAGAAGAATTCTTGTACATAAATTTATTGATAAAGAGAAGGAAGATTTCCTGAAAAATTATTCAGGAATTCCACTGAACGATTGGAAGTAAGTAATTGTATCTTTATATAATATTTTAAGATTTTAAATTCCACTAAGGAAATGTAATATTTAAAATTTTATTTTTTTAAGGCTTGATAAAGAAAAATTTTTGAAATACGCAAAAGCAATAGAAAAAATTTTCCAGAGCGAAAACTCTGTCACACATTCTCCATCTCTCTGGTAAGATTGTTTATAATAACTGAAGTTTAATTGTCAATAAATATTTATCACAAGATAAGAATTGATTTTTTTTCAGAAGATATTACAGAAAAATTAAAATGGTTTACGTCCACTCGCCCGAAACCACCAGCCCGAATCCATTCGCTCGAAAGCGCATATCCCCGAATATACATATGCCCGAATTTATTCACCCGAATACATTTGCCTGAATCCATTTATCCGAAAAGCATATGCCCGAATATATTCTTGAATATTTGCCTGAAAAAAGGATATTACATATATTCGTACGTGAATATATTCATATTCAAAAAAACAAACACATATTCTTACGTGAATATGTTCATATTAATAATGTCATTTGTATATGTATCATAACAGTTCAACGTCAAAATTTTCGTGCAATCATAATTCCAATTATTCAAAATTACAAGTTCTCATACATATATTATATATATTTCGGAAAATGGATTTAAATGTAGAAAAGCCAAGAATTGTAGGAAAAAAATTAATTATTGACGGATATATGTGGAGACTTACCATCTGAGAAAAAGTATTTTGCAAGTAGAAAAGAAAAGTGTGGAAGATTATTTACGTCAATTTAAAGGACTAAGAGAAAAAATAGGACAAGAACTGGTACAGAAACTTTTCTCATTAATGAATATTTACTTGAATGTGTAATATATATATTAGGGTGGTCCAAAAATGTCGTTCTTTGAAAATTGTTTGGCGGCCGCTCCCTCCAGATCGGTACAAATTCCAGAAAAAATGAACACGTATTTTTTTCGATCGTACAATATTAAGGGGTGCAGCAGACATCCCCTATTTTTCAATTAGAAATACATGGGAACAATGCATTTTTTCAAAAAATTTAAAAATTATAATGAAAGTTTTAATAAAAAAGGCTCTAAATAATAGAAGACCTTGAAAAATGGATAAGTTTAAGAATCCATCAAGAAATGTTAATTTTTTTAAAATTAACCCCCTTCAAAAATGCCTAAAAATGCCCGAAAAATGCTTTTCAGGGGGTTAATTTCTGCATGGGGGTTAATTTTTAAAAAATTAATATTTCTCGATCGATTCTTAAACTTTGACCATTTTTTTGGGGTCTCATAATTCTGAGCCTTTTTTATTAAAATTTTCATTATAATTTTTTAATTTTTTGAGAAAAATTAATTTCTCCCATGTATTTTTAATAAGAAAATAGGGGGTTTCTGCGGCACTCCTAACATATGTGTTCATTTTCTTTTGGAATTGGCACCGATCGGAGAGGGGAGGGGGCGCCAAAAAATGATCGAAAATCGACTTTTTTTGGACCACCCTTATTTATATATATATTCATTTTATTGTGCAAATTGAAATAGATTTTCGTCAAGAGCATGAGAGTAAAGAAAATCGCCTTTTCGAAAATTGGGCGCTGATTAAAGACCACCTCGTCAATGTTTTAAAATCTTCGAAAATATCGAAAGAAGACAAAAAATATTTTGAGTTACTTCCAACACTGCAAAATGGTAGATATTGTTTAATAAATATTGTATTATTACGTGAAATAATGTTGCTCTTATATATTGTATGTATTTCTCTTTACAGCTCATCAAGATGCATTAGTATTTTATTTATTAATATATCTCTTTCCGATTTCTGCTGCGAAAAAAAGAAAACGGGGTAAAAAACTTTCTAACGAAGAACATCTACAACCAAACGCACTTGCTGAGAATGTTCAAATAAATGCAGCAGTATTGAAAGGAAATGAAAAACAGGAATCGTATATGATTATAATTCCGGTAAGTTATTGTTAAAACGATAAGCAATTCTTTGAAAAATGTTACTCATATTTCTGTCAAGAAGTTCTGGCGAAAATGACACAGACATCTTTAGGACACACTACTAGATTTATAAAGTAGGAAATAACATAAAAATTTCAGTTATATATTTTGAAAACTATTATATTAATAACTATTTGCTTTATTTTATTAACATAAAAATACTACTATTTATAATTTTTTGCAGATTGCTAACGAGGCAGACGCTGTTTTAGAAAATTTAAAGACCAAGTTTTATGAACAAAAATTGACATTACAACCATTAATAGTCATTGTGGGCTCAATTATTAATGTCAAACAAATTTATGTGGTTATTAATAATTATTGGTATGAAACAGAATCATTTCTAAAGGCAGTAGCTTTAACGTTTAAGGCCTTTTTTGTATTGGATTGCTGCTATCCTGAAAATTCCAAAAACTTATAGATGTTTGTACAGCGAGCCATATTTGATATCAAAATACTCGGCGAAAAAGTTGGCATAAAAGTACGAGCTCTTGAAAAACAAATTGAAAGTATTTTAAAAAGACTGCGTAGTTATCTGTATGTAATTTAAATTAGCTTTTAAAAATGTATCATTGCTTCGCCTGTGAGTTGAGTTTTTCATCAAGTAAAAGTTTCGTTCTTCATGTAGAATTGACACACATAACATCTTGTTATTATCAATGCTTAAAAAATGGATGTTATAAGACATTCTCCTTATTTGATTCATATCGAAAACACGTGACAACTGAACAATGTTGCCACCTAGAAACTGAGACTAATCTTACAAGTCAAGAATCTGCTGAGGAATCTGTTCCATTCGATTTGGAAGGATCTTTTGATATGAATAACACTGATATGACATTGTGTGATGATTCTGATAGTTCTTTAGATGAATCCGATGAATGTTTTGACGAAAACTTATTGCAAGAAATAGACGGTAATATGAAATTCAGTTCATCAAATGTAAAATCTTCCAGTTCAGTTTGTGAAAATTCTTGTTCATTTGTTGCTAAATTATACAAATTTCCGGATGTTTCGAGAAAAAGAGTTGACAATATTATAGAAGATGTTTCTACTTTATCTGAAAATTACATTCAGGCTATTCAAAATGTAATACACAAGTCGCTTGCAGAATTAGGCAAGGAATCCCTTACAGCAGAAGAAATAAATAATATTTTTCAAACTTTTACTTCGCCTTTTAAAAAATTAAATACAGAAGCTTTACGTTTCTCACATTTCAAAGGGCAAGGTACATTCATTGTTCCTGAAAATTACAAATTAGGGGAAATTAAAGTGATAGTTGAAAAAAATGGAGAAAAAAAAACAGTTCAGAAAGAAATTTTCGCTCAATTTATTCCTATTAGACACGTCTTGAAACTCTTCTTCGAATTACCGGGTGTTTCAAATTCCACTTTAAAATATTTGAAAGAAATTGAAAAATATTCGAAAATAGTTTTAAATTTAGTGCAAGGATCTTATTGGAAAGAAAAGGTTAGAAACCATAAAGGTAAAATAGTATTTCCGTTAATATTAGGTTTTGATGATTATCAAACAAACAATCCTCTTGGAAGTCATAGAGGAACCTCGAAATGCGGTGCTGTCTACTTAACCATACCAATTCTTCCTCCTTCAATGCAATCCAAATTAAAAAATATCTTTCTTTTTGTATTATTTAATACAAAAGATCGAGTGAAATTTACAAATCAAATTGTCTTTACCAAACCCATTGAAGAGCTTCAGTTTCTTCAAAAAGAGGGTATTTCTGTTACCATTGATAACAAAACTTGTCAGATTTATTTTATATTATCGTTAATTGAAGGTGATAATTTAGGCCTGAATTCAATTTTAGGTTTAGTAGAAACTTTTTCTGCCAACTATTTTTGCAGGTTTTGTTTAACAGAACGTAAGAACATTCATAACGTTCTTAACGAACATAATTGCACCCTTAGAAATCAAACAAAACTATGACGATCTCTCTTTAGAAGACATTTCACATTCCGGTATAAAAGAAGATTGTATATTTCATGAAATAGATAATTTTCATTTAACAAACAACCCAGCCATCGATCCACTACATAATTTTCCAGATGGTATTTTGCGGTATGATGTTCCAATGGTTTTAAATCAGTTAATATATGTGGAGAAATGTTTAACTCTTGATGATTTGAACTTAAGGCTGCCTGGTTTCGAATATGGAGAAAATGATAACATTAATAAACCGTTGGCTCTTTCAGAATTGCAAATTAAGAAAAAATATATAATGATGTCAGCATCTGAAATGATGAATTTATTTCGAAGCTTGTTCCTGATTGTAGGGCCTTCTGTTCTGAAAAGTAATCGTCATTGGCAATTCCTAAAAAAATTAAGAATCATCGTTGAGATAGTTTTTAGTAAAATTATCCACAATGAAACGCATAAACTTCTCGATGTTGAAATTACTGAATATTTGACTTTGCGTAATGAATTGTTTCCTAACTCCATGAAACCAAAACATCATCTTCTAATTCATTACAGTCCTATAACGGAACAAATAGGGCCTCTTTGTTGTATTAGTTGCGATTGCTTTGAAAGAAAACATAAAGAAGGTAAAGTCACCTCGCATGTGTCAATTTGTCGAAAAAATGTTTGTCGCACTATAGCGATAAAAAATCAATTCATTCAAAATTCTAGATTTTTGAATAAAGACGGTGTTTGTGAATTTTTCACAACAGGCCCTACTAAATCAATTAACATCTTCACTTTACCTGACATTGAAGAATTTAGGAATTTGATTCTTTCATTTGAAAAAAATAATATTTTGGTAACTAACTGGGTAGAGAATCTTGGTAGCAAAATAAAACGCGACACCATAATTGTAACTCCTTCCGAGGATGGCGAAATGTTTATCCAGGTCCACACAATTTTTGTTTATGGCGATACTTTTAAAATAATTTGCATACAATTTCTTGACTGTATTTTTAATGAACATTTGCAGTCATAAATTTTCTAAAAAAATATATAAATTTCTCTCGTTGGCTTATATATTTTTAAAAGTATATTGTTTAAAAAATACTTCAAAATTATTTTTAAAAATTTAGCTAATAGAAATAATTTGATTGAAACATTTGGTATTTAAATTAAATAATGTATTTTTTTACATCTGATAAATAAAATAATAAAGTCCTAAACATACTAAAATAATTCTTCAATATATAAAAATTATTGAGAAAAAATCTGAACTTTTGACATCACGAAATATCCCCCCTGTTTCTCGCAAGTGGTAAAGAATCACTTCGTTTAATGTATAAGGACGATGAGAAAGTACATTTCCATCGTGCGAAACTGCGCAAGCGTCGGTCCGTCGATGTTATATAAATGTATATGCGTGCGTATTAGTGCTAAGTTCGTGTTAGGTTAAAATGTGTGAGGTAGGGGTAATATATGTGTTTGGTTATAATACAACTATATGAATGTATGTATAGA
The DNA here is from genome assembly GCF_019393585.1 of Leptopilina boulardi. Lineage (NCBI taxonomy): Eukaryota > Metazoa > Arthropoda > Insecta > Hymenoptera > Figitidae > Leptopilina > Leptopilina boulardi. The sequence goes on from NW_026137768.1 coordinate 717,616, forward strand.
TGTATACATGTATGTATACAATAAACACAAGGGAATGAGAGAATTTCTTTCTTTATTTTTTCATTGGTCGACCGGATTTTGATTTTGCTCAACTGTCGCAGAGACTTGAGAACACTGTAGAGCAAGCTCCGCGCTTGTTATTTTCCTCGACTGTCGAAAAAACGTTCTAACGCTGTCGCTGTAGGGCAACCGTTTAGGTTTTCGTTTTCCTCGACTGTCGCTGAGTCTTTTAAACACATTTTCTAAATTCTTTTTAAGTGTAGCCTACTTTCTCAACAGCCTGTTAACGTGATTTTTAAAACTGAGTGTTTTTAATGTGTACTACACTGTGCGTTATATCCGAGAGTCTTCTACAAAGTCGATGAAAATTTGAGCGACTTATTTTTTCCGTGCAGAAAATAAACACTACTTTTTTTTACAGTAATCAGAGTTTCGTTTCATATTAGTAGACATCAGATTATTCAGAGCTACGAATATAGCAATAAATTCTTCTCTCTAATTGTAAGTCGTGACTGCTTTGCTAACAGCTCTGAGTACAGTGTGGAATTATTTCTTAGGATTAAAAAAATAAAAAAAACGTTTAACCTTTAATAAAAAATATATAACAATTTTAAACAAGCGTTAAAGACAATTTTATTAAAGGACCCCGCACTTTTTGTACAGAAATTGGCTTTCAGTCAATTTTTCTGAAACTGCAGTTTTGTAGTTTAAGAGGAGGTTCCCATTGCGGAGGCCAAAATCAACACAAACTTTGACAATTTCTTGCGAAGAACGGTTACGACTTAGTGATGTAGTTTTTTTCTTGAATAAAGGTACACCCTTAAACTTTTAGAACATATATTTCAGTTTCAAAAAATTTCAAAATGGCGACCGATATGGCGCACCTAGTAAACAATGTTTTTTAAATAGGGAAAACGGTGGGCATTCTACACTGCGCAATTTTGAGTCTACAACAAAAACTCAAAATTTTTTAGAAAGGTGACATCCTAAAAAATAGGTTATACCTATAAAATAGTTAAAAAGTTAAACATATGACAAAATGTCGGTCACTTTTGGACAGTTTTTTACCTTATTTTATCACGTTTGACCTTTTGTAAAAAATCTTTATTGTAAATAAGTGTAAATAAGAACTTAGTTACCTTTAATTAGCCGCAAACCCGAAGTCAATTAATCAAATAGTTTAGACGCTACGATGCCCACTAGTTTGAACAATCTTGTTTCGAGAAAAAAGCATATAAAGTTTTTGGAACATTTTGAGGCATTTTTATGTGTAATATTTGTCTACTCTAAAAAAATCGATTTAATTTCCCTGAAATTCGTTACTCGACAGTTTTTGGGGTCACTGATTACGAATCTGAGGTCATAATTCCAGAATTCAAAATGGCGAATCCAATATGGTGTTATATAAAAATTGTCAGGTACCTCCGATTTTCATTTTGTAAATGGTAGTTTAAGGTGCCAGGAAGTCAGTCCAAAAGTTTTTAAAATCGAAAACAAATGCCCCACTTCTCAAAACAGCATAAAACCAATAAAAATTTTAAAAATCAGCTATTACGTGAAGAGAAAATAGCATGTACTTATATATTGACGGGTACCTCTGATTTTTTTTAAAACTGGTTCTTCAGGATACTAAGAAGTTATTGTAATAGTTTTTGGAATCAAAAACTCATGCCCCCCGCGAAAAGTATACCGGCAGAAATTGTCGGTACGGCTGACGAGCGAGGAGTAAAAATTTGATGTTGACTTTAAAGAAAGATATTTTAAGTTAGAAAAAAGTTAGAGACTTGAAACTTAGATGGTTGGAAAGCTGATAAAATTTCGCGTCTAAATGTATGTCAAAAAAAATTTTTTTCTTCCTTTTAGCTTTTATAACACCAAAAAGATTTCAAGAAAAAATTATGCAATTTTCATACTTTCGTACTAATGTTTTTGACTCCTGGCATAATTTAGAATAATGTATGGAAAAATTTGACAATTTTACAACATAATCTTTATGGTCTTAGCTTAAATTTGCATTTTTGAAACTTAAAAAATTTTTTGTGGCTCTTAGTATCTTGAAGAACCATTTGAAAAAAGAAATCAGAGGTACCCGTCCATATATATGTACAAGCTATTTTCTCTTCACGTAATACCTGATTTTAAATTTTTTTATTATTTTTATGCTGTTTTGAGGGGTGGAGCATTTGTTTTCAATTTTAAAAACTTTTAGACTGACTTCCTGGCACTTCAAACTACCATTTACAAAATGAAAATCGGAGGTACCTGACAATTTTTATAAAACACCGTGTATTGAGGATCATGTCACGTCATTTTGTAGTTAAAGCAGAAAATGAAATGGCCAATAGAGACAATATTATATGATGAACCAGCTATTACCTAAGTATCATGCAGTAAGTAAATAGATAATAAGATAAAATAACAAATAATAATAAATAAAAAATTCTTTATTATTAATAATAATATTAAATAATATTAAATAATATGAGTTCGAGCTCCCAATCAATTATCAATTAATGGCTAGGTTCTCAATCATGAACCTACGTTTCGACCACCGCCTCCTCGCTGACTTTCACTTTAATATGGATGGTCCAAACTGGCAACAGAATCTCAGTATCATTGATCTTAATTACGACAATGCATATTCAGCTATTCAAAGCTGCGTTGTCAATGATTACTACTCACCGACGGGAAAACCGTCTAACTAGATTTATCTTTAAAAAAAATAACTAGAATAATAATATATATAATAATATATAATAATAAAAATGCCAGAAATGCAAGTATAAGTGTCATATCGTTCTTTTTAATAGAACCAAAAGAGAAAGTAAGTAACAGATTCTGATTGAATTCGAGTGATTTTTCCAGAATCCTCCGCCATTTTGAATTCTGACCTTAGATTCGTGATCAGTGACCCCAAAAACCCCGAAGTAACATATTCTGCGTGATTTTGATTGATATTTAAGAACAGAACATTCACAAAAACCTTATATTTTATGTTATTATATTTCAACTTTGAGCTACTGTAGCTAAAAAAATGGCCATTATTTTAAATTTTGTCATTAACATTTCTTGTTCAGGAGGCCTTAAACTACAAAAATGCAAAGTTTCAGAAAAATTAAATAAGAAATAATAAACTTTAATAATAGAGTAAAAATTTCTGAAGTGGCCCCTCCCTATTTTTATAAAGTTGGAAAATTTAAAATAAGTCTTTGGATTTTCAAGTACTAGTTGTTATGAGTATGTTTATTTAAGAAATTAACTACTGTTATTAATTCCTTCTCTTCGGCCATAAGAACCAAAATAAATACAAAGAAAATCAAATCTTATATTTATTAAGTTTTTAATTTATGGGATCGTTTCCTGGATTGATAGAATATCATTATCATTTCTCATATGTCTATTTCTATTGATGATTAAGGATAAGCTAAATCAAACAACTCTATAAATTTACTTGTGTTTATTACATAAAAATTAACTTTTTAGAGATTCTATTACAATTTAGTTTTTCCTTTAATTATCAGTTCATTAAGAATTTAAACATGAATTTAGTTTCGAATTATAGTAGGGTTATAATTTCAAATTCTTTCTGTCTTTGTTCAATAAACAATTCTATGTCAAAGAAAAGCCAAGAATAGGCATAGGTCAAAACAACACATTATGCTTTTAAGTTTGTCGTAGTTTGTTTTTCTTTGAAAATGAGTTTTATAAAAATGAACGATACAATCTTTACTTATGTAGTTATTTCCTTATTTTGTACAGCATTAGATGATGTAAAAAGTGTCAAAACTAGTCTTTCATTTAATGCGGGCACGACCTGATATCAATGAGTTGAATTTCCCGTATCTCATCCGGAAGAGTAGTTTCGTGTTACAATTGATAATACACAATCATAGTACACATTTTTACCAAATTTTATTATGCAATTTTCTGTTCTTGTAACTTTCATAAAGTTATTTAATTCATCATTCACTACATTGAGTTCAAACTTTTACATTTGGATGATGTAAAATAGCTAATATAGATCACATCATGACGAAAGGACTATACTACTCGTAAGATTCGCGTTATTGCTTAAAGATAAAATTATGGTTATTCTGTATAAATTCTGTATAATTGAAGCACGACAATAGTTTTACAGAAGACGATCACAGTACACGTTCAACTTTTAGTCTTTGATACCCGCTTCATGAGATTCTTACAATTGAATCTCATGCCTTTAACGTCTGCCCGATCAGAATTGTTTTTAGAGAACTTTTGGAACGGCCGAATCTCTGACTTCCTGGCACCTTAAACTACCATTTACAAAATGAAAATCGGAGGTACCTGACAATTTTTATATTGGATTCGCCATTTTAAATTCTGGAATTATGACCTCAGATTCGTAATCAGTGACCCCAAAAACCGCCGAGTAACGAATTTCAGGGAAATTAAATCGATTTTTTTAGAGTAGACAAATATTACACATAAACGTTCCCAAAATGAACATTATTTTTATTTTCAAAAACAAGAAAAGGGCAATTAAGAAAATTAATGAGAAATTTTAATAAATTAACTAGTGATAAATTTTTATTTGTTTTTGATAACTTGCTACTGTTTTCACTTTTACTTTAATAATAATGTAAGGGTTTGGGTGTGATCATTCATTAATGCACACATAGGTTCACTCAACTCTTTCGTAGTAACACTAGTATCTGGTAATAAGTTGACGGAGTATGTTGAAAATATTCAAATTATTTGTAATATTTATTGTTACTTGAAGAGTTTTGAACCTTTTTATTAAAATAATTATAACTAATTGAATTGTTTTCATAAATTAAACAAAATTTTATGGACATATCATTGAGTAAATGTACTTTCAGTAATGAAATGAAAATTTTAAAAATTATTTTTTTTTAATTTTTAATAATTAATAATAATAAAGTACAAGGCATTTTTCTGTCTGTTCAAGCTCATGTGCAAATATTAAGTGCTTTAAAATTTTCTCCATAGTCATTCTAGATGTATTTTTGGTCGCTGATGAAGGATTTGAGGTCAAAATTGACCATTTGGCAGTTTAAAGCTGTCAAAATTGCAAAAAAGATAAATATTGTCATTTTTTGCCTGTTCGCGGTGTAGAGCGCAAATAAATAGTTCAATAAATGTCGGTACAGCTTTCCTGAACGTGTTTTTGCTTGCCAATTATGAATTCGGGTTCAAATTTGGCGATTGGGTAATTTAAAGTTGTCAAAATTGCAAAAAATGGTAAAAATTGCCAATTTTTTCTATTTTGAATTATAAAATTGCATTATCATAATGATTAAAAAATTTTATATAAGAAATTTGACCAATGGGATATCGGTAGCGGTTAAAAATTGACGATTTAGCAGTTTAAATCTGTCAAAATTGCAAAAAACTGTAAATATTGTCAATATTTTTGTCTGTTTGTGGTCCAGAGCGCAAATAAATAGTTCAATTAATGTCGGTGCAGCTTTTCTAGACGTATTTTTTCTCGCTGATTATGAATTTGAGGTCAAAATTTACAATTTGGCAATGTAAAGCTGTCAAAATTGCAAAGAACGATAAAATTGCCATTTTTTTCTATTTTGAATTTTATCATTATTTTAAATTATAAAATTACATTATCATAATCATATTCAATCGGTTTATAGTGAATATTTCCAATATTATAGAAAATATTATTATATTATAGGGTAAATATACTAATTGCGGCGCGATTCGAGTCAATACACCTTTGAAATGGAAAATTCGACATTTCTATCGTATAAAGACAATTTACGACTTATTAAACTAAAAGCTTATGTTATTTAGATTTTTTAAAAAAAATTTAACTTTATAAAAATCGATTATTTAAAAAAATATGAGAAATTAAAACTAATATTGTAATTTTCTATTACGGCGCGTTTGTATCAGTTTCGGTGTATCAATTACGGTGACCAAAATTACGTGTATTTTGAATGGAATGAAAATCTTAAAAATGTTTAATTTACGGCGAGAGAAAAAATTTAAACTCAAATAATTAATATAATAATTGTTTAAAAGTGCATCTTTATTAGTAATTGTATCAAAAAAAGATTGAAATAATTTTTTTTAATTATTTTTCAACAGTTTGTATATTGAATATAATAGTAATAATAGCTATTGTTTATGAATGCGCAGTAATTGAGGCACTTACCCTACCATTTTTATATGTAAAAATCACTAAAATAAAAATTTTTTTTTATGTATTTCTAGAGTTAGTATATTAAGTGTAACACCTTATAGGTATATCAATATTTATAATTGAAACCTGTCAAAAAAATTCACGAAAATAGCCTTTTTTTAGCGTGTCTGAACAATTTAACAAAATAAATTTAATAAAATCTTTAAAATTTGACAGTGTACAATTTAATGTTCAGAATTTTTAAGTGTAGAATCTAGACATGAGAAAGAGATACCGCTCCAATGCAGCCCTGTAACCTCATATTTAATATTTAATTTTGTGGATATAATACATAATTTGAAAAATGAGATAACTATAAAATATCGAACTTGAAATCAGAAACTACTCCCTTGTTATTTTTGCTAGTTACTTACCAGTTAATTTTTCCTGAATAATCTGATTTTCAGATTTCTTTTCTTCCTTCTTTTCAATCGAAACAGATTCTTCATTGTCCGAATGTTTTTCCAAAATTGTGTCGATGCCAACATCATCATAATTGTCTTCTAATTCCACTCTATTATCACACTTTTCGACTTCATTAAAATCTGCTATACCTTTATTTGCATCTTCTTTTTCGTCTATTATTATTTTAGTAAGAGCGTCAATTTCACTTTCAAACGTGGAATCACTAGTAGCTACACACTGAGATGCTGTTTCATTATTAATATCCAATGCTTGTAACTCTTCACTAGCCCAATTTTTATCGGCAATAGTATTACTTAGTTCCTCTGAATGAACCAAATTATTTTGAGACTCGATTGTACTGTCAGTTTCGTTTACAGACACATTTTCAACAGGATCTACAGTATCAACATTTTTAGAGCCAGCGAGGCCCATTTTAGAACAGTCTGACATTGTTTGGAAGTAATCTTGGAAATAAAATTTACTGAAATGTTTTCAGCTATTTTTATAAACTTTTAGCGAACCTATAATTAACCTATTTCACTGTTTTTTCTAACGTTTTTCATGATCGACAGGGAAAATCTAGCAGGTCCTTTAAAAAAAACACATCAAGTCTATTTACTCAGGGTCAACGCACAATAAACTTTGAAATGTTCCTGAACATAAAATAAAAGCCATCGCACAATAGTTCCGAAAGCCTAAACCGACTAAAGGATAACGCACAATTGTTTCTCGAATGTCGTTCGAAAGGTTGCATAGGCCGTTACTACGGAAGTACGGAAGCCTGTTCGGCTCACGAGCGTCTCGGACGCAAGTGGCAGTGTTTCGTACCACAAGTGGCACGAAGTCCGTCCAACTTGTGGCAAGTTCTTTAGTTCGTGCCACTTGTTGGACAGACTCCGTGCCACTTGTGGAAAGTGGATTTTTTGAAGGGTCATTCACAAATATGACAATTCCGTTGTATTCTGTTGCCGTCTATTTCGTCAGTGCTTTTCATTTCAAGTATAATTTCATCCGGGCAAGTCCGTTTAATGTTTTTGAATAAAAATAAATTTGTTATTTTTTAATTGAAAATACATGTAAAAGATTACATTTCAGTGTTAACAAATGATATTGACATCTTTATTAATCTTAAATATTCATAAAAATATACTTTTGATTTTAAAAAATAAAATCCTCTTCATGTATTTTAAGGTGCTTATATACCTCAAATTTCGATCAGATGAACATTATTTCTGGACCGTGAAAATGCGTGAAAAGTCATTTTCACGGCGGGTATTTTTGAATTGTTTTAAACAAAAAATGTTTTTTTAAGAAATATAATATTAAATAATTGTTTTAATATGTAAGAACACTTTAAAATACTGATAGAGAGATGATTTGATTAAAAAATTTAGCAAATTTTGCTTTAAAACGTTTTCTGCTACAAGAAAGTGTAAAATGACGATGTTTGTGAAATGGTTTGTACAGTGCTTCTTCCTTGTGAGTGTCTCTCAGAGTTTTGTTTATGTTATGTCGTTTCTTTTTAACTTGTAATAAATAATGAGTGCTGAAAATAAATCGGTAAGTTGAAATGTTTATCAAATAAATTTAAATTCAACTAATTGTTTCGAATAACTGAAAGAAACATGTACACATGTACACTGTACAAACCATTTCACAAACATCGTCATTTTAGACTTTCTTGTAGCAGAAACGTTTTAAAGCAAAATTTGCTAAATTTTTCAATCAAATCATCTTTTTATCACTATTTTAAAGTGTTCTTACATATTAAAACAATTATTTAATATTATATTTCTTAAAAAAAACATTTTTTGTTTAAAACAATTCAAAAATACCCGCCGTGAAAATGACTTTTCACGCATTTTTACGGTCCAGAAATAATGTTCATCTGATCGAAATTTGAGGTATATAAGCACCTTTAAATTAAAAAATCGGACAAGTGCGAGTTACACTCGCACTGAAATCGAGGGTTCCGTACTCGAAGCGAACTTATTTGGTATAAAAACAAATGTTTAAAAAATATGTGTTGTGTATTAAATAATATATGTGATACAAAAATGAAAAATTTTTTAAAAAAAATTTAAGAAAATTGTTTCTCCTTTGGTATAAAAACCAAAAAAAATTTTTTAATTTGTTTTGTACTTCAAATAATATAAGTGATACAAAAAGGAACAATTTTGTAAAATTTAAGAAAATTGTTCCTTTTTGTATCACTTATATTATTTGAAATACAAAACAAATTTAAAAGTTTTTTTTTGTTTTTATACCAAAGGAGGAACAATTTTCTTAAATTTTTTTTTTTAAATTTTTCATTTTTGTATCACATATATTATTTAATACACAACACATATTTTTTAAACATTTGTTTTTATACCAAATAAGTTCGCTTCGAGTACGGAACCCTCGATTTCAGTGCGAGTGTAACTCGCACTTGTCCGATTTTTTTCGTTTTTTGCGGAAAAATACATTTTTTTATTAAATTTATCATTTTTCTTCAAAAATTTGATAAAAATTGATCATCAACTCCAATCGCGCTTACATTTTTTCCCTGTATTTTTCACGCAAAAATTGAGTTTTACAGCAAGTATGAACAGTCTGGATTGAATATTGTGTGCGCTAGGGAGAATAAATCATTTTTTTCGAAATTTTTGATTTTTCCTTGACAACGCTATGTAAATTGATCCGAATCAAGTTCGCTATAATTTTCCTGTAATTTTCACGTAAAAATACGTAAGTGTGTCAAATTTGAGCTCTTTATGTCAAAAGATGTGGCCGCTAGGGGGGGGGGGTACATACTCATTTTTAGGTATTTTTCGTAAAAATTCATGGTTTTTCCTTGACAACGCTATGATAATCAACTCCAATCATGCTCGCTATATTTTTTTTGTAATCTACACAAAAAAATACGTTAAAATATATAAATTTAATTTCCTTTAAATAAAATTTTGTTCGTTTTTGGTGGAAAAATACATTTTTTTCCTAAAATTGTCATTTTTTCTTGAAAAACTTGATAAAAAGTTAATCATCAACTCTAATCGTGACCGCTTTTTTTCCCCTGTATTTTTCCCGTAAAAATACATTTGTATACTAAATATAAACTGTCTGGGTTGAATATTGTGTGCGCTAGGGAGAATAAATCATTTTTTTCGAAATATTTGATTTTTCCTTGACAACGCTATGTAAATTGATCCGAATCAAGTTCGCTATAATTTTCCTGTAATTTTCACGTAAAAATACGTAAGTGTGTCAAATTTGAGCTCTTTATGTCAAAAGATGTGGCAGTTAGGGGGGGGGGTACATAGTCATTTTTAGGCATTTTTCGTAAAAATTCATGGTTTTTCCTTGACAACGCTATGTTAATCAATTCCAATCAAGTTCGCTATAATTTTCCTGTAATCTACACGCGAAAATACATATGTGTACTAATTGTCAGCCCTCCAGATAAATTTGTGTGGCCGCTAGGGGGGGGGGTACACGATTTCAAAAAAACCGATATTAATAGGGTTCCGAACCGAGTACGGAACCCTAAAAATGACAACATAACCAAAAAATCTTATTTTTATTCTAAACTAAGAAAAATTAAAAAAAAAACTAAGAAAAAACTTCCGCTTAATTCTTAGTGGAATCCTTAGTTTATTAATATGTATATTTACGTTTGGAAGGAGTATTTATGTGTGAACTATAAAAAGTTTGTTCGATGACATTTACTAATATGCTAATATTACTAATACCTTATAAAATTCATTTCTTCTTCTTCACATGAAATTGAAATGAAAAGCACTGACGAAATAGATAGCAACAGTATCCAACGGAATTGTCATATTTGTGAATGACCCTTCAAAAAATCCACTTTCCACAAGTGGCACGAACTAACGAACTTGCCACAAGTTGGACGGACTTCGTGCCACTTGTGGTACGAAACACCGCCACTTGCGTCTGAGACGCTCATGAGCCGTACAGGCTTCCGTACGATACCGAAGGCTACGGAAGCTTCTACGCGCCACCTCGTAAAGGCCTTTCTCCAATAGGATCCTAAACTCTTGCGTTGCGTATGCATTGCGTCGGTTGCTATTGGCAACCAATGCTAAAATCAACGCGTCAGTCACGCAACGCAAAAGTTTAGGTTCCTATTGGAGAAAGGCCTTAAAGGCCTTTCTACGGAAGCCTGTTCGGCTCACGAGCGTCTCGGACGCAAGTGGCGGTGTTTCGTACCACAAGTGGCACGAAGTCCGTCCAACTTGTGGCAAGTTCTTTAGTTCGTGCCACTTGTTGGACAGACTCCGTGCCACTTGTGGAAAGTGGATTTTTTGAAGGGTCATTCACAAATATGACAATTCCGTTGTATTCTGTTGCCGTCTATTTCGTCAGTGCTTTTCATTTCAAGTATAATTTCATCCGGGCAAGTCCGTTTAATGTTTTTGAATAAAAATAAATTTGTTATTTTTTAATTGAAAATACATGTAAAAGATTACATTTCAGTGTTAACAAATTATATTGACATCTTTATTAATCTTAAATATTCATAAAAATATACTTTTGATTTTAAAAAATAAAATCCTCTTCATGTATTTTAAATTAAAAAATGACAACATAACCAAAAAATCTTATTTTTATTCTAAACTAAGAAAAATTAAAAAAAAACTAAGAAAAAACTTCCGCTTAATTCTTAGTGGAATCCGCCCTACCGGAAGGGTGGTACTGGATCGGTACTGGGAAATTGGAACTGAGATCTCAGTACCAACTCAGTACTAATTTGGTGCATTTTGGTACTGAAATGGAACTGGGAAATTTACCTGCGAAAAGGGTCGAGTTACCGTTAATACCCTCATAAAAGTGAAAAGCGTCCAGCTTTTTCAATATGTTTAAACTAAAACTTTATATTTATTTCAATATTATATTTGTTTTTCATGGATTTATATTATTTTCATACATTATTATGCATATGATATTTCCTTTGTCAGCTAAATTCAAAAATGATGTCCATTTTTTTATCAAACTTAAGGTATACGAGATAAATTATAACTTTTTTAAATGTAATTATTTTATGATAAATTTTAGATATTCATAATCTGGAAATATTAACGGATCTGAATATATATTTTTTAAAGTTGAGTTATTAAAATTACAAATTTTTTAAGCAATAAAACTCGGGTTAAAATTTTAATCCTCCAACAAAGGACCTAGGGATCTATTGTTCAAGGAGGGATTGCAATATAATTTCCAAACTTAACAGAAATTTTCTACAAACTATTATGTTTTTTTTTTGCTGTTTTACACGTATATCATGAGAGACGGTTTGTTGATCTTATATACCTTTAAAACTATTGTTAAAGTACTTTAAAAATGTCTTCTTATGGGTTATCAGGTAGTGGTACTGAAGTGGAACTCAAGCCAAGTCCAATTTAGTACCATTCCAGTACCACTCTTTCGGTAGGGCGTACTTTATTAATATGTATATTTACGTTTGGAAGGAGTATTTATGTGTGAACTATAAAAAGTTTGTTCGATGACATTTACTTATATGCTAATCAAGAAGACTATAGAGACAGGAGAAGTAACTGTGGCGCATTTCCACAGAGCGTTGTGAAGAAAGTTTCGAGGGCAGTGTAGGTGGCGGTTTTGGCAAGTAGTTCGTGCCGTTGGTCAAAATTAGGCTTCTGCGCATCCGGATGTGTAACTTGTGACGTCAGATCCGTTATACAGCTGGAGAGACAACAAAGCAGACGACAAAGCTTGTCAAAAGTTAATTTAAAAAGTGTTCAAATTTTTCATCAAAAATTGACAACCTGTCAGTAATCTAATTTGGTATACTTGATTGTATTATAAAATGGATTTGCTAACTAAGACTCATTAATTTCAATTTATTAAAAATCACGTGTCATTTGATTACCAAACAAAGTAACATAACCTAAATGTATTCACACATGTATGCGCAGAAACCCATTCTGTGACTACCACACGAACTACTTGCAGACAGAAACTCCTACCCTGCCCTCACTTTCTACCTTACCCCCACCACTTGAGTTATCTCTCCTGTCTCTAGTCTTCTTGATGCTAATATTACTAATATATTATAAAATTCATTTTTTCTTCTTCACATGAAATTGAAATGAAAAGCACTGACGAAATAGATAGCAACAGGATCCAACGGAATTGTCATATTTGTGAATGACCCTTCAAAAAATCCACTTTCCACAAGTGGCACGAAGTCTGGCCAACAAGTAGCACGAACTAACGAACTTGCCACAAGTTGGACGGACTTCGTACCATTTGTGGTACGAAACACCGCCACTTGCGTCCGAGACGCTCGTGAGCCGTACAGGCTTCCGTACCTTTCTCCAATAGGTTTCTAATGTTTGCGTTGCGTGACTGATGCGTTGGTTCGCAAGCGCAGTGACATCATCAAAGCATTGATACCAATTGCGAACAAAAAGTTTGGTTTGTGTTTTTAAGACACTACTTTTTTTAATTATAAATATTAAATAATTAAAATTATTAAAAGCCGTCGAGAAAGGCCTAAGCAGAATAGATTCTTGAACGGGAACGCAATCGTAAACGGAAACGTAAGAATGAGTGAGAGAAGAATAAAGATATTTGCTATCCTTCTCTTACACATTCTTACGTTTCCGTTCACGATTGCATTCCCGTTCAAGAATCTATTCTGCTTAGGCCTGAAACATTTGCATTTAAAATTGTAAGGTTGGGAAACAGAGAGAAGAGGAACATAAACCAAACTTTTTGTTCGCGATTGGTATCAATGCTTTGATGCCGTCACTGCGCTTGTGAATCAACGCGTCAGTCACGCAACGCAAACATTTAGGAATATATTGCAGAAAGGCCTTAATGAGGCAAAACCAACTTATACTCGTTTCTACGGAAGCGCCTATGGGCCACCTGAAGGCACGTATACATTTAGGCTAAATGTAGCAAAATCGAGTTGAATTGATGGCATGCATGCACGCGTGCGTGCAATTTTTTGGTATTTCATAGCATTTACGTTCTGTCACGTTTTCAACGTGTATGTCTGGACAGATTGCAGATTTTATAAAGAAATATTTGTATTTATTTATTTAAATATTCTATAAAAAATAAAAATAAACAAAAGGTTAAAAGCTAAGTGACTATATTTTTTTAAGGGGTTTCCTAAATTTTTTTGCCCTAAAATAGAAGGTTTATAAAAGATCGTGTACTCATAAGTTTTAAAATATAATTGATCAAAAGTTTTTACATGTTACTATATACGTCAAGAACTATTTAAAAAAAAATTGCGATCTTAAAAAATATTATTATGCTCCTTCTACAGAGGTCGCTATGTACACTGGTCAAAATCAAAGTCCTTTACGGTAACCACTGTAGCTCATCGCAGAATCATCTAAAATAAAAAAATCAAACGTGATTTTAAAGTTTAAGACCTAATACAGGTCCTAAACCTCGAGATATTAAAAAAAATCAAAAATTAAAAAAATGGCAAGCTTTGGAACCCAAAAAACTGAAAAAACACCATTTTTTTGACAATCAATCACTCACAAAAACCTGATTATTGAATATTTTAAATATATTAGAGGTTTAGGGCCTGCAAAAACTTCCACTGAATCGAATGCAACTTGAATTTTTGAAATCGGTCAAACGGTTTTTGAGTTCTACTGGTTACCATTTTTAAATATAGTGTTTTGAGAAAAAAGCGTTTAAAGTTTTGATATCAAAAGGTTATAATTAGTCAAGCAGAAGTAACTAAATCAGCTTGAAAATTCTTACTCAGGGGTTTTTGGGGTCGCTGATTACGAATATGATGTCAGTTTTTAAAAATTCGAAATGGCGGATCCAATATGGCGGACATGAAAGTTAAAAATCAATTGCATTTACTCGAAACTTGGTACTCGGGGGTTTTTGGGGTCGCTGATTACGAATATGATGTCAGAATTTAAAAATTCAAAATGGCGGATCCAATATGGCGGACGAAAAATTTTAAAACTAATCGGATTTGCTCGAAAATGATGAAATGATATGAATATGATGAATTGTCCGTACTGGGTCCATGACCATGTCGGGTTTATTATCAGCAAACCAAAAAACCTTTTTTATATTTGAATTTTCGAATTCTGTCATCATATTCAATCCAAGCATTTTTTAAATTTGTCCGACATCTTGGATCCGCCATTTTGAATTTTTAAAATATGACTTCAGATTTGTAATCATCGACCTCAAAAACCCCCAAGTAGTAAATTTCAAGCAAATCCAAGCATTTTTTAAAAACTCGTCCGCCATATTGGATCCGCCATTTTGAAATTTGAAAAATGGACACCGGATTCGTAATCAGCGACCCCATAAACCCCCGAGTAGGACATTTCGAGCCAATCTAAACACTTTTTAAAAAACTTGTCAGCCATATTGGATCCGCCATTTTGAATTTTTAAAATCTGACATTAAATTCGTAATCAGAGACCCCAATAACACCCCGAGTAACGAATTTCAAGCAAATCCATTCGCTCGGTTTATCGTGGACACGAAAGGGTTAATTATACGATCTGTAGACGCATATATATATATGTATTTTGTTAAATAACTTAAGATTTTGAGCGAATTACGATCTAATGATTTAACCACACATTCTTAACATACTTTCCTATCAAAAAATGAAGAAAAATAAATTCGATTTTTTTGACCAAAAAAATTTAGGAAACCCCTTAATGATATAATTAATTTTTATTTGTATAAATTTATACTCGCTTTCTGAAACATAACCTCAGAATGTATATAAAATAAATTACTTTATTATTAAAAACAATAATAATGTCACTTACCTTCTAACCCTTTGTTTATTTTTATTTTTTATAGAATATTTAAATAAATAAATACAAATATTTCTTTATAAATTCTGCAGCCTGTCCAAACATACACATTGAAAACGTGACAGAACGTAAAGGCGCTTGTATACCTCACAAATTCTAAGTATACTCGGAAATTGTCAAAAGTTATACCAATTTTGATTGGCCTTGCTCATGGAGAATTTCTAAAAGATAGGAAAATTTCGAAATTCTCTATGAGCAAAGCCAATCAAAGTTAGTGAAACTTCTGACAAATTCCGCGAGGATACTCAGAATTTGTGAGGTGTACAATCGCCTTAAATGCTATGAAATACCAGAAAATTGCACGCACGCGTGCATGCATGTCACGGAGTAATAATAAGGAGACTGCACTCCGCTTCAGCTTGTGAGCCAAATGTCTGCCTTCGTTCACGGATAGTAATCGCCTTTTAAAATTGTACGCAAGCGCAGTGCGCACGTTCCATCTTCGTCGCTTTTTAAAGAACGATGAGAGAGATAATCTTTGCGTGACGAAGTCTGTTAAATGTCAAAAAATAGGGTTATGTTGTAGTGTTGTCAAAAGCAAGTGACATTAATAAAAGAAGTGGAAAATAATAATAAAAAGGACTTCGTAGTAATAAACTTAAGAAAGGAAAAGTAAGTACATTTTATCATGGAATTACAAAAAAAATCGTTATAAACGGGGTGATGAGTGAACATTAAAAAGCAGATTGTTTACATGGACACAAATTGATAATTTATGAATAGAATGCAATATTAATTTTTTTTGTTATTGTTCGAAAAATAATGTAAACCGATGTGTTATAAATAAAGACACGTTATTCATCTGAAACATTTTATAACCTAATTTTCGTAATAATTGTCATTTATTTTAAGTTCATATCATTTATTAAAATTAAGTATTTATATGATAAATTTAATTTAGCATTATAGGCACATTATTTATGACAATAAATAAAGAAAAATTATGTTATCATAAATTATCAATTTGTGTCCATGTAAACAATCTGCTTTTTAATGTTCACTCATCACCCCGTTTATAACGATTTTTTTTGTAATTCCATGATAAAATGTACTTACTTTTCCTTTCTTAAGTTTATTACTACGAAGTCCTTTTTATTATTATTTTCCACTTCTTTTATTAATGTCACTTGCTTTTGACAACACTACAACATAACCCTATTTTTTGACATTTAACAGACTTCGTCACACAAAGATTATCTCTCTCATCGTTCTTTAAAGAGCGACGAGTTAAGTTTGTTTAACGTTGGCACTATACTGGCTTGCGCCTGCGTATATCTGGCCATGACCTGGTGAGTGGATGTTGCTTAAAAGTGAATATACGTACTATGTAAACGCTGAGAACGTATAACTGGTTAAATAGAAGAGCGGTAAATTTGAAATAGAAGAAAAGACAAGAAAGGAAAATTAGTTTAATAAAGAAAAATAACAAAGAGGAGGGATTCTAGAGAGTAGTTTGCTGAAGGGAACCGCAGCTCCAAGTTACTCTACTGTTCACCCAGAGGGAAAAGTTCCCGACAAAACTTTCTCTCTGGAGCTCCTGAGATAAAAGCAAATTAGAAAAAGTTATTAAATCAAATCTTTATATTTATATGTTTTAAAAATCTAAACACATGAGAGACAACTCTGGGAGTAGGGTTAGTGAGAAATTGAACTGAGCTGAAAGGAGGGGAACATTTTAGAGCCCTAGAGAGAGCTTTTATTAGATTCGGTCGGAATGAGTTATATCTGGGACAAGACCAGAGAATGTGGTCAAAATCCTCCTCGACGTTGGGACAGCGAGGACAGCCACCAGATTTAATATAATTTTTTCTTGCCAAGCTAGCATTTAAATTATAATGATTGGATCTTAAGCGGCAGATTCGAAAACCAGTTCGCAAACCATGGTTTCTTTCGGGGTTTAAGTAATATTGGGTGTAATGAATACCTTTGATTTTTCCTAGGTCTAGGAAGTGTGAAGCTGCTTCTACAATAGGTACAATTTGTGTTGCACAAGTGCAAATAAATTGTACTTGGTTGCGCGCGCAACACAAATTGTACCTATTGTAGAAGCAGCTTAAAGTGTGTTACATTTACTTACCAATCCCTGCTGTACATTTCCAGTTGCCGGTTTCACCACTAATTATGGCTTTGACGCAAACAAAAATTGATATATTGAACATTATTACACATTTATATTATATTTATATGATTGACGTTTTTCTCACATTTTGATGGTACGTAAAAATTGAACATTTTTATCTATTTTACAATTGAATTTTGTGTTGTAATACTTTTTCGGAAATTTATTTTGGCGAATGCGTCCAGCATGTGTCTCGGCCAATAGAAAATTTTAAAACATTTTTTCTTTTTTGTCTTTTTTTTTGATTATTTTTTACAATTTATTTATTGAAACAATTTAGTTCTCTGTTATAATTTCGCATATAGCGAAATTTGTTGGTTATGGCGGTCCTGTGTCAACAATTATCAGACGGTATTTTGCCACATTATTTAGGGAATTATAATTATACCTATTTGCTTTTTGTATTTTTCTCTTAATTTGTTCAATTAATGAAAAATTTAATCGTGTATTGTACTCTTCGGAGTGTTTTTTTGTTTTGTTTGTTTATATGTTAATGTAATAATTTATTTGTTCATTTTTATAAATTTTATTTTCTCAGGTATATTTGTTTTCACTTTATATATTTTTTAACGATCTGTTTTTTTCATTCTTCTTATTTGTCATATTTTTTTATAATATATTATTAATTATATTATATATATATTATAAATTTGAAACCTGAAAGACTTATAAAAATCGGACAAGTGCAAATTATACTTGCACTGAAATCGAGGGTTCTGTACACGAAGCGAACTTATTTGATATTAAAAAAAAATGTTTAAAAAATATAAGTTTGGGATGGCAAATAATGTAAATGATACGTAGAGAAAAAATTTTCTTAAATTTTTTTACAAAATTGTTCCTTTTTGTATCACTTATATTATTTGACATACCAAACTTATATTATTTTTTAAACATTTTTTTTATACCAAATAAGTTCGCTTCGTGTACGTAATCCTCGATTTAATTTTATGAAATTTTATTTTCAATTTAAATAAACATTTTCTTTTTAAAAAATGTGTAAAGAATATCGAATAAAAAAAGGAAGAATAGGAGGAAGAAAAAAAAATTAGAAAAAATTAAATAAATCAGAGAACCGAATAAAAAAAATTATGGAAAAAGTCTACTTTTTTCAAAAAATTTTCTTTTTCGAAAAAAAAATTAATTAAAACAACTTTTTATTATTATTTTTAAATTATTTCTATAATCTGGTCATAAAAATACGTAAAAATGAATAAATTTGAAGACCTTTAGAAAAAAATTTTCTTCATTATTGGAAGAAAATTCATGATATTTTCTAAAATTATCAATTTTTTCTTGACAGAACCAGATCCATCAACTTTAATCGTCCTCGCTCGAGAACACGTGATATGACCAAACTTTTGATACTGAAAAAGATTTTTCCATGAAAATTAGTGAAAATAATTCCTATATCCCAGTTGAAAATTCCGACATCGTTTACGACGTCGTATTCTAAGTAGTTTGCGACGTAGTAAACGACGTAGTAAGCGACGTAGAAAACGACATAGTAAACGACGTCGTAAATGAAAGCGGAATTTGGGATAGTAAACTACGTCGTTTACTACGTCGTTTACGATGTCGTTTACTACGTCGTTTACGATGTTGCAAAAATTATTTTAATATTATTTATTTAGTAATTTAGTAAGTCCAATATCCAATATTAAAAATTTTAATAATAATTTAAAAAATCAATAATTTAAAAAAAAATTTATTTTTATTATTTTTTAATAGTTATTATTATTATTTTATTTTTAATATTTAAATTAAAATAAAAAAATGGTCATCAAAATATTAGTGAAACCATTTCTTCCAAAAAAGAATTTGTCTCAAATCCAATAAAGGAGAGACATCGGGCAGAAAAAAACAGTTATGATGTTCGCCCTCCCTGTGGCGTTGAGCGAACTTAAGTCCAGAGCTGAGCCATCAGCGCAGCGCGGAAACATTTGAAAAATTTGATTTTATTAGATATTTTATTTTATTTTAAATATGACAAATAATTAACTTAATAAATAATTAATGTCATAAATAATTATTAATAACATAATGTCATACTTAATAATTCGTTAATTAATTATTTTTAACGAAAATTTGACAAAAAAAAAATTTGTTGGCCAAAAAAAATATTACCATTAAAAAATAATTTTTTTGTTAAATTTTCGTAGTAAAAAAAATTTTTTTAAGATAATTATTTGTGACCTAAAAAATATCACGATGAGAATATAATTAACAAAAAAAATTACTCGTAGCACAGAAAAAATTTCACCATGAGAAAATAATTTTTTTAAAATTTTATTTGTAAAAAATTTATTGGTAGCTCAAAAAAAATATCACGATGAGAAAATAATTTTTTGTCAAATTTTCTCTGTAAATAAATTAATTAACTAAATAACGTACCGTAAAACGGGGTTATTTCGCTCATTGCGGGTAAATTCGCTCACCCACTTTTATGCTTTATTTCAGCTTTAAAATAAAGTTTAATACATTTATTACCTGGTTAAATTTTCGTAGTAAAAAAATTAATTAACTAATTATTAAGCTAACTAGCAAAATTAAACGCGCGCAAGCTCGGCAAATTGAGGATTTAATTATTTGTTATAAAGAAATTAAAGATTAATATTATTAATAATAATTTAATTTATTAGAATATTATAACATATTAAATGATAATAATGAAAATTATATGTTATTATATTATATAAAATGCGACATTTTTTTTACATTTGAAAAAATGTAAATAAAATACATTTTTTTTGTATAAAATGTAGATCTTCTTCAGATCTTCTTCAATTCAATTATTTAACAAATGAACTAAAATGATTCTTCACTAAATTAATTATTCTTAATAATTTTAATTAAATACATCACAAATTCAATTATATCAAAATTATTTTTCAATTAAAATTTTTATGAAATTTAACAATTGTTTATAATTTAAAAAAAAATATCACAATAAAATTGAATTATTTTTTAAAAATTTCAATTCAAAATAAACTAAAATTCAATTATTACCCGAAATTTTAATTCAAAATCAATTAAAATTCAATAATTATCCAAAATTTTCAATTTAAAATTTAATTATTTACCAAGTTTTCAATTTAAAATGAAATAAAATTCAATTATTTTCTAAAATTTCTATTCAAAATTAATTATCCAAATTTTCAATCAAAAATGAACTTAAATTAAATTATTATCCAATTTCAATTAAAATTCAATTATTTCCCAAAATTTTCAATTCAAAATGAACTGAAATTCAATTATTTTCCAAATTTAAAATCAAATAAAATTTAATTATTCTCAAAAATTTGAATTCAAAATTAATTGAATTTTCAATAATTTGAATTTAAAAGCATCTAAAATTTCTAAAATTTTCCATCGAAATTTTTTTTTTTTGAAATTTAATAATTTCAATTATAACTCTAAGGAAATTCAATTATTTTTAACTATTTTAATAATATTCTTTGAAAATTCAACTATGTGAAACCATTTTTCAATTAAAAATGATTTTCAAATTATTGTATTTTGTCCGCATTTTCTAATAAATTTTTAGTGAAATCATCTAAAATTTTAATTACAAAACACTTAAAGTTTCAATTAATTTCAAAAATCTCAATTTTAAATCTTTGAAAATTCAATTAAATTTAAAAAATGTTTTCCAAAAATTGTTTGATAAATTATTTTTAGTTCTGTAAAATTTAATAATTGTTTGAAAATTAACAATATCTTTTGAAATTTAATTATTTCTAAAAATTTCAACTTTAACCCTTCGAAAAGGATTATTATTAAAAAAAAAAGTTTTATTTAAAAATCTGTAAAATATTTTTGTTAAGGGGTTTCCTAAATTTTTTTGGTCAAAAAAATCGAATTTTTTTTTTCTTCATTTTTTGATAGGAAAGTATGTTAAGAATGTGTGGTTAAATCATTAGATCGTAATTCGCTCAAAATCTTAAGTTATTTAACAAAATACATATATATATATATATATATATATATATATATATATATATATATATATATATATATATATATATATATGCGTCTACAGATCGTATAATTAACCCTTTCGTGTCCACGATAAACCGAGCGAATGGATTTGCTTGAAATTCGTTACTCGGGGTGTTATTGGGGTCTCTGATTACGAATTTAATGTCAGATTTTAAAAATTCAAAATGGCGGATCCAATATGGCTGACAAGTTTTTTAAAAAGTGTTTAGATTGGCTCGAAATGTCCTACTCGGGGGTTTATGGGGTCGCTGATTACGAATCCGGTGTCCATTTTTCAAATTTCAAAATGGCGGATCCAATATGGCGGACGAGTTTTTAAAAAATGCTTGGATTTGCTTGAAATTTACTACTTGGGGGTTTTTGAGGTCGATGATTACAAATCTGAAGTCATATTTTAAAAATTCAAAATGGCGGATCCAAGATGACGGACAAATTTAAAAAATGCTTGGATTGAATATGATGACAGAATTCGAAAATTCAAATATAAAAAAGGTTTTTTGGTTTGCTGATAATAAACCCGACATGGTCATGGACCCAGTACGGACAATTCATCATATTCATATCATTTCATCATTTTCGAGCAAATCCGATTAGTTTTAAAATTTTTCGTCCGCCATATTGGATCCGCCATTTTGAATTTTTAAATTCTGACATCATATTCGTAATCAGCGACCCCAAAAACCCCTGAGTAAGAATTTTCAAGCTGATTTAGTTACTTCTGCTTGACTAATTATAACCTTTTGATATCAAAACTTTAAACGCTTTTTTCTCAAAACACTATATTTAAAAATGGTAACCAGTAGAACTCAAAAACCGTTTGACCGATTTCAAAAATTCAAGTTGCATTCGATTCAGTGGAAGTTTTTGCAGGCCCTAAACCTCAAATATATTTAAAATATTCAATAATCAGGTTTTTGTGAGTGATTGATTGTCAAAAAATGGTGTTTTTTCAGTTTTTTGGGTTCCAAAGCTTGCCATTTTTTTAATTTTTGATTTTTTTTAATATCTCGAGGTTTAGGACCTGTATTAGGTCTTAAACTTTAAAATCACGTTTGATTTTTTTATTTTAGATGATTCTGCGATGAGCTACAGTGGTTACCGTAAAGGACTTTGATTTTGACCAGTGTACATAGCGACCTCTGTAGAAGGAGCATAATAATATTTTTTAAGATCGTAATTTTTTTTAAATAGTTCTTGACGTATATAGTAACATGTAAAAACTTTTGATCAATTATATTTTAAAACTTATGAGTACACGATCTTTTAAAAACCTTCTATTTTAGGGCAAAAAAATTTAGGAAACCCCTTAAAATGAAAAACAAATCCACTTTTTTTTGGAATATAAATCGACTAAAACGACTGTTTTGTGTCTTTAAGTTGATTCGAGGCCTGTGTTTTTATAATTAATATTTAATAGGTAATCGTTGGCCCCTGGTACCTTAAAAATAAATTTTTTTCAAATTACTATCTTGTACGAAATTTCCTGGCGCATCTTTTTTCTCATCATAAATTTTTTGTATTTGTATACAATTTTTGAATCAATATACAATTTTTAAATTAATATACAACTTTAAAAAAAATTTCGTTGGTAAACGTTGTGTACTTCAGCTTCGTGAATTGAATTTTCGAATTTGGAATTTTAAAGAAACTTATTTTATTATTTTATTTTAAAGAAATTTGGAAACACAATTATACAACTTTGGCAAAAATGAGAAAAAGAATTGTCAAAATTTGACACGTCATAAGATTACTATTCAAAAAAACACGTGAAATCAGAAAAGGCCAACTTCAAGTTAGGACAGAAAGACAGACCAAACATTTTATTATTATATAATTATTTAATTAATTTTTTTTACAGAGAAATTTTGACAAAAAAAATTATTTTCTCATCGTGATATTTTATTTGGGCCACAAATAATTTTTTTACTGAGAAAATTTTAAAATAAGTAAATTTCTCATCGTAATATTTTTTTGTGCTACGTACAATTTTTTTGTTAAATTTTTTTACAAAGAAATTTTTACAACAAAATTATTTTTCATCGTGATTTTTTTTAAAAACACGAATTTTTTTTTCAAAGAAAATTTGAAAAAAAATTATTATTTTATCATTGTGATATTCTTTTGTGCTACGAATAAATTTTTGGTAAATTTTCGTAGTAAAAAAAACAACGATTTATTACGGTATTTAGTGAATTAATTGTTTTGGAGAGAAAATTTGACAAAAAAGTTATTTTCTTATCGTGATAATTTTTTTAGGCCACAAAATATTTTTTTTACAGAGAAAATTTAAAAATAATTAAAATTCTCATCTTGATATTATTTTTGTGCTACAAATATTTTTTTGTTACATTTTCGTAGTAAAAAATTAAGTAACTAATAAATACCGTAAAACAGGGTTATTTCGCTCAGTGCGGGTAAAGTCGCTCACCCATTTTTTTGCTTTAAATTTGATTAAAAACTAAAATTTAGTATTTCTATTAACAAATTTAACATTTTTACCTGCTAATAAAGGTATTAAACTTTATTTTAAAGCTGAAATAAAGCATAAAAGTGGGTGAGCGAATTTACCCGCAATGAGCGAAATAACCCCGTTTTACGGTACGTTATTTAGTTAATTAATTTATTTACAGAGAAAATTTGACAAAAAATTATTTTCTCATCGTGATATTTTTTTTGAGCTACCAATAAATTTTTTACAAATAAAATTTAAAAAAAATTATTTTCTCATGGTGAAATTTTTTCTGTGCTACGAGTAATTTTTTTTGTTAATTATATTCTCATCGTGATGTTTTTTTAGGTCACAAATAATTGTCTTAAAAAAATTTTTTTTACTACGAAAATTTAACAAAAAAATTATTTTTTAATGGTAATATTTTTTTTGGCCAACAAATTTTTTTTTTGTCAAATTTTCGTTAAAAATAATTAATTAACGAATTATTAAGTATGACATTATGTTATTAATAATTATTTATGACATTAATTATTTATTAAGTTAATTATTTGTCATATTTAAAATAAAATAAAATATCTAATAAAATCAAATTTTTCAAATGTTTCCGCGCTGCGCTGATGGCTCAGCTCTGGACTTAAGTTCGCTCAACGCCACAGGGAGGGCGAACATCATAACTGTTTCTCGCAGTTGAGGTGCCATTAGATTAGTATATAAGCAGTGATCAAAAATTTTTTTTTTGTCGAAATTTTTTTCTGCCCAATGTCTCTCCTTTATTGGATTTGAGACAAATTCTTTTTTGGAAGAAATGGTTTCACTAATATTTTGATGACCATTTTTTTATTTTAATTTAAATATTAAAAATAAAATAATAATAATAACTATTAAAAAATAATAAAAATAAATTTTTTTTTAAATTATTGATTTTTTAAATTATTATTAAAATTTTTAATATTGGATATTGGACTTTTGCAACATCGTAAACGACGTAGTAAACGACGTAGTTTACTATCCCAAATTCCGCTTTCATTTACGACGTCGTTTACTATGTCGTTTTCTACGTCGTTTACTACGTCGCTTACTACGTCGTTTACTACGTCGCAAACTACTTAGAATACGACGTCGTAAACGATGTCGGAATTTTCTACTGGGATTTCCTTTCTGGACTAGAATTATCTAAAAGACAATTTTTGTCTCTCTTTCTGAGACGAAAACACAGTAGAAAAAGCACCAAAGAACCCGTGACACGACCACTTTTTTTTTGACAATGATTTTTCTTTGAAATTTACAGAAAACAAATTTTGGTCGTGTCACAGGCTATCTGGTGGGTTTTCTACTGTGTTTTTCACCTGAGAAAGGGAGACAAAAATTGTCTTTTAATTAATTCTAGTCAAGGAAGAAGGTTGGAATTTTTTTCTATAGTTTTCAAGGAAAAATCTTTGTTAAAATCAAAAGTTAAGTACATTAAAAAAATTGTATTAATTCTTTTTTTTAACAATTTCAGATCTTGTATTATACGACCTTTTCGACTTGGTGAAATTCAATTATTTTTATTAATTTTAATATTTCTTTCAAAAATTTAATTATTTAAAAAAGTTTCAAATAAAAACTCCAAAATTGAATTGTTGGCAGAAAATAAATATAAAAAAAAAACTACAACAGATAAAATTTACAGAAAATTTATTTTCAATTTCAAATCTTCTGCAAAATTTTTTTGACCATTAAAACTAAAATTTTAAATTCAAATAAATTGCTTATATCAGACTTCAAAAAAATTTTTAAAATGAAACTTTAAAAATTTTTTTTATACAAATTTGTTTTACTTAATTAAAATGTAGAAAATTTGTCTTAGTTTGATTTTAAAATATTCGAAATAAATTTTCTTGATAATATTCTTAGAGAATTATTATTATTAAAATTTAAGTAAAATGAAGAAATCGATTTTTTCACCTTTTTTGGAATGTAAATCGACTAAAATGATTTTTTTTTGCATCCTAAAGTCGATCCAAGGCCTGCAATTTTACAATAAATTTATCAAAAATACAAAATTGTTGATTGACAAATTTACAAATAAAAAATACTAGTCTCTTTTTTTTGTAATTCAGAACAATAATTCTGAGTTTCGTAATTTCGTTCGATAATTGTTCATTTTTTATTTTTTATAAATAAAAAAATAATAATAATTTTTTGCAGAGAATGAATCCAGTAAATTTAAATTCAATGAAGAAGAAGTTGATTTAATTATGCCGAAAGATCAAATAATGTTACAACGATCAATGTGGATGCAATCACTCTCTCTATCGACATTGAAAATGAATAATATTTGAGCTGCTTCACTTGCAGGTATTGTTCAATTAAAAAAATATTAAAAGGGACAGATTATTATTTTTCGACCAAGTTCGTTGCGGTCTAATTTTAAAAGAATTTAGAAAGGATTATTTATGGCACCTGGAAAACAAAAATTAATTTATTATAGAATTTTCAAATCATAGAATTTCATTACATATATAATGTACTTTAAGTCAAATTTTCATTTCTTTAAATTTTTATTTAACATAAAAAAGTAATTACCTATTATTTTTGTATTAATTTATGTTAATTATTTGATATATTTGTCACGCGTTGAGAAAAAAGGGACCTTAGAAGCAAAAAATTATAGGTTATATTTTGAAATTTTGAATTTTGAACTTTATTATATCTAAAATAATCAATAAAAACTGATTTTTATGTTACTGAAACGAAAAGAAAGTTTTAATCAAGGTAAAACTGTCGTAAACATAACGTATAATTCGTTTGCTTCTAAGATCCTTTTCTTCGCGACGCGTTATTTTCAGTTGGCGCAACGGGTTTTTAGAATAGTTCAAAACGTCCTTCTATATTTTATGTGAATAATAAACCTTAAATTTTCGATACAACGAGAACGGAAATTATTGAAAGTATCGATGGTCTGGTAATTGCTAAGAATTTGTTAATGTGGATAAAAAATTTCAATAGTCTTTGATTGAGTCAAATTTTAGATGTGTATTATTCTAATCGAGGAATTTCATTCAATAGAAATATAAAAGCCTGCGAGAGAGGACGAAATTTTATTCATATTGCACCTGAAACTATCATAGGAGAAGAGGTAATTTAAATAATTTAAATTATTATTTCCCACACTTATTTTATACACTTTAATTCAATTTTACAAAAGTAAATTTAGCAAATGTTCAATTTTAATTTTATTTCTCGTTATAATAAAAGAATTATTACTTAATAATAATAATAATAATAATAATAATAATTATTATTATTATTCTGTAAGAAAGTTTTCGTTGACCTGATAATTTCTTTCAAACTCAGTCATTTATAAAACAATTATTTTTGTAATATTTAGTTCAAAAATTATATCTTAAAATATCAACTCTGTAGAGCAATTTTGAAACATGGAAAGAAAATAATTATTTCAAATTTTGTGAAAGTATTTAAAATTTTATAAAATTATTTTCAAATCCTGGAAAATATGCTAAAAAGCATAATTTTCATATAAAAAATTCTAAAGTTTAGAAAATTTTTTATAAACCCAATAATACAGGATTTCATAAAATATAGTATTATTTACTAATGAATTAAATATATTTTACCAATTTTTAAAAATAATTTATTTATTGTATTCCTATTATAAAAAGGTCATACATAACGCATAACGCGTAACGCTTTTCCGTGATAATGAAATAATTAATAATAATAATAATAATAATAATTATTATTATTATTATTAATATTCTGAAATTTGTGATTGTGATAGTTGGTGACAATAATAAATTATTACTAATAATTGCAATTAATTACAATAATTAACTAATAATAGATTTTTTTTTTATGAATTTTGAGCCCTTTTAATTTGCATTTTAATAGAAAATTGTAATTTTTATTAAAGTAGAAAGTAAAAAAATAGAAAACGAATTAGGTAACGTTACTTAAAATTTGACAAATTAGGGCATTAATTAGGACAAATGAAAATTTCTGATTACGAATAATTTGTAAGAAGGTTTTCATTGACCTGATAATTTCCTTTAAACTTAGTCATTTATAAAACAATTATTTTTTTAAATATTTATTTTAAAAATTATTTCTTAAAATCTCAACTATGTTGAGCAATTTTGAAACACGGAAAGAAAATAATTATTTCAAATTTTGTGAAAGTATTTAAAATTTTATAAAATTATTTTCAAATCCTGGAAAATATGCTAAAAAGCATTATTTTCATGTAAAAAATTCTAAATATATCAAAATATAGGTACTTTAGAAATTTTGTTTCTAAAAAAACTCATTTTCATTTAGTAGTAGAATTTTTTCCTTTTTATAATAGTATATTTATGTAAAATTATTTTTTCCATTTTGGAAGATAGGTAAAAATAAATTTTTTTTAAACTACTAATTTTTGTCCAATATGCACGATAAACGCTACATTCCATGCTTTGAATAGCGGACAGAAAGTAAAATTGTTCTGCTCGCTGTTATTTAGAACATATTCGCAATAAATTATTAATATTATATTTAAATTTATTTAAGGTTATGAATTATTATTATAATTTGTTATTATTGACAAAATTCTCTCATTTTAAAGTTTAAAGTATTTTTTGCAAATTAATTTCTTTCGTATTAAGGCGCTTGTAGACCTCACCGATCCCGAGTATTCTATCGTCGTGCAGCATTGGAGTAAAAGAGACAAAAGATAATTGTGTCTCTTTTACTCCAATGGTATACGACGGAAGTATACTCAGGATCGGTGAGGTATACAAGCACCTTTAGTGTATAGAACGAATGACTAGCGCCATCTTACATCTTCAACAACAACTGTCGGATAAGAATGATTCGATTTCGATTCACATGCAACTTCACATTTATCAGTGAACGCAGTGTTCAGTATACTTGTACATTCGCTTCTTTTATTTTCTAATTAATATTTCATTATCTTTAAATATTCATTACTTCTTATTATTTAGAGATATGTTTTGTTTTAGCATCTTGTTTATTGTGCAATTAGATAAAAATACATCGCGTGTGTAATACGAGTGAAATTGACACCATCGGTTCCATCGTGCGGCAAACTACACGCGTTCAGAAATTGCCAACTTTTCATGTTTGTCACATAGTAGTATAATATTTTAATTTATTTATTTCATTTATTTAATAAATTGTTTTAAATTCGATTATAATCATCATATCAATATCATAATTTATTTTGCATCTTTGTTTGTGCCACATTATCTTCTTTTTTAACAGACACCGTGATTGTTAGGTCACGTGACCGCCGTAATATTATTTTTTCCAATTATTTTTCGCGTAAAATACCTAATGGATTGAACTGGAATTTTGGGAAAAAGTGAAAATTATTATAAAGAAGGGCAGTGATATGCGAAAGTGTTGATAATTTTTAGAAAATTTGAGGTTAGGTTAAACGTCATTGATCGGATTTTCCAATAATTTCCAATTATTTTAAAAAATATCAACTTTTTTGCATTTCACTGAACTTTCTTATTATATTTTAGACGTCTCCACAAAAATTTCCACTCAATTTATTCAGTATTTTACGAGAAAAAGTGCGGTCGAAAAAATTAACATCACAGTGCAATCACTGGACCTATCAATCACATCATTTTGTTAATAAATATCAAATAACATTAATTTTGCAGACTTTTACATTTTATGGCTTTTCGCAATGGTGCTGCTTATGTGAGTGATGTGATTTTGTGAATAATTTCCGTTTCTAAATTGGAAATAAGTTATATAAATTTTTATAAAATAAGACACATATTATTACATTTTTTTTACATTCTCGGTGGTACAAAAAAAATTTTTTTTACATGATAAATATGCATGTGTTTAAAAAAAATAGTAATAATAAAAATTCATGTATTCGGTGATAAATAATTTAAATTTTTTTTAATTTCTCACAAAATATTTGATTTTATATAATCAATAATCAATAAGGAATTACGGTATTTTCTGCAATCGATTATACAACATTTTTATAAAAAAGTTGAATCTTATATTTATAACGTTTCAGAAATTCGGCTTCAAATCTCGTCATGTCTGCAACTAAATAATTTTGATAATTATATAATAATAATAAAAATAATATAATAATAAAAAATAATAAAAAAATAAATATTTCAATTATAGGTGAAAAGTAATTACGCTTTTATAAACATTTTATTTGTTTATTTATTATTAATAATAATAATAATTAAAATAAATGCTTTAATATCAGGGTAGCCACAAATCAAGGAAAAGTAAGAGTAAAAATCATTTTTGTCAGGGGAATTTGAACAAATTTACAAAAAAGTCAATTATATACTTCCTGTAAAAAGTTTCAACAATTTTTTCCTTTATAAGGGATTATAGTTTATTACCGATTCCCTTTTTTCACATATTTAAAATTTTGTTACCTGTTTTACCTATTTTCATAATTTATTACCTTTTCACCTTTCTCATGAATTGATTTATTGTGAATGTAATATTTAAAGAATAATTACATTTACAATGCGCAAAAAAATCGATTAAAGCTATTATTAATTTAGAGAATACAATTATAGAAATTTCTTTTTTATAAATTATTCAATTGACCTAATCTTGAATTTATCAAAAAATTTCTTTTTTCTTTGATTTAAAAATTATTAAGGTTAAATTTCAAAAAATTAAAATTGATCGAAGCATTTATTGACTAAAAATATACAAATTATAATCAATTTAAGTTTAAATTCTTACTAATTTTCATCAACTATTGATTTAATCAATTCAAAAATTCAGTTTATCCAAATTTGAATTTGTTCAAATTTTAATTCATACGAATTTCAGTTTCAGTTTCATCGGGTTCTCTGGCGATTTTTCTTCATTAAATTCATTAAAGATAATAAAATTCTTCACAAATTCAATTATCTTAAACTATTTTTCAATAAAATTTTTTATGAAATTCAACAATTTAAAAAAAACTTTTTAAAATCAATTAAAATTACCAAAAATTTTCAATTCAAAATCACTTGAAATTCAATTACTTTCAAAATATTTAAATTTAAAACCTTCTAAAATTTTTCATCTAAAACTTTTTGAAATTTAATAAATTCAATTATGACTCTAGCGAAATTTAATTATTTTTAATGATTTTTATAATATTTTTTGAAAATTCAATTATAGTCAACCATCCTAGTAAAGCCGGTCAACGCGGAAAGGGGCAATGTTTTTCCAAGCTTGCTCGACAAACTAGAGAAGCGGCTTTACTGAGAAAGGCTTCACTCGGATGGTTGACTGTATCTTAAGGGTATGCGCCGCCATGTTTGTTTTCAGTTTCGTTTAAAAATGTCACTTTTTAAACTTCACTTTTTAACAATTTAACTCAAAATTGTGTACTGTAAATTGTGTACCCCAATCTATCATCCTTCAAAATGTTAGAAAAAAATATTTTCTAATTTTAGCGTAAGGTGTATACTAAAAAAACACATCTTCCCATAATAATTCACGTGAGAGGTTCCCACATACTCTTAAACTACTTTTCAATTTAAAATTTTATGCAATTCAATAATTGTTCAAAATTAAAAAAAATCACCAAATAAAATTAACGAAACTCAATTATTTTTAATGAATTTTATAATAATTCTTGGAAAACTCAACTATCTGAAAGCATTTTTCAATTAAAAACTTTTAAAGTTTAATTTTTGTTTGAATTTTGGCTGTAATTTTTACTAACTTCTTCAGTAACAGAAATCACAATAAAATTTCAATTAACAATCTCTTGAAGTTCAATTATTTACAAAAATCTGAATTGTATAAATTTTTGAAAATTAAATTTCTTTTAAAAAATGTTATCTAAAATTATTTAATAAACTATTTTCAATTCTGTAAAATTTAATTATTGTTTTTAACAAATTCTTCTAAAATTCAATTATTTCTAAAAATTTCAACTGTAACTCTTCCAAAATTCAATTATCTAAATAAGTTTCAAATAAAAACTACAGCAGTTTAAATTAGCAGAAAATTTATTTTAAATTTCAAATCTTCTGCAAAATTCTTTTGACCATTAAAACTAAAAATTATGCCAAAATTTTAAATTCAAATAAATTGCTTAAATCAGACATCAAAAAAATTGTAAGGATTATTTATGATACCTGGAAAACAAAATTAATTTGTTAGAATTTTCAAATCACTGAATTTCATTACATATATAATGTACTTTAAGTGACAATTTATTTAATATAAAAAAGTAATTATTATTTTTATATTAATTTATATTAATTATTTGATATATTTATTTTCAGTTGGCGCAACGTGATTTTGGTATAGCTTAAAACATCTTTCTATATTTTATGTGTATAATAAACGTGGAATTTTTAATGCAACGAGAGCGGAAATTATTGAAAGTATCGAAGGTCTGGTAATTGCTAAGAATTTGTTAATGTGGATGGAAAATTTCACTAGTCTTTGATTGAGTCAAATTTTAAATGTGTATTATTCTAACCGAAGAATTTCATTCAATAGAAATATAAAAGCCTGCGAGAGAGGACGAGATTTTATTCATATTGCACCTGAAACTATCATAGAAGAGGAGGTAATTTAAATAATTTAAATTATTATTTCCCACACTTATTTTATACACTTTAATTCAATTTTACAAAAGTAAATTAAGAAAATATTACATTTTAATTTTATTTCTCGTTATAATAAAATAATTAATAATAATAATTATTGTTATTCTGAAATTTGTAATTGTGATAGTAGGTAACAATAATAAATTATTACTAATAATTGCAATTAATTACAATAATTAACTAATGATAGATTTTTTTATAAATTTTGAGCCCTTTTAATTTGCATTTTAATAGAAAATTGTAATTTTTATTTAAATAGACAGTAGAAAAATAGGAAACGAATTAGGCAATGTAACTTAAAATTTGACAAATTAGGGCATTAATTAGAAAAAATAAAAATTTGTCTTATTAATAATCTGTAAGAAAGTTTTCGTTGACCTGATAATTTCTTTAAAACTTAGTCATTTATAATACATTTATTTTTTTAATATTTAGTAAAAAAAATTATATCTCAACTCTATAGAGCAATTTTGAAACACGGAAAGAAAATAATTATTTCAAATTTCATAAAATTATTTTCATATATTCTTGAAAGTATAGTATAAACCCGTTTATCAGAACTAATAGACAAATAGATTACAAACATATGGGCAAATCCACAGAACCGGCCGATTTTTACTTATCAAGATGAAAATTTTCCAAATAGCAAGCACACCTTTTATTTATGGTTTACTTTCTTTAAAATATATTCAAGAACAATTATCTTCTTGCGTGATTCATTTTATTTTAATGCCGTTTGAGTTAAAAGCCAAAAACGAAAATATTATTTTTCTTCTGGAAATTATAATTATAAATGGCATTTCTTTGTTTTTTTTTATATATTATTTGAAATATGTGCAAAACATTTTGAATAATAAAATATGATAAAATACAAATAATTAATTTTTTAATTATCAAAAATAAATTATTTATATTTTATCATATTTTATTATATATTTTATTTATTAGCATTTAATTTTTTATTTCTGTAAATTAAATTGTTTACTTACTAATTTTGATATTAACTATTTTAACCAACAAACTGACATTATTGACATCGATTTTGATATAACTTTGAAAATAAAACAAATGAAAGGATAATTCATTTTTCACGATTAACTAGTTAAATTTCGATAAATTTTTTTTTATTTTTAATTTTTAGACGTTATAAATTGAAAATATAATTTGGCGTTTGCATACAAGAATTATAATAATGTCTTTATATAATCACACATGTTTTCAACTCATCATATTTTATCCTGTAGTTGTGCTACTGAAAAAAGGCTAAGTTGAAAATGGTTCACGCTTAAACATAGAGTGATAATTATTGAAATATTTTCTTTAATTCTGATTGCACTCTATTCTATGATACATACATTTGTTCGTCTGTTCACAAGCAATAAGCTCCAATTTGAAAAATTCAAATCGAATAATCGCCGCAAAAGATATTTACAAAAATGTATAGACATTTCATTATTATAAAATAATGAGTAACGCTACTTTCAACGACTATCATTTCTTTTTATTTAAGAGCACATATTTTTTATTACTTTCAAAACATTCTTCAATAAGTAAACTATAATTCACCACAGTTTGGAATTGTTCGGATCTATGCCGAACAAGTTATACCTATAAGAATTAAAATTTATACCTGGAGTAACACCGTAAATTTCATTTTTGAAGTTACTTAATTCGATTTTATTTTTTATAAAAGACTAGAAGGTTCACATTTATTCAATTTTCTTATTTCAATAGGTTCTCAGAGATATTACAAAATGGTTGAAGTATGAAAATAATTAATATAATACTTCTAAAATAGAAAAATATGTGAGTAACATGAAATCGGCCGGTTCTGTGGATTTGCCCATATATCAAAAGGTCTATAATCATTGAGGAAAAAAAACGAAATGAAAATTTGTACGGATAATCGAAAATACGGTTGATCGAGATCCGGATAAACGAGTTTTTACTGTATGGTAAAAAGCATAATTCTTATGTAAAAAATTATAAAGGTTAGAACAGGGACTTGCCCGAATCATTCGTGTCCGAACACGGCATATTTTCTTGTCGAGTAACGTTTCGTGTCAGAACACGACACATTCTATCATCGAATATCGTTTCGTGTTTGTGTTTTGTCTCCCTCTATAAAATGAAAACACGGTAGAAATATCCTCAGAGGACCAGTGACAAAACTATACTTTTAGTTTGTACGAACATGTTTCCTGTTTTCTTAGATACAACTTGTACACAATTTTTGTCTGCCTTTCTAATATTCTTGCTTTCATGTTTTCTTAGGTATAACTTGGACACAATTTTTGTCTGTCTTTCTGAGGTGAAAACCCGGTAGAAATACCCTCAGAGAACCAGTGAAAAATATACTTTTAGTTTGTACAAACATATTTCTATGATAACTAGAAGAAAATATTCTGCTTTCTTGTTTTCTTAGATACGACTTGTACACAATTTTTGTCTGCCTATCTGAGAAGAAAACCCGGTAGAAATACCCTCAGAGAACCAGTGAAAAATACACTTTTAGTTTGTACAAACATATTTCGTTGATAAATGGAAAAAAATATTCCTTCTTTCCTGTTCTCTTAAATGTAGCTTGGACACAATTTTTGTCTGTCTTTCTGAGGTGAAAACCCGGTAGAAATACCCTCAGAGAACCAGTGAAAAATATACTTTTAGTTTGTACAAACACATTTCCTTCATAAATGGAAAAAGTATTCTTGCATTCTTGTTTTTCTAAGATACGACTTGTACACAATTTTTGTCTGCCTTTCTGAGGTGAAAACCCGGTAGAAATACCCTCAGAGAACCAGTGAAAAATATACTTTTAGTTTGTACAAACATAATTCATTGATAACTAGAAAAAAATATTCCTGCTTTTTAGTTTTCTTAGATATAACTTGTACACCATTTTTGTCTGCCTTTCTGAGGTGAAAAACCGGTAGAAATACCCTCCGAGAACCAGTGAAAAATATACTTTTAGTTTGTATAAATATATTTCTATGATAACTAGAAGAAAATATTCTTGCTTTCTTCTATTCTTAGATACAACTTGTACACAATTTTTCTCTGCCTTTCTGAGGTGAAAACCCGGTAGAAATACCCTCAGAGAACCAGTGAAAAATATACTTTTAGTTTGTACAAACATAATTCATTGATAACTAGAAAAAAATATTCCTGCTTTTTAGTTTTCTTAGATATAACTTGTACACCATTTTTGTCTGCCTTTCTGAGGTGAAAACCCGGTAGAAATACCCTCCGAGAACCAGTGAAAAATATACTTTTAGTTTGTATAAATATATTTCTATGATAACTAGAAGAAAATATTCTTGCTTTCTTCTATTCTTAGATACAACTTGTACACAATTTTTCTCTGCCTTTCTGAGGTGAAAACCCGGTAGAAATACCCTCAGAGAACCAGTGAAAAATATACTTTTCGTTTGTACAAACATATTTTTATGATAACTAGAAGAAAATATTCTTGCTTTCTTCTATTCTTAGATACAACTTGTACACAATTTTTGTCTGCCTTTCTGAGGTGAAAACCCTGTAGAAATACCCTCCGTGAACCAGTGAAAAATATACTTTTAGTTTGTATAAATATATTTCTATGATAACTAGAAGAAAGTATTCTTGCTTTTTAGTTTTCTTAGATACGACTTGTCCACAATTTTTGTCTGCCTTTCTGAGAAGAAAACCCGGTAGAAATACCCTCAGAAAACCAGTGAAAAATATACTTTTAGTTTGTACAAACATATTTCTATGATAACTAGAAGAAAATTTTCTTGCTTTCTTCTAATCTTAGCTACCACTTGTACACAATTCTTCTCTGCCTTTCTGAGGTGAAAACCCGGTACAAATACCCTCAGAGAACCAGTGAAAAATATACTTTTAGTTTGTATAAATATATTTCTATGATAACTAGAAGAAAGTATTCTTGCTTTTTAGTTTTCTTAGATACGACTTGTACACAATTTTTGTCTGCCTTTCTGAGAAGAAAACCCGGTAGAAATACCCTCAGAGAACCAGTGAAAAATATACTTTTAGTTTGTACAAACATAATTCCTTGATAACTAGAAGAAAATATTCTTGCTTTCTTCTATTCTGAGATACAACTTGTACACAATTTTTCTCTGCCTTTCTGAGGTGAAAACCCGGTAGAAATACCCTCAGAGAACCAGTGAAAAATATACTTTTAGTTTGTACAAACATATTTCCTTCATAACTGGAAAAAGTATTCTTGCTTTCTTCTTTTCTTAGATACGACTTGTACATAATTTTTGTCTGTCTTTCTGAGGTAAAAACCCGGTAGAAATACCCTCAGAGAACCAGAGAAAAATATACTTTTAGTTTGTACAAACATATTTCTATGATAACTAGAAGAAAATATTCTTGCTTTCTTGTTTCCTTAGATACAACTTGTACACAATTTTTGTTTGCCTTTCTGAGGTGAAAACCCTGTAGAAATACCATCAGAGAACCAGTGAAAAATATACTTTTAGTTTGTACAAACATATTTCTATGATAACTAGAAGAAAATATTCTTGCTTTCTTGTTCTTTTAGATGTAGCTTGGACACAATTTTTGTCTGCTTTTCTGAGGTGAAAACCCGGTAGAAATACCTTCAGAGAACCAGTGAAAAATATACTTTTAGTTTGTACAAACATATTTCCTTGATAACTGGAAAAAAATATTCTTGCTTTTTTGTTTTCTTAGATACAACTTGTACACAATTTTTCTCTGCCTTTCTGAGGTGAAAACCCGGTTAAAATACCCTCAGAGAACCAGTGAAAAATATACTTTTAGTTGGTACAAACATATTTCCATGATAACTGGAAAAAATATTCTTGCTTTCTCGTTTTCTTAGATACAACTTGTACACAATTTTTGTCTGCCTTTCTGAGGTGAAAACCCAGTAGAAATACCCTCATAGAACCAGTGAAAAATATACTTTTAGTTTCTACAAACATAATTCCTTGATAACTAGAAAAAATATTTCTGCTTTGTAGTTTTCTTAGATATAACTTGTACACAATTTTTGCCTTTCTTTCTAAGGTGAAAACCCGGTAGAAGTACCCTCAGAGAACCAGTGAAAAATATACTTTTAGTTTGTACAAACATAATTCCTTGATAACTGGAAAAAAATATTCTTGCTTTTTAGTTTTCTTAGATATAATTTGTACACAATTTTTGTCTGCCTTTCTGAGAAGAAAACCCGATAGAAATACCCTCAGAGAACCAGTGAAAAATATACTTTTAGTTTGTACAAACATAATTCCTTGATAACTAGAAGAAAATATTCTTGCTTTCTTCTATTCTGAGATACAACTTGTGCACAATTTTTCTCTGCCTTTCTGAGGTGAAAACCCGGTAGAAATACCGTCAGAGAACCAGTGAAAAATATACTTTTAGTTTGTACAAACATATTTCCTTCATAACTGGAAAAATTATTCTTGCTTTCTTGTTTTCTTAGATACGACTTGTACACAATTTTTGTCTGCCTCTCTGAGGTAAAAACCCTGTAGAAATACCCTCAGAGAACCAGTGAAAAATATACTTTTAGTTTGTACAAACATATTTCTATGATAACTAGAAGAAAATATTCTTGCTTTCTTGTTTCCTTCGATACAACTTGTACACAATTTTTGTTTGCCTTTCTGAGGTGAAAACCCGGTAGAAATACCCTCAGAGAACCAGTGAAAAATATACTTTTAGTTTGTACAAACATAATTCCTTGATAACTAGAAGAAAATATTCTTGCTTTCTTCTATTCTGAGATACAACTTGTACACAATTTTTCTCTGCCTTTCTGAGGTGAAAACCCGGTAGAAATACCCTCAGAGAACCAGTAAAAAATATACTTTTAGTTTGTACAAACATATTTTCTTCATAACTGGAAAAAGTATTGTTGCTTTCTTCTTTTCTTAGATACGACTTGTACACAATTTTTTTCTGCCTTTCTGAGGTAAAAACCCGGTAGAAATACCCTCAGAGAACCAGTGAAAAATATACTTTTAGTTTGTACAAACATATTTCTATGATAACTAGAAGAAAATATTCTTGCTTTCTTGTTTCCTTAGATACAACTTGTACACAATTTTTGTTTGCCTTTCTGAGGTGAAAACCGGGTAGAAATACCCTCAGAGAACCAGTAAAAAATATACTTTTCGTTTGTACAAACATATTTCCTTCATAACTGGATAAAATATTCTTGCTTTCTTATTTTCTTTGATACTGCTTGTACACAATTTTTCCCTGCCTTTCTGAGGTGAAAACCCGGTAGAAATACCCTCAGAGAACCAGTGAAAAATATACTTTTAGTTTGTACCAACATATTTCTATGATAACTAGAAGAAAATATTCTTGCTTTCTTCTATTCTTAGATACAACTTGTACACAATTTTTCTCTGCCTTTCTGAGGTGAAAACCCTGTAAAAATACCCTCAGAGAACCAGTGAAAAATATACTTTTAGTTTGTATAAACATATTTTTATGATAACTAGAAGAAAATATTCATGCTTTCTTCTATTCTTAGATACAACTTGTACACAATTTTTTGTCTGCCTTTCTGAGGTGAAAACCCGGTAGAAATACCCTCAGAGAACCAGTCAAAAATATACTCTTAGTTTGTACAAACATATTTCTATGATAACTAGAAGAAAATATTCTTGCTTTCTTCTATTCTGAGATACAACTTGTACACAATTTTTCTCTGCCTTTCTGAGGTGAAAACCCGGTAGAAATACCCTCAGAGAACCAGTGAAAAATTTACTTTTAGTTTGTAGAAACATAATTCCTTGATAACTAGAAGAAAATATTCTTGCTTTCTTCTATTCTGAGATACAACTTGTACACAATTTTTCTCTGCCTTTCTGAGGTGAAAACCCGGTAGAAATACCCTCAGAGAACCAGTGAAAAATATACTTTTAGTTTGTACAAACATATTTCCTTCATAACTGGAAAAAATATTCTTGCTTTCTTGTTTTCTTAGATACGACTTGTACACAATTTTTGTCTGCCTTTCTAAGGTAAAAACCCGGTAGAACTACCCTCAGAGAACCAGTGAAAAATATACTTTTAGTTTGTGCAAACATATTTCTATGATAACTAGAAGAAAATATTCTTGCTTTCTTGTTCTTTTAGATGTAGCTTGGACACAATTTTTGTCTGCTTTTCTGAGGTGAAAACCCGGTAGAAATACCTTCAGAGAACCAGTGAAAAATATACTTTTAGTTTGTACAAACATATTTCAATGATAACTAGAAGAAAATATTCTTGCTTTCATCTATTCTTAGATACAACTTGTACACAATTATTCTCTGCCTTTCTGAGGTGAAAACCGGGTAGAAATACCCTCAGAGAACCAGTGAAAAATATACTTTTCGTTTGTACAAACATATTTCCTTCATAACTGGAAAAAATATTCTTGCTTTCTTATTTTCTTTGATACGACTTGTACACAATTTTTGTCTGCCTTTCTGAGAAGAAAACCCGGTAGAAATACCCTCAGAGAACCAGTGAAAAATATACTTTTCGTTTGTACAAACATATTTCCTTCATAACTGGAAAAAATATTCTTGCTTTCTTATTTTCTTTGATACGACTTGTACACAATTTTTGTCTGCCTTTCTGAGAAGAAAACCCGGTAGAAATACCCTCAGAGAACCAGTGAAAAATATACTTTTAGTTTGTACAAACATAATTCCTTGATAACTAGAAGAAAATATTCTTGCTTTCTTCTATTCTGAGATACAACTTGTGCACAATTTTTCTCTGCCTTTCTGAGGTGAAAACCCGGTAGAAATACCGTCAGAGAACCAGTGAAAAATATACTTTTAGTTTGTACAAACATATTTCCTTCATAACTGGAAAAATTATTCTTGCTTTCTTGTTTTCTTAGATACGACTTGTACACAATTTTTGTCTGCCTCTCTGAGGTAAAAACCCTGTAGAAATACCCTCAGAGAACCAGTGAAAAATATACTTTTAGTTTGTACAAACATATTTCTATGATAACTAGAAGAAAATATTCTTGCTTTCTTGTTTCCTTAGATACAACTTGTACACAATTTTTGTCTGCCTTTCTGAGAAGAAAACCCGATAGAAATACCCTCAGAGAACCAGTGAAAAATATACTTTTAGTTTGTACAAACATATTTCTATGATAACTAGAAGAAAATATTCTTGCTTTCTTGTTTCCTTAGATACAACTTGTACACAATTTTTGTTTGCCTTTCTGAGGTGAAAACCCGGTAGAAATACCCTCAGAGAACCAGTGAAAAATATACTTTTAGTTTGTACAAACATAATTCCTTGATAACTAGAAGAAAATATTCTTGCTTTCTTCTATTCTGAGATACAACTTGTACACAATTTTTCTCTGCCTTTCTGAGGTGAAAACCCGGTAGAAATACCCTCAGAGAACCAGTAAAAAATATACTTTTAGTTTGTACAAACATATTTTCTTCATAACTGGAAAAAGTATTGTTGCTTTCTTCTTTTCTTAGATACGACTTGTACACAATTTTTTTCTGCCTTTCTGAGGTAAAAACCCGGTAGAAATACCCTCAGAGAACCAGTGAAAAATATACTTTTAGTTTGTACAAACATATTTCTATGATAACTAGAAGAAAATATTCTTGCTTTCTTGTTTCCTTAGATACAACTTGTACACAATTTTTGTTTGCCTTTCTGAGGTGAAAACCGGGAAGAAATACCCTCAGAGAACCAGTAAAAAATATACTTTTCGTTTGTACAAACATATTTCCTTCATAACTGGATAAAATATTCTTGCTTTCTTATTTTCTTTGATACTGCTTGTACACAATTTTTCCCTGCCTTTCTGAGGTGAAAACCCGGTAGAAATACCCTCAGAGAACCAGTGAAAAATATACTTTTAGTTTGTACCAACATATTTCTATGATAACTAGAAGAAAATATTCTTGCTTTCTTCTATTCTTAGATACAACTTGTACACAATTTTTCTCTGCCTTTCTGAGGTGAAAACCCGGTTGAAATACCCTCAGAGGACCAGTGAAAAATATACTCTTAGTTTGTATAAACATATTTCTATGATAACTAGAAGAAAATATTCTTGCTTTCTTCTATTCTTAGATACAACTTGTACACAATTTTTGTCTGCCTTTCTGAGGTGAAAACCCGGTAGAAATACCCTCAGAGAACCAGTGAAAAATATACTTTTCGTTTGTACAAACATATTTCCTTGATAACTGAAAAAAAATATTCTTGCTTTTTTGTTTTCTTAGATACAACTTGTACACAATTTTTGTCTGCCTTTCTGAGGTGAAAACCCTGTAGAAATACCCTCCGTGAACCAGTGAAAAATATACTTTTAGTTTGTACAAACATATTTCTATGATAACTAGAAGAAAATATTCTTGCTTTCTTCTATTCTTAGATACAACTTGTACACAATTTTTGTCTGCTTTTCTGAGGTGAAAACCCGGTAGAAATACCCTCAGAAACTAGTGAAAAATATACTTTTCGTTTGTACAAACATATTTTTAAGATAACTAGAATAAAATATTCTTGCTATCTTCTATTCTTAGATACAACTTGTACAAAATTTTGTCTGCCTTTCTGAGGTGAAAACCCGGTAGAAATACCCTCAGAGAACCAGTAAAAAATATACTTTTCGTTTGTACAAACATATTTTTATGATAACTAGAAGAAAATATTCATGCTTTCTTCTATTCTTAGATACAACTTGTACACAATTTTTTGTCTGCCTTTCTGAGGTGAAAATCCGGTAGAAATACACTCTGAGAACCAGTGAAAAATATACTCTTAGTTTGTACAAACATATTTCTATGATAACTAGAAGAAAATATTCTTGCTTTCTTCTATTCTTAGATACAACTTGTACACAATTTTTTGTCTGCCTTTCTGAGGTGAAAACCCGGTAGAAATACCCTCAGAGAACCAGTGAAAAATATACTCTTAGTTTGTACAAACATATTTCCTTGATAACTGGAAAAAAATATTCTTGCTTTTTAGTTTTCTTAGATATAATTTGTACAAAATTTTTGTCTGCCTTTCTGAGGTGAAAACCCGGTAGAAATACCCTCAGAGAATCAGTAAAAAATATACTTTTCGTTTGTACAAAAATATTTCTATGATAACTGGAAAAAATATTCTTGCTTTCTCGTTTTCTTAGATACAACTTGTACACAATTTTTGTCTGCCTTTCTGAGGTGAAAACCCGGTAGAAATACCCTCAGAGAACCAGTGAAAAATATACTTTTAATTTGTACAAACATATTTCCTTCATAACTGGAAAAAGTATTCTTGCTTTCTTCTTTTCTTAGATACGACTTGTACACAATTTTTGTCTGCCTTTCTGAAGTAAAAACCCGGTAGAAATACCCTCAGAGAACCAGTGAAAAATATACTTTTAGTTTGTACAAACATATTTCTATGATAACTAGAAGAAAATATTCTTGCTTTCTTCTATTCTTAGAAACCACTTGTACACAATTCTTCTCTGCCTTTCTGAGGTGAAAACCCGGTAGAAATACCCTCATAGAACCAGTGAAAAATATACTTTTAGTTTGTACAAACATATTTCCATGATAACTGGAAAAAATATTCTTGCTTTCTCGTTTTCTTAGATACAACTTGTACACAATTTTTGTCTGCCTTTCTGAGAAGAAAACCCGGTAGAAATACACTCACAGAACCAGT
Organism: Leptopilina boulardi; assembly: GCF_019393585.1. Taxonomy (NCBI): domain Eukaryota; kingdom Metazoa; phylum Arthropoda; class Insecta; order Hymenoptera; family Figitidae; genus Leptopilina; species Leptopilina boulardi. The sequence goes on from NW_026137768.1 coordinate 760,958, forward strand.
GAAAAATATACTTTTAGTTTGTACAAACATATTTTTATGATAACTAGAAGAAAATATTCATGCTTTCTTCTATTCTTAGATACAACTTGTACACAATTTTTGACTGTCTTTCTGAGGTGAAAACCCGGTAGAAGTACCCTCAGAGAACCAGTGAAAAATATACTTTTAGTTTGTACAAACATATTTCTATGATAACTAGAAGAAAATATTCTTGCTATCTTCTATTCTTAGATACAACTTGTACACAATCTTTCTCTGCCTTTCTGAGGTGAAAACCCGGTAGAAGTACCCTCAGAGAACCAGTGAAAAATATACTTTTAGTTTGTACAAACATAATTCCTTGATAACTAGATGAAAATATTCTTGCTTTCTTCTATTCTTAGATACAACTTGTACACAATTTTTGTCTGCCTTTCTGAGGTTAAAACCCGGTAGAAATACCCTCAGAGAACCAGTGAAAAATATACTTTTAGTTTGTACAAACATATTTCATTGATAACTGGAAAAAAATATTCTTGCTTTTTTAGTTTTCTTAGATATAATTTGTACACAATTTTTGTCTGCCTTTCTGAGGTGAAAACCCGGTAGAAGTACCCTCAGAGAACCAGTGAAAAATATACTTTTAGTTTGTACAAACATATTTCTATGATAACTAGAAGAAAATATTCTTGCTTTCTTCTATTCTTAGATACCACTTGTACACAATTCTTCTCTGCCTTTCTGAGGTGAAAACCCGGTAGAAATACCCTCAGAGAACCAGTGAAAAATATACTTTTAGTTGGTACAAACATATTTCCATGATAACTGGAAAAAATATTCTTGCTTTCTCGTTTTCTTAGATACAACTTGTACACAATTTTTGTCTGCCTTTCTGAGGTGAAAACCCAGTAGAAATACCCTCATAGAACCAGTGAAAAATATACTTTTAGTTTCTACAAACATAATTCCTTGATAACTATAAAAAATATTTCTGCTTTTTAGTTTTCTTAGATACGACTTGTACACAATTTTTGTCTGCCTTTCTGAGAAGAAAACCCGGTAGAAATACCCTCAGAGAACCAGTGAAAAATATACTTTTAGTTTGTACAAACATATTTCTATGATAACTAGAAGAAAATATTCTTGCTTTCTTCTATTCTTAGATACCACTTGTACACAATTCTTCTCTGCCTTTCTGAGGTGAAAACCCGGTAGAAGTACCCTCAGAGAACCAGTGAAAAATATACTTTTAGTTTGTACAAACATAATTCCTTGATAACTAGATGAAAATATTCTTGCTTTCTTCTATTCTTAGATACAACTTGTACACAATTTTTGTCTGCCTTTCTGAGGTGAAAACCCGGTAGAAATACCCTCAGAGAACCAGTGAAAAATATACTTTTAGTTTGTATAAATATATTTCTATGATAACTAGAAGAAAGTATTCTTGCTTTTTAGTTTTCTTAGATACGACTTGTACACAATTTTTGTCTGCCTTTCTGAGAAGAAAACCCATTAGAAATACCCTCAGAGAACCAGTGAAAAATATACTTTTAGTTTGTACAAACATAATTCCTTGATAACTAGAAGAAAATATTCTTGCTTTCTTCTATTCTGAGATACAACTTGTACACAATTTTTCTCTGCCTTTCTGAGGTGAAAACCCGGTAGAAATACCCTCAGAGAACCAGTGAAAAATATACTTTTAATTTGTACAAACATATTTCCTTCATAACTGGAAAAAGTATTCTTGCTTTCTTCTTTTCTTAGATACGACTTGTACACAATTTTTGTCTGCCTTTCTGAGGTAAAAACCCGGTAGAAATACCCTCAGAGAACCAGTGAAAAATATACTTTTAGTTTGTACAAACATATTTCTATGATAACTAGAAGAAAATATTCTTGCTTTCTTGTTTCCTTAGATACAACTTGTACACAATCTTTCTCTGCCTTTCTGAGGTGAAAACCCGGTAGAAGTACCCTCAGAGAACCAGTGAAAAATATACTTTTAGTTTGTACAAACATAATTCCTTGATAACTAGATGAAAATATTCTTGCTTTCTTCTATTCTTAGATACAACTTGTACACAATTTTTGTCTGCCTTTCTGAGGTAAAAACCCGGTAGAAATACCCTCAGAGAACCAGTGAAAAATATACTTTTAGTTTGTACAAACATATTTCTATGATAACTAGAAGAAAATATTCTTGCTTTCTTGTTTCCTTAGATACAACTTGTACACAATCTTTCTCTGCCTTTCTGAGGTGAAAACCCGGTAGAAGTACCCTCAGAGAACCAGTGAAAAATATACTTTTAGTTTGTACAAACATAATTCCTTGATAACTAGATGAAAATATTCTTGCTTTCTTCTATTCTTAGATACAACTTGTACACAATTTTTGTCTGCCTTTCTGAGGTGAAAACCCGGTAGAAATACCCTCAGAGAACCAGTGAAAAATATACTTTTAGTTTGTATAAATATATTTCTATGATAACTAGAAGAAAGTATTCTTGCTTTTTAGTTTTCTTAGATACGACTTGTACACAATTTTTGTCTGCCTTTCTGAGAAGAAAACCCGGTAGAAATACCCTCAGAGAACCAGTGAAAAATATACTTTTAGTTTGTACAAACATAATTCCTTGATAACTAGAAGAAAATATTCTTGCTTTCTTCTATTCTGAGATACAACTTGTACACAATTTTTGTCTGCCTTTCTGAGGTGAAAACCCGGTAGAAATACCCTCAGAGAACCAGTGAAAAATATACTTTTAGTTTGTACAAACATATTTCCATGATAACTGGAAAAAAATATTCTTGCTGTCTCGTTTTCTTAGATACAACTTGTACACAATTTTTGTCTGCCTTTCTGAGGTGAAAACCCGGTAGAAGTACCCTCAGAGAACCAGTGAAAAATATACTTTTAGTTTGTACAAACATATTTCCTTGATAACTGGAAAAAAATATTCTTGCTTTTTAGTTTTCTTAGATATAATTTGTACACAATTTTTGTCTGCCTTTCTGAGGTGAAAACCCGGTAGAAATACCCTCAGAGAACCAGTAAAAAATATACTTTTCGTTTGTACAAACATATTTCTTTTATAACTGGAATAAAATATTTCTTCTTTCACGTTCTCTTACATATAGCTTGTATACAATTTTCGTCTGCCTTTCTGAGGTGAAAACCCGGTAGAAGTACCCTCAAAGAACCAGTAAAAAATATACTTTTAGTTTGTACCAACATATTTCTATGATAACTAGAAGAAAATATTCTTGCTTTCTTCTATTCTTAGATACAACTTGTACACAATTTTTCTCTGCCTTTCTGAGGTGAAAACCCGGTTGAAATACCCTCAGAGGACCAGTGAAAAATATACTCTTAGTTTGTATAAACATATTTCTATGATAACTAGAAGAAAATATTCTTGCTTTCTTCTATTCTTAGATACAACTTGTACACAATTTTTGTCTGCCTTTCTGAGGTGAAAACCCTGTAGAAATACCCTCAGAGAACCAGTGAAAAATATACTTTTAGTTTGTACAAACATATTTCTATGATAACTAGAAGAAAATATTCTTGCTTTCTTCTATTCTTAGATACAACTTGTACACAATTTTTGTCTGCCTTTCTGAGGTGAAAACCCGGTAGAAATACCCTCAGAGAACCAGTGAAAAATATACTTTTAGTTTGTACAAACATATTTCCTTGATAACTGAAAAAAATATTCTTGCTTTTTTGTTTTCTTAGATACAACTTGTACACAATTTTTGTCTGCCTTTCTGAGGTGAAAACCCTGTAGAAATACCCTCAGTGAACCAGTGAAAAATATACTTTTAGTTTGTACAAACATATTTCTATGATAACTAGAAGAAAATATTCTTGCTTTCTTCTATTCTTAGATACAACTTGTACACAATTTTTGTCTGCCTTTCTGAGGTGAAAACCCGGTAGAAATACCCTCAGAGAACCAGTGAAAAATATACTTTTAGTTTGTACAAACATATTTCTATGATAACTAGAAGAAAATATTCTTGCTTTCTTCTATTCTTAGATACAACTTGTACACTAATTTTGTCTGCCTTTCTGAGGTGAAAACCCGGTAGAAATACCCTCAGAGAACCAGTGAAAAATATACTTTTAGTTTGTACAAACATATTTCTATGATAACTAGAAGAAAATATTCTTGCTTTCTTCTATTCTTAGATACAACTTGTACACAATTTTTGTCTGCCTTTCTGAGGTGAAAACCCGGTAGAAATACCCTCAGAGAACCAGTGAAAAATATACTTTTAGTTTGTACAAACATATTTCTATGATAACTAGAAAAAAATATTCTTGCTTTTTTAGTTTTCTTAGATATAATTTGTACACAATTTTTGTCTGCCTTTCTGAGGTGAAAACCCGGTAGAAATACCCTCAGAGAACCAGTGAAAAATATACTTTTAGTTTGTACAAACATATTTCTATGATAACTAGAAGAAAATATTCTTGCTTTCTTCTATTCTTAGATACAACTTGTACACAATTTTTGTCTGCCTTTCTGAGGTGAAAACCCGGTAGAAATACCCTCAGAGAACCAGTGAAAAATATACTTTTAGTTTGTACAAACATATTTCTATGATAACTAGAAGAAAATATTCTTGCTTTCTTCGTTTTCTTAGATACAACTTGTACACAATTTTTGTCTGCCTTTCTGAGGTGAAAACCCGGTAGAAATACCCTCAGAGAACCAGTGAAAAATATACTTTTAGTTTGTACAAACATATTTCTATGATAACTAGAAGAAAATATTCTTGCTTTCTTCTATTCTTAGATACAACTTGTACACAATTTTTGTCTGCCTTTCTGAGGTGAAAACCCGGTAGAAATACCCTCAGAGAACCAGTGAAAAATATACTTTTAGTTTGTACAAACATATTTCTATGATAACTGGAAGAAAATATTCTTGCTTTCTTGTTTTCTTAGATACAACTTGTACACAATTTTTGTCTGCCTTTCTGAGGTGAAAACCCGGTAGAAATACCCTCAGAGAACCAGTGAAAAATATACTTTTAGTTTGTACAAACATATTTCCTTGATAACTGGAAAAAAATATTCTTGCTTTTTGTTTTCTTAGATACAACTTGTACACAATTTTTGTCTGCCTTTCTGAGGTGAAAACCCGGTAGAAATACCCTCAGAGAACCAGTGAAAAATATACTTTTAGTTTGTACAAACATATTTCTATGATAACTAGAAAAAATATTCTTGCTTTCTTCTTTTCTTAGATACAACTTGTACACAATTTTTGTCTGCCTTTCTGAGGTGAAAACCCGGTAGAAATACCCTCATAGAACCAGTGAAAAATATACTTTTAGTTTGTACAAACATATTTCTATGATAACTGGAAAAAATATTCTTGCTTTTTTAGTTTTCTTAGATATAACTTGTACACAATTTTTGTCTGCCTTTCTGAGGTGAAAACCCGGTAGAAATACCCTCAGAGAACCAGTGAAAAATATACTTTTAGTTTGTACAAACATATTTCTATGATAACTGGAAAAAATATTCTTGCTTTCTCGTTTTCTTAGATACAACTTGTACACAATTTTTGTCTGCCTTTCTGAGGTGAAAACCCGGTAGAAATACCCTCAGAGAACCAGTGAAAAATATACTCTTAGTTTGTACAAACATATTTCCTTGATAACTGGAAAAAAATATTCTTGCTTTTTAGTTTTCTTAGATATAATTTATACAAAATTTTTGTCTGCCTTTCTGAGGTGAAAACCCGGTAGAAATACCCTCAGAGAACCAGTGAAAAATATACTTTTAGTTTGTACAAACATATTTCCTATGATAACTGGAAGAAAATATTCTTGCTTTCTTCTTTTCTTAGATACAACTTGTACACAATTTTTGTCTGCCTTTCTGAGGTGAAAACCCGGTAGAAATACCCTCAGAGAACCAGTGAAAAATATACTTTTAGTTTGTACAAACATATTTCCATGATAACTGGAAAAAATATTCTTGCTTTCTCGTTTTCTTAGATACAACTTGTACACAATTTTTGTCTGCCTTTCTGAGGTGAAAACCCGGTAGAAATACCCTCAGAGAACCAGTGAAAAATATACTTTTAGTTTGTACAAACATGTTTCTATGATAACTAGAAAAAATATTCCTGCTTTCTTGTTCTCTTAGATATAACTTGTACACAATTTTTGTCTGCCTTTCTGAGGTGAAAACCCGGTAGAAATACCCTCAGAGAACCAGTGAAAAATATACTTTTAGTTTGTACAAACATATTTCTATGATAACTGGAAAAAATATTCTTGCTTTCTTGTTTTCTTAGATACAACTTGTACACAATTTTTGTCTGCCTTTCTGAGGTGAAAACCCGGTAGAAATACCCTCAGAGAACCAGTGAAAAATATACTTTTAGTTTGTACAAACATATTTCTATGATAACTAGAAGAAAATATTCTTGCTTTCTTGTTTTCTTAGATATAACTTGTACACAATTTTTGTCTGCCTTTCTGAGGTGAAAACCCGGTAGAAATACCCTCAGAGAACCAGTGAAAAATATACTTTTAGTTTGTACAAACATATTTCCTTGATAACTGGAAAAAATATTCTTGCTTTCTTGTTTTCTTAGATACAACTTGTACACAATTTTTGTCTGCCTTTCTGAGGTGAAAACCCGGTAGAAATACCCTCAGAGAACCAGTGAAAAATATACTTTTAGTTTGTACAAACATATTTCTATGATAACTAGAAGAAAATATTCTTGCTTTCTTGTTTTCTTAGATACAACTTGTACACAATTTTTGTCTGCCTTTCTGAGGTGAAAACCCGGTAGAAATACCCTCAGAGAACCAGTGAAAAATATACTTTTAGTTTGTACAAACATATTTCCTTGATAACTGGAAAAAATATTCTTGCTTTCTTGTTTTCTTAGATACAACTTGTACACAATTTTTGTCTGCCTTTCTGAGGTGAAAACCCGGTAGAAATACCCTCAGAGAACCAGTGAAAAATATACTTTTAGTTTGTACAAACATATTTCTATGATAACTAGAAGAAAATATTCTTGCTTTCTTCTATTCTTAGATACAACTTGTACACAATTTTTGTCTGCCTTTCTGAGGTGAAAACCCGGTAGAAATACCCTCAGAGAACCAGTGAAAAATATACTTTTAGTTTGTACAAACATATTTCTATGATAACTAGAAGAAAATATTCTTGCTTTCTTCTTTTCTTAGATACAACTTGTACACAATTTTTGTCTGCCTTTCTGAGGTGAAAACCCGGTAGAAATACCCTCAGAGAACCAGTGAAAAATATACTTTTAGTTTGTACAAACATATTTCCTTGATAACTGGAAAAAAATATTCTTGCTTTTTGTTTTCTTAGATACAACTTGTACACAATTTTTGTCTGCCTTTCTGAGGTGAAAACCCGGTAGAAATACCCTCAGAGAACCAGTGAAAAATATACTTTTAGTTTGTACAAACATATTTCTATGATAACTAGAAGAAAATATTCTTGCTTTCTTCTATTCTTAGATACAACTTGTACACAATTTTTGTCTGCCTTTCTGAGGTGAAAACCCGGTAGAAATACCCTCAGAGAACCAGTGAAAAATATACTTTTAGTTTGTACAAACATATTTCCTTGATAACTGGAAAAAATATTCTTGCTTTCTTGTTTTCTTAGATACAACTTGTACACAATTTTTGTCTGCCTTTCTGAGGTGAAAACCCGGTAGAAATACCCTCAGAGAACCAGTGAAAAATATACTTTTAGTTTGTACAAACATATTTCTATGATAACTAGAAAAAATATTCTTGCTTTCTTCTTTTCTTAGATATAACTTGTACACAATTTTTGTCTGCCTTTCTGAGGTGAAAACCCGGTAGAAATACCCTCAGAGAACCAGTGAAAAATATACTTTTAGTTTGTACAAACATATTTCTATGATAACTAGAAGAAAATATTCTTGCTTTCTTCTTTTCTTAGATACAACTTGTACACAATTTTTGTCTGCCTTTCTGAGGTGAAAACCCGGTAGAAATACCCTCAGAGAACCAGTGAAAAATATACTTTTAGTTTGTACAAACATATTTCCTTGATAACTGGAAAAAAATATTCTTGCTTTTTAGTTTTCTTAGATACAACTTGTACACAATTTTTGTCTGCCTTTCTGAGGTGAAAACCCGGTAGAAATACCCTCAGAGAACCAGTGAAAAATATACTTTTAGTTTGTACAAACATATTTCTATGATAACTGGAAAAAATATTCTTGCTTTCTCGTTTTCTTAGATACAACTTGTACACAATTTTTGTCTGCCTTTCTGAGGTGAAAACCCGGTAGAAATACCCTCAGAGAACCAGTGAAAAATATACTTTTAGTTTGTACAAACATATTTCCTTGATAACTGGAAAAAATATTCTTGCTTTCTTGTTTTCTTAGATACAACTTGTACACAATTTTTGTCTGCCTTTCTGAGGTGAAAACCCGGTAGAAATACCCTCAGAGAACCAGTGAAAAATATACTTTTAGTTTGTACAAACATATTTCCTTGATAACTGGAAAAAATATTCTTGCTTTCTTCGTTTTCTTAGATACAACTTGTACACAATTTTTGTCTGCCTTTCTGAGGTGAAAACCCGGTAGAAATACCCTCAGAGAACCAGTGAAAAATATACTTTTAGTTTGTACAAACATATTTCTATGATAACTAGAAGAAAATATTCTTGCTTTCTTCTATTCTTAGATACAACTTGTACACAATTTTTGTCTGCCTTTCTGAGGTGAAAACCCGGTAGAAATACCCTCAGAGAACCAGTGAAAAATATACTTTTAGTTTGTACAAACATATTTCCATGATAACTGGAAAAAATATTCTTGCTTTCTCGTTTTCTTAGATACAACTTGTACACAATTTTTGTCTGCCTTTCTGAGGTGAAAACCCGGTAGAAATACCCTCAGAGAACCAGTGAAAAATATACTTTTAGTTTGTACAAACATATTTCTATGATAACTAGAAGAAAATATTCTTGCTTTCTTCTTTTCTTAGATACAACTTGTACACAATTTTTGTCTGCCTTTCTGAGGTGAAAACCCGGTAGAAATACCCTCAGAGAACCAGTGAAAAATATACTTTTAGTTTGTACAAACATATTTCCTTGATAACTGGAAAAAATATTCTTGCTTTCTTGTTTTCTTAGATACAACTTGTACACAATTTTTGTCTGCCTTTCTGAGGTGAAAACCCGGTAGAAATACCCTCAGAGAACCAGTGAAAAATATACTTTTAGTTTGTACAAACATATTTCCTTGATAACTGGAAAAAATATTCTTGCTTTCTTCGTTTTCTTAGATACAACTTGTACACAATTTTTGTCTGCCTTTCTGAGGTGAAAACCCAGTAGAAATACCCTCAGAGAACCAGTGAAAAATATACTTTTAGTTTGTACAAACATATTTCCTTGATAACTGGAAAAAAATATTCTTGCTTTCTTCGTTTTCTTAGATACAACTTGTACACAATTTTTGTCTGCCTTTCTGAGGTGAAAACCCGGTAGAAATACCCTCAGAGAACCAGTGAAAAATATACTTTTAGTTTGTACAAACATATTTCCATGATAACTGGAAAAAATATTCTTGCTTTCTCGTTTTCTTAGATACAACTTGTACACAATTTTTGTCTGCCTTTCTGAGGTGAAAACCCGGTAGAAATACCCTCAGAGAACCAGTGAAAAATATACTTTTAGTTTGTACAAACATATTTCCTTGATAACTGGAAAAAATATTCTTGCTTTCTTGTTTTCTTAGATATAACTTGTACACAATTTTTGTCTGCCTTTCTGAGGTGAAAACCCGGTAGAAATACCCTCAGAGAACCAGTGAAAAATATACTTTTAGTTTGTACAAACATATTTCTATGATAACTAGAAAAAATATTCTTGCTTTCTTGTTTTCTTAGATACAACTTGTACACAATTTTTGTCTGCCTTTCTGAGGTGAAAACCCGGTAGAAATACCCTCAGAGAACCAGTGAAAAATATACTTTTAGTTTGTACAAACATATTTCTATGATAACTAGAAGAAAATATTCTTGCTTTCTTCTATTCTTAGATACAACTTGTACACAATTTTTGTCTGCCTTTCTGAGGTGAAAACCCGGTAGAAATACCCTCAGAGAACCAGTGAAAAATATACTTTTAGTTTGTACAAACATATTTCCTTGATAACTAGAAGAAAATATTCTTGCTTTCTTCTATTCTTAGATACAACTTGTACACAATTTTTGTCTGCCTTTCTGAGGTGAAAACCCGGTAGAAATACCCTCAGAGAACCAGTGAAAAATATACTTTTAGTTTGTACAAACATATTTCCTTGATAACTAGAAGAAAATATTCTTGCTTTCTTCTATTCTTAGATACAACTTGTACACAATTTTTGTCTGCCTTTCTGAGGTGAAAACCCGGTAGAAATACCCTCAGAGAACCAGTGAAAAATATACTTTTAGTTTGTACAAACATATTTCCTTGATAACTGGAAAAAAATATTCTTGCTTTTTAGTTTTCTTAGATACAACTTGTACACAATTTTTGTCTGCCTTTCTGAGGTGAAAACCCGGTAGAAATACCCTCAGAGAACCAGTGAAAAATATACTTTTAGTTTGTACAAACATATTTCCTTGATAACTGGAAAAAATATTCTTGCTTTCTCGTTTTCTTAGATACAACTTGTACACAATTTTTGTCTGCCTTTCTGAGGTGAAAACCCGGTAGAAATACCCTCAGAGAACCAGTGAAAAATATACTTTTAGTTTGTACAAACATATTTCCTTGATAACTGGAAAAAATATTCTTGCTTTCTAGTTTTCTTAGATATAACTTGTACACAATTTTTGTCTGCCTTTCTGAGGTGAAAACCCGGTAGAAATACCCTCAGAGAACCAGTGAAAAATATACTTTTAGTTTGTACAAACATATTTCTATGATAACTAGAAGAAAATATTCTTGCTTTCTTCTATTCTTAGATACAACTTGTACACAATTTTTGTCTGCCTTTCTGAGGTGAAAACCCGGTAGAAATACCCTCATAGAACCAGTGAAAAATATACTTTTAGTTTGTACAAACATATTTCCTTGATAACTGGAAAAAAATATTCTTGCTTTTTTGTTTTCTTAGATACAACTTGTACACAATTTTTGTCTGCCTTTCTGAGGTGAAAACCCGGTAGAAATACCCTCAGAGAACCAGTGAAAAATATACTTTTAGTTTGTACAAACATATTTCTATGATAACTAGAAGAAAATATTCTTGCTTTCTTGTTTTCTTAGATACAACTTGTACACAATTTTTGTCTGCCTTTCTGAGGTGAAAACCCGGTAGAAATACCCTCAGAGAACCAGTGAAAAATATACTTTTAGTTTGTACAAACATATTTCCTTGATAACTGGAAAAAATATTCTTGCTTTCTTGTTTTCTTAGATACAACTTGTACACAATTTTTGTCTGCCTTTCTGAGGTGAAAACCCGGTAGAAATACCCTCAGAGAACCAGTGAAAAATATACTTTTAGTTTGTACAAACATATTTCTATGATAACTAGAAGAAAATATTCTTGCTTTCTTCTATTCTTAGATACAACTTGTACACAATTTTTGTCTGCCTTTCTGAGGTGAAAACCCGGTAGAAATACCCTCAGAGAACCAGTGAAAAATATACTTTTAGTTTGTACAAACATATTTCTATGATAACTAGAAGAAAATATTCTTGCTTTCTTCTATTCTTAGATACAACTTGTACACAATTTTTGTCTGCCTTTCTGAGGTGAAAACCCGGTAGAAATACCCTCAGAGAACCAGTGAAAAATATACTTTTAGTTTGTACAAACATATTTCCTTGATAACTAGAAGAAAATATTCTTGCTTTCTTCTATTCTTAGATACAACTTGTACACAATTTTTGTCTGCCTTTCTGAGGTGAAAACCCGGTAGAAATACCCTCAGAGAACCAGTGAAAAATATACTTTTAGTTTGTACAAACATATTTCCTTGATAACTAGAAGAAAATATTCTTGCTTTCTTCTATTCTTAGATACAACTTGTACACAATTTTTGTCTGCCTTTCTGAGGTGAAAACCCGGTAGAAATACCCTCAGAGAACCAGTGAAAAATATACTTTTAGTTTGTACAAACATATTTCCTTGATAACTGGAAAAAAATATTCTTGCTTTTTGTTTTCTTAGATACAACTTGTACACAATTTTTGTCTGCCTTTCTGAGGTGAAAACCCGGTAGAAATACCCTCAGAGAACCAGTGAAAAATATACTTTTAGTTTGTACAAACATATTTCCTTGATAACTAGAAAAAATATTCTTGCTTTCTTGTTCTCTTAGATACAACTTGTACACAATTTTTGTCTGCCTTTCTGAGGTGAAAACCCGGTAGAAATACCCTCAGAGAACCAGTGAAAAATATACTTTTAGTTTGTACAAACATATTTCCTTGATAACTGGAAAAAAATATTTCTTCCTTCTTGTTCTCTTAAATGTAGCTTGTACACAATTTTTGTCTGTCTTTCTGAGGTGAAAACCCGGTAGAAATACCCTCAGAGAACCAGTAAAAAATATACTTTTAGTTTGTACAAAAATATTTCTATGATAACTAGAAGAAAATATTCTTGCTTTCTTCTATTCTTAGATACAACTTGTACACAATTTTTGTCTGCCTTTCTGAGGTGAAAACCCGGTAGAAATACCCTCAGAGAACCAGTGAAAAATATACTTTTAGTTTGTACAAACATATTTCCTTGATAACTGGAAAAAAATATTCTTGCTTTTTTGTTTTCTTAGATACAACTTGTACACAATTTTTGTCTGCCTTTCTGAGGTGAAAACCCGGTAGAAATACCCTCAGAGAACCAGTGAAAAATATACTTTTAGTTTGTACAAACATATTTCCTTGATAACTAGAAGAAAATATTCTTGCTTTCTTGTTTTCTTAGATACAACTTGTACACAATTTTTGTCTGCCTTTCTGAGGTGAAAACCCGGTCGAAATACCCTCAGAGAACCAGTGAAAAATATACTTTTAGTTTGTACAAACATATTTCTATGATAACTAGAAGAAAATATTCTTGCTTTCTTCTATTCTTAGATACAACTTGTACACAATTTTTGTCTGCCTTTCTGAGGTGAAAACCCGGTAGAAATACCCTCAGAGAACCAGTGAAAAATATACTTTTAGTTTGTACAAACATATTTCTATGATAACTAGAAGAAAATATTCTTGCTTTCTTCTATTCTTAGATACAACTTGTACACAATTTTTGTCTGCCTTTCTGAGGTGAAAACCCGGTAGAAATACCCTCAGAGAACCAGTGAAAAATATACTTTTAGTTTGTACAAACATATTTCTATGATAACTAGAAGAAAATATTCTTGCTTTCTTCTATTCTTAGATACAACTTGTACACAATTTTTGTCTGCCTTTCTGAGGTGAAAACCCGAAAGAAATACCCTCAGAGAACCAGTGAAAAATATACTTTTAGTTTGTACAAACATATTTCCTTGATAACTGGAAAAAAATATTCTTGCTTTTTTGTTTTCTTAGATACAACTTGTACACAATTTTTGTCTGCCTTTCTGAGGTGAAAACCCGGTAGAAATACCCTCAGAGAACCAGTGAAAAATATACTTTTAGTTTGTACAAACATATTTCCTTGATAACTAGAAGAAAATATTCTTGCTTTCTTCTATTCTTAGATACAACTTGTACACAATTTTTGTCTGCCTTTCTGAGGTGAAAACCCGGTAGAAATACCCTCAGAGAACCAGTGAAAAATATACTTTTAGTTTGTACAAACATATTTCTATGATAACTAGAAGAAAATATTCTTGCTTTCTTCTATTCTTAGATACAACTTGTACACAATTTTTGTCTGCCTTTCTGAGGTGAAAACCCGGTAGAAATACCCTCAGAGAACCAGTGAAAAATATACTTTTAGTTTGTACAAACATATTTCTATGATAACTAGAAGAAAATATTCTTGCTTTCTTCTATTCTTAGATACAACTTGTACACAATTTTTGTCTGCCTTTCTGAGGTGAAAACCCGGTAGAAATACCCTCAGAGAACCAGTGAAAAATATACTTTTAGTTTGTACAAACATATTTCCTTGATAACTGGAAAAAAATATTCTTGCTTTTTTGTTTTCTTAGATACAACTTGTACACAATTTTTGTCTGCCTTTCTGAGGTGAAAACCCGGTAGAAATACCCTCAGAGAACCAGTGAAAAATATACTTTTAGTTTGTACAAACATATTTCCTTGATAACTAGAAAAAAATATTCTTGCTTTCTTCTATTCTTAGATACAACTTGTACACAATTTTTGTCTGCCTTTCTGAGGTGAAAACCCGGTAGAAATACCCTCAGAGAACCAGTGAAAAATATACTTTTAGTTTGTACAAACATATTTCCTTGATAACTGGAAAAAAATATTCTTGCTTTTTAGTTTTCTTAGATACAACTTGTACACAATTTTTGTCTGCCTTTCTGAGGTGAAAACCCGGTAGAAATACCCTCAGAGAACCAGTGAAAAATATACTTTTAGTTTGTACAAACATATTTCCTTGATAACTAGAAGAAAATATTCTTGCTTTCTTGTTTTCTTAGATACAACTTGTACACAATTTTTGTCTGCGTTTCTGAGGTGAAAACCCGGTAGAAATACCCTCAGAGAACCAGTGAAAAATATACTTTTAGTTTGTACAAACATATTTCTATGATAACTAGAAGAAAATATTCTTGCTTTCTACTATTCTTAGATACAACTTGTTCACAATTTTTGTCTGCCTTTCTGAGGTGAAAACCCGGTAGAAATACCCTCAGAGAACCAGTGAAAAATATACTTTTAGTTTGTACAAACATATTTCTATGATAACTAGAAGAAAATATTCTTGCTTTCTTCTATTCTTAGATACAACTTGTACACAATTTTTGTCTGCCTTTCTGAGGTGAAAACCCGAAAGAAATACCCTCAGAGAACCAGTGAAAAATATACTTTTAGTTTGTACAAACATATTTCTATGATAACTAGAAGAAAATATTCTTGCTTTCTTCTATTCTTAGATACAACTTGTACAAATTTTTTGTCAGCGTTTCTGAGGTGAAAACCAGGTAGATATACCCTCAGAAAACCAGTGAAAAATATACTTTTAGTTTGTACAAACATATTTCTATGATAACTAGAAGAAAATATTCTTGCTTTCTTCTATTCTTAGATACAACTTGTACACAATTTTTGTCTGCCTTTTTGAGGTGAAAACCCGGTAGAAATACCCTCAGAGAACCAGTGAAAAATATACTTTACGTTTGTACAAACATATTTCCTTGATAACTAGAAAAAATATTCTTGCTTTCTTGTTTTCTTAGATACAACTTGTACATAATTTTTGTCTGCCTTTCTGAGGTGAAAACCCGGTAGAAATACCTTCAGAGAACCAGTGAAAAATATACTTTTAGTTTGACAAACATATTTCCTTCATAATTGGAAAAAACTATTCCTTCCTTCTCGTTCTCTTAAATGTAGCTTGAACACAATTTTTGTCTGTCTTTCTGAGGTGAAAACCCGGTAGAAGTACCCTCAGAGAACCAGTAAAAAATATACTTTTAGTTTGTACAAACATAATTCCTTGATAACAATAAAAAAATATTCCTGCTTTTTAGTTTTCTTAGATATAACTTGTACACAATTTTTGTCTACCTTTCTGAGGTGAAAACCCGGAAGAAATACACTCAGAGAACCAGTAAAAATATACTTTTAGTTTGTACAAACATAATTCCTTGATAACTGGAAAAAAAATTCCTTCTTTCCTGTTCTCTTAAATGTAGCTTGGACACAATTTTTGTCTGTCTTTCTGAGGTGAAAACCCGGTAAAAGTACCCTCAGAGAACCAGTGAAAAATATACTTTTAGTTTGTACAAACATATTTCTATGATAACTAGAAGAAAATATTCTTGCTTTCTTCTATTCTTAGATACAACTTGTACACAATTTTTCTCTGCCTTTCTGAGGTGAAAACCCGGTCGAAATACCCTCAGAGAACCAGTGAAAAATATACTTTTAGTTTGTACAAACATATTTCTATGATAACTAGCAAAAAATATTCTTGCTTTCTTCTATTCTTAGATACAACTTGTACAAATTTTTTGTCTGCGTTTCTGAGGTGAAAACCCGGTAGAAATACCCTCAGAGAACCAGTGAAAAATATACTTTTAGTTTGTACAAACATATTTCTATGATAACTAGAAGAAAATATTCTTGCTTTCTACTATTCTTAGATACAACTTGTTCACAATTTTTGTCTGCCTTTCTGAGGTGAAAACCCGGTAGAAATACCCTCAGAGAACCAGTGAAAAATATACTTTTAGTTTGTACAAACATATTTCTATGATAACTAGAAGAAAATATTCTTGCTTTCTTCTATTCTTAGATACAACTTGTACACAATTTTTGTCTGCCTTTCTGAGGTGAAAACCCGAAAGAAATACCCTCAGAGAACCAGTGAAAAATATACTTTTAGTTTGTACAAACATATTTCCTTGATAACTGGAAAAAAATATTCTTGCTTTTTTGTTTTCTTAGATACAACTTGTACACAATTTTTGTCTGCCTTTCTGAGGTGAAAACCCGGTAGAAATACCCTCAGAGAACCAGTGAAAAATATACTTTTAGTTTGTACAAACATATTTCTATGATAACTAGAAGAAAATATTCTTGCTTTCTTCTATTCTTAGATACAACTTGTACAAATTTTTTGTCAGCGTTTCTGAGGTGAAAACCCGGTAGAAATACCCTCAGAGAACCAGTGAAAAATATACTTTTAGTTTGTACAAACATATTTCTATGATAACTAGAAGAAAATATTCTTGCTTTCTACTATTCTTAGATACAACTTGTTCACAATTTTTGTCTGCCTTTCTGAGGTGAAAACCCGGTAGAAATACCCTCAGAGAACCAGTGAAAAATATACTTTTAGTTTGTACAAACATATTTCTATGATAACTAGAAGAAAATATTCTTGCTTTCTTCTATTCTTAGATACAACTTGTACACAATTTTTGTCTGCCTTTCTGAGGTGAAAACCCGAAAGAAATACCCTCAGAGAACCAGTGAAAAATATACTTTTAGTTTGTACAAACATATTTCTATGATAACTAGAAGAAAATATTCTTGCTTTCTTCTATTCTTAGATACAACTTGTACAAATTTTTGTCTGCGTTTCTGAGGTGAAAACCCGGTAGAAATACCCTCAGAGAACCAGTGAAAAATATACTTTTAGTTTGTACAAACATATTTCTATGATAACTAGAAGAAAATATTCTTGCTTTCTTCTATTCTTAGATACAACTTGTACACAATTTTTGTCTGCCTTTTTGAGGTGAAAACCCGGTAGAAATACCCTCAGAGAACCAGTGAAAAATATACTTTAGTTTGTACAAACATATTTCCTTGATAACTAGAAAAAATATTCTTGCTTTCTTGTTTTCTTAGATACAACTTGTACATAATTTTTGTCTGCCTTTCTGAGGTGAAAACCCGGTAGAAATACCTTCAGAGAACCAGTGAAAAATATACTTTTAGTTTGACAAACATATTTCCTTCATAATTGGAAAAAACTATTCCTTCCTTCTCGTTCTCTTAAATG
Organism: Leptopilina boulardi; assembly: GCF_019393585.1. Classification (NCBI taxonomy): domain Eukaryota; kingdom Metazoa; phylum Arthropoda; class Insecta; order Hymenoptera; family Figitidae; genus Leptopilina; species Leptopilina boulardi. The sequence goes on from NW_026137768.1 coordinate 778,642, forward strand.
TAGCTTGAACACAATTTTTGTCTGTCTTTCTGAGGTGAAAACCCGGTAGAAGTACCCTCAGAGAACCAGTAAAAAATATACTTTTAGTTTGTACAAACATAATTCCTTGATAACAATAAAAAAATATTCCTGCTTTTTAGTTTTCTTAGATATAACTTGTACACAATTTTTGTCTACCTTTCTGAGGTGAAAACCCGGAAGAAATACACTAAGAGAACCAGTAAAAAATATACTTTTAGTTTGTACAAACATAATTCCTTGATAACTGGAAAAAAAATTCCTTCTTTCCTGTTCTCTTAAATGTAGCTTGGACACAATTTTTGTCTGTCTTTCTGAGGTGAAAACCCGGTAAAAGTACCCTCAGAGAACCAGTGAAAAATATACTTTTAGTTTGTACAAACATATTTCTATAATAACTAGAAGAAAATATTCTTGCTTTCTTCTATTCTTAGATACAACTTGTACACAATTTTTCTCTGCCTTTCTGAGGTGAAAACCCGGTCGAAATACCCTCAGAATACCAGTGAAAAATATACTTTTAGTTTGTACAAACATATTTCTATGATAACTAGAAGAAAATATTCTTGCTTTCTTCTATTCTTAGATACAACTTGTACAAATTTTTTGTCAGCGTTTCTGAGGTGAAAACCCGGTAGAAATACCCTCAGAGAACCAGTGAAAAATATACTTTTAGTTTGTACAAACATATTTCTATGATAACTAGAAGAAAATATTCTTGCTTTCTACTATTCTTAGATACAACTTGTTCACAATTTTTGTCTGCCTTTCTGAGGTGAAAACCCGGTAGAAATACCCTCAGAGAACCAGTGAAAAATATACTTTTAGTTTGTACAAACATATTTCTATGATAACTAGAAGAAAATATTCTTGCTTTCTTCTATTCTTAGATACAACTTGTACACAATTTTTGTCTGCCTTTCTGAGGTGAAAACCCGAAAGAAATACCCTCAGAGAACCAGTGAAAAATATACTTTTAGTTTGTACAAACATATTTCCTTGATAACTGGAAAAAAATATTCTTGCTTTTTTGTTTTCTTAGATACAACTTGTACACAATTTTTGTCTGCCTTTCTGAGGTGAAAACCCGGTAGAAATACCCTCAGAGAACCAGTGAAAAATATACTTTTAGTTTGTACAAACATATTTCTATGATAACTAGAAGAAAATATTCTTGCTTTCTTCTATTCTTAGATACAACTTGTACACAATTTTTGTCTGCCTTTTTGAGGTGAAAACCCGGTAGAAATACTCTCAGAGAACCAGTGAAAAATATACTTTACGTTTGTACAAACATATTTCCTTGATAACTAGAAAAAATATTCTTGCTTTCTTGTTTTCTTAGATACAACTTGTACATAATTTTTGTCTGCCTTTCTGAGGTGAAAACCCGGTAGAAATACCTTCAGAGAACCAGTGAAAAATATACTTTTAGTTTGACAAACATATTTCCTTCATAATTGGAAAAAACTATTCCTTCCTTCTCGTTCTCTTAAATGTAGCTTGAACACAATTTTTGTCTGTCTTTCTGAGGTGAAAACCCGGTAGAAGTACCCTCAGAGAACCAGTAAAAAATATACTTTTAGTTTGTACAAACATAATTCCTTGATAACAATAAAAAAATATTCCTGCTTTTTAGTTTTCTTAGATATAACTTGTACACAATTTTTGTCTACCTTTCTGAGGTGAAAACCCGGAAGAAATACACTAAGAGAACCAGTAAAAAATATACTTTTAGTTTGTACAAACATAATTCCTTGATAACTGGAAAAAAAATTCCTTCTTTCCTGTTCTCTTAAATGTAGCTTGGACACAATTTTTGTCTGTCTTTCTGAGGTGAAAACCCGGTAAAAGTACCCTCAGAGAACCAGTGAAAAATATACTTTTAGTTTGTACAAACATATTTCTATAATAACTAGAAGAAAATATTCTTGCTTTCTTCTATTCTTAGATACAACTTGTACACAATTTTTCTCTGCCTTTCTGAGGTGAAAACCCGGTCGAAATACCCTCAGAATACCAGTGAAAAATATACTTTTAGTTTGTACAAACATATTTCTATGATAACTAGAAGAAAATATTCTTGCTTTCTTCTATTCTTAGATACAACTTGTACAAATTTTTTGTCAGCGTTTCTGAGGTGAAAACCCGGTAGAAATACCCTCAGAGAACCAGTGAAAAATATACTTTTAGTTTGTACAAACATATTTCTATGATAACTAGAAGAAAATATTCTTGCTTTCTACTATTCTTAGATACAACTTGTTCACAATTTTTGTCTGCCTTTCTGAGGTGAAAACCCGGTAGAAATACCCTCAGAGAACCAGTGAAAAATATACTTTTAGTTTGTACAAACATATTTCTATGATAACTAGAAGAAAATATTCTTGCTTTCTTCTATTCTTAGATACAACTTGTACACAATTTTTGTCTGCCTTTCTGAGGTGAAAACCCGAAAGAAATACCCTCAGAGAACCAGTGAAAAATATACTTTTAGTTTGTACAAACATATTTCCTTGATAACTGGAAAAAAATATTCTTGCTTTTTTGTTTTCTTAGATACAACTTGTACACAATTTTTGTCTGCCTTTCTGAGGTGAAAACCCGGTAGAAATACCCTCAGAGAACCAGTGAAAAATATACTTTTAGTTTGTACAAACATATTTCTATGATAACTAGAAGAAAATATTCTTGCTTTCTTCTATTCTTAGATACAACTTGTACACAATTTTTGTCTGCCTTTTTGAGGTGAAAACCCGGTAGAAATACTCTCAGAGAACCAGTGAAAAATATACTTTAGTTTGTACAAACATATTTCCTTGATAACTAGAAAAAATATTCTTGCTTTCTTGTTTTCTTAGATACAACTTGTACATAATTTTTGTCTGCCTTTCTGAGGTGAAAACCCGGTAGAAATACCTTCAGAGAACCAGTGAAAAATATACTTTTAGTTTGACAAACATATTTCCTTCATAATTGGAAAAAACTATTCCTTCCTTCTCGTTCTCTTAAATGTAGCTTGAACACAATTTTTGTCTGTCTTTCTGAGGTGAAAACCCGGTAGAAGTACCCTCAGAGAACCAGTAAAAAATATACTTTTAGTTTGTACAAACATAATTCCTTGATAACAATAAAAAAATATTCCTGCTTTTTAGTTTTCTTAGATATAACTTGTACACAATTTTTGTCTGCCTTTCTGAGGTGAAAACCCGGAAGAAATACACTAAGAGAACCAGTAAAAAATATACTTTTAGTTTGTACAAACATAATTCCTTGATAACTGGAAAAAAATATTCCTTCTTTCCTGTTCTCTTAAATGTAGCTTGGACACAATTTTTGTCTGTCTTTCTGAGGTGAAAACCCGGTAAAAGTACCCTCAGAGAACCAGTGAAAAATATACTTTTAGTTTGTACAAACATATTTCTATGATAACTAGAAGAAAATATTCTTGCTTTCTTCTATTCTTAGATACAACTTGTACACAATTTTTCTCTGCCTTTCTGAGGTGAAAACCCGGTCGAAATACCCTCAGAATACCAGTGAAAAATATACTTTTAGTTTGTACAAACATATTTCTATGATAACTAGAAGAAAATATTCTTGCTTTCTTCTATTCTTAGATACAACTTGTACAAATTTTTGTCAGCGTTTCTGAGGTGAAAACCCGGTAGAAATACCCTCAGAGAACCAGTGAAAAATATACTTTTAGTTTGTACAAACATATTTCTATGATAACTAGAAGAAAATATTCTTGCTTTCTACTATTCTTAGATACAACTTGTTCACAATTTTTGTCTGCCTTTCTGAGGTGAAAACCCGGTAGAAATACCCTCAGAGAACCAGTGAAAAATATACTTTTAGTTTGTACAAACATATTTCTATGATAACTAGAAGAAAATATTCTTGCTTTCTTCTATTCTTAGATACAACTTGTACACAATTTTTGTCTGCCTTTCTGAGGTGAAAACCCGAAAGAAATACCCTCAGAGAACCAGTGAAAAATATACTTTTAGTTTGTACAAACATATTTCTATGATAACTAGAAGAAAATATTCTTGCTTTCTTCTATTCTTAGATACAACTTGTACACAATTTTTGTCTGCCTTTCTGAGGTGAAAACCCGGTAGAAATACCCTCAGAGAACCAGTGAAAAATATACTTTTAGTTTGTACAAACATATTTCTATGATAACTAGAAGAAAATATTCTTGCTTTCTTCTATTCTTAGATACAACTTGTACACAATTTTTGTCTGCCTTTTTGAGGTGAAAACCCGGTAGAAATACTCTCAGAGAACCAGTGAAAAATATACTTTAGTTTGTACAAACATATTTCGTTGATAACTAGAAAAAATATTCTTGCTTTCTTGTTTTCTTAGATACAACTTGTACATAATTTTTGTCTGCCTTTCTGAGGTGAAAACCCGGTAGAAATACCTTCAGAGAACCAGTGAAAAATATACTTTTAGTTTGACAAACATATTTCCTTCATAATTGGAAAAAACTATTCCTTCCTTCTCGTTCTCTTAAATGTAGCTTGAACACAATTTTTGTCTGTCTTTCTGAGGTGAAAACCCGGTAGAAGTACCCTCAGAGAACCAGTAAAAAATATACTTTTAGTTTGTACAAACATAATTCCTTGATAACAATAAAAAAATATTCCTGCTTTTTAGTTTTCTTAGATATAACTTGTACACAATTTTTGTCTGCCTTTCTGAGGTGAAAACCCGGAAGAAATACACTAAGAGAACCAGTAAAAAATATACTTTTAGTTTGTACAAACATAATTCCTTGATAACTGGAAAAAAATATTCCTTCTTTCCTGTTCTCTTAAATGTAGCTTGGACACAATTTTTGTCTGTCTTTCTGAGGTGAAAACCCGGTAAAAGTACCCTCAGAGAACCAGTGAAAAATATACTTTTAGTTTGTACAAACATATTTCTATGATAACTAGAAGAAAATATTCTTGCTTTCTTCTATTCTTAGATACAACTTGTACACAATTTTTCTCTGCCTTTCTGAGGTGAAAACCCGGTCGAAATACCCTCAGAAACCAGTGAAAAATATACTTTTAGTTTGTACAAACATATTTCTATGATAACTAGAAGAAAATATTCTTGCTTTCTTCTATTCTTAGATACAACTTGTACAAATTTTTTGTCAGCGTTTCTGAGGTGAAAACCCGGTAGAAATACCCTCAGAGAACCAGTGAAAAATATACTTTTAGTTTGTACAAACATATTTCTATGATAACTAGAAGAAAATATTCTTGCTTTCTACTATTCTTAGATACAACTTGTTCACAATTTTTGTCTGCCTTTCTGAGGTGAAAACCCGGTAGAAATACCCTCAGAGAACCAGTGAAAAATATACTTTTAGTTTGTACAAACATATTTCTATGATAACTAGAAGAAAATATTCTTGCTTTCTTCTATTCTTAGATACAACTTGTACACAATTTTTGTCTGCCTTTCTGAGGTGAAAACCCGAAAGAAATACCCTCAGAGAACCAGTGAAAAATATACTTTTAGTTTGTACAAACATATTTCCTTGATAACTGGAAAAAAATATTCTTGCTTTTTTGTTTTCTTAGATACAACTTGTACACAATTTTTGTCTGCCTTTCTGAGGTGAAAACCCGGTAGAAATACCCTCAGAGAACCAGTGAAAAATATACTTTTAGTTTGTACAAACATATTTCTATGATAACTAGAAGAAAATATTCTTGCTTTCTTCTATTCTTAGATACAACTTGTACACAATTTTTGTCTGCCTTTCTGAGGTGAAAACCCGGTAGAAATACCCTCAGAGAACCAGTGAAAAATATACTTTAGTTTGTACAAACATATTTCCTTGATAACTAGAAAAAATATTCTTGCTTTCTTGTTTTCTTAGATACAACTTGTACATAATTTTTGTCTGCCTTTCTGAGGTGAAAACCCGGTAGAAATACCTTCAGAGAACCAGTGAAAAATATACTTTTAGTTTGACAAACATATTTCCTTCATAATTGGAAAAAACTATTCCTTCCTTCTCGTTCTCTTAAATGTAGCTTGAACACAATTTTTGTCTGTCTTTCTGAGGTGAAAACCCGGTAGAAGTACCCTCAGAGAACCAGTAAAAAATATACTTTTAGTTTGTACAAACATAATTCCTTGATAACAATAAAAAAATATTCCTGCTTTTTAGTTTTCTTAGATATAACTTGTACACAATTTTTGTCTACCTTTCTGAGGTGAAAACCCGGAAGAAATACACTAAGAGAACCAGTAAAAAATATACTTTTAGTTTGTACAAACATAATTCCTTGATAACTGGAAAAAAAATTCCTTCTTTCCTGTTCTCTTAAATGTAGCTTGGACACAATTTTTGTCTGTCTTTCTGAGGTGAAAACCCGGTAAAAGTACCCTCAGAGAACCAGTGAAAAATATACTTTTAGTTTGTACAAACATATTTCTATAATAACTAGAAGAAAATATTCTTGCTTTCTTCTATTCTTAGATACAACTTGTACACAATTTTTCTCTGCCTTTCTGAGGTGAAAACCCGGTCGAAATACCCTCAGAAACCAGTGAAAAATATACTTTTAGTTTGTACAAACATATTTCTATGATAACTAGAAGAAAATATTCTTGCTTTCTTCTATTCTTAGATACAACTTGTACAAATTTTTTGTCAGCGTTTCTGAGGTGAAAACCCGGTAGAAATACCCTCAGAGAACCAGTGAAAAATATACTTTTAGTTTGTACAAACATATTTCTATGATAACTAGAAGAAAATATTCTTGCTTTCTACTATTCTTAGATACAACTTGTTCACAATTTTTGTCTGCCTTTCTGAGGTGAAAACCCGGTAGAAATACCCTCAGAGAACCAGTGAAAAATATACTTTTAGTTTGTACAAACATATTTCTATGATAACTAGAAGAAAATATTCTTGCTTTCTTCTATTCTTAGATACAACTTGTACACAATTTTTGTCTGCCTTTCTGAGGTGAAAACCCGAAAGAAATACCCTCAGAGAACCAGTGAAAAATATACTTTTAGTTTGTACAAACATATTTCCTTGATAACTGGAAAAAAATATTCTTGCTTTTTTGTTTTCTTAGATACAACTTGTACACAATTTTTGTCTGCCTTTCTGAGGTGAAAACCCGGTAGAAATACCCTCAGAGAACCAGTGAAAAATATACTTTTAGTTTGTACAAACATATTTCCTTGATAACTAGAAGAAAATATTCTTGCTTTCTTCTATTCTTAGATACAACTTGTACACAATTTTTCTCTGCCTTTCTAAGGTGAAAACCCGGTAGAAATACCCTCAGAGAACCAGTGAAAAATATACTTTTAGTTTGTACAAACATATTTCGTTGATAACTGGAAAAAATATTCTTGCTTTCTTGTTTTCTTAGATACAACTTGTACATAATTTTTGTCTGCCTTTCTGAGGTGAAAACCCGGTAGAAATACCTTCAGAGAACCAGTGAAAAATATACTTTTAGTTTGACAAACATATTTCCTTTATAATTGGAAAAAACTATTCCTTCCTTCTCGTTCTCTTAAATGTAGCTTGGACACAATTTTTGTCTGTCTTTCTGAGGTGAAAACCCGGTAGAAGTACCCTCAGAGAACCAGTGAAAAATATACTTTTAGTTTGTACAAACATATTTCTATGATAACTAGAAGAAAATATTCTTGCTTTCTTCTATTCTTAGATACAACTTGTACACAATTTTTCTCTGCCTTTCTGAGGTGAAAACCCGGTCGAAATACCCTCAGAGAACCAGTGAAAAATATACTTTTAGTTTGTACAAACATATTTCTATGATAACTAGAAGAAAATATTCTTGCTTTCTTCTATTCTTAGATACAACTTGTACAAATTTTTTGTCAGCGTTTCTGAGGTGAAAACCCGGTAGAAATACCCTCAGAGAACCAGTGAAAAATATACTTTTAGTTTGTACAAACATATTTCCTTCATAACTGGAAAAAAATATTCTTGCTTTCTTGTTTTCTTAGATACGACTTGTACACAATTTTTGTCTGCCTTTCTGAGGTGAAAACCCGGTAGAAATACCCTCAGAGAACCAGTGAAAAATATACTTTAGTTTGTACAAACATATTTCGTTGATAACTGGAAAAAATATTCTTGCTTTCTTGTTTTCTTAGATACAACTTGTACATAATTTTTGTCTGCCTTTCTGAGGTGAAAACCCGGTAGAAATACCTTCAGAGAACCAGTGAAAAATATACTTTTAGTTTGACAAACATATTTCCTTTATAATTGGAAAAAACTATTCCTTCCTTCTCGTTCTCTTAAATGTAGCTTGAACACAATTTTTGTCTGCCTTTCTGAGGTGAAAACCAGGTAGATATACCCTCAGAGAACCAGTGAAAAATATACTTTTAGTTTGTACAAACATATTTCCTTGATAACAATAAAAAAATATTCCTGCTTTTTAGTTTTCTTAGATATAACTTGTACACAATTTTTGTCTGCCTTTCTGAGGTGAAAACCCGGAAGAAATACACTAAGAGAACCAGTAAAAAATATACTTTTAGTTTGTACAAACATAATTCCTTGATAACTGGAAAAAAAATTCCTTCTTTCCTGTTCTCTTAAATGTAGCTTGGACACAATTTTTGTCTGTCTTTCTGAGGTGAAAACCCGGTAAAAGTACCCTCAGAGAACCAGTGAAAAATATACTTTTAGTTTGTACAAACATATTTCTATGATAACTAGAAGAAAATATTCTTGCTTTCTTCTATTCTTAGATACAACTTGTACACAATTTTTCTCTGCCTTTCTGAGGTGAAAACCCGGTCGAAATACCCTCAGAGAACCAGTGAAAAATATACTTTTAGTTTGTACAAACATATTTCTATGATAACTAGAAGAAAATATTCTTGCTTTCTACTATTCTTAGATACAACTTGTTCACAATTTTTGTCTGCCTTTCTGAGGTGAAAACCCGGTAGAAATACCCTCAGAGAACCAGTGAAAAATATACTTTTAGTTTGTACAAACATATTTCTATGATAACTAGAAGAAAATATTCTTGCTTTCTTCTATTCTTAGATACAACTTGTACACAATTTTTGTCTGCCTTTCTGAGGTGAAAACCCGAAAGAAATACCCTCAGAGAACCAGTGAAAAATATACTTTTAGTTTGTACAAACATATTTCCTTGATAACTGGAAAAAAATATTCTTGCTTTTTTGTTTTCTTAGATACAACTTGTACACAATTTTTGTCTGCCTTTCTGAGGTGAAAACCCGGTAGAAATACCCTCAGAGAACCAGTGAAAAATATACTTTTAGTTTGTACAAACATATTTCCTTTATAACTAGAAAAAAATATTCTTGCTTTCTTGTTTTCTAAGATACGACTTGTACACAATTTTTGTCTGCCTTTCTGAGGTGAAAACCTGGTAGAAATACCCTCAGAGAACCAGTGAAAAATATACTTTTAGTTTGTACAAACATATTTCCTTGATAACTAGAAGAAAATATTCTTGCTTTCTTCTATTCTTAGATACAACTTGTACACAATTTTTCTCTGCCTTTCTGAGGTGAAAACCCTGTAGAAATACCCTCAGGAACCAGTGACAAATATACTTTTAGTTTGTACAAACATATTTCGTTGATAACTGGAAAAAATATTCTTGCTTTCTTGTATTCTTAGATACAACTTGTACATAATTTTTGTCTGCCTTTCTGAGGTGAAAACCCGGTAGAAATACCTTCAGAGAACCAGTGAAAAATATACTTTTAGTTTGACAAACATATTTCCTTCATAATTGGAAAAAACTATTCCTTCCTTCTCGTTCTCTTAAATGTAGCTTGAACACAATTTTTGTCTGTCTTTCTGAGGTGAAAACCCGGTAGAAGTACCCTCAGAGAACCAGTAAAAAATATACTTTTAGTTTGTACAAACATAATTCCTTGATAACAATAAAAAAATATTCCTGCTTTTTAGTTTTCTTAGATATAACTTGTACACAATTTTTGTCTCCCTTTCTGAGGTGAAAACCCGGAAGAAATACACTAAGAGAACCAGTAAAAAATATACTTTTAGTTTGTACAAACATAATTCCTTGATAACTGGAAAAAAAATTCCTTCTTTCCTGTTCTCTTAAATGTAGCTTGGACACAATTTTTGTCTGTCTTTCTGAGGTGAAAACCCGGTAAAAGTACCCTCAGAGAACCAGTGAAAAATATACTTTTAGTTTGTACAAACATATTTCTATGATAACTAGAAGAAAATATTCTTGCTTTCTTCTATTCTTAGATACAACTTGTACACAATTTTTCTCTGCCTTTCTGAGGTGAAAACCCGGTCGAAATAACCTCAGAGAACCAGTGAAAAATATACTTTTAGTTTGTACAAACATATTTCTATGATAACTAGAAGAAAATATTCTTGCTTTCTTCTATTCTTAGATACAACTTGTACAAATTTTTTGTCAGCGTTTCTGAGGTGAAAACCCGGTAGAAATACCCTCAGAGAACCAGTGAAAAATATACTTTTAGTTTGTACAAACATATTTCTATGATAACTAGAAGAAAATATTCTTGCTTTCTACTATTCTTAGATACAACTTGTTCACAATTTTTGTCTGCCTTTCTGAGGTGAAAACCCGGTAGAAATACCCTCAGAGAACCAGTGAAAAATATACTTTTAGTTTGTACAAACATATTTCTATGATAACTAGAAGAAAATATTCTTGCTTTCTTCTATTCTTAGATACAACTTGTACACAATTTTTGTCTGCCTTTCTGAGGTGAAAACCCGGTAGAAATACCCTCAGAGAACCAGTGAAAAATATACTTTTAGTTTGTACAAACATATTTCTATGATAACTAGAAGAAAATATTCTTGCTTTCTTCTATTCTTAGATACAACTTGTACACAATTTTTCTCTGCCTTTCTAAGGTGAAAACCCTGTAGAAATACCTTCAGAGAACCAGTGAAAAATATACTTTTAGTTTGACAAACATATTTCCTTTATAATTGGAAAAAACTATTCCTTCCTTCTCGTTCTCTTAAATGTAGCTTGTACACAATTTTTGTCTGTCTTTCTGAGGTGAAAACCCGGTAGAAGTACCCTCAGAGAACCAGTGAAAAATATACTTTTAGTTTGTACAAACATAATTCCTTGATAACAATAAAAAAATATTCCTGCTTTTTAGTTTTCTTAGATATAACTTGTACACAATTTTTGTCTGCCTTTCTGAGGTGAAAACCCGAAAGAAATACCCTCAGAGAACCAGTAAAAAATATACTTTTAGTTTGTACAAACATAATTCCTTCATAACTGGAAAAAAATATTCCTTCTTTCCTGTTCTCTTAAATGTAGCTTGGACACAATTTTTGTCTGTCTTTCTGAGGTGAAAACCCGGTAAAAGTACCCTCAGAGAACCAGTGAAAAATATACTTTTAGTTTGTACAAACATATTTCTATGATAACTAGAAGAAAATATTCTTGCTTTCTTCTATTCTTAGATACAACTTGTACACAATTTTTCTCTGCCTTTCTGAGGTGAAAACCCGGTCGAAATACCCTCAGAGAACCAGTGAAAAATATACTTTTAGTTTGTACAAACATATTTCTATGATAACTAGAAGAAAATATTCTTGCTTTCTTGTATTCTTAGATACAACTTGTACACAATTTTTGTCTGCCTTTCTGAGGTGAAAACCCGGTAGAAATACCCTCAGAGAACCAGTGAAAAATATACTTTTAGTTTGTACAAACATATTTCTATGATAACTAGAAGAAAATATTCTTGCTTTCTTCTATTCTTAGATACAACTTGTACACAATTTTTGTCTGCGTTTCTGAGGTGAAAACCCGGTAGAAATACCCTCAGAGAACCAGTGAAAAATATACTTTTAGTTTGTACAAACATATTTCTATGATAACTAGAAGAAAATATTCTTGCTTTCTACTATTCTTAGATACAACTTGTTCACAATTTTTGTCTGCCTTTCTGAGGTGAAAACCCGGTAGAAATACCCTCAGAGAACCAGTGAAAAATATACTTTTAGTTTGTACAAACATATTTCTATGATAACTAGAAGAAAATATTCTTGCTTTCTTCTATTCTTAGATACAACTTGTACACAATTTTTGTCTGCCTTTCTGAGGTGAAAACCCGGTAGAAATACCCTCAGAGAACCAGTGAAAAATATACTTTTAGTTTGTACAAACATATTTCCTTGATAACTGGAAAAAAATATTCTTGCTTTTTTGTTTTCTTAGATACAACTTGTACACAATTTTTGTCTGCCTTTCTGAGGTGAAAACCCGGTAGAAATACCCTCAGAGAACCAGTGAAAAATATACTTTTAGTTTGTACAAACATATTTCCTTGATAACTAGAAAAAAATATTCTTGCTTTCTTGTTTTCTTAGATACAACTTGTACACAATTTTTGTCTGCCTTTCTGAGGTGAAAACCCGGTAGAAATACCCTCAGAGAACCAGTGAAAAATATACTTTTAGTTTGTACAAACATATTTCCTTGATAACTAGAAGAAAATATTCTTGCTTTCTTCTATTCTTAGATACAACTTGTACACAATTTTTGTCTGCCTTTCTGAGGTGAAAACCCGGTAGAAATACCCTCAGAGAACCAGTGAAAAATATACTTTTAGTTTGTACAAACATATTTCGTTGATAACTGGAAAAAATATTCTTGCTTTCTTGTTTTCTTAGATACAACTTGTACATAATTTTTGTCTGCCTTTCTGAGGTGAAAACCCGGTAGAAATACCTTCAGAGAACCAGTGAAAAATATACTTTTAGTTTGACAAACATATTTCCTTTATAATTGGAAAAAACTATTCCTTCCTTCTCGTTCTCTTAAATGTAGCTTGGACACAATTTTTGTCTGTCTTTCTGAGGTGAAAACCCGGTAGAAGTACCCTCAGAGAACCAGTAAAAAATATACTTTTAGTTTGTAAAAACATAATTCCTTGATAACAATAAAAAAATATTCCTGCTTTTTAGTTTTCTTAGATATAACTTGTACACAATTTTTGTCTCCCTTTCTGAGGTGAAAACCCGGAAGAAATACACTAAGAGAACCAGTAAAAAATATACTTTTAGTTTGTACAAACATAATTCCTTGATAACTGGAAAAAAAATTCCTTCTTTCCTGTTCTCTTAAATGTAGCTTGGACACAATTTTTGTCTGTCTTTCTGAGGTGAAAACCCGGTAAAAGTACCCTCAGAGAACCAGTGAAAAATATACTTTTAGTTTGTACAAACATATTTCTATGATAACTAGAAGAAAATATTCTTGCTTTCTTCTATTCTTAGATACAACTTGTACACAATTTTTCTCTGCCTTTCTGAGGTGAAAACCCGGTCGAAATACCCTCAGAGAACCAGTGAAAAATATACTTTTAGTTTGTACAAACATATTTCTATGATAACTAGAAGAAAATATTCTTGCTTTCTTCTATTCTTAGATACAACTTGTACAAATTTTTTGTCAGCGTTTCTGAGGTGAAAACCCGGTAGAAATACCCTCAGAGAACCAGTGAAAAATATACTTTTAGTTTGTACAAACATATTTCTATGATAACTAGAAGAAAATATTCTTGCTTTCTACTATTCTTAGATACAACTTGTTCACAATTTTTGTCTGCCTTTCTGAGGTGAAAACCCGGTAGAAATACCCTCAGAGAACCAGTGAAAAATATACTTTTAGTTTGTACAAACATATTTCTATGATAACTAGAAGAAAATATTCTTGCTTTCTTCTATTCTTAGATACAACTTGTACACAATTTTTGTCTGCCTTTCTGAGGTGAAAACCCGGTAGAAATACCCTCAGAGAACCAGTGAAAAATATACTTTTAGTTTGTACAAACATATTTCCTTGATAACTAGAAGAAAATATTCTTGCTTTCTTCTATTCTTAGATACAACTTGTACACAATTTTTGTCTGCCTTTCTGAGGTGAAAACCCGGTAGAAATACCCTCAGAGAACCAGTGAAAAATATACTTTTAGTTTGTACAAACATATTTCGTTGATAACTGGAAAAAATATTCTTGCTTTCTTGTTTTCTTAGATACAACTTGTACACAATTTTTGTCTGCCTTTCTGAGGTGAAAACCCGGTAGAAATACCTTCAGAGAACCAGTGAAAAATATACTTTTAGTTTGACAAACATATTTCCTTCATAATTGGAAAAAACTATTCCTTCCTTCTCGTTCTCTTAAATGTAGCTTGAACACAATTTTTGTCTGTCTTTCTGAGGTGAAAACCCGGTAGAAGTACCCTCAGAGAACCAGTAAAAAATATACTTTTAGTTTGTACAAACATAATTCCTTGATAACAATAAAAAAATATTCCTGCTTTTTAGTTTTCTTAGATATAACTTGTACACAATTTTTGTCTCCCTTTCTGAGGTGAAAACCCGGAAGAAATACACTAAGAGAACCAGTAAAAAATATACTTTTAGTTTGTACAAACATAATTCCTTGATAACTGGAAAAAAAATTCCTTCTTTCCTGTTCTCTTAAATGTAGCTTGGACACAATTTTTGTCTGTCTTTCTGAGGTGAAAACCCGGTAAAAGTACCCTCAGAGAACCAGTGAAAAATATACTTTTAGTTTGTACAAACATATTTCTATGATAACTAGAAGAAAATATTCTTGCTTTCTTCTATTCTTAGATACAACTTGTACACAATTTTTCTCTGCCTTTCTGAGGTGAAAACCCGGTCGAAATACCCTCAGAGAACCAGTGAAAAATATACTTTTAGTTTGTACAAACATATTTCTATGATAACTAGAAGAAAATATTCTTGCTTTCTTCTATTCTTAGATACAACTTGTACAAATTTTTTGTCAGCGTTTCTGAGGTGAAAACCCGGTAGAAATACCCTCAGAGAACCAGTGAAAAATATACTTTTAGTTTGTACAAACATATTTCTATGATAACTAGAAGAAAATATTCTTGCTTTCTACTATTCTTAGATACAACTTGTTCACAATTTTTGTCTGCCTTTCTTAGGTGAAAACCCGGTAGAAATACCCTCAGAGAACCAGTGAAAAATATACTTTTAGTTTGTACAAACATATTTCTATGATAACTAGAAGAAAATATTCTTGCTTTCTTCTATTCTTAGATACAACTTGTACACAATTTTTGTCTGCCTTTCTGAGGTGAAAACCCGGTAGAAATACCTTCAGAGAACCAGTGAAAAATATACTTTTAGTTTGACAAACATATTTCCTTCATAATTGGAAAAAACTATTCCTTCCTTCTCGTTCTCTTAAATGTAGCTTGAACACAATTTTTGTCTGTCTTTCTGAGGTGAAAACCCGGTATAAGTACCCTCAGAGAACCAGTAAAAAATATACTTTTAGTTTGTACAAACATAATTCCTTGATAACAATAAAAAAATATTCCTGCTTTTTAGTTTTCTTAGATATAACTTGTACACAATTTTTGTCTACCTTTCTGAGGTGAAAACCCGGAAGAAATACACTAAGAGAACCAGTAAAAAATATACTTTTAGTTTGTACAAACATAATTCCTTGATAACTGGAAAAAAAATTCCTTCTTTCCTGTTCTCTTAAATGTAGCTTGGACACAATTTTTGTCTGTCTTTCTGAGGTGAAAACCCGGTAAAAGTACCCTCAGAGAACCAGTGAAAAATATACTTTTAGTTTGTACAAACATATTTCTATAATAACTAGAAGAAAATATTCTTGCTTTCTTCTATTCTTAGATACAACTTGTACACAATTTTTCTCTGCCTTTCTGAGGTGAAAACCCGGTCGAAATACCCTCAGAATACCAGTGAAAAATATACTTTTAGTTTGTACAAACATATTTCTATGATAACTAGAAGAAAATATTCTTGCTTTCTTCTATTCTTAGATACAACTTGTACAAATTTTTTGTCAGCGTTTCTGAGGTGAAAACCCGGTAGAAATACCCTCAGAGAACCAGTGAAAAATATACTTTTAGTTTGTACAAACATATTTCTATGATAACTAGAAGAAAATATTCTTGCTTTCTACTATTCTTAGATACAACTTGTTCACAATTTTTGTCTGCCTTTCTGAGGTGAAAACCCGGTAGAAATACCCTCAGAGAACCAGTGAAAAATATACTTTTAGTTTGTACAAACATATTTCTATGATAACTAGAAGAAAATATTCTTGCTTTCTTCTATTCTTAGATACAACTTGTACACAATTTTTGTCTGCCTTTCTGAGGTGAAAACCCGAAAGAAATACCCTCAGAGAACCAGTGAAAAATATACTTTTAGTTTGTACAAACATATTTCCTTGATAACTGGAAAAAAATATTCTTGCTTTTTTGTTTTCTTAGATACAACTTGTACACAATTTTTGTCTGCCTTTCTGAGGTGAAAACCCGGTAGAAATACCCTCAGAGAACCAGTGAAAAATATACTTTTAGTTTGTACAAACATATTTCCTTGATAACTAGAAGAAAATATTCTTGCTTTCTTCTATTCTTAGATACAACTTGTACACAATTTTTCTCTGCCTTTCTAAGGTGAAAACCCTGTAGAAATACCCTCAGGGAACCAGTGACAAATATACTTTTAGTTTGTACAAACATATTTCGTTGATAACTGGAAAAAATATTCTTGCTTTCTTGTATTCTTAGATACAACTTGTACATAATTTTTGTCTGCCTTTCTGAGGTGAAAACCCGGTCGAAATACCTTCAGAGAACCAGTGAAAAATATACTTTTAGTTTGACAAACATATTTCCTTTATAATTGGAAAAAACTATTCCTTCCTTCTCGTTCTCTTAAATGTAGCTTGGACACAATTTTTGTCTGTCTTTCTGAGGTGAAAACCCGGTAGAAGTACCCTCAGAGAACCAGTAAAAAATATACTTTTAGTTTGTACAAACATATTTCTATGATAACTAGAAGAAAATATTCTTGCTTTCTTCTATTCTTAGATACAACTTGTACACAATTTTTCTCTGCCTTTCTGAGGTGAAAACCCGGTCGAAATACCCTCAGAGAACCAGTGAAAAATATACTTTTAGTTTGTACAAACATATTTCTATGATAACTAGAAGAAAATATTCTTGCTTTCTTCTATTCTTAGATACAACTTGTACAAATTTTTTGTCAGCGTTTCTGAGGTGAAAACCAGGTAGATATACCCTCAGAGAACCAGTGAAAAATATACTTTTAGTTTGTACAAACATATTTCCTTGATAACTGGAAAAAAATATTCTTGCTTTTTTGTTTTCTTAGATACAACTTGTACACAATTTTTGTCTGCCTTTTTGAGGTGAAAACCCGGTAGAAATACCCTCAGAGAACCAGTGAAAAATATACTTTACGTTTGTACAAACATATTTCCTTGATAACTAGAAAAAATATTCTTGCTTTCTTGTTTTCTTAGATACAACTTGTACATAATTTTTGTCTGCCTTTCTGAGGTGAAAACCCGGTAGAAATACCTTCAGAGAACCAGTGAAAAATATACTTTTAGTTTGACAAACATATTTCCTTCATAATTGGAAAAAACTATTCCTTCCTTCTCGTTCTCTTAAATGTAGCTTGAACACAATTTTTGTCTGTCTTTCTGAGGTGAAAACCCGGTAGAAGTACCCTCAGAGAACCAGTAAAAAATATACTTTTAGTTTGTACAAACATAATTCCTTGATAACAATAAAAAAATATTCCTGCTTTTTAGTTTTCTTAGATATAACTTGTACACAATTTTTGTCTCCCTTTCTGAGGTGAAAACCCGGAAGAAATACACTAAGAGAACCAGTAAAAAATATACTTTTAGTTTGTACAAACATAATTCCTTGATAACTGGAAAAAAAATTCCTTCTTTCCTGTTCTCTTAAATGTAGCTTGGACACAATTTTTGTCTGTCTTTCTGAGGTGAAAACCCGGTAAAAGTACCCTCAGAGAACCAGTGAAAAATATACTTTTAGTTTGTACAAACATATTTCTATGATAACTAGAAGAAAATATTCTTGCTTTCTTCTATTCTTAGATACAACTTGTACACAATTTTTCTCTGCCTTTCTGAGGTGAAAACCCGGTCGAAATACCCTCAGAGAACCAGTGAAAAATATACTTTTAGTTTGTACAAACATATTTCTATGATAACTAGAAGAAAATATTCTTGCTTTCTACTATTCTTAGATACAACTTGTTCACAATTTTTGTCTGCCTTTCTGAGGTGAAAACCCGGTAGAAATACCCTCAGAGAACCAGTGAAAAATATACTTTTAGTTTGTACAAACATATTTCTATGATAACTAGAAGAAAATATTCTTGCTTTCTTCTATTCTTAGATACAACTTGTACACAATTTTTGTCTGCCTTTCTGAGGTGAAAACCCGAAAGAAATACCCTCAGAGAACCAGTGAAAAATATACTTTTAGTTTGTACAAACATATTTCCTTGATAACTGGAAAAAAATATTCTTGCTTTTTTGTTTTCTTAGATACAACTTGTACACAATTTTTGTCTGCCTTTCTGAGGTGAAAACCCGGTAGAAATACCCTCAGAGAACCAGTGAAAAATATACTTTTAGTTTGTACAAACATATTTCCTTTACAACTAGAAAAAAATATTCTTGCTTTCTTGTTTTCTAAGATACGACTTGTACACTATTTTTGTCTGCCTTTCTGAGGTGAAAACCCGGTAGAAATACCCTCAGAGAACCAGTGAAAAATATACTTTTAGTTTGTACAAACATATTTCCTTGATAACTAGAAGAAAATATTCTTGCTTTCTTCTATTCTTAGATACAACTTGTACACAATTTTTGTCTGCCTTTCTGAGGTGAAAACCCTGTAGAAATACCCTCAGGGAACCAGTGACAAATATACTTTTAGTTTGTACAAACATATTTCGTTGATAACTGGAAAAAATATTCTTGCTTTCTTGTATTCTTAGATACAACTTGTACATAATTTTTGTCTGCCTTTCTGAGGTGAAAACCCGGTAGAAATACCTTCAGAGAACCAGTGAAAAATATACTTTTAGTTTGACAAACATATTTCCTTCATAATTGGAAAAAACTATTCCTTCCTTCTCGTTCTCTTAAATGTAGCTTGAACACAATTTTTGTCTGTCTTTCTGAGGTGAAAACCCAGTAGAAGTACCCTCAGAGAACCAGTAAAAAATATACTTTTAGTTTGTACAAACATAATTCCTTGATAACAATAAAAAAATATTCCTGCTTTTTAGTTTTCTTAGATATAACTTGTACACAATTTTTGTCTCCCTTTCTGAGGTGAAAACCCGGAAGAAATACACTAAGAGAACCAGTAAAAAATATACTTTTAGTTTGTACAAACATAATTCCTTGATAACTGGAAAAAAAATTCCTTCTTTCCTGTTCTCTTAAATGTAGCTTGGACACAATTTTTGTCTGTCTTTCTGAGGTGAAAACCCGGTAAAAGTACCCTCAGAGAACCAGTGAAAAATATACATTTAGTTTGTACAAACATATTTCTATGATAACTAGAAGAAAATATTCTTGCTTTCTTCTATTCTTAGATACAACTTGTACACAATTTTTCTCTGCCTTTCTGAGGTGAAAACCCGGTCGAAATAACCTCAGAGAACCAGTGAAAAATATACTTTTAGTTTGTACAAACATATTTCTATGATAACTAGAAGAAAATATTCTTGCTTTCTTCTATTCTTAGATACAACTTGTACAAATTTTTTGTCAGCGTTTCTGAGGTGAAAACCCGGTAGAAATACCCTCAGAGAACCAGTGAAAAATATACTTTTAGTTTGTACAAACATATTTCTATGATAACTAGAAGAAAATATTCTTGCTTTCTACTATTCTTAGATACAACTTGTTCACAATTTTTGTCAGCGTTTCTGAGGTGAAAACCCGGTAGAAATACCCTCAGAGAACCAGTGAAAAATATACTTTTAGTTTGTACAAACATATTTCTATGATAACTAGAAGAAAATATTCTTGCTTTCTACTATTCTTAGATACAACTTGTTCACAATTTTTGTCTGCCTTTCTTAGGTGAAAACCCGGTAGAAATACCCTCAGAGAACCAGTGAAAAATATACTTTTAGTTTGTACAAACATATTTCTATGATAACTAGAAGAAAATATTCTTGCTTTCTTCTATTCTTAGATACAACTTGTACACAATTTTTGTCTGCCTTTCTGAGGTGAAAACCCGGTCGAAATACCTTCAGAGAACCAGTGAAAAATATACTTTTAGTTTGACAAACATATTTCCTTTATAATTGGAAAAAACTATTCCTTCCTTCTCGTTCTCTTAAATGTAGCTTGAACACAATTTTTGTCTGTCTTTCTGAGGTGAAAACCCGGTAGAAGTACCCTCAGAGAACCAGTAAAAAATATACTTTTAGTTTGTACAAACATAATTCCTTGATAACAATAAAAAAATATTCCTGCTTTTTAGTTTTCTTAGATATAACTTGTACACAATTTTTGTCTCCCTTTCTGAGGTGAAAACCCGGAAGAAATACACTAAGAGAACCAGTAAAAAATATACTTTTAGTTTGTACAAACATAATTCCTTGATAACTGGAAAAAAAATTCCTTCTTTCCTGTTCTCTTAAATGTAGCTTGGACACAATTTTTGTCTGTCTTTCTGAGGTGAAAACCCGGTAAAAGTACCCTCAGAGAACCAGTGAAAAATATACTTTTAGTTTGTACAAACATATTTCTATGATAACTAGAAGAAAATATTCTTGCTTTCTTCTATTCTTAGATACAACTTGTACACAATTTTTCTCTGCCTTTCTGAGGTGAAAACCCGGTCGAAATACCCTCAGAGAACCAGTGAAAAATATACTTTTAGTTTGTACAAACATATTTCTATGATAACTAGAAGAAAATATTCTTGCTTTCTTTTATTCTTAGATACAACTTGTACAAATTTTTTGTCAGCGTTTCTGAGGTGAAAACCCGGTAGAAATACCCTCAGAGAACCAGTGAAAAATATACTTTTAGTTTGTACAAACATATTTCTATGATAACTAGAAGAAAATATTCTTGCTTTCTTCTATTCTTAGATACAACTTGTACAAATTTTTTGTCAGCGTTTCTGAGGTGAAAACCCGGTAGAAATACCCTCAGAGAACCAGTGAAAAATATACTTTTAGTTTGTACAAACATATTTCTATGATAACTAGAAGAAAATATTCTTGCTTTCTACTATTCTTAGATACAACTTGTTCACAATTTTTGTCTGCCTTTCTGAGGTGAAAACCCGGTAGAAATACCCTCAGAGAACCAGTGAAAAATATACTTTTAGTTTGTACAAACATATTTCTATGATAACTAGAAGAAAATATTCTTGCTTTCTTCTATTCTTAGATACAACTTGTACACAATTTTTGTCTGCCTTTCTGAGGTGAAAACCCGAAAGAAATACCCTCAGAGAACCAGTGAAAAATATACTTTTAGTTTGTACAAACATATTTCCTTGATAACTGGAAAAAAATATTCTTGCTTTTTTGTTTTCTTAGATACAACTTGTACACAATTTTTGTCTGCCTTTCTGAGGTGAAAACCCGGTAGAAATACCCTCAGAGAACCAGTGAAAAATATACTTTTAGTTTGTACAAACATATTTCCTTTACAACTAGAAAAAAATATTCTTGCTTTCTTGTTTTCTAAGATACGACTTGTACACTATTTTTGTCTGCCTTTCTGAGGTGAAAACCTGGTAGAAATACCCTCAGAGAACCAGTGAAAAATATACTTTTAGTTTGTACAAACATATTTCCTTGATAACTAGAAGAAAATATTCTTGCTTTCTTCTATTCTTAGATACAACTTGTACACAATTTTTCTCTGCCTTTCTAAGGTGAAAACCCTGTAGAAATACCCTCAGGGAACCAGTGACAAATATACTTTTAGTTTGTACAAACATATTTCGTTGATAACTGGAAAAAATATTCTTGCTTTCTTGTATTCTTAGATACAACTTGTACATAATTTTTGTCTGCCTTTCTGAGGTGAAAACCCGGTAGAAATACCTTCAGAGAACCAGTGAAAAATATACTTTTAGTTTGACAAACATATTTCCTTCATAATTGGAAAAAACTATTCCTTCCTTCTCGTTCTCTTAAATGTAGCTTGAACACAATTTTTGTCTGTCTTTCTGAGGTGAAAACCCAGTAGAAGTACCCTCAGAGAACCAGTAAAAAATATACTTTTAGTTTGTACAAACATAATTCCTTGATAACAATAAAAAAATATTCCTGCTTTTTAGTTTTCTTAGATATAACTTGTACACAATTTTTGTCTCCCTTTCTGAGGTGAAAACCCGGAAGAAATACACTAAGAGAACCAGTAAAAAATATACTTTTAGTTTGTACAAACATAATTCCTTGATAACTGGAAAAAAAATTCCTTCTTTCCTGTTCTCTTAAATGTAGCTTGGACACAATTTTTGTCTGTCTTTCTGAGGTGAAAACCCGGTAAAAGTACCCTCAGAGAACCAGTGAAAAATATACATTTAGTTTGTACAAACATATTTCTATGATAACTAGAAGAAAATATTCTTGCTTTCTTCTATTCTTAGATACAACTTGTACACAATTTTTCTCTGCCTTTCTGAGGTGAAAACCCGGTCGAAATAACCTCAGAGAACCAGTGAAAAATATACTTTTAGTTTGTACAAACATATTTCTATGATAACTAGAAGAAAATATTCTTGCTTTCTTCTATTCTTAGATACAACTTGTACAAATTTTTTGTCAGCGTTTCTGAGGTGAAAACCCGGTAGAAATACCCTCAGAGAACCAGTGAAAAATATACTTTTAGTTTGTACAAACATATTTCTATGATAACTAGAAGAAAATATTCTTGCTTTCTACTATTCTTAGATACAACTTGTTCACAATTTTTGTCTGCCTTTCTTAGGTGAAAACCCGGTAGAAATACCCTCAGAGAACCAGTGAAAAATATACTTTTAGTTTGTACAAACATATTTCTATGATAACTAGAAGAAAATATTCTTGCTTTCTTCTATTCTTAGATACAACTTGTACACAATTTTTGTCTGCCTTTCTGAGGTGAAAACCCGGTCGAAATACCTTCAGAGAACCAGTGAAAAATATACTTTTAGTTTGTACAAACATATTTCCTTGATAACTAGAAGAAAATATTCTTGCTTTCTTCTATTCTTAGATACAACTTGTACACAATTTTTCTCTGCCTTTCTAAGGTGAAAACCCTGTAGAAATACCCTCAGGGAACCAGTGACAAATATACTTTTAGTTTGTACAAACATATTTCGTTGATAACTGGAAAAAATATTCTTGCTTTCTTGTATTCTTAGATACAACTTGTACATAATTTTTGTCTGCCTTTCTGAGGTGAAAACCCGGTAGAAATACCTTCAGAGAACCAGTGAAAAATATACTTTTAGTTTGACAAACATATTTCCTTCATAATTGGAAAAAACTATTCCTTCCTTCTCGTTCTCTTAAATGTAGCTTGAACACAATTTTTGTCTGTCTTTCTGAGGTGAAAACCCAGTAGAAGTACCCTCAGAGAACCAGTAAAAAATATACTTTTAGTTTGTACAAACATAATTCCTTGATAACAATAAAAAAATATTCCTGCTTTTTAGTTTTCTTAGATATAACTTGTACACAATTTTTGTCTCCCTTTCTGAGGTGAAAACCCGGAAGAAATACACTAAGAGAACCAGTAAAAAATATACTTTTAGTTTGTACAAACATAATTCCTTGATAACTGGAAAAAAAATTCCTTCTTTCCTGTTCTCTTAAATGTAGCTTGGACACAATTTTTGTCTGTCTTTCTGAGGTGAAAACCCGGTAAAAGTACCCTCAGAGAACCAGTGAAAAATATACATTTAGTTTGTACAAACATATTTCTATGATAACTAGAAGAAAATATTCTTGCTTTCTTCTATTCTTAGATACAACTTGTACACAATTTTTCTCTGCCTTTCTGAGGTGAAAACCCGGTCGAAATAACCTCAGAGAACCAGTGAAAAATATACTTTTAGTTTGTACAAACATATTTCTATGATAACTAGAAGAAAATATTCTTGCTTTCTTCTATTCTTAGATACAACTTGTACAAATTTTTTGTCAGCGTTTCTGAGGTGAAAACCCGGTAGAAATACCCTCAGAGAACCAGTGAAAAATATACTTTTAGTTTGTACAAACATATTTCTATGATAACTAGAAGAAAATATTCTTGCTTTCTACTATTCTTAGATACAACTTGTTCACAATTTTTGTCTGCCTTTCTTAGGTGAAAACCCGGTAGAAATACCCTCAGAGAACCAGTGAAAAATATACTTTTAGTTTGTACAAACATATTTCTATGATAACTAGAAGAAAATATTCTTGCTTTCTTCTATTCTTAGATACAACTTGTACACAATTTTTGTCTGCCTTTCTGAGGTGAAAACCCGGTCGAAATACCTTCAGAGAACCAGTGAAAAATATACTTTTAGTTTGACAAACATATTTCCTTTATAATTGGAAAAAACTATTCCTTCCTTCTCGTTCTCTTAAATGTAGCTTGGACACAATTTTTGTCTGTCTTTCTGAGGTGAAAACCCGGTAGAAGTACCCTCAGAGAACCAGTAAAAAATATACTTTTAGTTTGTACAAACATATTTCTATGATAACTAGAAGAAAATATTCTTGCTTTCTTCTATTCTTAGATACAACTTGTACACAATTTTTCTCTGCCTTTCTGAGGTGAAAACCCGGTCGAAATACCCTCAGAGAACCAGTGAAAAATATACTTTTAGTTTGTACAAACATATTTCTATGATAACTAGAAGAAAATATTCTTGCTTTCTTCTATTCTTAGATACAACTTGTACAAATTTTTTGTCAGCGTTTCTGAGGTGAAAACCCGGTAGAAATACCCTCAGAGAACCAGTGAAAAATATACTTTTAGTTTGTACAAACATATTTCGTTGATAACTGGAAAAAATATTCTTGCTTTCTTGTATTCTTAGATACAACTTGTACATAATTTTTGTCTCCCTTTCTGAGGTGAAAACCCGGAAGAAATACACTAAGAGAACCAGTAAAAAATATACTTTTAGTTTGTACAAACATAATTCCTTGATAACTGGAAAAAAAATTCCTTCTTTCCTGTTCTCTTAAATGTAGCTTGGACACAATTTTTGTCTGTCTTTCTGAGGTGAAAACCCGGTAAAAGTACCCTCAGAGAACCAGTGAAAAATATACTTTTAGTTTGTACAAACATATTTCTATGATAACTAGAAGAAAATATTCTTGCTTTCTACTATTCTTAGATACAACTTGTTCACAATTTTTGTCTGCCTTTCTGAGGTGAAAACCCGGTAGAAATACCCTCAGAGAACCAGTGAAAAATATACTTTTAGTTTGTACAAACATATTTCCTTGATAACTGGAAAAAAATATTCTTTCTTTTTTGTTTTCTTAGATACAACTTGTACACAATTTTTGACTGTCTTTCTGAGGTTTTGTTTTTGTTTACTTTTGTTTACTTCTCATAAGATGCAAAGAAATTTCTGAAATACTAAAAAAAAATATTTTTGTTACAGTTACAGTGTCCTTTTAGTGTTTTTCGCCCAAAATCATTGCGGTCTACTTTCAGAAAAAAAAATTACCATTTGTAATAATAGTAATAATAATAATATAAAAAACAAATTATTTATAAAGATTTATTAGAAAATTATATAAAAGTTTCATATAGTGATTACAATTTTTTTGAGATTTGATTCTTAAGATATTCAATGTTTTTTACTAGGAACGACTGTCAGGAATTAATTTCACCATTATTATCGAAATTTTCCATGGTAACAGTAGTTGCTCGGCAATTTTTATTAGCTTTTTCTTTTGCTTCTTCTTTGCGATTTTTTTCAATAACATCTTCTTCGGAGTCTTTATTTATATTTTTCTCTGCATTAAAATCATCGTTCCTGGATTCTGAAATAATAACGAAACAACTTACAGACGTAGACGGGGAGAGCGATTTATGATCTGCTTTTTGTTCTACAATTATTTTAACATTGGACTTATTTTCAGTCACTTGCCTTAACTGTTCATTTTCAGTTGCTTCGATATTAGAATCATCATTAGATTCAACACTTTTTTCGATTATATTTTCTTCTTCACTACTTGTATTCGTTTTCCAATCATCTACCGGAGAGTTTGATAAAGATTGATATTTTTCTGGTTTAACATTTTTATTTTCTTCGTCCTCTGTTTCAGATAAATTTTTTCCGGATTTTAATTAGAATGTTAGAAGTTGAAGACGAGAATGATGAAACTGAGGTAACTTTTTCTGGATTCGGTTTTGAATTTTCATCTTCCGTAGTTTTTCAATCACTATTTTCAGATAGTGAAAGAGATTCAGTCTCATTTCGTTCAGTTTTTTCATCAGCAGTTATTTCAAAGCTGGAACTATCAACAAATCGATTTTTAAAAACTGCTTTTGTATTTTTAGCTTTAAAGATTATAATATAATCGTCATTGCCAGGTAAAGATTTATCTCGGAACGGTATGTAAATTAGACTCTCGAAATTAATTTCAAACTTTTCGGTTGAAAACTCGAGAATACTTTTCTTTTTATAGAAGGCTTCTTCTGAATCAATTGGCAAAACGATAGAACAACCAATTTGGCTGAATTTTTTCGTATGTAGTACCCTTATCATGTGCGCTTTATTAATATACATCACACTATTGTTAAATAGCATTATTTATAATCACTAGCGCAGTCGACGGCCGCAAGCGGCTGTCTCCTTTGCTTCCTTATGTCCGATTCACTGTGCTTTATATTTTTTATTTGAATTGTGATTAATAATTTACTTTTCGTTTGTTCTCTAAATTCTTATTAATACATCCAAATTTTAATTGACTTAATTTTCAATTTATCAAATTTAAATCGAATCAACTTTTAATTCATCCAAATGTTTATTGACTTAATTTTCAGTTTATCCTAATTTTAATTGACTTAATTTCAAATGTATCCAAATTTTAACGATACAAATTTTATTTTATGGAAATTTTCATCCACTTTTCATTTTCAATTCATTGAAACAGGGATCACATTTAATTAATTAAAATTTTAAAAGGTATAAATTTCCAATTTTTCTTATTTTTATCAACCTTAAATTTAATCATCCCAAAACTTCAAGTTATTAAATTTTTATTCAATTTATCCAAATTCCAATTAACAAAAATTTTTATTATTCCTCATTTTTAGTGATGAAAATGATTGAAATTTCAATTTAATAAATCCAAATCTGAAATGATACAAAATTAAATTTAAGAAAATTTCAATAGATACAAATTAATTTTCTATTCATAAAACTATTAATTCATTTTTTAATTTAATTTCCAACCTGAACAATATTTTACATTTGATCTTTTCTCCCAGTCTTTTTTAAGAAATGATTATTTCTTAAATAAAATTCAATTTTAAATATTCATATTTTTTTATAAATAAAAATAAAAAAAAAACCTTTTTAATTTCCTTATATTTAAAAATTGTTTTAAATTGAATTGCTTTCTGTTAATTTGAACGATTTTATAATTTATTTATTTTACTTTCTATATTCATAGTAAATGAAAATTGCTTTTTCTATTTTTAATAGAAAAATCAGCAAAAAGTATCCAAGTTTTAAATTCATGTTAATTAAAATAATTTAATTTTATATTTATATTTAAATTATTAATTTAGTTGATAATTATCGTTTTATAATTAATTAAATTCATTTAGGAAACAAAATAGTAGTGTAGTAATTAATTTACTTTCGATTACAATTTAAA
Source organism: Leptopilina boulardi (assembly GCF_019393585.1). Lineage (NCBI taxonomy): Eukaryota > Metazoa > Arthropoda > Insecta > Hymenoptera > Figitidae > Leptopilina > Leptopilina boulardi. Next base: position 806,471 of record NW_026137768.1, read on the forward strand.
TATTGTCAATGTTTCGCCCCTTTATTGAGATTTGATATTTTAAATACTCATCTTTTATTGCGATATTTTTTTTGTTATATATTCAATATAAATTTCACCCTTTTTTTAGGAATGTCTCTTTTTATAATGGACATTATATTTTAAATAAGCGCGCGCTACTTCGGTCATACATGCATCCTATATTGTTCGTTTCCCACAACTGAATTTCAATTTTCGCGCCTAACCTTTCCACCCAAGTAAGACAAACCTCCAATGCATTGCGCAGGTCAGCACATTACTACATACGCACGAACACAAGTGCATTTCTATTTCGTTCACTGAAGAAAGAAAACAAGTCAAAACACGCTAGGTGACGGCCGGCCGGTTTTTTTATTGCATGTTTTTCTATATTTCTGACTATTATCATGCCTAAAAGTAGAGAGAAATTAATCAAAGAACAGAACGATAGATTGTTGGTGAAGATGGTTTTTGCAAATCCTTGCTTATATATTGATTATGTTAAAAGTGTTTCCCCACCGGGATTTGTAGCAGCTACGTGGGCTCGAATTACACAAGAATTACAAAAGTTTGGCAGTAATATTACAGGCTTTGTTGTGAGGTTATGTCATATACTGTAACCGTAAACATGGCCATGCACATGATCAGGTACTTATTCAGGTACATTTGTTCATATGTAAGCAAAGCAGGGCTGTTAAAAAATCATGATATTTTTTAAAAAATCAAGAAAATCGAATTTTTTTTATTTAAATCAAATTTTTATATGCAATTTTTTAAATGTTTATTTTCAAGTGGTTTGTTGTTTTTAATAAATACTTAAAATGATAAAGTTAACAAAAACATCAAACAATACTTCTATTTTAATTAAGAAAGATTTAACAGGGTTTCCGCGGATCAAGAAAATCAGGGAAATGTCAGGGGAGAGTCAGAGAATTGTGTCAAAACTACTGGGAAAATATAATATTTATAGAAATACCTATGTTACAAAATTTTTGTTTTTTGAAAACTTTTATTCAAATTTTAACTTTTAAAAATTCTCTTTTAATTTTTTTATAATTAAAAACCTCTTGAAACTTTTGCATTTAAGTTAGAGAAAAAGATAAAATTCCGTCTCGAATTGAGGGAAAAGTAAGGAAAAAGAAACTAAAATTTTGGTATCAACTGTGTAAATTATTCTAAATTTTAATCGCAGTTAATAATTCAATTATTCCGAAAATTAAGTACCTAAATAAAAATTCAATTATTCCAAATGTTAACCAATTTGAAATTAAATTATTCCGAATATCAATTAAATAAAAATTTTGTTTTTCCAAATGTGAATAAATTTCAATTTTTAATGACGAAAACATTCAATTATGTATAGAAATTGTAATCCATAATCTAAATTTAATTGATCAAAATTTTAAACTATAAAAATTCAAGTAATTTAAATTTTAATGAATTTAAAATTCAGTTATTCCAAATTTAAATAAATTGCAATATTTTTTATATAATTGAGTTTCAGTAGAATTGAAGATGTCATTTTTGTAAATTTTAACTGCTAAAGATTATTTTTGAATTTTTCACAATAATTGAATTTTAGAGAATTTTTAAATGACAAACTTTTTTAATAATTAAATTTTGAAAAAGCTGAAATTAAGATTTTTTTTAGAAATAATAGAATTTTAGAAGGCTAAATATACAAAGGCGCAATGACAAGTATGAGCCAACGTAAATAATAAATTCATGAATTGAATCTACATGAACATGTGCATGTTCATGTAAATGTCAAAATTCAATTTTGCATACATATGAACATGTAAATGTTCATGCTGATGATCATTTACGTGTTCATGAGTAAAAGACTTTTGAAGTATGTACATATGTACCTGATCATGTGCATGTGACATGGTCCAAAACCATGCACATGAACACGCGGTAGACACTGAGTGTGGTCAGGTACATGGCACATGTTCATGGAAATGTTCATGCGCATGAATTTCCAACCAGGGGTTAAGTTACTACATTTGTATTTTTCAACAAAATTTATGTATATAGGCATCACTGGTCCTCAATTAGACACCCTGTTTTGTCATCTTATTAGGTTTTGCAATTCTTATCAAATTAAGAATTTATAAATTTTAATTTTAATAACTCCAAATAATAAGAGCATATTTTAAATTATTTACATGAAAATTCTGCAGTTTCGATGACAAAGAAATAAATCAGATAACATTAACGTAGGTAAAAGAGAAAAGTAATCAAAATTATGTAAATAGATGACAATGTGAAAAGATGACTACCTATGATGCCTGACAGTTACTCATGAAATGAAATAATTAATAAAAAAAATTTCATTTAACTTATAGATCCTCAAAATCGGTGGAAGCAATTAAAAGTATCGTTTAATGGACACCATAAAAATTCGAATACAGGATGGTACTTATACGAGGATATGCTGTTCACGGCGGAGCATAGCAGAGTAAAAAGACCAAAGACCGTACTTCATCCACAGCTATCAGTAGTAGGTGTGTAATTTTTTTTTAAATCAGGGTGTCTAGCGATCCGGGAATCCGGGAAAACCCCGGGAATTTTTTGTCAGATCCGGGAATTTTTTTTAAAGAAAATTTTTTTATGTTAAAATAAATAAATTTGTATTATTATTTTACTAAATATAAATAATATAAATTTAGAATAAGAAATTTAAGTAAAATATAATATTTACAAGAAATATAGTAAAAGATAATATAAAAAATACAATAATGATTGTATTTTAAAATACCTATGAAATAGGTGACCTGACACATTTTTTTGTTAATTTAAGTATTTTATTTCATTATTTTAAAGAAGAGAGAAGGTCCTTCTTTGTCGGTTTATCGTAATTTTCAAAAACGGAAGTAATAGAAAATTTTAAACTTATTGGTTTGTCATCAGACAGGTAACAAAATTTTAAACCTATTGGTTTATCATCAGAGAGATGTTTTTTACTTAAAAAAATTATAACCTGAATAACTTGTTAGAAATAACCGAGATATTTGTACTGAAATCTTTAATTTCATTTTTCACACACACATATATGTATATCGTAATTTACTGAAAAAATGTTTAATTTGTAATGATAGTTAGAAATCGTCCGGTAAATATTTGTACTAAATATTATCGCGCGTCGATAAACAAGTTACCGACCGCGGAGCTCAAAGACGTAGTACCCTATTTCGCCGCGCGGGCCGCATGGCCAAAGCTCACTCGCGTGCGCCCAGCCTACCGAGCGGCTATATAAGCTGCGCTCTCGGTGAGGACCGTCACTCTCGTGTTACACGGAGTCCGGGTGGGTCTTACCCACCTGACTAGGAGTTTTACTCCGAAATTCTTTGTGGAGAGTTTTACTCTCGTTCGTCGGGTTTTACCTGTCGAACATTATATCGGTTTTTAAATGTATATAGTGTATAGTAACGAACCGTGAAATGATGTATCGCGATTTAAAGTAGTGTATAGTAAAGAATTTTAATGTAACGTATCAACCTGTAAAGTAATGTAACGAAATGTATAGTAAAGTAACACAACGAAATGTATAGTAACGTAAATTTGAATTCTCGAATGTTTAAAGTAGATTCTTTGTTTGATTACCGTTTTAATCTCCGTTTCTTAGATATACTTAGAGTGTTACTCTTGGTATAATTGGAACACGAGTTTTACTCGTGGTTCACCGGTGTATCGCGAATTTTTAGACAGTAAAGTAACTGATTTATGGCTCATCATAGCGAGTTGAAGCCGATTTTGTTAATGCGCGGCTCAAATATACGACGTTCCCGATTGATGCCGATTTTCAATTTCCGCGGCTCAACATTTAATTTGATAGATGCCGAAAAATCGTTACTCGAAACCGACTTTCGCGATTTACCTGTAATCTCCGTATATCATTGATATTGTAAATACCGTTGTAAATAAATAATTTGTGATCAGTTTGTAATTAACCGTTATTATTGTTTATTTTTTTTTGGAATCAAAACGAACCCTGGCTCGGCGAGCTAATAATATTGATTCTCACAATTACAAACGTTACAAATTATATAATAAATAATTTTATTTATATGTTTTTAATGGTTTTTATGTAGTTTAAAAAAACTATCTAGTTTTAAAAAAACCGTAAAAGTGGATATACCACTTTAAAATATACTGTTTTGGTTAAAAAAAATTTCCGGGAAAATTATTTGAAACCGGGGGAAAAACCGGGAAAACCCCGGGAATTTTACACGGTTAAATTACTAGACACCCTGAAAATGAGGCCTCGAGCTTAAAAGTTTTCAAAGATGTTTCGACTTCTTTAATAAAATACGACGTTTGTCTACTCAATTTTATTTTAAGAAGTATGTCGGATTGGTTTATTTATTGAATCCTTAATACTAATAGTTGAAATTCATAAAATAAAATTTGTTACTAAACTTTGTTAAGAATTAAAAAACCAATTTCTTTGAACCCTAATACAATCTATCCGAGGCATATTTAATGAAAATTAATTCATTTTATAACCGACATATATACCTACACTTTTCTTACAGATTTTAATTTGCCTCAGGCACCAAATGTTTCATGGCATCAGACATCACAGTTTTATGACAGTTCAGATGAATCTCCAAAGTTATGTGGCCTACAGAATGTCGCAAAATCGTCAGAAGCATCTCAACAGATGTCATTAGATTCTTATGAGAATGTGGGAAAATCCGCTATAGCTTGTGACGTAGAGTATGTTGAAGACAATAATTTCCTCGAAAATGATGAGGACATAAAAATGGAATCGTACTCCGAATATGACGTACTTCAGTATGATGGCGAACTTATTGCAGTGGACGATAGCTGTAAATCAAATGATTCTATTTCATCGCATAAAGAAAATATGAAAGAAACGTCAAATACTTCTGATTATTTGTCTCACAATTTCAAATCGTTTCCCGAGGAACAACCAACGTCACAAATGCTCTCTGAAGTGGAGTCGTCTAAACAGATACCAAAAAAATTTAAAATGTCTCCCATAACCTCTGTACAAACATCAATTTTTCCACCAAAAGTACATCCTTCTGAATTTTTATCATTACATGAGGCTCCATCTCCAACTGCTGAATTGCAACCTTCAGGGGAACAATCTTCAACAAATTGTGTCATTTCCAAACCTACTGTACCACTTTCAATAACATCCGCGTTTTCCCCAATGTGTTCGCCATACACAAAATTGCAGTCACCAAGGGTTAAGTCTCCAACAATTACTGATATTTCGAAACCTTCTGTGCCATTTTCACTAACATCGTCATTTTCTCCAATCCGTTTTCCCGTAACAGACTTGGAAGCATCAGGAGTCAAATCCTCTACACTTTCTGGTATTCCAAAACCTACTGTGCCATTTTCACCAACATCGTCATTTTTTCCAATACCTTCTCCATTTGCAGAATTGCAATTAGCAGGGGTAAAATCTTCTACTACTGTACAACCTAATGTGCCATTATCATCATCATTGCCGGCGTCTTCTATACGTTTGACACTCGCTAAATTGCAATCACCAGGAGTAAAAAGTTCTCCAAGTTCTACTACTACAGAACCTTATGTGCCATTATCACCAGCATCGTCAGCTTCTCCTATACGTTCGCCAGTCGCTACATTTAAATCATCTGGGGTAAAATCTTCGACAATGACTACTATTCCAAAATCTGCAATGACATTTTCATCAAAGTCTTCGGCTTCTCCAATCCATTTTCCTTTTGCTGATTTACAATCCTCATCAATTCCCATAACTTCGAAACATGATGTGCCATTCTCTTTGCCTACATCGCAATTTCGATTATTCTCTCCTCCACCACCACCTGCTACTCTGAATCCTGTTTCGAATCGCTTTCATGATTCCGACGAAGTGGCCGACTTTATATTTGAGGAATCAGCGGAACTGTTATCGGCGCATTCTTCACGTCAGATATCTTCAACAATACATGCCCAACCTTCAAATGCTAAATATCAAAATAAAAAACATTTTAATCCTACTACTATATTAGGGAGACAAATGAGAGTAGCTGATATTCCTAAAAGTGATCTAACTAAAAAAACGAAGGTTACTCCACCAATTGATCGTTTTGCGAGACAAAAGAAAAAGCAAAACGAAATGTCCAGAATAAATAAAACTTTATTAAAATCACAAAGTGATTTACATCAAATCACAACAGTCTTTACAAAGTGCATGTCTGTGCAACAGCAAGTTTTGCAAAATCAGTTGCATAGGGATAGGGAGAAAGAGAGAGAAAAGTCTGAAGTTAGAGCCGATCCTCTTTTTAATTTATTTATCCATAAGTGGGATTTATTGAGTGATGAAAAGCAAGATGAGTTGTTCATCGCTGCCTTGGACATTATAAGTAAACGTCAATAAGTGTAAAACATATTTCCCTCTGATCATTTCTTTAATTTCTTACTTTCAACCACCGTCAGTGCATTTCATCACGGACGATGTCTCCTACTCAGGAAATATCCTTTTGCACATTTTGATCTGTAACTTTCTTATTTTCGAATATACCCGCTATTTTCTTGTGTTCATTTTTTTTATTTCCACACTTGCTACTGTAATGGTGATTCTGTAACTCAGAAAGTAGTAGGCGAATTTTTATACGTGTTTTCTTCATTTACTTTCATATATTCAATATGTTTGTATGTTTTAAGAAAGAGATATATAGTACGTCGTTGTGTTCTGTTGTAATTATATATATATTTATATATTTATATATAACAGTTTAAAAACTTAACTTAAGTTTATATCACTAAATATAGTAAAATGTACTGAAATAGAAAGTAAATTTTTTTTCTTCAGTAGAAATCTTGTGTTACTTCTTGTGTCCATGGTAATTACATTTGCGTTAAAAGAAAATGTATTTATTACAAAAGTCAATTAAATCTTTGCCTACTTGTCTTGAACTAGAAAACAGGAACAACAACGTGAATTTAGTTATGCCTGGAAAGTACCGCGATTGCGTCTTTATTTCTTTAATGCAACCATGAATTTTTTGAAAATCTTACTTTTCAAAATTGACAATGTAATTTGTTTAAAATTTAAAGATGACGAAATGTGCCAAATTTGAAGTCTACAGGCTTAGTTAGAGACAAAAAAAGTATGAAAAAGTATCATTTAAAGAAAAGTATCCCCAAAATTGAAAAAAAGATTAAAAAAAGGGTCATCTTTAAAATTACCTAAAATTAGTTTTTTAAATTTGACGTTAAATTGTAAATATTTTCTTGTCTAAAAAAATTTAAAGAAAAATTCTGAGGAATAAAATCAACATCATTTTTCTCCTGATAATTTTTAAAAAACTATCAATTGTTAAATTTCCGTTAACTTTTTCTTTTGTCTTTTTTTTGGTTCAGAGGTAAGAGCACATCATTATTCCATGAAAATTATATTTCACATAAATTTTTATTTCACAAAATAGCATTTAACACAGAATTTTGTTTGTAAACGAATGTTTACTCAACGGAATTTTCAAAGTACCGAATTTTTATTTTACAAAACTTTTTTTACCCAACTGTTTCTTTAAAAAAATTTTAATTTAACAAATTTTTAATTTATTAGAATTCTCATTCACTAAAATTTTAAGTAATCCGAATGTTTAAATCCTACAACCTGTAAACGGAATCTTATATAAAATATTTAGCATTTTAAAACAACAATTTTAAGTGAAAACCTCCAAAAATTCAATTACACATTTCTAAAAATCTTATCTCAAACTCTTCCAAAATTGAATTATTTCTAAAATTTGTGTCTAAAATTCTTTGCTAAATTAATAATTTCAATCAATTTTATGCAATTATCCAAAAATCCAATTACATAAAACAATTTTTAATTAAAATTTCTCTAAAATTCAATTACCGTTTGAAATTTTGTTAATAATTTTCAGCAATTCTAATTTTAGTCAATATCTTGGCATTTCAATTATTTAAAACATTTTTCAATTCAAAATACTCTAAAATTCAATTATTGTTTGAATTTTATAAAATATCTTCAGCAATTTAAATGTACAAAAAATTTAATTAATAACACAGCCCCACAAAAAAAAAAAAGTGTCATGTACTTTTGACCGGAATACCCTAACCCTATGTATTTTGACGCGCTGAACACAAATCCGAAGTCCGTTTTGCTCCATCACGTCAGGATTTTTTTCTAACCTCAAAAAACATGTCGGATTTTGAGAAGTAGGCGATTTTTTTAAAAATTGCTGTATTAATTTCAAACTTGGTATCTGGGGGTTTTTTGTGTCGCTGATTACGAATCTGAAGTTAGATTTTCAAAATCCAAAATGGCGGATCCAATATGGCGGACGAATTTTGAAAAAATTTTAAGATTTACTTCAAACTTGGTATCAAGGGGTTTTTTGGGTCGCTGATTACGAATCTGATGTCAGATTTCCGAAATTCGACATGTCTGATTCAATATTAAGAAATTATTTTTAAAAAATTGTCAGATTATTATGAAATTTGGTATCTACAGGTTTTCTAAGTTGCTGACAAGTAACACTAGGGAAGTGCCATACGACGATTTTTCTGAAACTTGGCAGTTTTGTAGTTTTTTAAAAACAATTTGACACGTATGTTTTGTTTTTCCCCAAAAGCTGATTTATGGGGGGAACTACCCCTTGAATTTTTTTTTGGTAGGGGGACATTATTTTACGAAATTTTTTAAAAATTAATGTGCAATAGTGTATCTGGGGGTTTTTTGAGTCGCTGATTACGAATATAATGTCAGTTTTCAAAAATTGATAATGGCGTATCTAGTATGGCCGATAGAAGTCCATGTTGGATATGCCATTTTGAATTTTTGAAAACTGACATCATATTCGTAATCAGCGACCCAAAAAACCCCCAGATACAGATAATGGCGTATCTAATATTTCCGATAGAAGTCCATGTTGGATATGCCATTTTGAATTTTTCAAATCTGACATCATATTCGTAATCAGCGACCCAAAAAACCCCCAGATACCAAGTTTGAAGTAAATCTTAAAATTTTTTCAAAATTCGTCCTCCATATTGGATCCGCCATTTTGGATTTTGAAAATCTAACTTCAGATTCGTAATCAGCGACACAAAAAACCCCCAGATACCAAGTTTGAAATTAATACAGCAATTTTTAAAAAAATCGCCTACTTCTCAAAATCCGACATGTTTTTTGAGGTTAGAAAAAAATCCTGACGTGATGGAGCAAAACGGACTTCGGATTCGTGTTCAGCGCGTCAAAATACATAGGGTTAGGGTATTCCGGTCAAAAGTACATGACCCTTTTTTTTTTGTGGGGATGTGTAATTTCAAAAATCTTCATAAATTCAATTTTTAAAACATTTTTCAATTGAAATTCTTTAAAATTCAATTATTATCTGAACTTCTTAAAAAGTCTTCATTAATTGAAATTTATTAAAACTTCTATTGCACGACATCTAAAATTTTAATTATTTCTAAAATTTGTGTCTTCATTAAAATTCTTTGCTATATTAATTATTTCAATAATTTGAATCCAATTTTTTTAAAATTGAATTATTTGCAATATTTTTTAATCAAAAATTCTCTAAAAATCAATTACTATTTGAAATTATTTGAATAATTTTCAGCAATTCAAATTTACAACAATTATAATTAAAAATTTGCAAAAATGTTCAATTACTTCTAAACATTGTACAAAATTAATTTTTTTCAATAATATTTCAATTAAATTCTTTGAAAATTTAATTATTTAAAACATTCACTAAACTGCTGAATTCGAATAATTTGCTTAAATCAGACTTTGAAAATTTTTTTATAAAAAGTCATTTGAATTTTTTTGTTTTATTTTGTCCAATGCAAAATTGAATTCTTAAAAATTTGTATCAGTTCAATTCTGAAAGAATTGTAAGAAAAAATTCTCGAACTAGTCCAGCTTTTAGGAATCAAAAAAGTCGCTAAAAACTAAAATTCTGTCATTTTTTTAAAATTACTTTTTTGAAAAAGTAGCATTTACTAGCTTTTGCCGAAATTAGTAGTTAAAAAGTAGCCCTGTCGAAAAAAGTATAAAAAAAAGTAAAAAAGTTTGTCACTTCGAAACCTCAGTCTACCTTGAAGTAAAACGTTCTTTAAAAAATGACAATTACTTGACTAAGAATTTATAAAAACGAATTTTTTAACTGATTATCGAAAAAAAGGAAATCTTAAAAATCGAAAATTGAATTAGGCGATAAATGAAGTGTAGAAGAAACAATTAAAATTTGAATGTTCACTAATAAAATGTAATGAAAAGTGGAATCAAATAAAAGTTTGGATTAAAGGGTAAGTAAATCGATTAAATTTTGAATACATTAAAACTAAGATCGACTAAATATGAAATTCATTGAAGTCAATGAAGTCATTGTAGTCAATTGTAATTTAAATTCTTTCTATAAATTAAATACAGTGCTTATTAAAATTATAATAAATAAAAGTTTTGACAAATGAAAATAAAATGATTATTTTGTAATACTTAGTAATTGAAAAGTCTGTATTTTGTAATGAAATCTCAATTTCTAAATCCTTGAAAATTTTTTTTTAAACAGGGAAATAACCGTGAAAAAGCCATGAATTTCATTCACAAATTTAGGTGGCCACCCTAAATATACTAATAATTAATATTTACAGCGGAATCTGTGTAAGTTAGTGTAGTAGAAGCTAAAGTTCCTCTTATTTAATTGAGAAATATAGTTTTTAAATTAAATTTACCTGCATTTCTGTAACAATGTAACCCTCATTTGCCACATCTCTCTGGCATTAAAAATTCTACACACCGGGGTCATTTGGACATAAGAGAGAAGATTTTTTAAAAATTAAAAACTGTCGACTACTTGAAAATTGATTTTACTTAAAATTTTTTTTTTATTTTAAAAACCTAAATTATAATGTATTTTCTGTAGACAAATAAATTTTTAAATTCAATAACAATAAAAAAAATTTATTGCTCTTTCTAAGAAATTAATTTTCTTTATTTTCTAATATTAAGAGTAAATCTTTTATTTTAGTCTCCTATTCATATATTATTACAAGAAAAGAAATAGTAGATAAGTATTTTTTTTTAAAAAAGTATTTATTATAAAAATTACAGAAGCAAAAACCACGAACTCCAAGGAAAATGAATACTAGTAATAGATACTTGAACAATATTGTTTCAGAATCAAAATGTTACAGATGTGACAAACTGCTTTACATAAATTTTTAAAAAAATTATACATAAAATAACTACATTTTATTTATCTTCGTTATTGCTTTTCTTTATTAACGATGTCAAATCTTGGTATCAGGCAAACCTGTTTCTTTCCGGGACACGCGACCAACTGTCCAGTATAACAATTGCTTTCTCTCTTCGTATTCTTTCCCGCGAAAATTCACTGCTGGCTGCAGAAAAATCTTGAGCAGAAGGAACACATGTTCCAAAATATTAATTTTGAAAAAAAAAATTTTTTCTGAATAAAAAAATTTCTTTTCTCAATGAAAGGAGAAAGATTAATTTTGACAGAAAAAAAAATTTTTTTCATTAAAAAAATTTTTTTTCCTAATAAAATTTTTTTTTTATTTGTACAAATGAAAAAAGTTGTTTTAATATATCGATCTATTTTTTTAAAACTTATATTCACTTACACATTTGAAACTCAAGGGTTTAATTTTAGAAATTCATTCACAAAGTAATCTTCAACGCCATCTAGTGTTTAACGCGCGTATCTCAGCTGCCACTGATGGTATGCACTGTACACTTAAAACACTTATTATGAAGTAATTATATCTTAATTTATTCTTATTATTGCATAAATAAGCACTCTAAATGTCTATTAACCATTCCTAATAGTTATTTACAACATATTACGTCGATTAACGACAATATTTTACAAGGAACCGAAACGTAACCGAATCGTAACCCAATTCGGTTACAACTCGGTTTACCCAATCCGCCAGGGTTTATCAAAAATTGTGAAAAACAGAGGGGGTTTCAGAAATACATAATTTAAATATTTTTTTTAAAAAACAAAAATTTCTTGATTTCTTGTAAGGAAGTTCCTGTAAGGAAGTTCTTATTCTTATATTTCTTTTCCTATTCTTAAGAAGTATAATCTCAAAAGTCGGTTCACAGAGATTGTGGTTCTTTTTGAACCCACTACCAAAATTGTACTTAATTTAATCTGGATTTATTAAAGTCTAGAAAAGTCGCATTCATTGAAAGAAGTATTATAAAGTCGAAAAAAACGTATAATCAGAGGCCTGTATTAAATAAAAAAATATATTTCCACCTTCGTTCTCTGTTTCGTCTTCTTCTTCTTCCATCTCTTCTTCTTCTTCTTCTTCTTCTCGTTCTTCCTCTACTGCAGAGTACGCTCCGCCAAAGGATTCGACAGTGCTGAAAGACAATTATTATTATTATTATTATTATTATTATAAACATTAATATAATAATGAATTCTATTATTATATCCTTACAACATGTGCTCAGCTATAGGCTCCATAAAGGACATATCATTTAAATATATCCATTCTGGTCCGCGTTGTGCAGCGGATCCTGATGGAGTATGCTGCTTGAACGCAGCTCTTTCTTTTGAATAATTTTCCTTCAAAATTCGACACCTTCCTTGTGCTTGCTTCACTGCATTAAAAAAAGGACACATATTAAAAATTATAAAAAGGATGAAATATATCTTTGAAAAAATGTGTTTTCAAGAAAAGCGCTATAAAATATTTTGTATAACGCCTTCGGTGAAATAGTATTATTGTACACTAGGCACTGGTGGTGGTTTAGCCAGTGGAGGAATGAGTTCATTCCTCTACTGGCCAAATTATCAGTGGAGAAATGAGCGATATCAAATAAATTTAATCAATTTTAAACTGACACAAACATATATACCTACACTTTTCTTACAGATTTTAATTTGCCTCAGGCACCAAATGTTTCATGGCATCAGACATCACAGTTTTATGACAGTTCAGATGAATCTCCAAAGTTATGTGGCCTACAGAATGTCGCAAAATCGTCAGAAGCATCTCAACAGATGTCATTAGATTCTTATGAGAATGTGGGAAAATCCGCTATAGCTTGTGACGTAGAGTATGTTGAAGACAATAATTTCCTCGAAAATGATGAGGACATAAAAATGGAATCGTACTCCGAATATGACGTACTTCAGTATGATGGCGAACTTATTGCAGTGGACGATAGCTGTAAATCAAATGATTCTATTTCATCGCATAAAGAAAATATGAAAGAAACGTCAAATACTTCTGATTATTTGTCTCACAATTTCAAATCGTTTCCCGAGGAACAACCAACGTCACAAATGCTCTCTGAAGTGGAGTCGTCTAAACAGATACCAAAAAAATTTAAAATGTCTCCCATAACCTCTGTACAAACATCAATTTTTCCACCAAAAGTACATCCTTCTGAATTTTTATCATTACATGAGGCTCCATCTCCAACTGCTGAATTGCAACCTTCAGGGGAACAATCTTCAACAAATTGTGTCATTTCCAAACCTACTGTACCACTTTCAATAACATCCGCGTTTTCCCCAATGTGTTCGCCATACACAAAATTGCAGTCACCAAGGGTTAAGTCTCCAACAATTACTGATATTTCGAAACCTTCTGTGCCATTTTCACTAACATCGTCATTTTCTCCAATCCGTTTTCCCGTAACAGACTTGGAAGCATCAGGAGTCAAATCCTCTACACTTTCTGGTATTCCAAAACCTACTGTGCCATTTTCACCAACATCGTCATTTTTTCCAATACCTTCTCCATTTGCAGAATTGCAATTAGCAGGGGTAAAATCTTCTACTACTGTACAACCTAATGTGCCATTATCATCATCATTGCCGGCGTCTTCTATACGTTTGACACTCGCTAAATTGCAATCACCAGGAGTAAAAAGTTCTCCAAGTTCTACTACTACAGAACCTTATGTGCCATTATCACCAGCATCGTCAGCTTCTCCTATACGTTCGCCAGTCGCTACATTTAAATCATCTGGGGTAAAATCTTCGACAATGACTACTATTCCAAAATCTGCAATGACATTTTCATCAAAGTCTTCGGCTTCTCCAATCCATTTTCCTTTTGCTGATTTACAATCCTCATCAATTCCCATAACTTCGAAACATGATGTGCCATTCTCTTTGCCTACATCGCAATTTCGATTATTCTCTCCTCCACCACCACCTGCTACTCTGAATCCTGTTTCGAATCGCTTTCATGATTCCGACGAAGTGGCCGACTTTATATTTGAGGAATCAGCGGAACTGTTATCGGCGCATTCTTCACGTCAGATATCTTCAACAATACATGCCCAACCTTCAAATGCTAAATATCAAAATAAAAAACATTTTAATCCTACTACTATATTAGGGAGACAAATGAGAGTAGCTGATATTCCTAAAAGTGATCTAACTAAAAAAACGAAGGTTACTCCACCAATTGATCGTTTTGCGAGACAAAAGAAAAAGCAAAACGAAATGTCCAGAATAAATAAAACTTTATTAAAATCACAAAGTGATTTACATCAAATCACAACAGTCTTTACAAAGTGCATGTCTGTGCAACAGCAAGTTTTGCAAAATCAGTTGCATAGGGATAGGGAGAAAGAGAGAGAAAAGTCTGAAGTTAGAGCCGATCCTCTTTTTAATTTATTTATCCATAAGTGGGATTTATTGAGTGATGAAAAGCAAGATGAGTTGTTCATCGCTGCCTTGGACATTATAAGTAAACGTCAATAAGTGTAAAACATATTTCCCTCTGATCATTTCTTTAATTTCTTACTTTCAACCACCGTCAGTGCATTTCATCACGGACGATGTCTCCTACTCAGGAAATATCCTTTTGCACATTTTGATCTGTAACTTTCTTATTTTCGAATATACCCGCTATTTTCTTGTGTTCATTTTTTTTATTTCCACACTTGCTACTGTAATGGTGATTCTGTAACTCAGAAAGTAGTAGGCGAATTTTTATACGTGTTTTCTTCATTTACTTTCATATATTCAATATGTTTGTATGTTTTAAGAAAGAGATATATAGTACGTCGTTGTGTTCTGTTGTAATTATATATATATTTATATATTTATATATAACAGTTTAAAAACTTAACTTAAGTTTATATCACTAAATATAGTAAAATGTACTGAAATAGAAAGTAAATTTTTTTTCTTCAGTAGAAATCTTGTGTTACTTCTTGTGTCCATGGTAATTACATTTGCGTTAAAAGAAAATGTATTTATTACAAAAGTCAATTAAATCTTTGCCTACTTGTCTTGAACTAGAAAACAGGAACAACAACGTGAATTTAGTTATGCCTGGAAAGTACCGCGATTGCGTCTTTATTTCTTTAATGCAACCATGAATTTTTTGAAAATCTTACTTTTCAAAATTGACAATGTAATTTGTTTAAAATTTAAAGATGACGAAATGTGCCAAATTTGAAGTCTACAGGCTTAGTTAGAGACAAAAAAAGTATGAAAAAGTATCATTTAAAGAAAAGTATCCCCAAAATTGAAAAAAAGATTAAAAAAAGGGTCATCTTTAAAATTACCTAAAATTAGTTTTTTAAATTTGACGTTAAATTGTAAATATTTTCTTGTCTAAAAAAATTTAAAGAAAAATTCTGAGGAATAAAATCAACATCATTTTTCTCCTGATAATTTTTAAAAAACTATCAATTGTTAAATTTCCGTTAACTTTTTCTTTTGTCTTTTTTTTGGTTCAGAGGTAAGAGCACATCATTATTCCATGAAAATTATATTTCACATAAATTTTTATTTCACAAAATAGCATTTAACACAGAATTTTGTTTGTAAACGAATGTTTACTCAACGGAATTTTCAAAGTACCGAATTTTTATTTTACAAAACTTTTTTTACCCAACTGTTTCTTTAAAAAAATTTTAATTTAACAAATTTTTAATTTATTAGAATTCTCATTCACTAAAATTTTAAGTAATCCGAATGTTTAAATCCTACAACCTGTAAACGGAATCTTATATAAAATATTTAGCATTTTAAAACAACAATTTTAAGTGAAAACCTCCAAAAATTCAATTACACATTTCTAAAAATCTTATCTCAAACTCTTCCAAAATTGAATTATTTCTAAAATTTGTGTCTAAAATTCTTTGCTAAATTAATAATTTCAATCAATTTTATGCAATTATCCAAAAATCCAATTACATAAAACAATTTTTAATTAAAATTTCTCTAAAATTCAATTACCGTTTGAAATTTTGTTAATAATTTTCAGCAATTCTAATTTTAGTCAATATCTTGGCATTTCAATTATTTAAAACATTTTTCAATTCAAAATACTCTAAAATTCAATTATTGTTTGAATTTTATAAAATATCTTCAGCAATTTAAATGTACAAAAAATTTAATTAATAACACAGCCCCACAAAAAAAAAAAAGTGTCATGTACTTTTGACCGGAATACCCTAACCCTATGTATTTTGACGCGCTGAACACAAATCCGAAGTCCGTTTTGCTCCATCACGTCAGGATTTTTTTCTAACCTCAAAAAACATGTCGGATTTTGAGAAGTAGGCGATTTTTTTAAAAATTGCTGTATTAATTTCAAACTTGGTATCTGGGGGTTTTTTGTGTCGCTGATTACGAATCTGAAGTTAGATTTTCAAAATCCAAAATGGCGGATCCAATATGGCGGACGAATTTTGAAAAAATTTTAAGATTTACTTCAAACTTGGTATCAAGGGGTTTTTTGGGTCGCTGATTACGAATCTGATGTCAGATTTCCGAAATTCGACATGTCTGATTCAATATTAAGAAATTATTTTTAAAAAATTGTCAGATTATTATGAAATTTGGTATCTACAGGTTTTCTAAGTTGCTGACAAGTAACACTAGGGAAGTGCCATACGACGATTTTTCTGAAACTTGGCAGTTTTGTAGTTTTTTAAAAACAATTTGACACGTATGTTTTGTTTTTCCCCAAAAGCTGATTTATGGGGGGAACTACCCCTTGAATTTTTTTTTGGTAGGGGGACATTATTTTACGAAATTTTTTAAAAATTAATGTGCAATAGTGTATCTGGGGGTTTTTTGAGTCGCTGATTACGAATATAATGTCAGTTTTCAAAAATTGATAATGGCGTATCTAGTATGGCCGATAGAAGTCCATGTTGGATATGCCATTTTGAATTTTTGAAAACTGACATCATATTCGTAATCAGCGACCCAAAAAACCCCCAGATACAGATAATGGCGTATCTAATATTTCCGATAGAAGTCCATGTTGGATATGCCATTTTGAATTTTTCAAATCTGACATCATATTCGTAATCAGCGACCCAAAAAACCCCCAGATACCAAGTTTGAAGTAAATCTTAAAATTTTTTCAAAATTCGTCCTCCATATTGGATCCGCCATTTTGGATTTTGAAAATCTAACTTCAGATTCGTAATCAGCGACACAAAAAACCCCCAGATACCAAGTTTGAAATTAATACAGCAATTTTTAAAAAAATCGCCTACTTCTCAAAATCCGACATGTTTTTTGAGGTTAGAAAAAAATCCTGACGTGATGGAGCAAAACGGACTTCGGATTCGTGTTCAGCGCGTCAAAATACATAGGGTTAGGGTATTCCGGTCAAAAGTACATGACCCTTTTTTTTTTGTGGGGATGTGTAATTTCAAAAATCTTCATAAATTCAATTTTTAAAACATTTTTCAATTGAAATTCTTTAAAATTCAATTATTATCTGAACTTCTTAAAAAGTCTTCATTAATTGAAATTTATTAAAACTTCTATTGCACGACATCTAAAATTTTAATTATTTCTAAAATTTGTGTCTTCATTAAAATTCTTTGCTATATTAATTATTTCAATAATTTGAATCCAATTTTTTTAAAATTGAATTATTTGCAATATTTTTTAATCAAAAATTCTCTAAAAATCAATTACTATTTGAAATTATTTGAATAATTTTCAGCAATTCAAATTTACAACAATTATAATTAAAAATTTGCAAAAATGTTCAATTACTTCTAAACATTGTACAAAATTAATTTTTTTCAATAATATTTCAATTAAATTCTTTGAAAATTTAATTATTTAAAACATTCACTAAACTGCTGAATTCGAATAATTTGCTTAAATCAGACTTTGAAAATTTTTTTATAAAAAGTCATTTGAATTTTTTTGTTTTATTTTGTCCAATGCAAAATTGAATTCTTAAAAATTTGTATCAGTTCAATTCTGAAAGAATTGTAAGAAAAAATTCTCGAACTAGTCCAGCTTTTAGGAATCAAAAAAGTCGCTAAAAACTAAAATTCTGTCATTTTTTTAAAATTACTTTTTTGAAAAAGTAGCATTTACTAGCTTTTGCCGAAATTAGTAGTTAAAAAGTAGCCCTGTCGAAAAAAGTATAAAAAAAAGTAAAAAAGTTTGTCACTTCGAAACCTCAGTCTACCTTGAAGTAAAACGTTCTTTAAAAAATGACAATTACTTGACTAAGAATTTATAAAAACGAATTTTTTAACTGATTATCGAAAAAAAGGAAATCTTAAAAATCGAAAATTGAATTAGGCGATAAATGAAGTGTAGAAGAAACAATTAAAATTTGAATGTTCACTAATAAAATGTAATGAAAAGTGGAATCAAATAAAAGTTTGGATTAAAGGGTAAGTAAATCGATTAAATTTTGAATACATTAAAACTAAGATCGACTAAATATGAAATTCATTGAAGTCAATGAAGTCATTGTAGTCAATTGTAATTTAAATTCTTTCTATAAATTAAATACAGTGCTTATTAAAATTATAATAAATAAAAGTTTTGACAAATGAAAATAAAATGATTATTTTGTAATACTTAGTAATTGAAAAGTCTGTATTTTGTAATGAAATCTCAATTTCTAAATCCTTGAAAATTTTTTTTTAAACAGGGAAATAACCGTGAAAAAGCCATGAATTTCATTCACAAATTTAGGTGGCCACCCTAAATATACTAATAATTAATATTTACAGCGGAATCTGTGTAAGTTAGTGTAGTAGAAGCTAAAGTTCCTCTTATTTAATTGAGAAATATAGTTTTTAAATTAAATTTACCTGCATTTCTGTAACAATGTAACCCTCATTTGCCACATCTCTCTGGCATTAAAAATTCTACACACCGGGGTCATTTGGACATAAGAGAGAAGATTTTTTAAAAATTAAAAACTGTCGACTACTTGAAAATTGATTTTACTTAAAATTTTTTTTTTTATTTTAAAAACCTAAATTATAATGTATTTTCTGTAGACAAATAAATTTTTAAATTCAATAACAATAAAAAAAATTTATTGCTCTTTCTAAGAAATTAATTTTCTTTATTTTCTAATATTAAGAGTAAATCTTTTATTTTAGTCTCCTATTCATATATTATTACAAGAAAAGAAATAGTAGATAAGTATTTTTTTTTAAAAAAGTATTTATTATAAAAATTACAGAAGCAAAAACCACGAACTCCAAGGAAAATGAATACTAGTAATAGATACTTGAACAATATTGTTTCAGAATCAAAATGTTACAGATGTGACAAACTGCTTTACATAAATTTTTAAAAAAATTATACATAAAATAACTACATTTTATTTATCTTCGTTATTGCTTTTCTTTATTAACGATGTCAAATCTTGGTATCAGGCAAACCTGTTTCTTTCCGGGACACGCGACCAACTGTCCAGTATAACAATTGCTTTCTCTCTTCGTATTCTTTCCCGCGAAAATTCACTGCTGGCTGCAGAAAAATCTTGAGCAGAAGGAACACATGTTCCAAAATATTAATTTTGAAAAAAAAAATTTTTTCTGAATAAAAAAATTTCTTTTCTCAATGAAAGGAGAAAGATTAATTTTGACAGAAAAAAAAATTTTTTTCATTAAAAAAATTTTTTTTCCTAATAAAATTTTTTTTTTATTTGTACAAATGAAAAAAGTTGTTTTAATATATCGATCTATTTTTTTAAAACTTATATTCACTTACACATTTGAAACTCAAGGGTTTAATTTTAGAAATTCATTCACAAAGTAATCTTCAACGCCATCTAGTGTTTAACGCGCGTATCTCAGCTGCCACTGATGGTATGCACTGTACACTTAAAACACTTATTATGAAGTAATTATATCTTAATTTATTCTTATTATTGCATAAATAAGCACTCTAAATGTCTATTAACCATTCCTAATAGTTATTTACAACATATTACGTCGATTAACGACAATATTTTACAAGGAACCGAAACGTAACCGAATCGTAACCCAATTCGGTTACAACTCGGTTTACCCAATCCGCCAGGGTTTATCAAAAATTGTGAAAAACAGAGGGGGTTTCAGAAATACATAATTTAAATATTTTTTTTAAAAAACAAAAATTTCTTGATTTCTTGTAAGGAAGTTCCTGTAAGGAAGTTCTTATTCTTATATTTCTTTTCCTATTCTTAAGAAGTATAATCTCAAAAGTCGGTTCACAGAGATTGTGGTTCTTTTTGAACCCACTACCAAAATTGTACTTAATTTAATCTGGATTTATTAAAGTCTAGAAAAGTCGCATTCATTGAAAGAAGTATTATAAAGTCGAAAAAAACGTATAATCAGAGGCCTGTATTAAATAAAAAAATATATTTCCACCTTCGTTCTCTGTTTCGTCTTCTTCTTCTTCCATCTCTTCTTCTTCTTCTTCTTCTTCTTCTCGTTCTTCCTCTACTGCAGAGTACGCTCCGCCAAAGGATTCGACAGTGCTGAAAGACAATTATTATTATTATTATTATTATTATTATAAACATTAATATAATAATGAATTCTATTATTATATCCTTACAACATGTGCTCAGCTATAGGCTCCATAAAGGACATATCATTTAAATATATCCATTCTGGTCCGCGTTGTGCAGCGGATCCTGATGGAGTATGCTGCTTGAACGCAGCTCTTTCTTTTGAATAATTTTCCTTCAAAATTCGACACCTTCCTTGTGCTTGCTTCACTGCATTAAAAAAAGGACACATATTAAAAATTATAAAAAGGATGAAATATATCTTTGAAAAAATGTGTTTTCAAGAAAAGCGCTATAAAATATTTTGTATAACGCCTTCGGTGAAATAGTATTATTGTACACTAGGCACTGGTGGTGGTTTAGCCAGTGGAGGAATGAGTTCATTCCTCTACTGGCCAAATTATCAGTGGAGAAATGAGCGATATCAAATAAATTTAATCAATTTTAAACTGACACAAACATAACCTTCAAATAATTTACTTAGGTTATTTTCTTCGCGAAGCGTAACATATAAGTCTTAAAAAACAAAGTGGTTTAAGAAGACTAAAAAAACTGTTTACAACAGTATATATATTAAAATTATGCATTATGGGTAAACATAATTACCTGTAACATTGCACCCAGTATTGTCATTGAACTGCTTCACTATCCTCTCCCAAGCTTCTCTCTTCCTTGTGACATCTTTATAATAATTCGACGATTTGTCAAAAATGACAGGTTCTTTTTTAATCAATTTAATTAAAAAAAGGTTAATGTCATCCATGTCGTTAAAAAATTTTAAAAAATAAATACAACTCCAATGGTTTGGTTTCCAATCAACACACTCTGCACATTTTAATCCAAACTGGAGACAACCATTTCTTGCTGTAACTCGCGACAGTTGTTACTACGATGCGCGCGCAACCAAGTACAATTTATTTGCACTTGTGCAACACAAATTGTACCTATTGTAGAAGCAGCTTAAAGTACAACTATCAGATAATTGTTTACGCGCTATATAAAAGAAGTCAGAAAATGCTAGTGGAATGTTAACTTCGGCGGGATTAGTTGATAATTCTCTAGCTGCTTTATCTGCCTCCTCGTTACCTTCGATTCCCGCGTGACCGGGGATCCATACTAGGGTTGTAGGACGTTTTAGATCAGAAAGAATTTTCAAACGGTTTCTAATAGTAAATATTTTGTAAGATTTGATTTTGTAAATACTTGTCGATTTTAAATTATTGAGAACACTAAGAGAATCTGTGCAAATAATGGTGTTAGAAAGGTTAGAGTTAATAATGTAATCTAAAGTGAATAAAATTGCGAATGCTTCTAGAGAAAAAACTGAAGCATGATTTGAAATTTTGAATTTAGAGGTTAGGTTTAAGGACGGGCAGATTAGAGCGCAACCAGCCAAATGATCTTTTTCTGATTTAGAGCCGTCGGTGAAAAATAGAGTGTGATTGGGGAAGTTAGAATTAATTAGATCATTAAAAAGAATTGAAGCATTTGGTGTGTCTTGGAGTGATTTGCCCCAAGTAGTAATAATATGGGGAGTGAATAAGTGATCTTCGTAAAGGAATTCGAAGTAAGGATCAAGATCCCTACTCCTTATTAATTCGCTGTATGTTTTCGTTTTTTCGAATGCAATTAAGAGGGGGTAGTTAAATTTGGTATTAGAATTATTTGTAAGACGAGAAAGTTCTGAAAGTTTAGCTGGAAGAGGGTGAGAAGAATTGGAATAGACTCTGAATAGATATTTTTTAGAAAGGAAATTGAATCTTGATCTCAAGGGGGGTTCGCAGCATTCAGCCAACATTACGTTAATGGGTGCCCTGTTGAAAATTCCTATGTGAGAACACATATGGGATCCCATCCAGGATCTCTTGTGAGTTCTTATGTGGGTTCCCATACAGGTTCACACATAAGATCCTGTATGAAAAGGTTCCTGGGATGAACTTGCGTGAGATCAAGCGCACGATCTTATGTCTCTGTAAAAGCAATAACACAGGATCCCATGAGGTTTCCTGTGTAGGTTCCTATATGAACAACACGATAAATAGGAACACACATGGGATCTTATCCGAGATCTTGTATGAGTTCTTACATAGGTTCTCACATATAAGAAGATTAATAGCATATATATAAAAGCATTCTATAAAATCTTATTAAGCTGCTATTAATCTTCTTATATGTGAGAACCTATGTAAGAACTCATACAAGATCTCGGATAAGATCCCATGTGTGTTCCTATTTATCGTGTTGTTCATATAGGAACCTACACAGGAAACCTCATGGGATCCTGTGTTATTGCTTTTACAGAGACATAAGATCGTGCGCTTGATCTCACGCAAGTTCATCCCAGGAACCTTTTCATACAGGATCTTATGTGTGAACCTGTACGGGAACCCACATAAGAACTCACAAGAGATCCTGGATGGGATCCCATATGTGTTCTCACATAGGAATTTTCAACAGGGTGTGCTTTGTCTGTAACCTACGGCTAATCTCAATGCCTGATTACGGAGTTTTTCTAGACGGGAGAAATTTTTGTGAGATTTAAAGTTATGGGCAAGAGAGCCAAAATCGGCAAGACTTCTAAAAAGTGAGTCGTAAATGTGAAGAAGCAGTTGAGGGTCTGCTCCCCACCACGTACCCCTAAGGACTTTAAGAATGTTTAAAATTTTTCTGGCTTTGTCACACAAGTAATTAAAGTGAGTATCAGATGAAGATGATTCCTGAAAGTGAACACCGAGGTATTTTACTGAAGGGGAAGGTTTAATAGTGAATTCATTTAAATATAAAAATAAATCGGGATCGTCTGTAATGAGTTTTTTATTATTAAAAATGACAAATTTGGTTTTAACGGGGCAGATTTCTAAACCTCTATTAGATAAAAATTCGGACAGACCGTTAAGGCTAGTTTGAAGAGAGTTGATAACTTGAAATAAATTAGAGGAACGACAAGTAACTGAAATATCATCCGCGAATTCGTAAATTTCGCAGTCTGCAGGAATAACAGAGTTGAGGTTTCTATTGTAAATTGCGTAGTTTAACGGGCTGAGAATGCTGCCTTGAGGAAGACCAACCGTACTGGTTCTTGGACCTATAATTTCGCCATTTATATTGATAAATATGTTTTTACATTTAATTGAGTTGTAAATGAATCGGGCTATTGATTCAGAGATTCCTAATGATCTAAGGTCTTCGGCTAAAATATTCGGGACTACGCTTGGGAAAGCACCTTTTATGTCTAGAAACAGAGCATTAGTGAATTCACGTTGGGCTAAGCTCGTCCAAATCTCTGTTGATATTAAGGCGAGATTGTCCGAACAGGACCTGCCTTTTCTAAAGCCGAATTGGTATGGGCTAAGTATTTTATCACGTTCCACAAGCCAAATCATTCTGTTGTATATAAGTTTTTCAACCATTTTAAAAAGGCAGGAAGCCAAAGAGATGGGGCGGAATTTGCCAGGTGAGGATTTTGGAAGGAAAAAGATAAGAAAGTTATTCCAAGAAGGGGGAAAGTTACCGCTGGAAATTATTCTATTAATGATTGATAAAAGAGTTGTTAAGATTTCGGTTGGGAAGTGTTGAATAATTTGGTAATCTATTTTATCAAGGCCTGGAGAGGATTTAGTTTTAAAGGAGCTGATCACTATTTGGAGTTCTTGTAAAGAAAAGTAAAAAAAGAAAGAGATTCAATGTTGTGAGGACGGGGACAAGAGTTCACGTCAGGTGATGGAAGTGGAAGATGAGATTGGAATGAAGTAGAGGATAGCGCGAAGCCATTAGGAATATCGGAATTGCTTCTTCCATTGTTCCATTGAGTGGCACAAAAAGAATTGGTTCTTTTACGCGGTTGAGATGGAGTTGGAATTGGGGGGTTGTTGTTGGTTCCCCTCGAATTTTTCTGTTGACGAGAAGAAAGACTTGTGATGTCTGAAAAAAGTCGTTGAGAGGAGTTGTGATTTGTGAAAGAAGGAGCTGGAGTTCCACCCAGTTAAGGAAAGTCGGAGAAGTTGAAGGAGTTCGGTTCAATAGCCGATTTCTTGGAGCGAAGAACAGCTTTTGCTTCAGCAAATGATAGTTTGTGCATTGTGGCATAAATGTGAACTTTTTTCTGAAATTCAAATTCCGGACAATCTTTCGACGTAGTTAAGTGAGAGCCGGAGCAGTTAGCGCACTTGGGCGTGTTTGATGCAATGAGGGGACAAGGATTAGTCGAATCATGAGACACGTTTTCACCGCAGGATTTACAGCGCAGATTTGAACGACAGTGTTTGGCGATGTGACCAAAACGTAGGCAATTCAAACACATACGCAGATCAGGAAAGTAGGGTCGAATAGGACTGGAACCTTTGTAAACTGCTACTCTCTGAGGGAGGATTGTGCCTTCAAAGGTGAGAAGAACCGTTTTGGATGGAACATATTTAACCTCTTTTGTTGTTTCATCGTAGGTTTTTCGGTTAAAGCGTCGTACCTGGAGAATTTTAATTTTATTGACGTGAGGACCCATAACCACACCATGTGCGATAATTTCATCGATTGTAATGCCAGTATCGACGTTGTTCATGATTTCCTGACAAGTAAGGAAGCTTCCAGTGATGACGGCAATCAAACCTATAGATTTTAATTCCGAGTGATTAAGAATCGCATTTGCAGCTTGGCCGGATTTAACGATAACCCTTACCTTACCGCGTCCGCTTTGATTGATTTCTACTATTTGGTTAGGGAATAGTGGGTGTAAGAAACGACCGACAGACATAGGGCCGAGATCTTTTTTGAACTCGGTTGATTTAGGATCGCGTTGTATAAATATCGTGCAATTTGATTTTAAAGCGTTGTCATAAGTAAGTTTGAAAGTAGAGTTGTTGTTGTTGGTGTTCGAGTTTGATTGGTTTGTTAACTGTTGAAATGATGGAGAAAAGTCTTTGTTTGATTTTTTATGGTCACCATAGCACGGCTTTTTTGCAGCTAAATTTGACAAGTCATCGTGACTGGAGGAGATTTGCTTTAAGAGCAACAAATTGTTTGCGGAATCAATTTCCAATTGGGAACGTGAGAGAGGGTCAGTGAACCCATTCTCAGAGTCGGTCTCCATGCTTGAAGAACCGGAGGTGGAACCTCCGGTTAATAGACTTTTATGCCAAGACAGGACAGTGAAAGAAAAGAAGAGAAAAAAAGACTACTTATATACAGAAAAGATGGTCACGCCGGCCGGTCAGCCAGAAAGGCACACTGTAGGAAGGCTGTAGATCGTGCCAGAAGCACAAGAATTTAAAGGCCACTTCACGACAACAAACTGTTTTTGTCCGAGAACAGATATCGCAAAATGTACACTGTTAAGGCCTAAGCAGAATAGATTCTTGAACGGGAACGCAATCGTGAACGGAAACGTAAGAATGGGTGAGAGAAGAATAAAGATATTTGCTATCCTTCTCTTACACATTCTTACGTTTCCGTTTACGTTCCCGTTCAAGAATCTATTCTGCTTAGGCCTTTAAAAACCGACGAGTAGCATGAATTTTCGTTTTTTCACAACACACGATGCGTACGGTATCACAGCTCGCTAGGCACTCTCAAAAAAGAGCGACGAAGTAGATTTGGTTCATGCGCCGTAAGAGCGCATGCGTTGGCGTTATACTGGGTATATCCCTGTATATCTCGCCATGATCCGGTAAGTGTTATATGGTATAAGTATTTCCAAAGTTGGAACATGAGTAGAGCAATTTATGTTGAAGTAGAAGCAGGAGAGTCAAAGGTGGATATCAATGCTTAAGTTGGTTTGTTTCAAGTAATTAAAAACATAAGAAATAATTGCTGGTGACGGGTTTGAAAGAAAAATGTCACTATTAAATGGAGCAATACATTTGAAGGCTTTAGAGAGTCGTTGAATCAAATTAGGGCGAAATTGGTCGAATCTAGGACAGTTCCAAAAAACGTGTTCTAGATCTTCATTCACTTGGGGGTTACAAGGGCAAGCAGGAGAATTAACAATGTTTTTCCTATGTAAGCTTTCTTTAAGAGAGTGATGGTTACTTCTCATGCGACAGATTGATACGATTTTTTGTCTGTTAATTTGAAATGATGCAAACCAGGGTTTTTTTCGAAGTCGATAGAAGCGTTCCGTGTAATGAGAGCCAAAATATTTTCCTCTTGTAACAAAATAGTCATGACACTTAATATTTAATTGCTCTCGAAAAGAGCTCACAAAATCTGAAAAAGGGAGACCAAAATTTAAAAGTGGAGAGTTAGTTGAAGCTAACTTGGCAGCTTCATCAGCCAGTTCATTGCCATCTAGACCATTATGACCTGGGACCCAAACTAATTTAACGTCAAATTGTAGAGTAGATAAAGTAGCTAATCTGTTTCTGATTAGTAAAATCAAGTGTGATTTAATGTTGCTAGGATTAGGACATGATACACTTTGTAAAACGCTCAAGGAGTCAGAAAAAATGGCAACTTTTTTGAAGTTATTATTTCTAATATAGTCTAGAGTAATTAGGATTGCGAAAGCTTCGATGGAGAAAATAGATGCGTGATTATTTATTTTCCAAGATTGTATATATTGTGCTGATGGGCAAACAGAGGCGCATCCTGCAAGTCTGCCGTTTTCGGATTTGGAACCGTCAGTGTAGAAACACAAATAATCTTTGAAATCATTATCTAAAATATCTTTAAAGAGAAGAGAAGGGTTAACAGAATTTTGAATGATAGAACCTATGTCGGTAACTATTTGAGGTCTGAAAATATGATCACTGTAAGGAAATTCATAATAGGAGTGACGGTATGATTTATTAATAAGTTGACTAAAATCTTTAGCTCTTCGATAGGCTATTAAGAGAGTAAAGGTATTTAAAATTCCAAAACGGTTTGTTTGAGTAGCTATTTCGAGTAAGTTATTAATTTTGTTTATTAAGGGATGATTGAGGTTGGAGAGAGTTTTAATAATATATTTTTTTGCAAGAAAATCAAATCTAAATTTAAGAGGAGGTTCGCAAGATTCCGCCAACATGACGTTAATGGGTGTAGACATCCTATACCCGAGGATCAATCTAATAGCTTGATTTCTAAGTTTCTCAAGCTTGGAAAACAAGGAGTGATTTTTAAAATTGAAAATGTGTGAACCATATTCTAAACAACTTCGTATCAGTGCTCTATAAGTAATAAGAAAAATTAAGGGATGAGAACCCCACCAAACCCCTCTCAAAACCTTTATGACATTTAAAGTTTTACAGAGTTTTCCAAGGAGAAACTTAAAATGGCAGTCGAAAGTTAATTTATAATCGAGAACAATTCCTAAAAATGTAACTTGTGTGGAGGGGAAAATATTGGCATTATTAATTCTAAGATAAAGAGTAGGATCTTCTAAATCTATTTTTAATGTATTAAAAAGTAATAACTTTGTTTTATCCGGGCAAATTTCTAAGCCTCTGTCAAAAAGAAATGTCGAAAAAATATTTATGCAATCCTGAAGTATTCTTAAGCATTGATGGGGATCTTTTGATCTGACGAGAATTGCAATATCGTCAGCAAATTCAGCTAGAATGCAGCCTTGGGGAAGGAGGTTGAAGAGTTTACGTGTATAAATAGAATAAAGTATTGGGCTCAAAATGCATCCTTGGGGAAGTCCCACAGTACTAACTCTGGGTTCTGTCAACTCACCGTTAATATTAAAATAAACATTTTTGCATGCTGTTGTATTATAAATGAATTTTGCAATTTTCTCAGGGATTCCAATTTCTTTTAAGTCTTCCATTAAAATTTGCGAAACAACACTCGGGAAGGCTCCCATAAGATCCAGGAATAAACCCGCCGTAACCTCGCCCTCTGTAAAACCAGTAAAAATTTCAGTTGCGATGAGTGATAAATTGTCTGCACAAGACTTACTTTTACGAAAGCCGAATTGTGAAGGTGATAAAAGTAAATTATGTTCTAAAAACCAACTGAGTCTATTGTATACTAGCTTTTCCATCAGCTAAAGTAAACACGAAGCAAGAGAGATGGGCCGAAATTTACCCGGAGTAGATTTTGGAATAAAGAAAACTAAAAAGTCGTTCCATGAAGGAGGGATATTGCCTGATAAAAGAATGTTATTATAAATTTCTAATAATAATGATTTTGCTTCTTTAGGAAGACACTGAATTATTTTATTATTTACTTTATCTAATCCTGGAGAGGATTTTAGTTTAAGAGTTGATATGGCTATATTTAATTCAGAAATGTTAAAAGGTGATTCTAAGAAGTTATTTGGTTGAAAACCTTGAGGAAAAGAGTCATGAAAAGCTGTCGGAGGGCACATCTCATTTGCTAAGTCGTGTAATTTTTTAATTGTTTCAGTATCAGCTGAACAGGAACCTGTGGAAGGTTGTGTAAATCTATTTTTAAAAGATTTTACAACTCTCCATACTTTAGTAATGGGGGTGGTTCTATTGAGTGAATTGCAAAATTCACGAAAGGAATTTCTCCTAGCCTCGTTAAGGGTTCTTTTGCATTTTGCTTCGCATTTTTTATACTCTAAATAATTCTCATAATTAGAAGATTTTCTGAAGTTGATTGATGCTTCACGTCTAGCTTTAATTGCGTTATCGCACTCTTCATTCCACCAAGGTGCAGGGACAAAAGGTTTACGTCTGATTATTCTATTATTTTTATTGTTATTACCACCATTATTACTATTATTATTGATTACGTTAGGTTGAGAATTTTGTGGTGAAGCGAAAAGAACTGCTTCATCAATACATTCAACGAAAATTTTATAACTTGAAATTGGATTAGTTATTGGAGAAATTTCATCTGCTTTAGAAATTAAAGAGGTTTTTAAATTAGTGGAAAAAACGCCCCAATCGGTTTTTTTAAGATTATATTTGTGTGAGTAAAATTTTGATTTGGGAATTCTAACATTTAAATGGGTTACGACGGGATAGTGGTCACTTCCCATGGAATCATCCCAAACATCCTGTGCACAGTGAATAAAAAGTTGAGGACTTACAAAGGTTAGATCAAGGATCGATGGAGACTCATTTGGTCTATTGACGTAAGTAGTCTTACCATCATTTAAACAAATAAGGTCTAAATCTTAGAGGGCCGAGCAAAGAGTTTCACCGTTTGGACAGTTTCGAGAGCTGCCCCACATGTAATTGTGTGAATTGAAATCACCTCCAATGAAAATTCCGGATGAGTTTACTGCAAGAGCTGACTGCAAAAAATTGTTCCACGTATTTTCAGAAATTCTTCTACCATCAGAAGGAACTCTATAAATATTTACAATTAGTAATTTACCTATAGATGTATCAATTAAAATAGAAAGCGTTTCCACATTGTTTTCAATATTGAGAATATTTGAAACTCTGGTGAAGGTAATTTCCTTTCTTATTGCGATTGCTAGACCACCCCGATTAAAGTTAGGTCTATCAGATCTAATGATGTTAAAGTTGGAATTTAATGAAAATGATTTATTAGATTTTAAAAAAGTTTCACAAAGTAAAAGGATATCAAATTCCTTGGAGATGGATATAATGTCATTTTTTTTGTTGGTTATACCACAACAATTCCACTGCATTATTTTTAAATTGTTTAAATGATCCATTTTAAGGTTTTGAAAGAGATTTGGCTAGAGACATCATTTCGTTAGAGAGGTTATCAACAATCAAGGCTGATTCCTCGAAATCAGGTGAAGATTCGGAAGATATAACACTGAGTAATTTTGTAAGATTAAGAATTAAGTTATTTATTAATTCTGTTGTATTGAAATTGGTTGAGTGTACATTCTGGTAGGAAGAAGCTGCACCAGAGGTTGGAGGTGCTTTACCAAACTTTGGTGGCTGTAGAGCAAAACCTTTAGGAAGTGAGTCTGGAAGTCTAGTTGCGTAAAGGTGAGAAAAGGATTGTTTGTTTCTTGTATTTTCACCTAGAGAGGGCTTCTGTTTGGAATCGAAAGTTTTTTGTCTTTCAAAGGAAGGGTGTTGAATTTTATTTGGTGGCATGGAAGCTTTTTTACTGTAACTTGTCTGTTGTGAGGGAATTGGAGGCAAAGAAAAATGATGGTCTTCGAATTGCGGATAATCGCTGAAATTAAAGTTAGTTGTCGGGTTTTTTTTCAATTTTTTAGTTTTTTTAGGCCGAAGGGCAGCTTTTGCTTCGGAAAAGGTAAGAGAGTTAGCAGTTGCATACTCTCGAAAGTTTTTCTGAAATGCTAATTCAGGGCACGCAGCTGAATTAGGCAAATGATTAGATGAAGAGCTATTCTTACAGTGCAAACATACAGGGTCTTTGTCAATCAGTGGACAGGAAGTGCCCTCTGGATGAGCCGATTCACTGCATTGTTTACATTTTTTTTCTGATTTGCAATATTTGCTGATGTGTCCGTAACGAAGGCAATTCCAGCACATTTTGACAGGTGGAGTATAAGGATCAACGTTTATAGAAGTGTTATAAATAGCAACTTTTGAGGGAAGCGATTTAGAATTAAATGTCAATAGCACAGTTTGCGAGGGTACGTATTCTGGTTTTTTTGTTTCGTCATTAATAGTTTTTCTAGATAAGCGGCGAACTTCGAGGATAGCGGAATTATTGTGATGAAAACCAAGGACCTCAAGGTTATCCTTTGATTCTTGTTCAGAAATGTCAAGCGGAACACTTCTGATTACACCTTGAGAAAAAACAAAATAAGAGGGGATAAATGCTTTTAAATTTTTACTCTCCAAATAGGACCTATCGTTTAAAATAAAATTAGCTGCACGGGCTGTTTTAGTAAAGACTGACAACTTACCGAAACCTGAGCTTTTGATATCTACAATACAATCTTTGTACTTAGCATTTAAAATTTTTGCATATGTGAGTCGGTTTAAATCTTTGGCTGATTTATTAGGTGAGGAATTTTCAATTATTATTTTACATTCTCCTTTTAAAGACTCATCATATTGGAGGTTGCGCTTGAGTGGGGATTGAGCATTTTGTAAATCGTTTGTATGTTGAGAGAGGGGATTGGACAAATCCTCATCGATAACCATATGACTGCTCTGATTACCTGGTTGCATCTCGCTAGGGGTGAACTGAAATTCAAGCACCTTTCGTTTTTTTGATGAATTTTGAAAATTTAAGAGAGTGTCAGCTGCCTGGAAAACATCAGACGAATCGTTCTCTCTCAGAGGATTTTCTGTCAAGGGATAATCTATTCCCCTGCTATCTACTGTTGCCATTACTCTACTGAAATGGGTCACCGCTTGAACACGCGGGCCCTCGGCGTAAAGACGCCGTTGTTTTTAGGTTAGAATGTCTAATGGAAAAGTCTTGTGATATAATTGCACTCGCGTGAGAAAAACGTGCCAGACCAACTCAATGGCTGGTATTGTGAACTCTAAATAATCGAAATTGTAGGGCAGACCCCGTGTTTAACCGAAATAAACTCAAATGCTTTGCTTTGGAAAAACGCGCACTGTTACCTTGAAAACGTCCAAGATGGAACTCCCAAGAGCGACGAAGATGAAACGTGCGCACTGCGCTTGCGTACAATTTTAAAAGGCGATTACTATCCGTGAACGAAGGCAGACATTTGGCTTCCCTACCGAAAGAGTGGTACTGGAATGGTACTGAATTGGACTTGGCTTGAGTTCCACTTCAGTACCACTACCTGATAACCCATAAGAAGACATTTTTAAAGTACTTTAACAATAGTTTTAAAGGTATATAAGATCAACAAACCGTCTCTCATGATATACGTGTAAAACAGCAAAAAAAACATAATAGTTTGTAGAAAATTTCTGTTAAGTTTGGAAATTATATTGCAATCCCTCCTTGAAAAATAGATCCCTAGGTCCTTTGTTGGAGGATTAAAATTTTAACCCGAGTTTTATTGCTTAAAAAATTTGTAATTTTAATAACTCAACTTTAAAAAATATATATTCAGATTCGTTAATATTTCCAGATTATGAATATCTAAAATTTATCATAAAATAATTACATTTAAAAAAGTTATAATTTATCTCGTATACCTTAAGTTTGATAAAAAAATGGACATCATTTTTGAATTTAGCTGACAAAGGAAATATCATATGCATAATAATGTATGAAAATAATATAAATCCATGAAAAACAAATATAATATTGAAATAAATATAAAGTTTTAGTTTAAACATATTGAAAAAGCTAGTCGCTTTTCACTTTTATGAGGGTATTAACGGTAACTCGACCCTTTTCGCAGGTAAATTTCCCAGTTCCATTTCAGTACCAAAATGCACCAAATTAGTACTGAGTTGGTACTGAGATCTCAGTTCCAATTTCCCAGTACCAATCCAGTACCACCCTTCCGGTAGGGTTAACTTTCCACTGCTGAAAGCATTGCAGTGCAGTCTCCTTATTATTACTCCATGCTAAGCGGTTACCAAAATTTGGTCCACTTTTAACGCAGATTTAACGAGACGACTGCTTTTCCCCGAAAGGACAAAATGTCGAATGGACAAACGTCGAATAGCAAAACGTCGAATGGACAAAATATCGAAAAGCCAAACTGTCGAATGGACAAAATGTCGAAAAGCCAAGACGTCGAACAGACAAAATGTCGAATAGCCAAAACTTCGAACAGACAAAATATAGAATTGCCAAAATGTCGAATTATCAAAATGTCGAATAGTCAAGAAGTCGAATGATTGAAACGTCGAATAGCCAAGACGTCGAACGGACAAAATGTCGAAAAGCCAAAACGTCGAACGGACAAAATGTCAAATAGCCAAAACATCGAACGGACAAAATATCGAATCGCCAAGACGTCGAACGGACAAAATGTCGAATAGCCAAAACGTCGAATAGCCAAAATGTCGAAAAGCCAAGACGTCGAAAAGTCAAAACTGCGAATGGACTAAATGTCGAAAAGTCAAGACGTCAAATGGTCAAAATGTCGAATGGACAAAATATCGAGACGTTATTTTGCTCTGAGTTTCCCTTCTATATAATGCACACTAGTTTAACTGTTTAAAATTAAAAGTTTATATTTATAAAGATAAAAACAATAATTATTCTCATGTCAAAAAATTTTTATTATTATTATTATTATACTATTATAATTACTTTACTACTATTATTATTATTATTATTATTATTATTATAAAAAAATGTAAAAAAAACATTAAAAACTGTAACGAGCGACTGTATTCTCGCTCGACTTTACTTTCGATATCTCGAATTACGATTTATCAAAGCGCTAAATTTTAATATTAAAATTTGTTAAGAATTAACTTAACTGTCTCTTAATATTTTATTCTTCTTAAAATAAAACTATTCAGATATTCGTAAAAAGCATGACTAATTTTAAATAATTCCGTCACGCTTTAATTCCTTTCAAACTCTTGTTCCCAAAATGTACAAAATAAACATTTTTCAGAATAAACATTTTGGTAAAATGGCAATAGGAAATACGATCCCAAGTTTCCCTTGCTTTCAAGTTGAAATATAAACCTCAAAAAGATCATAAAAATCCACTTGAAAAGGTTGTGAATTCCTTTTTCTATAGAACACTAAACACGTGTTGACCAGACGCAACTCGGCTCATAAAATATAGAAAAGCCTCAGACTAGGCAAACAAAGAACTTCATGTTCGCGACGACAATTCTTTCATATTATAATTCAAATCCTAATTTAATTAATGCAAAACGTTATTATCATCATCATCTCTAAATCAACGTTTTATGTATATGGTTGCGTGTATGTATGTATATGTGTATGTGTATATATATATATATACTAGGGGGCTATGCCCCCTGCGCGCTTCGCGCGCCAACCCCCATCCCCCCTCCTCTCTTCCCCTCCTTTTCCCCACCACCACCCTAAATTTAAAGGTTATGTTCGTTTCAAGACTCTGAATATAGCCGCAAGTCCCCCCTCTCCCTTCTCTTCTACCCCCCCTTCTCTTGACTTGCGGCTATATTCAGAGTCTTGGAACAGCGGCTTCGCGCGCCAACCCCCATCCCCCCTCCTCTCTTCCCCTCCTTTTCCCCTCCCCCCACCCTAAATTTAATGGTTAAGATCGTTTCAAGACTCTGAATATAGCCGCAAGTCCCCCCCCCTCTCCCTTCTCTTCTCCCCCCTCTTCTCTTGACTTGCGGCTATATTCAGAGTCTTGGAACAGCGGCGGCGGCGTTGGCGGCGATATCTTTTTGTAATATAGGTAGATATATGTGTGTGTATGTGTATATGTATGCATATATTTATTTACTTATTTATTGATTTGTGTTTATATAGTTAATTTATAATCTTATTGTATAACGTGCGAAATAAGTATATATGGAACTAGATTAAGTCTGCAGTCCCATGGCAGCGTTTTGCGTTGCGTTTTGTCACTAGACCCTGAGTGCAAACATAGCAAACATATATCTGCATCTCTTTTACACTCATGGTCTAGTGACAAAACGCAACGCAAAACGCTGCCATGGGACTGCAGCCTAATACAGTGCAGTGATGCTGGATACAGCATAGAGCAGACTATATACCAGAGCATGCGCAATGGTGATTTCTTTGGACTCGTAGCGAGAGCTGTGTCTCCGCTCTAACCTCACTCCGAAGGCAGATCTTCTCTCGCCTCCGTCCCTAATGGTCGATGTATCTCCGAACTTTTCAATAAACTTATGTGGTTTTAATCTAGAAGTTAGAATGATTAATAATTGATTAATTTATTAATCATTGATTAATTGTCTTCCTTCAAGAGGATTTTCCACTCCGTTTCACGGAATTTACATTTGTTTTCATTTCAATATTCCCGCTTCCTCTCAAGGATTAACACCGAGTAAAACCATCAAATCAAGGTGCGGAATTTACGCTTACGCGTTATTTACGTAACTCCGCTCGTAACATAAAACTTGGGGGCTCGTCCGGGATCTCGGTGCGGGAAATTTTTGAAATTTCGCAATTCTTTTGAGTGATTTTAAGCAATTTAAGAACACTGAAATTGTGATTTTTGAGTGAAATAAGTTACGTTTTAAATTGAACTTTAAACTAACAACAAGAACTGATGACAAGTGAAACTACAGCAATAAAATATTTACAAACTGTTAAGTGAAAAATATTTTATTGAAACTTTTGAGTGAATTAAATAATTTTTGTGTACATTGAAAAAAATATATGAAGTGGCAGAACTACAGAAAATTATCTTAGAACTTGAAATTAGAACTTTAAAACAAATGGAAATGCTGAATTTGTGTATAAACAACAACTAAACCGAGTGTGTAATGTTCCTGTGTTCCTGATTTTGTTGAGCTGCTAATTTTGAGTTCCAGATTTCAATTAAAATACCAATGGTCAACAATAAGAGAAGCAGAAAAGTGAAAAGTGTTTGTGCAATAGTGAAAATCCAAATTTGGAAAATGGTCTATTCTCGTAAAAGTGTTGTTACATCTACAGTGCTATCGACACAGACATTGTGTCTGCAAGGTTTAATTAGCTCGTAAATTGTTGTAAAATTTTTTATTTTGTTGTTTCTTCTAGAGTTTATTGTTTACAGAATGTTTTCGAAAAATTTGAAAACAAATCAGTTTTGTTTAGTTTTGTATAATTTTAATAGTTGTTTAAAATTTAATTAAATTAGTTTAAAATTTTCGTTTAAGTTTACCAGAATTTACATTGTTTAAGATATAATTAAAG
Source organism: Leptopilina boulardi (assembly GCF_019393585.1). NCBI lineage: Eukaryota > Metazoa > Arthropoda > Insecta > Hymenoptera > Figitidae > Leptopilina > Leptopilina boulardi. Next base: position 842,867 of record NW_026137768.1, read on the forward strand.
TTCTTATTTGGAGTTCTGATTATTTGAAATTTTGATCAATCATTTAAAGTTTTAATTGTTTAGAGTCTTGATTATTTAAGATTTTTACCATTAAAGATTTTATTATAAATTTATATTCGTCTAAACCTGTTTAAAATTTAAATCATTCGAAATAAATGTAAATTTTTATTTATTAAAAAGGTTATTTGAAAATTTTATTCTTTTAAATTACTGAGAATTTAAATAGTTTGAAATGTGTTATTATTTTGATAATTTAAAAATTTATTCGAAATTTCTGAATTTGAATTGTTGATGATTCTTAACTGATTTTATTAATTATTTAGAGTTTTGATAATTTGAAACAAAGAGTTTAATTATTAAAGATATATAAAATTTAAATAAGGAAACCGTAAATTTGAAGGAGAAACTTAGAAGAAGCAAATAAATAACCTATAATGAATGAATTTGACGATATAATTATTTTAATTTTTTTTTATCATTAGCGTGATTGTTTTTTTTAAATGAATGTTTACTTATGTTGCCGAATTTTTAATATGTAGTGAAATTTTCTTATACTCGAAGTGAAAAATCTTAATTAAGATTGTATTGCAAAATGACTGATGTATGATAAAATCTTTTATTATCCAATTTTTGCGATTTATATTTTGTGGTTATAAGTGCACGGCTAATAGTGACTTTCTTTTGCAATTTAAAATGATTATCTCGGACAGACACAACGCGAAGTGTGATCAATGTTTTATATTTTAAGTTGTAAATTTAGAGATGACGATATAAAGCGAAATGCCTTCACAAAAATTAAAAATAACGTAATTGAGGGGCTGGAAACAATAACAACCAGTACGCTCGGCCGGTCGCTTTGAAGCCAGTCAACACGTCAAAAAGGTGAAAAAATTGAAACTCAAAATTCGGATTCTTCAAAAGCTTCACTTTATAGAAGATAAAAAATGCATCTTTTTTCTCTCAGAAATTTTTTTCTAAATCCAATATTTTTGATAATAAAAGCAAAAAACCCAAAAAAAAATTTTCTCAAATTATTTAATTAAATTTTGAAATATAAACGATCATTTCTTTCACAAATAGTAATAAATTTGTTTACAACTTGGTATACATACTAAATTAGGTCTAATAACGCCATTAAAACATTAGAAAAGGCAAAAAAAATTATTGTTTTATTATTTTTAATTAAAAATTGAAAGAGGTCGATATTCACATTTTCTAACTTTTGACGATAAAATGTCTGCAGGGAATTTCAAAACTGTAAGAACTTCTCTTATAATATTTATTCACTACTATTTCAGGAAGTTTTCTGCAAAATTCCAAATCAATTCCTGTTATAGTTTTTAAAAAAATTAATTTTCAAGAAAAAGCGGATAGCCCATCGCGTTCACTTAACCCGCTGGAGACTCTTTCTTGAAGTATGTGAAATTATTTCGGCTCGAATAATAAGAAATTAGTGAAATAAGAAGAAAGTTATGTTTATTTTTTGTGATCAGTATCTTATATGTATGTACATTAGTATTAGAATTGTTAACAATATTAATATTAGTAACATTTATAATTCATACTTGATATTTTGTAAATATTTAAAATACGCATATTATAAATATAATATAAATAAATATAAATAATATAAATATTATAAGAGAAGTTCTTACAGTTTTGAAATTCCCTGCAGACATTTTATCGTCAAAAGTTAGAAAATGTGAATATCGACCTCTTTCAATTTTTAATTAAAAATAATAAAACAATAATTTTTTTTGCCTTTTCTAATGTTTTAATGGCTTTATTAGACCTAATTTAGTATGTATACCAAGTTGTAAACAAATTTATTATACTATTTGTGAAAAAAATAATCGTTTACATTTTAAAATTTCATTACATTTGATAAAATTTTTTTTGGGCTTTTTGCTTTTATTATCAAAAATATTGGATTTAAAAAAAAGTTTCTAAGAGAAAAAAGATATGTTTTTTTATCTTCTATAAAGTAGTGCTTCTGAAAAATCCGAATTTTGAGTTTCAATTTTGAGGTGTTGATTCCCTACCGGAAGGGTGGTACTGGATTGGTACTGGGAAATTGGAACTGAGATCTCAGTACCAACTCAGTACTAATTTGGTGCATTTTGGTACTGAAATGGAACTGGGAAATTTACCTGCGAAAAGGGTCGAGTTACCGTTAATACCCTCATAAAAGTGAAAAGCGACTAGCTTTTTCAATATGTTTAAACTAAAATTTTATATTTATTTCAATATTATATTTGTTTTTCATGGATTTATATTATTTTCATACATTATTATGCATATGATATTTCCTTTGTCAGCTAAATTCAAAAATGATGTCCATTTTTTTATCAAACTTAAGGTATACGAGATAAATTATAACTTTTCTAAATGTAATTATTTTATGATAAATTTTAGATATTCATAATCTGGAAATATTAACGAATCTGAATATATATTTTTTAAAGTTGAGTTATTAAAATTACAAATTTTTTAAGCAATAAAACTCGGGTTAAAATTTTAATCCTTCAACAAAGGACCTAGGGATCTATTGTTCAAGGAGGGATTGCAATATAATTTCCAAACTTAACAGAAATTTTCTACAAACTATTATGTTTTTTTTTTGCTGTTTTACACGTATATCGTGAGAGACGGTTTGTTGATCTTATATACCTTTAAAACTATTGTTAAAGTACTTTAAAAATGTCTTCTTATGGGTTATCAGGTAGTGGTACTGAAGTGGAACTCAAGCCAAGTCCAATTCAGTACCATTCCAGTACCACTCTTTCGGTAGGGTTGGCTTCAAAGCGACCGGCCGAGCGTACTGGTTGTTATTGTTTCCGGCCCCTCAATTATAGAAACATAAAAATAAAATATAAATTTTTTTTATAGTTTGTAATTATTCTTCTTTTAATTGAATTAACAAAATGTATAAGCTCTAATTGGACGAACATAATGACGCTCTTTTATCTAAAATTTCGAGATTTATCTCATCCCCACCTACACGGTCTCAGTAAATTTTTCAGTCAAGCTTTTGCGTAAAATGCAAAATTGTTGAGATAACATTTTGCTCCATCTTAGAGTAATTATATTGTTTAAAAATAAATTTTTGAGAATTTCAAAAAACAAGATATTTTAATAATTCTTCATCGTTGATTGGGAGTTATAGGAAGTTCCGTTGCTGTTCAGAGTTTTAAATTTTTAATTAAGTCGATTAAGTCCTATACTTATGAGGCCAAAAGAGTTATTAAAAATTAATCTATAGAACATTAATTTGAATTATTATTCAGAATGTTGTTGCTCAAATTTGTTTCAATAATATTAAATGACGCGTAATCCTTGTGACTTTTGTGACTTATCTTGGCATAACACCGCGGTAGTGACGTACAATTTATTTATGACGAAACTGATTTATTATTTAAACTTTTGTTCTCCGCACGAGGTGACACGTTCTATGAACGAACCACCTGTGTTATATTTTTAATGTAAATTCAAGACAAAACTTTACGAGGAACAAAGATGCCGAGATCAATTTACGTGGTCACTTGGAATCGAATACTGTAAAATTGATAACATTGTTATATTATAATATTCATTGAACGAATAATTTTTCGATTTAGGGGAAGATGATTACGACACTGCAACGTAAGGCAGCGCGGGCTAGGACGGTTTTTGCCCAAGTCTAAGGAAAGGACCCAAGAATGAAAATTCGATGGTTAACGCACGAAGACAAGAAAGTTATTGCCCGAGCTTTACTTATCTACATGAGAATACGAAAGGCGCAAGTCCGTATTCAAGAGGGTTAACTAGTAAAGACGAGGGAACTTATAGCTTGAGTCTTCTTCAACAACCCTTGAACATTGAAGGCGTTAGCCCGAGTTCAAGACGGTCTGTGTGCGGAGGCGGAGAGGGCAATTACTCGAGTCACAATTTTGGAAGCGCCAGGGCCAGTTTGTGTTTTTTTTGTGTCGATGTCCCTGAAATCGGGTAGAATTTAAGCGCGGAAACCGAAAATTATAACAAAAACGATAGTATTAATGAGCAACACCATTTCCATATTCATAAATAAGTAACTTTATTATAAAAAAATAAGTAGTCGTAAAAGGATTAAGCGGTTGGCCGAGTCTGGGACGTGTGAGGAAGAGAGGATATGAGATAATGTGGCAATGAAGGCTCTTGCTGGAGTCAAGAAGACATGAGAACACAATATGAGATGGCGTTGACAAAGAAATCAAAATTATCTCTGTTCAAAAGGGTCAGACGTGGAAGGCATGTTGCTGGAAACACATTATGAAAATTTAAAACTCTGAGAACACGTACTGTAGCAATGGTGAGGTAGGTTCAACCAGAAGCCACGCTATTGGTGTTCAAAATGGGACCTTTCGACATCACTCGCTCCTGAGGTCGTGCAGAATTTGCTATTCTAACGTTGATGATTGCGATAACAATAAAAGTTTCTAAATTGTATACAAAGAAAAAACTGAATTTATGAACAAAAAACGGAATTTCTAGAAATAACTCTCTCTCCCGGTTTCCCTAAATTCAAAGTACGTCCTTCAAAGACAGCAATGCATTTAAAGGGCTATCACATTGTAGTGGTCTGCCTATCCCGTAACGGTATATTTTATAAGGGGAGGGTGAGTGACGAGCAACTTGGTCTTGCTCGTTCTAGTTCACACTTCATCCGGCAACCCTTTATCCCTTATATTTTACCTCTTCTCTGTTTTGAAAAAAAAAAAAAAAAAATGTATATATATATGTATACGTGAACAAATAAAACAATAATTTTGTTCTCTTTTAATTACAATTACTTTCCAGACATAAAATTAAATGACGACAAGAATTTTTAAATATGCACTCGTCGAAAATTTTGTTTTGCAAAAACAAAAATTTTCTCTATAAGGGGGAAGGTGTAACGAGCGACTGTATTCTCGCTCGACTTTACTTTCGATATCTCGAATTACGATTTATCAAAGCGCTAAATTTTAATATTAAAATTTGTTAAGAATTAACTTAACTGTCTCTTAATATTTTATTCTTCTTAAAATAAAACTATTCAGATATTCGTAAAAAGCATGACTAATTTTAAATAATTCCGTCACGCTTTAATTCCTTTCAAACTCTTGTTCCCAAAATGTACAAAATAAACATTTTTCAGAATAAACATTTTGGTAAAATGGCAATAGGAAATACGATCCCAAGTTTCCCTTGCTTTCAAGTTGAAATATAAACCTCAAAAAGATCATAAAAATCCACTTGAAAAGGTTGTGAATTCCTTTTTCTATAGAACACTAAACACGTGTTGACCAGACGCAACTCGGCTCATAAAATATAGAAAAGCCTCAGACTAGGCAAACAAAGAACTTCATGTTCGCGACGACAATTCTTTCATATTATAATTCAAATCCTAATTTAATTAATGCAAAACGTTATTATCATCATCTCTAAATCAACGTTTTATGTATATGGTTGCGTGTATGTATGTATATGTGTATGTGTATATATATATATATATATATATATATGTGTGTGTGTGTATGTGTATATGTATGCATATATTTATTTACTTATTTATTGATTTGTGTTTATATAGTTAATTTATAATCTTATTGTATAACGTGCGAAATAAGTATATATGGAACTAGATTAATACAGTGCAGTGATGCTGGATACAGCATAGAGCAGACTATATACCAGAGCATGCGCAATGGTGATTTCTTTGGACTCGTAGCGAGAGCTGTGTTATATAGAAGGGAAACTCAGAGCAAAATAACGTCTCGACATTTTGGCTATTCGACGTTTTGGCTATTCGACATTTTGTCCGTTCGACGTCTTGGCGATTCGATATTTTGTCCGTTCGATGTTTTGGCTATTTGACATTTTGTCCGTTCGACGTTTTGGCTTTTCGACATTTTGTCCGTTCGACGTCTTGGCTATTCGACGTTTCAATCATTCGACTTCTTGACTATTCGACATTTTGATAATTCGACATTTTGGCAATTCTATATTTTGTCTGTTCGAAGTTTTGGCTATTCGACATTTTGTCTGTTCGACGTCTTGGCTTTTCGACATTTTGACCTTTCGACGTTTTGACTATGCGACGTCTTGACTTTTCGACAGTTTGGCTTTTCGATATTTTGTACGGAAGCCTGTACGGCTCACGAGCGTCTCGGACGCAAGTGGCGGTGTTTCGTACCACAAGTGGCACGAAGTCCGTCCAACTTGTGGCAAGTTCTTTAGTTCGTGCCACTTGTTGGACAGACTCCGTGCCACTTGTAGAAAGTGGATTTTTTGAAGGGTCATTCACAAATATGACAATTCCGTTGGATTCTGTTGCCGTCTATTTCGTCAGTGCTTTTCATTTCAAGTATAATTTCATCCGGGCAAGTCCGTTTAATGTTTTTGAATAAAAATGAATTTGTTATTTTTTAATTGAAAATATATGTAAAAGATTACATTTCAGTGTAAACAAATGATATTGACATCTTTATTAATCTTAAATATTCATAAAAATGTACTTTTAATTTTAAAAAATAAAATGCTCTTCATGTATTTTAAATTAAAAAATGACAACATAACCAAAAAATCTTATTTTTATTCTAAACTAAGAAAAATTAAAAAAACTAAGAAAAAACTTCCGCTTAATTCTTAGTGGACTCCGTAGTTTATTAATATGTATATTTACGTTTGGAAGGAGTATTTATGTGTGAACTATAAAAAGTTTGTTCGATGACATTTACTAATATGCTAATATTACTAATATCTTATAAAATTCATTTCTTCTTCTTCACATGAAATTGAAATGAAAAGCACTGACGAAATAGATAGCAACAGGATCCAACGGAATTGTCATATTTGTGAATGACCCTTCAAAAAATCCACTTTCCACAAGTGGCACGGACATAGAGATAATATAAATAGAGTAGACAAGGTATAGGCGGCTGCGTAAGAGGGAAGTGTCCTGACATAAACAGAATGGGTTGGAAAGAGAAGAAAGATTTAACACCAGTATCTGTCCTTCAATAAGCACCAGCGCAAGAGAGACACCTACTGGTGCTAAAATCTCGTTCTCTTTCTATCAAACGGACGCCTCTATACAGACCATCTCCACTCTATTTATATTATCTCTATGGGCACGGAGCCTGTCCAACAAGTGGCACGAACTAACGAACTTGCCACAAGTTGGACGGACTTCGTGCCACTTGTGGTACGAAACACCGCCACTTGCGTCCGAGACGCTCGTGAGCCGTACAGGCTTCCGTAATTTTGTCCATTCGACGTTTAGCTATTCGACGTTTTGTCCATTCGACATTTTGTCCTTTCGGGGAAAAGCAGTCGTCTCAGATTTAACATGGTCGTTCGGTCTCCATGGTGGAAACTAATTTTCTTCCCCATAAGAATAACATTGTGTCGTCTGTTTGTTGTCCCTCCAGGTCTCTGACGTCACACCTAGAATCGACTCTGACGTCACAAGTGACAGAGCCTAATAGAGCTTTAAAGGCTTGAGCAGAATAAGAACGTAACCGGAATTGTAATCGCAAACGCAACCGTATGAATGAGTTAGAGAGGGATAGACATATTGTTTGTCGCTCTCTAACTCATTATTCCGGTTGCGTTTGCGGTTACGATTCCGGTTACGTTTCTATTCTGCTTAGGTCTTTACACCTTTGGTAAAAAAATTTGTTTACTTTGATTTGTCGGATTTTTTTTTATTTCATCAAATTCGTTTCAAAATCTTCACTCTGGAGTTTTTGGATCATTGATTACGAATCCTGTGTCAGTTTTCCAAAATTAAAAATGGCGAATTAAATAATGAATGGCCTAAACACAACTGAGTCCGTTACGCAAGTCAGATACGGGATATGTATATAGCGGGAACTTACATATCCCGTATCCGACTTGCGTACCCGACTCAGTTGTGCTTTGGCCTTAAGGCCGTTTCCTAATTGGGATTTTTAGGCGTATTTTTAATAAAGTGTATACTCGGGAAGTATGCAGTGTCCTTTTTTTCGCAGGGAAAAACAAGGACACTGCATACTTTCCGAGTATACACTTTACCAAAAGTGAGCTAAAAATCCCAATTCGGAAACGATCTAAAGGTGCTTTTATACCTCAAATTTCGATCAGATGAACATTATTTCTGGACCGTGAAAATGCGTGAAAAGTCATTTTTGAATTGTTTTAAACAAAAAATGTTTTTTTTAAGAAATATAATATTAAATAATTGTTTTAATATGTAAGAACACTTTAAAATAGTGATAGAAAGATGATTTGATTGAAAAATTTAGCAAATTTTGCTTTAAAACGTTTCTGCTACAAGAAAGTGTAAAATGACGATGTTTGCGAAATGGTTTGTACAGTGTACATGTGTACATGTTTCTTTCAGTTATTCGAAACAATTAGTTGAATTTAAATTTATTTGATAAACATTTCAACTTACCGATTTATTTTCAGCACTCATTATTTATTACAAGTTAAAAAGAACCGACATAAAATAAACAAAACTCTGAGAGACACTCACAAGGAAGAAGCACTGTACAAACCATTTCACAAGCATCGTCATTTTACACTTTCTTATAGCAGAAAACGTTTTAAAGCAAAATTTGCTAAATTTTTTAATCAAATCATCTCTCTATCACTATTTTAAAGTGTTCTTACATATTAAAACAATTATTTAATATTATATTTCTTAAAAAAACATTTTTTGTATAAAACAATTCAAAAATACCCGCCGTGAAAATGACTTTTCACGCATTTTCACGGTCCAGAAATAATGTTCATCCGATCGAAATTTGAGGTATAAAAGCACCTTAAGTCTAAGTAGGGTCGTCATGGTAACTTATAAGAGTGAGAAAAATGAAGAATATTTTTATTTCTCTCATTCTTATACGTTACCATGACGACCCTACTTAAGGAACACTACCTAGGTGTACCTCACCGATTTCGCTCATCTTGTGATATGTTGTAGTTCTTTGAAAAATATTCGACACGTATACTGTTATAAGTGCCCTATCGAATATTTAAGGGGTGAAAACCACCACCAAAGTTTACCCCCAAAAATCGTTTTTTGCAATTTTTACGTAAATAACTAGGAACTTTCTTGTTTTTTTCAGTTGCATAGTGTACGTCAACAATATGCAATTGAAAACACTCGAACGTGTCGCATTTATATATAATTGCCATATTGATATCTAACGTGACGTCACCTCCGTCGGTAAAGTCACAGAAAGTAGAGCGATTACCACCGTGGCCCCAAGTTTCCACCGGCTTATATGGGATATTTCAGAAATTAATTATTTTCTCTGAAATTAAAAAATAATTCATGATAACTATTTTTGTTTCAAAATAAAGTAGTAATTTATTATTACTTTATTACGTAAGTGCGTATAATTATGTCTTCCATATCTGACAGATTAGAAAAAATAAATAAAAAATTAGTTCCAGCAGAACTAGCAGCAGAAAATTTCGTCTGCTGGAACTCGCTTGAGTCCTATAGAGAACGGTGACGTATAATATGAGGGCAATGAAGGTGGCGTACTTGGCAAGTAGTCGGTGCAGTAGACTAATATTGGGCTTCTGCGCATATTAATACATAAGGTTTTTCAAGTTGGGTGGGGGAAAGCCAAGATGGATGATGGCATTTCTCGTGGGAATGAATGCTGATAGGCTGATTGTGCACCAGCCATCATCCATCTTGGCTTTCCCCCACCCAACTTGAATAACCTTATTTATCGGTTTACATGTATTTAGCATTCTTGGCGCACATGGGTTTTCGCCGGCTGATAAATAAAACAAATAATTTGACATACACAATTAATCGAATGATATTTTTGACAATCTTTCAAGTTATCTTCCGACACTGATTGCATTTTATTAAATTTATTATCAGCCTCTAAAATATAAAAAAAACATTTAGTATTATTATAATGACAAGTACAAATAATATCTTTTAATGCACAAAAAAAACGTTTCAGTTGATTTATATTAAAAAAAAATCTAAAAAGTTTTTTTTTTATTTTAACAAAATTCAATTGGTTAATGAATATTTTACTTTAAATAAGTAATTTAATTTGAAAACATCTTTTCACTCTTAAATAACTAATGTTGTTAGGTATTATAAATTCATTTTATTAATTCTATAAAAATATTATCAAAATTTATTTCGATTATTTAAGAATCATCTGACTAATTGTAAGACAAATTTTTAAAATTTTATTTAAGTAGGACAAATTTCTAAAATAAATTCTCAAAGTTCCATTTTTATAATTTTTAGAAATGATTTAAGCGATATATTAGAATTAAAAAATTTGTCACAGTTTTTAGTTTTGACTGTAAAAAAAAGTTAAAATTTTTGAAATTCATTAAATTTCAAGTCATTTTGAATTAAAATTTCTTTATAATTTTATTTGCTTATTTTTTTAAATTAAAATTTTAGTTAAAAATTTGTTAAATAATTAAAATAAAGAAGATCTAACGAAGATTTGCATTGTATAATAAAAGACCGTGATTTGTTTAAAAATTTATAAAAAAAATTATTTAAAAAATCGCATTTTATTAAAATAAGTCGAAAAAAATCTTATTTTATAAAAAAAATTGGTAAATGTCGTATAATCCGAGACCGGCAATTTATGTAAAATATCTGAACTGCAGTTCGAAAATTCGCCAAGAACTGTAATAATAATATTATTCTGATTAATAATAATAATATAATAATAATTAATAGTATTATTATTACTTATAACCTCACTATCATAACATTTCCTTGTGCGATTTGACACATTCTCTTCTGCTATATTATGGCTCTATATATATACTTGCGCAGTAAACCATTTTTGGTTACCACTATGCAGAGAGAATCTTCCATTATTGCCCTCACTTTCGACGACATCCCCACCACCTGAGTTACTCCTCTTGTCACTAGTCTTCTTGGGTTATTTCATATTAAAGTTTACGATGTCACTGTGTGTTGACCCTAAGGCGATATCATGTGAGTGAAAGAGATGAATAGATATTACTTTCTCTATCATTTTCATGGAACATTTACACCTTTAATAATTTTTTTTTCATTTTCCCAAATGTAAAGAAAAGAAAATTTTCGTCAAAGATGTACATATGATTTTTATTTTCCGCTGAATGGGATGCCATCTTAAAGGCTAACACACAATAGTTTTGTGAAGGCCGTTCACTAACGAGATGCATGAGCTAAAAAAAACACAAATATATCTCTGTCCTTTTCTATTTCATGCATCAGAAATCAGAAACCATCGTTATGGTAACGTATAAGAGTGAACAAATGAAGAATGTTCTTATTTCTCTCACTCTTATACGTTACCATGACGACTCTATTTAGATAGCTGATCTGAGCTGTGGCCGTACCCTCATGTTCGCAAACAAGTTTCCCGAAGTTATCGTGTATTGGCCTTAAGGCCCTTCCTCATACTTCCTCAATATGGCGGGTGTAAATGTTTAACGTTTGATTGGTTGACTTCGGGGTTGACTTATTTTTACCTGCGCGTTGTTAATTTCAGTATTTTGTAATTAGTGAATACATAATACTCGTATATGTATGGAAGTTGTGAATTAAAGGCTCGTTTCTTTTCCACGAATTGTGCCAAGCATTGAAGCTTGGTTCGTGAGTAGTTGGTTGCGGCGTGGATTGCTTTGTAACGCGTCGGATAAGACTGGTAAAATCTGTCATGGATGCCAGTTTTCTGTAAAAGCTTGCATTATCTAGATATATTCTTGAGTTGAAAAAAATACTTGCTATTTACAATGGCAGACGATTATTCTGTTGTGCATTAAAGTTAAGTGTAAGTTTTTAATCAAAGACAGTTGTGAATAATTCAATGGAAATTCGGTGAATGTGTGACAACAAGTGCTTATTACTTTTTTTGTAGTTAATATATTTTATGTGTGCAATTAGAACAAGTACCGGTTATTTATTAAAAATGCTATAATTGATGTTATAGCATCAATAATCCAGTGAGCAAAACGCAACCTACGATAATTGTAGTTACTGCCGCAGCTGTGCTGCCTCTGTCGCTTGATCGTTTTGTCCTACTATGCAGGCCGACGCTCCAAGAAAATTAAAATTTCTTACTTAGCTTTTGTAACATTTTTTCTTTTTCAAATTTTCATTCAGTAAGTGTCGGAAGTGGAGAAATCTTTGGAATTTTTCCACTATGTTTACAAGCACTTAAAAATTAGTTCAAAAAGCTGAGTTGGTTAACTTTAGTTATTTTGCATTTCAAAACGAAAGAAAACAAAAAAAAAATTTTTTGTTTCTTTTCAAGCGAGAATCGATGGACAATTTTAATGGAAAGACCTGATTTACAAAGTTGATGTAAAACACAACAACCAAATACTGCTTTAATGGACATCATTGGATGTAAGTACAAAAACAATTTTTTTTATCACTTTACAAGTATTAATATGCAAACGCTGTTTTCTAAGTTTAATAATTGAAGGATTGCATCCAATAAAGCATTTATACGCTGGGAAAAGAAACATAAACATTTAGAACTTTATATCACGTATAAGTTTATTTTTGATGAAATGTAGTAATTATAATACGAAAGACTTAATATTAATTTTAAATAAATGCAAAGAAGCACAGTGTGAAAAATTCAAAATGGTAAATTTGTTGATGGATGTTTTAACCTAAAAAAGAAATTGTTCGATAATGCTGAGTTGCAGCGCATCCTTCCTTGTTACTGTAAATACATATTTTGCCTGATTAATTGTTTTGACTTGTAAATTTACAGAAATATTTAATCTTTAAATGTTGACAATTTACACAAAGTATAATACTTTAAAGGTATCAGTTTTATAACTTTTTATAAATTTACTACTAGGTAATAAACGACAATAAATGACACTAAAACAGCTACTTTCAAAGTATTAAGTTTACAGTAGGTTTTTGCAAATTTTCAACAGAGAAAGGAACTTTATGCTTGAGCATAGAAACATAAATTTCAAAAATGTTATATAGTTTCAAACCTAGAAGGAGTTTATGAATTTTCTCACCCTCTAAAGGATAACTGGGGGTCTAGACACCCCAACTTGAAACTTGTGTAAAAAGGTTTCTATTTGACATAAAACTAATTATATATACTGATTTTTATTAGTTTTTTAGTAAGGAAAACAATAGTTTTATTAATTTTTTGATAAAATAAAAATAAGTTAAAAAAAACTTGCAAAAACGAAAAATTTTCCAAATTTGTCGAAATTTGAATTTTGCTGGGGTATCTAGACACCCCAGTTACTCCTTCTAGGGTTAAGATCTGTACAAAAAAATTATTGACAAAAATAATTGTAATTTGTAAAAACATTAAAAAGCATAATTTTGGTTTATAAGCAGAATAATCCAATATGTAAGGATAATCCTGACTAATTTGATAAGTTGAGACATAATATTCAAGTGTTTTCATCAATATTATATTTTTAAATATTTTATTTAAGGGGAAGGAACTTTCAACTCATCGAAATTAATGTTGTTAAGGGGTATCAATTTTTTTTTCCTAACATTATTTGGAATCTAAAATTATTGTTAATTATCGAAATTAAAAAAAAAAATTTTTAACCATTTTAAAAATTTTATTTTTTGTAAATATTAAAACTTTTTAAAAATCCATTCGATTAATTGTTCAAAATCATGAAAAAAGCCTATAAAAAAATTACCGATAAAAGAGAATAAAAATTGCAGAAGAAGATGAATTTTAAAGGAATAATTAATAAAATTTAAACCAAACATAATTAATTTGGTTTAGGGGTAATAATTTAAAAAAAAAATTTTTTAGAACCTGAAATCATATTTCACAATGAAAAATGAAAAAAAGAAATTTAAAAAATTTTTTTTTTATTTTTCGGAAATTTTATTTTTTGAAAAAATTGAATTTTTTCAAAATCCATACGATTGATTATTCAGAATCATGAAAAAAGTGTATAAAAAAATCAGCAATGAAAAATAATAATAAAAATTGTTACAGAAGTTTAAATTTTTAGTTTTTGACGATTTCGAGCTTTATTTAAAAAATTATTATTAATGAATTATTTGTTTTTCAATTTCCCATAAATACTCAATATTGTCAGAAAAAAAATTAACAATCTTAAACAGCCTTAAAATTTCAAAAGGTTGAAATTTCAGCGGTCCGTCCCCTTAATTAAGGCATTTCATGTGAGATTCATTTTTATTCAAAAATTTTTTTGGACTTGATCAGTTTTTTTGAAATTTTTTATGAGAAACAAGAAAGTAGGTATTTTTTATTATGTAAAAATTGTGAAACTTATGATTTATTTAAATTTAACGTCGTCAGAAGCTGAGTATTTTTAAAATTCGTTTTTCTCTGTACCAGGCCTCGAATTATTTGACTTTTTCGACTTTTTTTTTACATTTTTTATAAAATTTTTAAACAAATACTTCTTTTTTATTATATAATGCAGATCATATTTTAGTAACACCAACTAAAAAATGCTCAACTAAATTATTTTCTTATTATTACGAAATTATTTTTCTCAGTGCATAATTCTTTTTTAATCTAATTTTCATTTAGCAAAATATTCACTTAACAGAATTTTCATTTAACTGAATTCCCATATAACATAATTTCTATTTGAGAAAAATTTTATTTAACCGAATTTTCAATATAAAGATTTTTTATTTAAACAAATTATTATTTTGCAATTTTTCCGCTAATTTTAAAATTAACCAATCAGAAATAATCAAGAAAATCGGGATTGATTAGTTTTAAAATTCTTTTCAAAGATTTTCTGTCGAATATTCGTTCGGCCATTTGCCGAATAGAATAAAAATTCTATAAAAAAAACTCTGAAATAAAGAGAGTCGCTCTTTTTTTAATCTTCTTATTTTCAATAATAATATGTCTGTTCGGATTTATTAGAGTCAGATTTAGACCAAATGCCTAATATAGGCGCTCGGTCATGGGCATCCTGAATTTTTTTTTAAATTAAAAAAAAAATAAATAAGAAAAACCTCCACGCGATATGAATCGGCCAATGTTAGAAATGTTGTGAAACAGAAACTGACGACAAAGAAACGAGTCGATCAATGAAATTATTAAAAAAAATTTGAATTTGACTTTAGATTCGTAAACAGCAACCACGAAAATATTACAAGTATCAAATTTTAAGTGAATCCGGTAAATTTTAGAAAAATATGTCCCACATTTTGGATCCGCTATTTTGAATTTTTAAAATCTGACTTCAGATTCGTAATCAGCGATGAAATTTTTTGAAATTTTTTCTTGAAAATTTTTTTTAAATTCTCTTTTTATCGAATAATAATAAAATTTTCTGATCAGTTCTTGTCTCCCGATGGCGCCACTTCTGTCCACTATCACATGCAATTTTCGTCTCACGACATACGGTGCTTCGTTAGTGTGTGTTTGTATTTATCATGCCGGATGTATTTTCAGTTATTTTTATTTCTTTTGTTTAAGACCATTAAATAATTTTAATAACGTTAAGAACTTATTTAAAATAATTTAGTAAAGCTGTTATAAGTATTGCATTGCTCTGCATCTCAGGAAAAAATCGGAAAAGCAAAAAAAGGACCAAGCGAAGATTCGCAACAAAAAACTGCACATTTTTCGCCCAATCTAAAAATTAAAATAACATTCGAGGTTATGTTAATCTAAACGAAATAAATAATAGAAAAAACTAGAAAAATTAGAATGCAATATTTATCATAGCTTCAATAAATTATTTTAAACAAGGCCTTAACGTTATTAAAATTATTAAATGCTCATAAACAAAAAAAGGAAATCTAAAATTCTTTCCTTTTTATTTTTCAAAAACTAATAAAATTCTGAAAAAAATGGCACTTTGACAAAGAAAATACGTTAATTTTTCAATTAGATATCTAAGAAAAAAAAACAATTTTCAGTGTTTTTACTATTTTTTTTATTTCTCTGACAAAAATTGATATTTTTTAATGTTCTTTGGGCTTATTGGAATGGTATTTTATTATACAATTCAAATTATTAAAAACAATTCATGTGCACGTTTTTCCTTTGCTTATGCAAGTCGTGAAAGTTGGATAAAAAAATGTCGAAAGATTAAAATTGAATTCTATAACAAAATATAATGTTTAAAACTCAAGTAAATAGATAATCTTAAACTTCTCTGATTAGTTTAAGTAAATTTAAGATTTACACACTTTAGGTACTATTCATTTTTGTCTATTAAATGTTAATTTTAATCTTTCGACATTTTTTGATCCAACATTCTCGGCTTGTATACGCTAAAGACGAACATGCACATGAATTGCTTTTAATAATTCGAATTGTGTAACAAAATACTATTAAAATTAGCCCAAGAACGTTAATAAATATTAATTTTTGTCAAAGAAATCAAAAAATCGGGCAAGTACGAGTTGGACTCGCTCTAAAACCGAGGGTTCCGTACTCCAATACAAACTCCATAATTCATTAAGGAGAGCTAAAGTGCATTTATTCAGCATTTTTCAGAAAAAATTTCATTTCTTTTCTTAATAAATTATAACCGTGACCTCCCATCGTTTTCGCTATATTTTTCCTGTAATTTACACGTAAAAATATGTATGTGTACAAATAGTAAGCTCTAAACACTTTGTTTAGGTTGACGCCATTTTGTTATTTTTGCATAAAAATTCTAGTTCGGGCGATACCCATAAATGTTACGAAGATGTGGTAAAAATTTCGTTAGAATCGGATAAATTCTAAAAATATTTTTTTATTTACAACTTCTCTTTCACTAAGAGATAATGTGAATATATTGCTTTCAAATGTTAAACGAAATGTGCAGAATCTCTTTTCGATTATGCATTTTGTGATGATGTTATTAATTATATTTAATATTTTGTAGGTACAGCGGATTGAGCAATCCTTAAGTATTCCATGTTTACACAAACACAACAATCCAACAGCTTTACTCAAACGGAACGAAGTAATTCGAATTACAATAACCACCGACAGGTATTCTACAATTTTAATTATTATTAATTTATGAATACAACATTCTGTTAAATGGTAAAAATCAAGGAGAATCGAAACTTTTTAAAACGTTCATAACTCTTAAGTAAGGCATACAGGAATTCAATATTAATTGAAAATCATACTTAGATTAGTGGATTGTTAATAAATAATTGCATAACATTGCAATTGTTTATGAAAATTCCTTTAATTCAAAATAGTTCATATTAGGCTTGTTGGATGCGGAATTACGTCAGCTTTCAATTGGTAACATCAGAATTAAGATAACATTATTAGTTTATAAAATATTGCATTTTTTATTAACATTAAATAATTCATTAATTAATATCTCGGAAATAACAAAAAAGGACATCTCAATATTTTTTGTATTGAAAATACACATTTTTAACTTTCCAAAAAAAATCCAAATTTACTGTTTCAATTTATCAAAAAATTCAACCCCTTCCTTCTCCTACAGTTTTTGAAGAAACCTAACAATACTTCGTGGTTGAATTTTGCCCCATATATATATATATATATACATAAATTTATTAACACAATTTATTTATTAACTAAATAAAATATCCAAAATCGTCACCTATTTAAAAGAAAAGTTACGAATTTGATTTTTTTTATTAACAAATTTTTTAATCACTTGTATCTAGAATATGAGGTCCTAAAAACACTCACATAAATAAAAATCATTAAAATAATTTAAAACTTTTTTCTGATCCTTAAAAAATAATTTTTTTTTTTGAAAAAATTTCAAAATCACCTCTAAAAAGGAGTGAAACTTATCTAAATGAACAGCTACGATTTTGGGGTTAAGTTTTCTCGTTTCAGAGGGTGCTAAGAAACCACAGGGTAACAATGATTTTTCTTGGCATCGTAGGCGAACTTTTTTTTTCCTTCTAGACACCAGTGTATTCCTTGTTATTTAAAAGTTATAAACGTTTTAAAAAGTCAGTGTGAAAGACAGTTTTCTAATAAGAATTTTTTAAATAAGATAAAACTGTATCCACCTGACGCAGCTGGATTCTGAGCCATTAGAGGTCCAAATTTAATAATAATTTATTTATAATTTTTAAAGCGGGCGCCAGTGGACAGAAATACACTGAAACCTTTGAAATTTTTGTGCGAGAGTTTTACGTGCAAATTATGGAGATTGTCTTGAAGCCACTTTCACATCAAAAAGTTTACACACTCAGGGCCGTACATATCACCTACTTATGTGTGAATATATATGTACGAATATAAGATTTATACAATTTTCTTTATTAAACGTATCGGATATTTAGGAATTTATTTAATCCTTTTTAAATAAGAAAAATATAATATAATTATATATTATAATTAAATTATATTTATTAAAGGGACATTCCAGTTCAAAATAGGAAAAAAGAAGGCTTTTTTAGGATGTATTTCTAAAAAAAACCATGACATTTATTCAGAAATTTTTGTTTACATGTTACAAATAACTTATTGAAGAATATGAAAAAAAAAGTTTTCTATTTGTAGTCTAAGATGGCGGCGATGTACATTTTCAAAAAATGTTCATTTTTCATGGGGGGATCGATTCCGAGATTTCTACAACAGATAGAGACATAAAATAAAAAAACATCAGTTTCTTCGTTAAATATTTCTCTATGGATGAAACCTCAAAAAAGTAGAATTTTCGTCCCCTTCTTTTTTATAGGGTACATTTTTCTCAAAACTTGAAAAAAACACATGTTTTTATTCAGAATTTCTGTTATAGAAAAAAAGGGAAAAAGAAATTTTCCAGTTTTTGAGGTTTCATCCATAGAGAAATATCTAACGAAGAAAATGTTTTTTATGTCTCTATCTGTTGTAGAAATCTCAGAATCGATTCCCCCATGGAAAAATAAACATTTTTTGAAAATGTTGTACACCATCTTCGACTAAAAGTGAAATTTTTTTTTTATATTCTTCAATAAGTTATTTATAACATGTAAACAAAAATTTCTGAATAATTGTCATGATTTTTTTTAGAAATACATCCTAAAAAATCCTTTTTTTTTCCATTTTGAACTGAAATGTCCCCTTAATTAAATAACTGGGTTCAAAAGGAACACATAACTTCCTACATCAATATCTAGTGGACAGTTTTTTGTTGTAAAAAAGGTAAACAAATTAAATTTTTAATATTTTGATAAGTTCACTAGAACATTTATGTTTTTTAACAACATGCAAAAACTTGAGGTCAAAATCTCGATTAAATTTTTTGCAATCTGGGGTACTGTTAAAAATTATAAATTTTACATTCTGATTTTGGCGCCCTATGGAAACAATGAATAATAATTTTAAAACAAAACAAAAATTGTTTGTTTTAGTTGACATATTAGATAAATTTTTAAATGTTAATAGTTTTTTTTAATGTAGACTAAAAATAAGTGAGAACAAAATAGTAAAGAAGTGTACATTTTTAGCATTCTAATTATATTTTTCATAAAATCTAATCGTGAAATTACACTAGAAGCCCGATCAGCGGTCAGCAACAGGGGTGCACTACCGCAAATCGAGTGGATCAGATAAGCGCGTGTATATGGTACTGCCGTCACTCAACAGCTTCTTCTTTACCCTCCGACTACCTCGACGACAAACAATGTAAACAGAAAACCGATGATCGAGTGACCGCTGATCGGGCTTCCAGTGTACGTATTTGTACAAGGTTTAAAACCATTAGACCCAAAACTTTGAATTTCTCCAATATAACTATAATTAAATTAATTCCAATCGGATTTGCCATATATATTTCGTAAAATCTACTCTTGAAAACACGTATGTGTACTAAGTTTCAGCTTTCTAGGTTTATATGGCTCAGATTGTCAGGAGGGAACAAAGAACGGAAAATAAATTCCATAAACCCCCCTTTTGGGATGTAAATCGCCGTTTTTGCGCCTTAAAGTCGACCCGAGGCCTAGGATTCATGTTTTAGACGATTTGATATAAAATTATTGTTTGTTACAGCTAATACAACATTCAACAATGTTTGATCCACAACAAATTCAGCAGCAACAATCTGCTCAGGGTCAACCATCACAACAACAGGCTCAGCAAATGTATGTTACTGAGAAAAAAGAAGACAAGTCACAACAGCAATCGACTACGGCAGAATTTCCTTTTTATTACAACGTTAATATGCTTCAAAAAGTTCAATCAAATACTGTGAGCACAATTGGACAAATTACAACTGATGACAAAGGATGCTATCGTTTTGACGTGCAACCTGTTGGGTACAATACATTGTTGAACCAAATGAGCATAGCAGCTGCAACTAATTCAACCTTCAAATGTGACATTTGTGGTTTGGTTTTTGGTCACATGACACTGCTTAATCATCATAAACGAATTCATAATACAACTCCCAGTAATTTACAGCAGCAACCTCAACAAGTTATAGTGCAAACACCCACAACTGTCACTGTTTCCACAACACCTGAAAGACCTTATACTTGTGACGTTTGTGGTGCTTGTTTTATTTTACCAGGTGAATTGAAAAGTCACAAAACAAATACACATCAAAAGCCGAAGGTGCAAATATGTGAAGATTGTGGAAGTGAAGATGCTTGTGAGCATCATCCTACTAAAGTGAAAAAAAGTAAGTGTTTCCTTTTAAACAATTTTATCCACTTCACAGTGGCTTGAACCAACTTTGAATAAAGGATCATAGCACATTTTTTTTTAATGCAGATTTTGGTTATTTCGATTATAAATAGTGTATATAAAATTTATTTCCCATAACTTGTCGAGCCGTTTTTGAGAAAACACATTTTAAAAAATCAAATTAGTTTTCTTTTAAAAATTTCATATTCCTGCATTTGATGACCAATACGGTTTGTTATTTGGCCTCACAGTTTATGTGTAGCTTTTGAATATTTTTTATATTTTAATATATTAGTTTGAGATATTCTTAGTAATTTTCTTAGTAAGTTTTTTGATACAAATAACTCAATACAAAAGAATAAATTAGCTTCAAACATTAATAATTATAAATTATTAATTTTAACCTAAAAAATCACATTTTATTTTGCAAAATAAATACCTTTTTTTGCAAGTCCTGCTGTTGTGAATATTGCATTTTTTGAAAAATCATAATGCTCTTTCGAATGATGCAAATTTTTTTTTTTTAAATTCAGAATTTACCCCTTTTTTAAAAAATCAATATTTTTGCCTTTTTATAATAAAGGACCATTTTTATTTCTTTTCTTACCCCTTAAAATGAAGCTTAAAATTTATGTTTTTAATAAACAAACAAAATGTCGTTTTTTTGTTTTCGAAATATTAATTAATTAATGTAATTAATGTTAATAGAATATGAAATATTTTACAAACAAATAAAGTTACCGTGATGCTGAACTTACCAGTTGAAAGTTAACGTAATTCCGCATCCAAAGAGCTCTACCGTAAAATAGAGTAAAGTCAGCGATTTTTTAAAGTTTTTCTTTAAAAACTATGAGAAGAACATAAAATACAACTTTAATACTTCTAATATATAAAGTTTCACTTCTCTTCTTTAATATGTGAATATGTGTTAACGATTAACGATTAAATAAATATTTAATAGCATTTTGCATTATATGAATGTCTAACCTCCAGTACATTGAGGTTAAAATAGATTTTTGATATTTTTTGGCAAAATTACAAAAATAATACTTTTTCCTGCTGTTTTCGTTCTAATTTGGAAGGAACATTTCTTTTTTCACATTATGTACATTAGAAACAAGTAGAAAAGAAAAGTATAAAGTAATGTTTGACATCCGTACAATCCAAAGTAATCATAATTAAAGGATTTTTTTTTCTTATAAAAGATTAAAGAAATTTTGAAAATTAATTTGTAATAATCGCCGACTTTACTCCATTTTACGGTATATGAAGTATTTTAAATAAGTAGATTGTTACTAAACAATTAGTGAGCATTGCAATTGTTTATTAAGAATCTACTTATCCAAAATACTTCATATAGGTCTCGTTGGATGCGGAATTACGTTAGATTTCAATTGGTAAATTCAGAATCACGGTAACTTTTTTGTTTGTAAAATATTTCATTTTTTATTAACATTAATTAATTAATTAATATCTCGAAAACAAAAGAAAAACGACATTTTGTTTAATTTACTTATTGATAAGAATTTATGGGCGAAGTACTGACCTGTAGTACTAAGTGTTATGGAAATTGCAGCCCGATCTAAGAAATTTTTTTTTTTAATTGAATCACTTCAGAAATTTTGCCTCATATACTATTTACAACCTAAATACATGACCAAAATCTTGAATAGAAAAAGATGTACAGTGATTTTGTTTCGTAGTTGGTTTAAGACCACCTTCTCTTATAATATTCTCAGATGTCATGATCTAATTTGGCTGGTTCGCATATAGTAGTTCGTCAGCTTTTTTTGCTTATATTTCGATAACTTTTCTTTCAATAAATAAATAAGTATCATTTTCTTATCTTCAATTTCTCTCAATGAAACAAAAATTGGTAAACTAGTGTAATGCAATTATTAAATTATTAATGTTAAGAGTGAACGTTGTTTGTCAGTGAGTTAAACAGTGGCAGACTTTTTCTTATTTTTAACAGTGAAAAAGTGTTTAAATTAAATAAAAACTGCGAGAAATTATTTCAAAAATATTTAAAGCATATAATTTTCTTATTACTAATTTATATTGGTCCCTATTTAATGTAGAAAATATAAATTTGTAGATTTTCTCACAAAAAAGATTTCAAATTAAATTTAAAAATTATTATTTTGGCGCTTGGATTAAGTTACCACTAGTTTTTAAGATAGAATTTTTAATTAATTAATTATATATTTTTCGCAGTTTTTATTCAATTTAAACACTTTTTCACTGTTAAAACTAATTATTTAAAAGTTGGCCTTTTTTAAACTCACTGACAAACATGGTTCACTTTAAACATTAATAATTTAATAATTGCAACTTAATTAACCCTCAGAGAACTTACCTATTTTTTCAAGCAAGTAGCACACCTAAGGTCTGTGAGACCCCAAACAGTTTTCAAAGTTCTACCATTTCTAAAATACTCATTTCTTTAACTTAAATAATATTTTCTAATACTGTTAAATAATTATAGAAAAAGTTCCCATACTTTAAATGTCTTATTAAAAATATTTAAGTTTCAAAAAAATATCCTGAAAAAATCGTTTTAAAACAAATATCCGAAAAAATGTGTTTGATTTAGGTCTCACAGACCCCACGATGTGCTCCGAGGGTTAAACACAAAAAATGCAAAAATCATTTATTTTATTTTTATTCACTTTCCACAATATTTCCACAAACTCGAATCCGCTTAGGAAATAGCAATTTAACTCTAATTTTAAAATTGACTAATCAATATTATTTTGTAATTTTAATATTTTGGTGACACGCTCTATTTTATTTGTTTACTTATTATATGTTTGGACAAAAATTAAAAATTTTTTTCAATACGTGGTTCTTATAGATGTTTTATAAGGTTTCGTTTCACGAGAAGTACATTTTGATTTTTATTTTTAATCAAGAGTTTCGTAAATTAACAAATTTTTTTTATTTTTTAATCAAATTAAAAATATCCTCTATTTAAAATAGGGAAAGTGCGTGTAAGTTGGACATATTTAGTTATTTCTAAAGTTCTAATAGATTAATATGGTTTTGTCAATCACATCTGTTCTTATACCTATACATTTTGTTTGCAGAACCTTAAAAATAACGAAATCAATTAAAATTCAGATTAATAACAAAGTGTAAATGAACAAAGTTATAATAATTTTAATAAAAAATAATGTTTGGAATCACACTATAAGCAAATAAAACAAATCTACAATTAATGTCATTACATTGACATTCATTAAATTACAATATTAAATAAAAATTTTGCAGAGAATTTTCAAAATTATTCAAAATCAACCTCCTAAAATTTTTTAATAGAGGAAAGAAATATAATATGTCTCAGAAAATATATTCATGGAAAAGTCATGGGAATGTCAGGGAATTTAATTAAAAGTCAGGGAATTTTTTAAAAATTTGTCAAAAATGAACATTTTTATGAATTTTTTAAAGTTTTCGGTGCAAGAAAAAGTTTATAATGCTAATAAATAAAATGTTTTTTATTATCTTAAAAATACTATAATATTTGATACTTTTCATTTTTTTAATATTAAATATTTATTAAAGAAAAGTTGGAAAAAGGTTAGGAAAAAGTCAGGGAATTTTTTTTGTACTTCTTCCTGTACACCCTGGTTATTAATTTTGTCTGCTCTAAAATGATATTAAATTTGATTTTGATTTGTTTTGAGACCGTAAAATTGTGATTTTTTGTTTTGTCAATTCCTAGGAAATTGAAATGTCACAGGTGGACTTATTTGCAAAACCCCTACACTGTAAAAAAATTTTTTAGGGAATATTCACCAAAATTCTGCTCACGCAAATGTGGAAAGTGTTTCATTGAATATTCCCCAAAATTTTCCTCAGAAAATTTTTCCTACAAATTTGGGGGGGGGGGGGTTGCGAATCATTCACAAGTAAATCATACACTTGAAAATTATGCACAATTAATTCTACAAAAAAAACTCTACATAATCATACAAAGTATAATTAAATTAAAATGCAAATTACTCAACATAATCGTACACAGTAAATTGCATACAGGCAAACTCGTCACCTTTAACTCATCACGAAAAACATCTACACAATAAAATTTAAAAGCAAATTAATTAAAATTCTAAATAAATATTATATAACATACAAAATAAATTGCACGCTGGAAAATCCTACAGGATTAATTCTTCACGAGAAAATTAATTCACTTTCTAGAAAAAAAATTGTGAATAGAGTGTAAATTTGAAATTTGACACAACTTTAAAATTAACTTACCTAATTATAATAAATAATTACAACTTATAATCGAACGAAATTTGAACTTTAAAGAGTTATAAACAATTATCAAAAAAGAAATAATTAATATTTAAAATATTTCTGTGTTATTTTTTATTAAATTTGTCCATCTGCACGGAAAAAACAAACTAACTATTTTAGCACCAAACTGCTTTATCCTTTATTATTATACAATTTCGTTTACCTACTAAAGTATGAAATAATGCTTTTTTAGTTTAAAGTAAGTCCATACTAAATAAGTATAATGGTTATACTCTTATAGTAATAGTGACGTACTTTAAAAGCATAAAATTGATGCCCGCGAAGTACGACATATAGTCTACCTATAATAGCGAGAGCTTCTTCCTATTTGGTGGATAAATTCTTGCAATCTGCGTTTTGGCCACGCCTCACAGTAATCCTCAAGCATCGACAGGTTCGACTAAAATGGATCCAAAAATTGACTGAACAAGCCTTTAGAAGACTATTCGTAAATGTAAAAACTGGTTTTCATAAAATCCTAGCTGATCGTTTTGTCGAAAAAACTTAAAATTACGTTTTACGAAATGTATTTTTAGCATTGTATTATATACTGTTCAATAATCAACAATTATATCTGTAATGTTCATTGGTAAACCATTTTAGTGTACAGTACGTACTCACTAAGCATTAGTATATTTAACTTATAGTAAAATACATACAAAAGCTTGTAGAATAGCTCATTAGATTACTCTTTATAGACGCTAAAACGACTTTGCCTGAAATCAGAACCAATTTTTTTCGAAATATTTTTAAACTGCGATTCACAATAATTTTTCATTTTTAAGATTACCATTAAGCTTAATTTACCATTTAAGCTTTATTTATCTATTTATATTCAAGTTGAAATTTCATTCATTTATCCATTCATATCAATGTATTCGTGCATTAGTTTTGTAACTTCTTGTAACAACTGACTGATTAACTTATAGCTTGCGCACAAGACCAATTGCTTTTTCTCCATTTTAAAATGAGTTCTCATGAGAAGAACCGGAAGAAAACATGTGCACAATGCGGTAGGAAAATTGCTTTTGGAAAGGTTAAACCAGAAAAGTTTCTTATAAAAGAGAAGTTAACTAATTTAATTTAAAAATTTATCAATAATAGTTTTAATTTAAATGATGAGAAATTTTTATTGAGCATTTGTAGAACATGCTATCTTACTCTTCTAGATTACGAAAAAGGTATCTTTAAGAGGCCCATTTAAATTAAAATTATTGTTGCTAAATTTTTTAATTAGATTAGTTAACTTTTTGTTTATAAGGAGCTTTTCTGGTTTAACCTCTTTGAAAGCAATTTTCTGACTGCATGGTGCGCATATTTTCTTCCGGTTCATTGGTATAAATGGATGGAATTTCAACTTGAAGAAGCAAAATTAAGTTTAATAGTAATCTTAAAAGATGAAAAATTATTGCAAAACGCAGTTTAAAAATATTTTGAAAAAAATTGGTTCTGATTTTGGACAAAGTTGTTTTAGCGTCTATAAAGAGTAATCTAATAAGCTATTCTACAAGCTTTTGTATGTAATTTTCTATAAGTCAAATATCAGCTAAGATTTTATGAAAACCAGTTTTTACATCTACGAATAGTCTTTTAAAAGCTTGTTCAGTCAATTTTTGGATCCATTTTAGTCGAACCTGTAGATGCTTGAAAACCACTGTGAATTATTGTAAAACGCAGTTTAGAAATATTTCGAAAAAAATTGGTTCTGATTTCAGGCAAAGTCGTTTTAGCGTCTATAAAGAGTAATCTAATGAGCTATTCTACAAGCTTTTGTATGTATTTTACTATAAGTTAAATATACTAATGCTTAGTGAGTACGTACTGTACACTAAAATGGTTTACCAATGAACATTACAGATATAATTGTTGATTATTGAACAGTATATAATACAATGCTGAAAATACATTTCGTAAAACGTAATTTTAAGTTTTTTCGACAAAACGATCAGCTAGGATTTTATGAAAACCAGTTTTTACATTTACGAATAGTCTTCTAAAGGCTTGTTCAGTCAATTTTTGGATCCATTTTAGTCGAACCTGTCGATGCTTGAGGATTACTGTGAGGCGTGGCCAAAACGCAGATTGCAAGAATTTATCCACCAAATAGGAAGAAGCTCTCGCTATTATAGGTAGACTATATGTCGTACTTTGCGGGCATCAATTTTATGCTTTTAAAGTACGTCACAATTACTATAAGAGTATAACCATTATACTTATTTAGTATGGACTTATTTTAAACTAAAAAAGCATTATTTCATACTTTAATAGGTATACGAAATTGTATAATAATAAAGGATAAAGCAGTTTGATGCTAAATAGTTAGTTTGTTTTTTTCGTGTGTCAAGAAGAGATTTTTAAGAAACATCTCCACTTTAAAATTAAATTTACGAAGTAAACTAGTAAAATTTTAGAAAATCATTGTCAAATAGGTCTTATTAAAACATTTAAGATTAGGTATTTCTAAAAAAAATATTAGAATTTTTAAAAAAATAAACCGCAACGGCTTTAGTCGAAATATAATGTATTGACTATACATTTTCAAATTTTTTATAATAAAATTCTGAACGAAAAATTCTACACAATTAATTATCATTTATTAGATCCCACATATTTGATATGGAAATCTTTTTTTAAGTTTCAATTAAAATAAAAGTTATGATACCGACTTTGCTGGATCTCAAAAATAACAATTAATTGACGTGCATGAATTTTTTTTTTTTTTTTTTTTTTTTTTTTTTTTTTTTTTTTTTTTTTTTTTTTTTTTTTTTTTTTTTTTTTCGAAAAAATAATATTTAGGACACAAATTAAAAAAAATTAATTAAATTTATTCAACAATTTTCAGAATCTTTAATAATAAATTATAGAAAAAAAATTCAAATTTTAATTCAAAAAATGATTTTTAACACAGAATTGTTCAAAATTATGATTTTTCAAAATCAAATTTTGAGCTGAATTGTGCTAATCGAGTACGAAAAGAAACAATTATAACATTTAAGAAAATTTGGAAATTTTTCAAAATTATTCTTTAATCCAGAAATCTTCAAAAATTATTATTTTTTAAAAATAAGTTTTATGATATGTGCTAGTTTCTCGAAAAAAAGTGAAACTTGGGGAAATTGTTGTCTTACTTGATAGTAAAATATCCCAAAAAAAAATTTTTGAATTTTTAGAAATTTTGGGGGAGATAGAGGGGGGTCAATTTAATCAGTTTTCCCTGACACCGCCTATTATTTGAATTTTTTCTGTCTATAAATGCAATAAAAAAAATTTTGACAGGTAAGTTTTTTGAATGTTTTTTCATGCTCTTTTCAATGGTGAATTTTGTTTTTTAACATTTTTGAAATTTGACCTTGATTTTCTATGATTAAACATAAATTTGCTATTTTCACTAAAATCGGTCCGATTTTTTTTTAAATAAATAACTGCAAACGAAAGCTAAGGTTTTTTCCGATCTGTATATAAATTATCAAAATGCCGATTTTTTTTTGTTTTCGAGATATTAAATGTCGCGTTTGCAGTTATTTATTTAAAACAAAAATCGGACCGATTTTAGTGATAATAGCTAATTTATGTTTAATCATAGAAAATCAAGGTCAAATTTCAAAAATTTTAAAAAACAAAATTTACCATTTTAAAGAGCATGGAAAAACCTTCAAAAAACTTACCTGTCAAAATTTTTTTTATTGCATTTATAGACAGAAAAAATTCAAATAATAGGCGGTGTCAGGGAAAAATGATAATGATCCCCATCTATCCCCCCCAAAATTTCAAAAAAGTCAAAAAATTTTTTGGGGATATTTTACTACTTTTTTTCAAAAAAAAAAAAAAAAAATGTCATTGCCAACTTCTTGCCGGTATTAATTGTGTAGAGTTTTTCCTTTAGAATTGTATTGTGTAAAATTTGAAATTGTATGATTTATTTTTATATTAATATTAATAATTTAAAAAAAATGTTTTTTTTTTTATTGAGATGTAGAAGTCTCTTGTGCAGAATTAATCGTATAGGGTTTTCTGGGGTGGAATTTATTTTGTATAATTATATTATATAATTATTAGTATAGTTTATTAAATATTTATTTAGAATGTTAATTAATTCGCTTTTAAAAATTTGTTAAGTAGAATTTTTTGTGGTGATTTAACGGTATAAATTTTGCCTGTGTGCAATTTACTATGTAGGATTTTATTTTGTAATATTTAATTATGTTGAATAAAAATTTTCATTTAAATTTTATTTTACTTTATATGCTTGTGTAAAAATTTTTTGTAGAATTAGTTTTGCACAATTTTCAAATTTAGGGTTTATTTGTGAAATATATATATATATATATATCGCCCCAAATTTTTTGGGAATATTCCCTAAGATTAATATCAATGATTTAAAAAAATTGAAATAAAAATTTAAAAAATTTGATTTATGTGCGTGTTAAAACGCACGATTGAGCGACACAGAACTTTCTGCAACTCTAATTTTACTGAGCCGCTCACAGAAACACACAATCATTTTATAAAACTTTATTCTTCTCCACTCTTATAGCTAGATTTGAAAAACACACAATGCTTTTCTATATTACTTAAAGTAAAACAAGATGTAGAATAATTAAAGAATATTCCGTGTCACCTAAATGTCTCTATTTCCAACTTTTAGTGAACTTTTCGAATAAACTTACTGACTTATGTTATATAATTAATAAAATGAGTTCTCTTACACAATATGTTAAATTTAATACTTTAGAAATGTAAATTTTTGTTTAATTAAAAATTTTAATTAAGTTAAGTTGTAATTAACTTTTGTTTAAAGTGAATAAGTTATTTTACAAGTAACATTTGTAACTTCAGTAAGAAAATTTAATTTTTTTTAAAGAAGAATTTCTAAAAAAAATTGGGGAATATTCACCAACATTTTTTGTAGAAATATTTACTAGAATTATGGAGAATTTTCACAAACGTGTTGGTTGTTATTCACTAATTTTTTTTTTTTTTTGAAAATAATTTTTCCTGGAAAATGTGGAATATTCACCATAAAAATTTAGTGAATATTCTACAAATATTTTTACAGTGTAATCACAACCATAATCTGGCATCTTATAGCAGATGCCAGATTATGGTTGTAAATAAATGTTGTAGTCCAACCAACACACGCTTACTCCGTATAAGTATAGTGTTACGGCATTGTTTACGTTGCACTTGCAAATGATAGGCAAACGGCTTAGCGCACTGAAGGCGTTTCCAACTGTGGAAAAAAGGATGCACTTGAGAAGATTAGGCACTTCGAGAACCCGGAACTTGCGGAGCGTATAATGTATTTAGAACAATTTTCAAATTATTTAAAATTAATAATCATTAATTACTTACACTTGTTTATACATAGTATTGACCTCATTTATATTGATTATAAGTTTCTTTTTATTCAAACTATGACATTTCTTTGGCATTATTATTCTATTGCGCATTTAGTTTAGGAGTTGTTCACTTTCCCCATAAATTATTCATAAATGAGATTGAAACTGATAATATTTTTAAATTTAGCAATCAAACCAGGACATCATCCAGTTAAACGAAGGGGAGTTACGAGTGTCACAAAATGTCATAAATGCAATGGAACTGGAATAATTTTCATTGGTGAGTTTATTTGTGCCAAAATATACAGTAGACGCTCCTCCAGTGCCCAATTCCCTAAGTGCTTATAATCCTCAAATGCTCCATTTTTTCATACCCATAAACTCCCTACAGATCTCGTCATAGTATCTGCGCGCGCGCGACACAAACCAAAAGAAGCGTTTTGGAATTGTTTCCATTTATCAAAAGATCAAATCACAGTGTGATCAAAAGAAAAAAAGTGAAAGAGGGCATTTAGAGAGAGTGCTGAATATCAACTTGGGCACTTAAGAAGCGTCTACTGTAGCACTTTTTCGTATTTATACTTTGTCAATGGACAAACGTGTCGCGCCTCATATTTTTCCAAGGAAACATTTGACACGTTTGTCTAAGGAAGGCATTGTTAAACATTATAGGTTTATTTTTGTTGCCTGCACTTTTTTACACTTTCACACTAAACGTACACTACCCTGTTTCATTAACCACTTCACTGACAAGGCGTTTTAATCGTAGTTTCGCGTTGCCTGGCCAGAATTGACGGAAATAATAAAACATTATTTCGACGTTAACTCCATTTTTAGTTATCATTATTAGATATTTTATTAATTAAAAATATGATAAAGAGATACAGATATCCTAATAGATAGGAGAAACTGTGGCAAACCGGCCATGTTAACAGTTGTAAGGCTCTAGTAACTAAACAAACTAATGAAAACCCTTTTATAATAGCTTGTTGAAAAGGTCATCTAATTGCGCAAATTTTTCCCAGAGATACATGTATCTTAAAATGTATTGTTTAGCTGCTGCTTCAATTTTAAAAAAATTTGTAAAGTGGCCGGTTTGCCCCACCCCTGAGGTTATCCGGCCACCCTTCTTGGGTAAGTCGTCCAGTTTATTTTTTTTATTTGTCTAGAGAATTGAAAGAAAGGAAAAGGTCATTAAATACACTGAGAAAAAAGCACTATTGAAATAAATTTTTTTGAAATAATAAGAGATTTTTTGAATCAAATTAAAATATATTAAAATAGAACAATTCATGATTTTAAACTAAAAGCGTAATGTTTTCTAAAGAAACATTTTAAGTAGTTGTGATAAAAGTAGAATTTATTTTATCAAAGAAACATTATTTGATTTAAATAAGTGTACTCATTAATTAAATAAAAAAGTTGTTGTACCTTAAAAATAGTGTTTTTAATTTGTATAAAAGTATATTTGAAACAATACAAATTGCTTTCGATTCAATAGCACATGCTGTTGTGATAATAAACGGCATATTCACATACGTTCAAATGCAGATGCTATGAAATTGACAGTATACGTAGTTGAATCATAGAACCATTTATTCAATTATGTGGAATTAGAAATTTTTGTAGAGTAGTACCGACAGAAATGGGCTACAATTTGGATTTTAGTCTATAGAATGTTAAAAAAATTATAATTTGGAAAATTTTTTGCGTCTATTTGTAGAAAAAGGGATTACCTAACATTTTGCAAGCATAAAATTAAAAATTTTAACATATTGCTTTACATCATTATGTAAAAAAAGAGAAATTCGCGATTTCACGATTTTGTGGATAGAAGTGGGCCACCCAAGTTTTTCATCTAAAATAAGTAAAAGTATCAAGAATTATGATTGTTATGTTAAATGATTAATTTTTCCAATAAATGGCCGTTGAAAACTTGATCGGCTTATACTGGCAGTAACACAAGTAGAAATTTTCTTGATTTTTAGTTGTTTTACAGCACCAAGCAATTCATCGAAGTTGATGGAGCCAGTCCATTTATCTTTTTTTGGTGGCATAATAATCATTTGTCATTTGTCCATACAAATTTATTTTCAAAAATGTACTGTGTTAGGTTTTCGAAATATGTGACAAGTGTTATAAAGTTCGACTCTAAGTTAAAAATTCGAAGTGTGTGTGATGTATGAAAATGTATTAAAAAAGAGTAAATTTGAAGATATGTTGTTGATATGAATATCAGGAAACATGAATTATTTGATAAATAATTTTTTCAAAAAAATTAATTATTATTAGCATGATACTATTGACTTGAAGTAAAATAGAAATTAATTCAATAAAATCTGTAATATCATTTATTGTGTATACTTTGAATTGAATAGCATGGTTTATTCACTTCAAATATTCTTCAAATTAAACGCACAAAATATGCTATGTTAACAAGAGTGCATGCTATTAAATCTATAGTGTAAGAATTTATAGCATATGCTATTGAATTAGTAGCAAATGTCTTCGAACGATATTGAATATGCCGTTTCATGCGACAAACTAATATTTCATTGATTCAATAGCATTTTTTTCTCAGTGTATAAAAAATAAATAAACAATCTTCCCAATAATGAAAATAATAAGATAGGATTAAATTTCAATTAAAGAAACATCTTATTTATTATAAAACACATAGTTTTGACATTGTTAAGTTTTTAATATTAGTGAACCCAATTCGACAATGTAGTTAATAAATATTTTCCATTGAAAATAATTTTGTTTTAATAACAACTGAATATATTGTTTAAAGCAATTAATTAATTAATAATAATTGGCCGGTTTGCCCCACAGACAAATTTAATAAACATTACACGATTTTCTTACAAATTACTTATGAACAGTTCCGCAAAAATTTCCAGCGGAATCGGAAAAACAAACTTTTGTTTATAAAATTATTAAATAATAATAAATTTTGTTTTTATAATAAAGTATTGTAAGTTAGTCATTTTATAATTAATATTTTTTTAGAATTTAGTAATTAATAAGCCAATAAAACTGCTTGCAGAATAACGGTACACTCGAAGCAGACGCTCTTGCTTTCTGTTTCTGATGCCGCCCATCTTTTCCCTCCTCACTCTTTACCACACCGCGCTGATAGTGCGTCCACTCTCGGGAAGACCGCTCTTGGGAGTTTCCAGTGTATATTATATATTTTAAAGTTTGACCAATTCAGAGAAATTAACACCTGGCCGGTTTGCCCCAGTCTCCCCTAGACATAGTTTTGATTTTATGGCCTAGAAATCAAACTGTAAGATATCTTATAATATTATATAGCATATGAAAGCACAGTAAATTAAAGTCATAGAGATAGATTTTTATTTTACGAGCATTTTTCCAAAGTATTGCAAATTGTCATTTTTAACCCGCATCAATGTCCAAATGTACAAATTTTGGTTAGAAAGTTTGACATTATATTTTAGTATTTAACTGTTTCAATCATGCAATTCGGATAGTAGACAAAACATTCTAAACGTTATTGTAAATATAGTTTTTGGGGTCGCTGAACATTAATCTCAAGTCACATTTGCAAAATTTTCAAAATTTAAAACATCATATTGGATCCGCCATTTTAAATTTTAAACATTTTGTAAATCTAATATCTGATTCGTAATAAGCGACCCCAAAAACCTTGAAGTAACAAGTTTAAAGTAGAGTTGTGTGATTTTTAATTTTTTATGTCTACCATAATGAATCCGACATTATGAATTTTTGAAATCCGATCTAAGTTTCGTAATCAGCGGCCCAGAAAACTTTAGGACTAAAATTTGTACATTTGAGCGTTAACCCTATCAGCACATAAGCTTGTGGTAAGTAATCAAATGTCCTATTGGTGCAATCTTGCAACAATAGAAGATTTTATTAATTTCCACAAGCTTGCACAACTTGCAAGGAAATCTGTTTGCAAGTATATTGCAAGCTTACGTGCTCATTAAGAACGGGTTAAAAACATGGTCCTCAAGATCGACACCTTATCGAAGGAAACCGTAAAATGAGTTTAATGAAAAATAAACATCATGTCCGGATGTTTAAATTAATTATATATATCTTTATCACATATGACGCTCTATGAGAGAAGGGACCTTACGTCAAAAAAAGTGTTTGTTTATATTTAGTAATAGTTTAACCATGGGTTTCACGCGCATAATACGTCACGCAATTTTTCCAATTTTCGATCTCCCCACCCACATATCACACTTTATCACAAACTTTGAACCCTCCTCCCACTACAACGCACTGTGGAACAAAAGTACAATTATCGTCTTGAAATTTTATCGAAGCGCCAATTCTTAACCGATTTTAATGTTCTTTTTTTTAAATTCTCAGGAGTTCCTCTTCAAAATAAGCTGCAGCGTCGGCAAAATTTTTCAAAACGTAACCTAAAAACATAATTTATTAAAGAGATTTCAGTTATTTTTATTTTTTTTAATGTTCTTAGTGATTTACTGGTTCCAATTCTAAATATATACTGGTTTTTCGAGTTCTATTTACAAATCCACTTTAAAAAATTCAAAATTACAAAATGTCGGAAAAGAAGTAAGAAAATTGAATAATGTTTCGTGATAAAACCATATATATGTTGTCAATTATGATTTAATAAGTAAAAAATGAAATGTAAATTTTTTCTTTTAACCCTTTAATGGCCGAGTTTTTTGTCGCTACTTTAGGCTTATAATGTATATTAGATTTAATTACTAAAGTATTCAGTATGAGAAAAAAATTTTTTTTAACATGTCTCACCCCTTAAAACCACCCCCACGGTACATTACTACCCCAAAAAACTGATATTTAACCAAATTGATGAATTAAATATTTTTCAGCTCTTATCTACTTTTTATTTATTTATAAACATTGCCTGGTTGCTTAAAAATTGAAAAGGATCAATAACCCCTTGAAAACACCCTTAAAGTCAAATAATCATTCCTTGACGGTGAAAGTTTTTGTAAATGATTAAAAAAAATCTATAGATTCTAATTGCTTCTAAATTATAAACAATTATTTGAAAGTTACACAGACATAGATAATAATAATAATAATAAACTCACCCCCTACCCTTGAAGCCCACCCCTAATTCATAACTATTCTCAGTTTGGAACAATCAAAAAAATAATTTTCACTGATTTTCGAAAATATGAAAAAAAAAATTTTCTATGATAACTAAGTATTAATACTGAATATAAACAACCCCTGAAAAACAACCCTTAAGTCAAATAACCACCCCTTAATGATAAATGTTTTTGTGAATAAATGAAAAAAATTATATGGATTCTAAGTGCTTCTGAATTGTAAAAAAGTATTTCAATGTTTCACAGATATGGATAATAATAATAAACTCACCCCCTACCCTTGAAATCCACCCCTAATTTATAAGTTATAAGATACTGAATTCAGTTTTCAACAATCAAAAAAATAATTTTCACTGATTATTATCATATTGAGAAATGCATTGAGTACATACTCAATGCACTCCCCTCCACGATGGCGTAGAGGGGAGTGCATTGGGTAAATGAAAGGGGGGGGGTACGACAGTAGCAAAGAAGCTCCCATGTGGAACTGCTGTTATAAGGCAATCAGCGCGTCGTTTCGTTTTCTCTGTGTAGCGTTCTCCCACTACCTCACCGATTGAGCCTGGGTCTGTAATTTTCATTTTCATACTAAACTCCTAACAACAGGCACTAAAAGCTACAAAATTAATAGGCAATAATGACACCAGCATTATTTTGCAATTTTAAAAACTGACATCATATTCGTAATTATCGACCCCGAAAACCCCTGAGTAATAAGTTTCAGATGAATCTAATGAAAGTTAATCATTTCGTCCGCCATATTGGATCCGCCATTTTCAATTTTCTAAATCTGATATCGGATTCGTAATCAGCGACCCCGAAAACCCCGCAAGTGACAAGTTTCACATGAATCTAGTGAATTTTTATATTTATCGGTCGCCATATTGGATCCGCCATTTTGAATTCTTAAAGACGGACATCGGATTCGTAATCAGCCACCCCGAAAACCCCCGAGTGATAAGTTTCACGCGAATGTAGTAAATTTTTATAATTATCGGTCGCCATTTTGGTTCCGCCATTTTGGTTCCGCCATTTTGAATTTTTGAAAACGGACATCGGATTCGTAATCAGCGACCCCGAAAACCCCCGAGTGATAAGTTTCACGGGAATCTAGTAAATTTTTATAATTATCGGTCGCCATTTTGGATCCGCCATTTTGAATTTTTGAAAACGGACATCGGATTCGTAATCAGCGACCCCGAAAACCCCCAAGTAACAATTTTCAAGCGAATTTATTAATTTTTAAAGGTTTTGGTTTTTAGGGGTAGTTTTAGTTATTTTTCTGCACCCTCGGGTTGAATTTTTAATATTAATTTTTTTTTACAAAGGTTGCAATATTTTTAAACATATGTTACTATGAAAGCCTGAAAAAAAAATTTCTTCTGAAATTTATACCTTTTTTTTCATTTTTCTCATTTTTCGGGTTTTTTGAAGGGGTGTATTTCAAAGAGGGTAGTTTTTTAAAAAAAATACATGTATTTACATTTGTTACTCTATCCCTCCCCTTCAAAATGAGATCTTAGTGGAGTTAATCGATTAAGTTTTAAGAAAGTTATGATTTTTTGAAGTAGGTGGGACGTATGTGTCCCACTGGCCATGAAAGGGTTAAATTAAATTTTTTTTACAATTTTACTTTTACCTTTACTTTTAAACGTTCATTCTTCAAACTTAAAAATTTACACTTCATTCGTAAATCTTTTCTTTTAATATTGCACTTCTGTTTTTGAGCCTCAGTTGATGTTCTTCTCCTTAAATTAATGTGAGCTTTAAGACAAGGAGGACATCGTACTCTATTGCCATTGTGATTTGACACAGCAAAGCCAAGGCAATTATCATGTCTATAATGTGAAAAAAAGTTATTATTTTTTATTTGCAACATTATTAATCTGTACTACATCATACCAAATTGACCATACCAGTTATTTTCATAAACTTTTCTACATGGTATTAAGCGATTTACTTTGTTGAACAGTTTAACCTAATCAGCCATCTCGGCAATATTTTTGATTTCAGGCAGGATGATTTCTTTTAATTCTATTAAGGGGACGCCTAAGTCACCTTAAATCAATGAAGACAAAACGATTTTTCGGTACACTTTTCTCAAAAACTATTTGTTTTATTGCTTCGGGCCTATTTGCATTCAATCATAGATATGATCAATTCTTCAATCAAATAGTTACAAGACTTCAAGTTAACTACAAATGTTTTTATAAACATTTAAACTTAGTTATAAAAAATTACTGACTTTTTCTCATGTTTATATCAAGAAGACTAGAGTCAGGAGAGTCAAGTAATGGGGTGGGGATGAAGTAGAAATGGAATGCGAAATTTCGTGCAACATGTGACACGTGCAATTCACATGTGTATATAAACTGAGTTAAAAAGTGAAAAATTATATATATATATAGTACTGCTT
This sequence comes from Leptopilina boulardi, assembly GCF_019393585.1. Lineage (NCBI taxonomy): Eukaryota > Metazoa > Arthropoda > Insecta > Hymenoptera > Figitidae > Leptopilina > Leptopilina boulardi. The sequence goes on from NW_026137768.1 coordinate 880,629, forward strand.
TCGTGTCATCCTAATTGCAAATTAATGAAAGTTGTTGTGAGATCTTCATTTCTATTTATTATTCACAATAACTGTGTTTCACGATTAATTTCACAATAAAATTCTACAACACTTCAAATGTGTTTTCACTATTCTTAAAATTATATTTTGAAAACTATTATAAATTATTTGATTTTCAATCGCTTTATGAAAGCTGACAGTTGTTGTCATTCACTGATCACATGTGGACAGAATGCGCAGAAACCAAAAGTGCTTTTAACACAGCATAGGTTTCTATACAGTCCCACCCAAGCGGTTTCACGATGCAACTTCAAGCTGCCTGAGGAGAAATAGCGAAGTTGACTCTCCTGTCTCTAATCTTCTTGATATGTATATATTTTTCCAAATAAGTCAAAATCATGTCAAACTATTTGACTGAATTCTTGACCATATCTGTAATGTAACTGAATGCAAAACGACCCGAGGTAATAAAAAAAATAGTTTTTAGAAACGTGTACCGAAAAATCTCCCTTTTTGCATTGATTTGAGGTGACTTAGGCATACAAAAAAAAAATAAATTATATTTTCACAACTTCTTACCTTCAAAAATGCATTATAACAATTGTATTATTAACCATAAATACTTACGCTTGCTGTTAAATTTCGACGAAGAATAAAATTATACTCTTCAGCATACATGAACGATCTTCCTTCCACAATGACCAAATGACTTCTTCCTCAGAATTAATTGCTTAACTCTAATTTGAATGTTGAAATAATTGAACACCATTAACAAAATCATCAACGATTTTTGAATATAAAGTATTTTTCAGATTGATCTGCTTTTCTGGTGTTTCTCCTTCCAAAACAGATTCACTTTCAAGTTTCCTTTTTCGTGTCTCATTCCTATTTTCTGTAAATACATTTCTTTGTTCATTTAAGATTTCTGCATCTACAATTTTAACAGTATATTCTTGCTTTTTCCTAGGAATTTTGCTAGGGAAAATTGTAGAAATGGTTTTGAAGCATAACTTAGATTTCTTCAATGCTACTTCTTCAAATGAAGAACCTTTAGAGTATTTTTATACCACGGCGTTCCTTAACCAGCATTAAATAAAAAATGAATGGACCTCCGATTTTTTTTCGGGGTTTTGAAGTAGAGGTAAAAATATTACTTTTTAGCCCAAAACGAAAATCTTCGGTCGAGCTTAGAGTTTTTTTTTCAATTTTAATTTTTTATACAGGTTTACAATGCATTTTTGGAATTATTTATGCGTTATCCAGCATATATATAGTATATACATATATGTATTTATGTATATATCTATATATATATGTATATTATGTATATGTATATATATACATATATATATATATATTATATCTACACTCACACACGCACACATACACATATACACGCGCAAGCAGAATGTATCTTATACAAAATAAAACACAACAATTTTAAATTTAATTTGCAGAAGCAAAAATAAAAATGAATTTTTTTAATACTCAATAGAAATTCATAAAGTTTTACATAATTTTTTTTAACTCAACGAATGATAAATATAAGATCAACAATAATAATACATATTTGAAGAACAATATAGTAAGTTGCAATTTAAACATTACTTATAGGGTAAAATTAAATGTTACAATTTAAATATGATAAGAATTATATTCACCAACTGCCCGCATCAATTTTGCACCATAATCTGGGTTTTGTTCATAAACTTTATACTTCAGCCAAGTAACATTAAAGTCGTGCTTAAAATATGTTGACGTATTTCAAAAATTCAACAAAGTTGTAGAAGCCTGTTTTGGTATTACGTTGGATGACAATTATAAAAATTACATTGAAGATTTCAAATCAAGTTATTTAAAATTAGAAATTTCAGTAACACCAAAGGTTCATGCAGTATTTTTCCATGTACCAGATTTTTGTGAGATATATCAATGTGGCTTAGGCTTCTACGGGGAGCAGGCTATGGAGTCCGTACACCACGACTTTAATGTTACTTGGCTGAAGTATAAAGTTTATGAACAAAACCCAGATTATGGTGCAAAATTGATGCGGGCAGTTGGTGAATATAATTCTTATCATATTTAAATTGTAACATTTAATTTTACCCTATAAGTAATGTTTAAATTGCAACTTACTATATTGTTCTTCAAATATGTATTATTATTGTTGATCTTATATTTATCATTCGTTGAGTTAAAAACAATTATGTAAAACTTTATGAATTTCTATTGAGTATTAAAAAAATTCATTTTTATTTTTGCTTCTGCAAATTAAATTTAAAATTGTTGTGTTTTATTTTGTATAAGATACATTCTGCTTGCGCGTGTATATGTGTATGTGTGCGTGTGTGAGTGTAGATATAATATATATATATATATACATATACATAATATACATATATATAGATATATACATAAATACATACATGTATATACTATATATATGCTGGATAACGCATAAATAATTCCAAAAATGCATTGTAAACCTGTATAAAAAATTAAAATTAAAAAAAAAACTCTAAGCTCGACCGAAGATTTTCGTTTTGGGCTAAAAAGTAATATTTTTACCTCTACTTCAAAACCCCGAAAAAAAATCGGAGGTCCATTCATTTTTTATTTAATGCTGGTTAAGGAACGCCGTGATACGTTCTTTCAATCGCACTTTCGGCGAAATGCATAGCGTATATTCGACAACTTGTGCCAAAATTTTCGATTCCGTCTTTCCTTTTTAGAATTTCTTTCCAACTAAGCAAAGTTTCTTTCTGTAAAAACATAAAATTATGTTATTATTATTATTTCATATATAATAGTAAATTTTAATAAACACAACATTTTTTAGCTAAAATGTAAATTTTTGTTTTTTTAACTTTCATTAATTCTTAAAATTTCAATCAAATCTATACTTTATATATTCCAATCGATTCGTCTTTGTTGATAATTAATGTAATGTTGAAGTCGTATCAATTATTTGAAATGGTAAGTCATGATTTTCTTGATGGCGTGGGTTGAATCAAAAATACATTGTTTATTGAATAATTAAAAATATAACGACTAAAGTTTATTTTGGCACTTAAATAATTCTACAAGGTTGAACATAATTTTTCACTTTGTCCTTTTAAACTCATCACAATTATCAATAACGAAGGATGTTGAAAATAACAAAAGATTTTAATTAATAAGTTGCTGAGCACATGTTCTTAGTGAGAACGCGGAAGTTAATCTGAATCTAACTTGATTCAAAAGGAAAGTGGTGATACTAAAATGAAAGAAGGGCTGCCTACAGGCAGGTTTAAGCACAATGAATACATTTTAGAATATGAAAAGTTTGAACAGTCTTGCTGTAAGGAAGACGATTATATTATATATTACCTTAAATTTTTCTATTTAAAAATTTTTTCAATTAAAAAAAAATTTTTGGAAAAATGACGATAAAATTTTTTTTTTGTATTTTTAAAAATCTTCTCGTAATTTTTGAGAGATTAATGTGATAAATAAGCCTACCAAATTTTATCCAAATGCATTAAAATCTGTTAAAGATATCGTGTTCACAAAAACGATCCACACACACATACATACATACATCCGGACAATTGATCAGGATCTCATATAACATGTTTCTATATAGAGGAAAATTTGTTTTCACCATGTTTAAAAATTTTATAAACGAAAGGACTACAAAGCTTCCTCCACGAGGAAATAAAAAATAAAAAATAACTGAAAATTTTTCAATAAATCATTTTTGTAGGTTATGTTTTGAAAAATTTTGCCATCGCTACAATTTCATTTAAAGAGAAACTCCTTCTGAGAATTTAAAAAAAACATTAAAATTGGTTAAGAATTCGCGTTTCGATAGAATTTCAAGACGATAATTGTACTTTTGTCCCACTGTACATGGTCTCGTCACAAACGTACAAATGACATATATCAAGTAATTTAAAGTACTTTTAACTTGTTTTATTTATAAGAATTGATTTCGTCACATAATTTTTTTAATAATATTTAAATTTTAATTCGTAATTTCTTTTTCATTGTCACGGTGAGTTTTAACTAACTTTCACTTAAAGGTTCTGCCATAAAACTTAAGACTTTAATAAAAGAATTAAGATTTAAGCATAAGACTTGAGACTCAAGCATGTAGCTTATAACTTTTTGAAACAGCGAATATGCGCTGTTAATCAGGATATTTAAGCTACTTCAAAAGAGAGTTGGATTAAAATTGACAATTTTTTAACATTAAATCAATGAAATCCCAGGATGTAAGCGCTTTGCGCCTGTTTCTCTTACTGATTTCTGATAAGTTTTTTTTGGGTATTTGAGAACATTGTGCGCCTTGACAATGAAGTAGTTAATAGGATGTGGCGCAACGAATCAGTATATTTCGATACATTTTTTGCACCTCCTCTTGATTTGTTGTAAAAGTGTACATTTTCTACGATAACGAAAACAAGCCGTTTAAATTTATTTTTATTCAATGTATTAACACAAGTGTTAATATTAATTCACAAGTTGGGTCGACTTTTCTTTCGACTGCCTTGATTCGATCGATAGTGTTTGAAGCGTAAACACAAGAAAAATATTACACAAAATCCAGTCTTTGAAAAAAATTAATATTTTTATTTTTTAACTAGGAGGTAAGCAGAATAGTCAAAACCAACCGGAGAAGCCGTTTCATTGTAACGTTTGTGATGGAACTTTTTCAAGATATTCTTCTCTTTGGTCTCATAAACGACTTCATTCAGGAGATAAACCGTTTAAATGTGAAGTTTGTGGTTTAGCTTTTGCAAAAGGTAAAACTTAAAGTAATGTATGAAGTAGCTTTAAATATGAACATATTTAATTTTAATTAATAAATAATTATAAGGACCACAAAGGAACAACGAATAAAACAGGTGTATAATGGAAAAACCTCAAAGTTTAACGTTTCGGAGCTGACTCAACTCTCTCTTCAGAATCAACTATATTCTGGTCTTGAGTTATACACCTATTTTGTTTGTTGTCCTTTTGTGGTCGTTATAATTATTTATTGAATATTGAAGGACGTTAAAGATGATTATTATTATAAATAAACTCAAGACCAGAATATAGTTGACTCTGAAGAGGGAGTTGAGTCAACTCCGAAACGTTAAACTTTGGTGTTTTTCAATTATACACCTGTTGCCCTTTTGTGGTCGTTATAATTTGTAGTGGGCTTTTTACCTAAGAAAAATAAAAAGATAATAATATTTTACTCTAAAAATTAATAAACAAAATAATTACCTACTTAAATTCAAATTATCAAAATTTGTAAATAAACAATAGTAAATGAGTAAAAGAATTATAAACAAACAAAAATAAATAATGGAATTCCGCAAAATTATATAAATTAACAAAGTTAAACAAAATACCAAATGTTTACAAAAATATCAACAATTAAAATTTTTCCCGGAATTATATAATTTTTCCAATATTTTTTCACAGTTTTTCACAATTTCGAAAAAAACAACAATTTAAGCCATTTTAATATTTCCTCAACTTGGTCGCACTAAACTCAGTAAAAGTTGGGCTCCAGTCCTTTCTTGAGACAGTTTTCTCAAAAAATAAATGAAATTAAAAATCTTAAATTGAACTAAATTCCAAAATACGGGATTAAATCCAAAAATGTGAAAATGTGGAATCAAAAAGCCAAAAATTAAAAGATAAACATTAAAACTTAGCTACAACATTGAGAAAAGTGAAATGCTTTCAAGAGCAAATAGTACTAAATATTGCTGGCTAGTCCGTGTCACATGACCAAAGGCATAGTGCGTCGGGGTGCGAAGAAAATAACCCTTTGTTTAAAAGAAATTAATTATAAAATTTATTTAAGTTCAAAAACTTCTAAATTTTAATTTTACAACATTTTACAACAATAAATTACAAAAAAATAAAGAAATTGCTCTAGCATTTCTTAGGCCAAGGTAAAAAAAATAAATCAATAAAATTGTCGATCACTTATATACCGAAAAGTTTTTAGGAAAGTTGATATATTTGGAAGGCGTCCCATGCTTTAGAGCAAGTCTATTCCCTTCAATGAAAGCGCTGCTATCCCTGTGGATAATTAATAAATTCTGAAATTTACATAGGGAAGTGTAGCCATGAGTAGTCCACATTTTGTTTGTCGTGTATAACTTTTTTAAGGTAAACAATTAGCAAACTCTGATACACTGCTGGATAATAGCTCTAAGTTACATGGATTTAGAATTTTGTCACAGAACAATTTTCTAGACATTTTTCAAACTAGTTTTTTTTTTACCTTTTTTTGTAGTCATGAGTGGACCACCGTGCAAAAATTCTCTTAAAACTTATCAAAGCAATTAAATACTATAGATCTTCAATTTATACATAAAATAATTGTATTCCGTGCATTAAAACGAATCGATTGGTGTATATAAAGTATATGTTTTACCTAAAATTAATTAAAATTTTCTTAATTTTTCAAAAAATTTAATTAATTTAAAACATTTTTCAACTCGAAATGTTCAATTTAACTAAATCAAATGAGTTTAAGAAATTTATTGCTTGCTTAAGCAAATTTTTTGCTTCACACAATGAGAAAGAAAAATGTTCATAAAAGGGTAAGTCTACGTTAAAAATATAAAAATCTTTCATTTGTTTTATAATATAGTTTTTAGTTTGTAACAATATTATAAAACAAATGAAAGTATAGAAAGAAAAATCTGGATCTTAATTTTCCTGGAGATGATGATATTCAAAAAACGATATCTCAAGATATAAAAAAGTCTCAAGGATGAATTTTTTTAAAATTAAAGATAAAATAAAATGGAATATTATTAAAAAATTAAAAAAAGAGATAAAAATTGAAAAAAACTTTAAAAGAAATTTTGTTTTTTTCTATTATAACAGAATTTTATTTTTATTTAATAATGTAATTATAATTATAACTCTTACAATTTTAGATATTTTAAAAATTCCTGTTACTTACAGATTGCTCTTATATGAAGCTACAATTTTACCAAGTATCATTAAAATCAAAGAACCACTTGAATATTCTGATATTTCTGACGTGGACTTATCCAAAATGAACCTAAAGAACCCCCTGCTTGTTTAATTATTATATGATAAAATAAATTCCATATCCCATCTTGCCCTCACATGCGAAATGACACTAAAAAACTAACTAATAAAAAGTCTCCCCTATAATAATTCTTATATTAAATGATAAAATTGTAATATTGCCACACTGAAAAAGTTTAGACGAAATGTTGTGTTACCGGTGGTAGTGCGGCGCTACTTTCTTTTAGTGTAAAATTTAACATAATTTGGGCAACACGTTCTTCAAAAGGGATGTAGAAATTCTTCTTCTTCTTCTTTATTGGCCTATTGACCAATATAGCGTCAACATGAAGCGATAATTCCAATTAGTTGTCAAATAATTGCTCGACGTTTGACGCCATTCTAATATGTGCCTTGAACGAAATTCGCATGGCAGGATGAAGAACTATATTCACATGACATTTATACGAATATAGAAGAATCAACGACACTTTATCTCTCGGGAATAACCCAAACTATTTTAGTATGTCTAAAATTCTGGTCTGGCAGGTGATAACACTGGGCATTCATTAATCAAATTATATAAAGATTTATCCTCTTCACCACAAATACCAACCGCTGTGATGTTCCATTTCATTTTTGCAAAATGCTCCGATACACATATATGAGCATCTTCTGGGTAGATCAAATCCGGAAAACCACGGCTTTTTGTTTGATACGTTATTTTATTTAAAATTCTATCTGAGTTATTAGTTACATGTTTATAATGCCATCGTTTAATTGATTCAACTTTCATTTGGTCTTTAAACAGAGAAAAAATATCGGTCAAAAAAACAACCATTGCAACTTTGGATTAAAGCTTGAGTTAGGCTCAAGGTTTGGCTTTGGTTCAAAGCTTGTGTTTTACTCAAGACCTCAAAGCTCGACTTTAGCTCACGGCTCGAGTTAGTTTCAAGGCTTGATTTTGGCTGAAGACTCGATATTGGCCTAAAGCTCAAGTTTAGCTCGAGGCTTCTGTTTGGCTCATGGCATGAGTCGAAGCCAAGCCTTGAGCCAAATCCAAGCCCTGAGCCAGAGGGACTTAGTTTTTTTGCCTACTTTTTATGCTTTCAACGTGGTACAGCTCAAAAGGGCTTCGTTTTTGCAGGTTTTGCTATTAACATTTTTTGTTCAGGAGATGATGAGCTACAAAACTACAAAGTTTAAAAAAATTTGACCAAAAGATTTTTCCCCTATAGCTTGTGCGGGGTCCTTTTAAACTTACAAATTGAGGGCTCCCATACAATAAGGGGACGAACGCTCGGCGAGTTACTTTTTTGCCAGTCAAAGATATGAAAATGTTCATAAAATTAAAATTCGAAACTTTGATTTTTGAAAAGTACTACCTTATAGTAAATAAGAAGGCGCATCTTTTTTTCCTTTAACATTTTTTTGTAGAACGACTATTTTATTAAATAAAGTTAAAAAACTGTAAATATTTTATTTACAAATTTCATTTAATTTTAAAACATAAATTGTCGTATCTTCGACAATAATTAAGGAATCGTTTTGGAATTTTGTATACACACGCATTTGGGTCCATAGAAGGCGAAGATATAACAGGAAAGTTAAAAATCATCAATTGTTTAACCCTTTAATGGCCGAGTTTTTTGTCGTTACTTTAGGCTTATAATGTATATTAGATTTAATTACTAAAGTATTCAGTATGAGAAAAAAATTTTTTTTAACATGTCTCACCCCTTAAAACCACCCCCACGGTACATTACTACCCCAAAAAACTGATATTTAACCAAATTGATGAATTAAATATTTTTCAGCTCTTATCTACTTTTTATTTATTTATAAACATTGCCTGGTTGCTTAAAAATTGAAAAGGATCAATAACCCCTTGAAAACACCCTTAAAGTCAAATAATCATTCCTTGACGGTGAAAGTTTTTGTAAATGATTAAAAAAAATCTATAGATTCTAATTGCTTCTAAATTATAAACAATTATTTGAAAGTTACACAGACATAGATAATAATAATAATAATAAACTCACCCCCTACCCTTGAAGCCCACCCCTAATTCATAACTATTCTCAGTTTGGAACAATCAAAAAAATAATTTTCACTGATTTTCGAAAATATGAAAAAAAAAATTTTCTATGATAACTAAGTATTAATACTGAATATAAACAACCCCTGAAAAACAACCCTTAAGTCAAATAACCACCCCTTAATGATAAATGTTTTTGTGAATAAATGAAAAAAATTATATGGATTCTAAGTGCTTCTGAATTGTAAAAAAGTATTTCAATGTTTCACAGATATGGATAATAATAATAAACTCACCCCCTACCCTTGAAATCCACCCCTAATTTATAAGTTATAAGATACTGAATTCAGTTTTCAACAATCAAAAAAATAATTTTCACTGATTATTATCATATTGAGAAATGCATTGAGTACATACTCAATGCACTCCCCTCCACGATGGCGTAGAGGGGAGTGCATTGGGTAAATGAAAGGGGGGGGGTACGACAGTAGCAAAGAAGCTCCCATGTGGAACTGCTGTTATAAGGCAATCAGCGCGTCGTTTCGTTTTCTCTGTGTAGCGTTCTCCCACTACCTCACCGATTGAGCCTGGGTCTGTAATTTTCATTTTCATACTAAACTCCTAACAACAGGCACTAAAAGCTACAAAATTAATAGGCAATAATGACACCAGCATTATTTTGCAATTTTAAAAACTGACATCATATTCGTAATTATCGACCCCGAAAACCCCTGAGTAATAAGTTTCAGATGAATCTAATGAAAGTTAATCATTTCGTCCGCCATATTGGATCCGCCATTTTCAATTTTCTAAATCTGATATCGGATTCGTAATCAGCGACCCCGAAAACCCCGCAAGTGACAAGTTTCACATGAATCTAGTGAATTTTTATATTTATCGGTCGCCATATTGGATCCGCCATTTTGAATTCTTAAAGACGGACATCGGATTCGTAATCAGCCACCCCGAAAACCCCCGAGTGATAAGTTTCACGCGAATGTAGTAAATTTTTATAATTATCGGTCGCCATTTTGGTTCCGCCATTTTGAATTTTTGAAAACGGACATCGGATTCGTAATCAGCGACCCCGAAAACCCCCGAGTGATAAGTTTCACGGGAATCTAGTAAATTTTTATAATTATCGGTCGCCATTTTGGATCCGCCATTTTGAATTTTTGAAAACGGACATCGGATTCGTAATCAGCGACCCCGAAAACCCCCAAGTAACAATTTTCAAGCGAATTTATTAATTTTTAAAGGTTTTGGTTTTTAGGGGTAGTTTTAGTTATTTTTCTGCACCCTCGGGTTGAATTTTTAATATTAATTTTTTTTTACAAAGGTTGCAATATTTTTAAACATATGTTACTATGAAAGCCTGAAAAAAAAATTTCTTCTGAAATTTATACCTTTTTTTTCATTTTTCTCATTTTTCGGGTTTTTTGAAGGGGTGTATTTCAAAGAGGGTAGTTTTTTAAAAAAATACATGTATTTACATTTGTTACTCTATCCCTCCCCTTCAAAATGAGATCTTAGTGGAGTTAATCGATTAAGTTTTAAGAAAGTTATGATTTTTTGAAGTAGGTGGGACGTATGTGTCCCACTGGCCATGAAATGGTTAATTATTTTTTATTATAAATATAGAAATGTCTGCTACGACGTTTTTTTGTCTTTGCCGAAAGAAAGTCTGCGGGGAAGTTTAAAATTAAAAGAATTTCCAGTGAGACATTTGTTTATTGGTATATAAGGAAGTTTTTTGTTAAATTGCAGAAAGATTTCTTGTTTAGTTTTTGAAATATATTAGTTTAAACAAATAGCGCGCGGCGCGTGAGCGATCGCCTCTGTGGAGTTTCAAGCGCTTGACTTCAGTAGAGCATTTATTGCGAGGGAAAATTATAAATTACATAGTTTCTCGTCAAATATATATATATATTAAATATTAAATTGTTTATAAAAGTACAACTTAAAATTTGTTTATACAAAACTTTTTAAAGTATGAGACCATTGATATGTTCAGAAAGAGTACAACAACATATAACATATACGTACATGTAAGATTATTTTTAATAGGTATATATTGCAGCTGTAAATTCTTAATTTATTAATAATATTTATGTATTTAAATATTTTAAATACACATTTTCCAGTAACAGGCGTTCGCAACAAGATTCTACAGGTGTAAAGATCTTTTGATGAATTATTTTCCCGGATTCAGAAGTATATTCTAGTCCCTAAAAAATTTATTTTACTGTATAAAAAAGTAAATTATATTTTTAATGTAAAAATTATAAAATTGTTGAAAACAAATTACTTTTTCCATTCCGATTTTTTATAATTCAATTGTAATAAAATTAAGTTAGATTTTTTATTAAATTTTATTAAAAAATAATCATGTATAAAAACGCGTAAGTAAATATTAATGCAAATAAATATAAATACAATTCAAAAGCTTTCCAAAAAATTTGGTGAATTCCCACTCGAAACATTTTAACGTAAATAATTTTAATTTTAAATAAATTATTTAGATTTCAATTTTTAGACTTTATTTATTTCAAGACGTTAACATAAAAAATTATAGAATTATTAATAGGTATAATTTTTTTTTAATATTAATAGTATAAAAACATTACATTACCGTCTGGAATATAAAATTTTATTCCATTTGTTTTTAATATTTAATTGTAAATGAATCTTTTTACTTAAGAATTTAGAATAATATGAAAATTCTAATTTAAAATTTTTTATTTGTGCTAAAGCTGGTTTAAAATTAAATAACATTAACTACCTTGTTTCTAGAATATTTCCTAATATTTCTTTTCCATTTATCAATATTTCGAAGCCTTTTTCGACCTTTTTCGAACTCCTTAATTCTAATAAAATTTCATTAAAATTTTATCACAATTATAAAACGTCTAAACTTTTCACGTTTACACTTTTAAAACCAAATAGTCTGATAGAATAATCAATTCTGATCAATAATTACAAATTATATTCAAAATCATTGTTTATAATTTGTAATGATGGAAAAAGGAACCGGAGAATTGTTTATTTATTATTGCTTTGAATAAAATTTTGTTTTGGTAGTAATTTTCGAACGATTAATAGTTTCAGTGGTATGCATCAATTTTTAAAAATGTTATTTATGAATATAATATTGGGAATAATTCATTTTTATAATATGTAATAAATAAATATATAATATTGTAATTATTAATTTTCCCTCGCAATAAATGCTCTAACGAAGTCAAGCGCTTGAAACTCCACAGAGGCGATCGCTCACGCGCAGCGCGCTATTTGTTTAAACTAATATATTTCAAAAACTAAACAAGGAATCTTTTTGCAGTTTTACAAAAAACTTCCTTATATACCAATAAACAAATGTCTCACTGGAAGTTCTTTTAATTTTTAACTTCCCCTCAGACTTTCTTTCGGCAAAGACAAGAAAACGTCGTAGCAGACATTTCTATATTTATAATAAAAAATAATTAAACAATTGATGATTTTTAACTTTCCTGTTATATCTTCGCCTTCTATGGACCCAAATGCGTGTGTATACAAAATTCCAAAACGATTCCTTAATTATTGTCGAAGATACGACAATTTATGTTTTAAAATTAAATGAAATTCGTAAATAAAAGATTTAGTTTTTACCTTTATTAAATAAAATATTCGTTCTACAAAAAAATGTTAAAGGAAAAAAAGATACGCCTTCTTATTTACTATAAGGTAGTACTTTTTAAAAATCAAAATTTCGAATTTTAATTTTATGAACATTTTCATATCTTTGACTGGTGAGAAAGTAACTCGCCGAGCGTTCGTCCCCTTATTGTATGGGAGCCCTCAATTATCGAAAGTCAAAACTATATCAAATTACAAATAAAGGGGGAAAGGAATTAAAAATTCTGTAAAAGTTCACATCACTGTATTGAAACTGTCAACAGGGTGTCCAGTGGTCAGGAAAGTTATGGAAAAGTCAGGGAATTTAATTTAAAGTCAGGGAACTTTTTAAAAATTTGCCAAAAATGAACATTCTTATGAATTTTTTAAATTTTTCGGTGCAAGAAAAAGTTTATAATGCTAATAAATAAAATGTTTTTTATTAACTTAAAAATACTTTAAAGTTGGGATTAATTCTTTATCTGAGATGTAGAAGTACTCTCTTAATAAGACAAGGACCCGCAAGTATTGTAAAAATTGTGACAACCCGGACGCGATATTTTATTTTGTATAATTAATAGTCAAATCGCAGGTATCGACTCGAGCCGGGGAGCACAAATTATATTCGTGACTTCCATAGATCCTTACCATATGATAGAAGTATTATTCCAGCGAAGAATAGGTGGCAGAACAAATGCGAGTTTTATGCGAGAAAAGACTATATCATGCAATGATAAGACGAAAAATCGATCAAACTTACCAAATGGTCGCCGGCGTTTATGTCGCTGATCTCTCTTAATGATTGATTTATCCTTAATAAAATTATAGCTGTAACGTCGAACGTAGAGATTCTAAAGAGAGAGTTTAGACACAGATTACTCGAAGTCGATTGGTGTGATTAAACCGGAACCAGAAGTCGAATAAAGCGCGCGAATTTGAATTCAATTTGAATTTCAAATTAAACAAAATTGTCAAATGTTAAAAAAAATTAAAGTACAATCAAAAGAACATAAACAAGACTTAAAAATGTTTTAAAAAAAATTATATGAAAAAATTAATTTCTATGATTAATTTTTTTAATTACTAAATAATGTAATTTAATTGATTGAATTATAAACAAATTATTTTTTGTAATTATTAATCAATAAAATTAAATTATTGTTACTTAATAAATAAATGGTATCCGGACAAAAATTCCAAATCAAAAAGTCCAAGCCAAAAAATTCAAAGTGAATGAAATTCAGAAAAAAATCTTTTCACTTTGGACTTCATCTTTTGTCCTGGTTAGAAAGTTCAAAAAAATTTTAAATCAAAAGTAAATGAAATGCAAAAAAATTTTAAAAATAGTTTCACTTTAAACTTCTTTTAAATTTTTTGTCCTGGTCAAAAAGTCAGACAGAAATTAAACATCTAAAGCTAAAGTTACCTTCGTTGAATGAAATTGTCTTTTGGATTTATGCGGCTGTCTTTTTTTTGTTTATAAACTTATGGCATTTTAATATATATATATATATATCTTGTAACTTTTATTTATTTCACATTTCATTTTAAAGTATACACCATGTAACCTCAAACCTTATAAATGTCAATTTACGTTGTTTACTAGAGGACGATCGCGCATGCGTAAATAAGAATCTCTCCAAATATAATTTGAATTTTTCGCGCGTTTCTATACGACTTCTGGTTCCGGACTAATCACGATGCGCAGAAAACAATTGTGTCACAACTCTCTCTTTAGGATCTCTATTCGACCGTAGGATCACAATTATAATGAATGCGAAAACTTGTAATGCAATAGTTGAGAATAACAACAACTTTTATTACGATTATAAGAAACAATTACTATTTTAAGTGCGTTTATTTAATTTTTAAAAATGTAAATTTGCACAAAAAAATATGACATCACAATTTTGTGTACTTTTACATTATAGAGTACTTTTGTCGCTTTCAAAGAGGGTCCATTTTCTTACCTACTTGGAAACTCACACAAAAGCAATTCAATCCTGTACTTTTACAACGTTTTGTTCTTTTACCACTACGAAAATTGTAAAGCTACAAGTTCGATTGTATTTCTAAATTTAAAAAGTGTATAAATATCTCACTGAAAATAGTAAAATTACATAAATTCTAAAATGTAATTTTACTATTTCAAAATGCAAAATTTTTTTATTTTTCACAGTGTGTAGTTGGTAAGAAATAAAACCCACATCAGATATATGACAATTACATTATGTAAAATTACATAAAATAGTAAAATTGCATTACACGAATGAAATAGTACGTACAGTAGATGTTTGTTTACAATGTAACGTAATTTATCAATTATCATTGTAGGAATATTCAAACTTTAGTTTTATTAATTTTACTGTGCGACAGCCGAAAAACAATTTTTATCGGACCTACTAGAGGTTGTAGGTAACAAAAAACTAAAAAGAATCGTATATTAAAAATTTCCCTAACACTTCCAAATTTTGATTTTACAGCTAAAAAACCGTTTTCAAGCGTAGTAAATTGTGCGTTGAACGAGCCATATTTGAATAGTTTTCTTTAAAAATTGCCTTATTTATTGCAGTTTTTCTACACGAAAAAAAATAGTTCGTGAAACTTTCGTAAACTAGTTGTGCACTTTTGGACGGGCCCAAAGTTTGAAAATCTTTCATTAACTTTTTCCAAGATTTCACAAACGTTCATCACTCTCTTCATGACAATCAATGTCTGCGCACGCGCACAAAAAAAGTTTGTAGAATCTTGAAAAAAGTTCATGAAAGATTTCCAAACTTTGGGCCCGTCCAAAAGTGAAAAACTAGTTTACGAAAGTTTCGCGAACTATTTTTTCCGTGTATTTGCTAGATCAATAGCAAATTTAAGTATTTGTCAGTTGACCTTAATTTTTTATTCTTAATTGTTTTATGTAAAGTGCTTCTGAAGTTTTGACCATTTTTTTGTATCTTGGTCTTTCTACGAATAAGTTTTTCTGTAAATATTAATTTTATTTTCCATATAAGAAAAACGTAGCTAGCCTCAAAACTGACAAATACATAAATTTGCTACCGGTCTTCGGAATAGAAAAACTGCAATAAATCAGTCAATTTTTAAAGAAAACTATTCAAATAGGGCTCGTTCGACGCACAATTTAGTACGCTTGAATATTACATGAAGAAAAAAAAAGTTTAGTGGAAAATATTTTTCACCTTAATTATTTTATGTTAAAATCATGTCATGGTAACCCACCGATCGGGGTTTTAGTGTATAAGTAAATATAGACGGAAATAAAGAAAAAAATTCCCTGACTTTTCTCTGACATTTTTTTTTTCGTGACTACTCGTTAGTGATCGGTCAAACCCGGTCGGACTCACTCGCTTAACTTCGTCAAACTTCGGTGATTTTTGATATTTTTCTATCATTTTTTGAAAGAAAAAGTTTCTATTATAGTATTATATGTAAATATAAGGATTTAACACCAATCCACTTTCTTATCGACTATATCAAAATATAAAATGATTATACCAGTTAACGGAATTCTAAATACAGAAAATGAAATATTTTATTCTAATACTTGTTACAGGGCGTATTAGAATTTAACATTTTTAGAGTTTTCATAATACAATTATGAATTTCGCAAAAACTATTCTAATTTTTGTTTCTAAATATATTAAACTTTATTATTTTTATTTCAGGCATTCTTAAAAAATAGTAATGAAATCTATAAATACCCCATAATCTGCAAAATCTTCCGCAATTGTAACTTAATATACTAAATATGAGTGTCAAAATATTAAATATTCTAAGAAGATTTATTTCCGTGTATATTAACTAAGGTGTTTGGTTAATATCGCATGTATCTATAGTCAATTTTACTAAAGTTTAATTAGTCAAAGTGATTCTAGCCAATGTAACTAAGATACCTGGTTATTCTGATAAACTTCCCTAGTCATTCCGACTAATTGTCGAAATCAACTTTGACCAAGATTGCCTAGTGGGTTCCTCTCGTAACCAGGCAAATTAGTTAATTCCTGATATACGGGAGTTAGGAATTTTTTTCAGTGAAAATAACTGCTTGAATTTCTGTAAGCCGTACTAAAAAAACTAAAAGTAGTAATTAAAAAACTAAAAACAACACTTTGCAGATAGGGAAAACCATCGAAATAGTGCGCCGTGCAGTAAATAAACAATTCTTGTACTTATACAAATGTCGGGCACTGACATTTTTTTGTGGATTCATAATCTTTAGTGAGGCGGCGTTGCCAAGTTGACATATATGTGAGAACCTAACCTCAAAAAACATATGATAGTAGCTCCGACGATATTCAATTTCAAATTCGCCGCGCTTATTTGAACGATACGGCAACACTGCACTCACTTACATGGGTGAGAAATTCTCTCATCTGCGACCAACCGCGTTACAAAAAAAAATGATGCGACTGACGGAGGGTTAAATATTTAGAAAAATGGAATTTAAATGGGTTGTACTAAGTAGGTTGGATGAGAAGAACCCTCGACCATCATAGTTCTCAACCGCACTGAGAGCGCTTTAACGCGCTTTTTTTTGAACAACAGAAATATACATTTTAATTATAACGCAATAAACAAACAAAGAGCGTCGCCAATACAATAGTGCAATTACAATCGTCTAACGGACCACTAACAGTCAGATGTTTATTATTACACTGAGTATATTATCGTATATATTTTTATGAACATTAATGATATAATTAATAATTTTGTCAATATAAAAAATTTTAAGTGATTAATTGTGTTAATGAATAAAAATTTAAAAAAAATTTTATCTACACAACACAAAAATGGTATATGAATTTTAATACCTAATTTTATATTTGGAGTTTAATAACTTCGACATTTTAATTTAGAATGACATGGACATGAACTTAAATTTCAATCAAGTGAACTCTTCATACATTCCAATTTTTTCGAAAATAAATTAAGTAACAACAAATTTTTTTTAACAAACTAATGTAATTTATATAATGCTAATACTTAATGAACACTCATTTCTTTATCAGAATTTTCTTATATGGAAAGCACTGTTAACTTGAAAGTATCAAATTGCAACTAATTGATACCCAAAATGTGGATCAAATAAAAAATTGATACAAATTTTGGTATCAATTTGATACTTTCAAGAAAACTGTGATGATATGCCTTGTTTTTCCTCTAATTTGACTGAACTAACATTATTTACAAATAATTTAATATCGAATATTAAAATTTGATCAAAACATACATTATTTGATTTTCAACAAATAATTAATGCCATCCCAAATTAATGAACATAGTACTAAAATATAATAGTGTTTAAAAATAATCAAATTTCGTAAATTTTTGTAGCTTGATAATTTTTTTGGAACTTTTAAAAACTTGAGATTAACGTTACTAGGGTCAGTTGGGGTAAATGGGGACAAGAGGTTTTGGAGCTTAATTGACAGTTTTAAAATTAAGTTCAACATCAATATTTTAACCTCAGATCACCTGCAAGAGGTTTTGAGTATTGCCAAGCTTTTATCTTGACAATTGACAGCAATATAATTCAAGTTATCGCTCTATGCATAAAAACTTGAAAGTCAAAGTTAAACTCTTTCAGTATTTTGTCTCGCATTTCAAAGAAAACAGACTTAAAAATCATACCAAATTTTTTTCTTATTCCTTATAACTCCAATAACAGAAATTCACTTGAATTTTTGATTTTTGTTAATTTGGTTAATAATGACGCTGTCCCCATTTACCCCAAAAATTTGAAAACTCAGGGTAAATGAGGACAGCTTGTCATTATTAACCAAATTGATAAAAATCAAACATTCAAGTGAATTTCTGTTATAGGAGTCATAAGGAATAAAAAAAAAATTTGGTATGATTTTTAAGTCTATTTTTTTTAAATGCGAGACGAAATACTGAAATTAATGAAAAATAAAAAAATTTCAATTGGTTCAACTATTATATATGTACTACAAATTTTTTTCAAGTTTTTTCATCCCCTAATACAGTAATATACTTAAGGAAACTTTTTTCTTAAAACTTTGTTAGAAACTATGCTGTCCCCATTTACCCCAAATGTTATGAAATTTTCTAAATTTTGGGGTAAATGGGGACAGTCAGTTTCATGCCTTTAAAGCTTATCTAAATTTTTTTCTGCTGCATAAAATTAATCCTGGGAACGTAAATAACAACTTAAAAAATAACCCGCAAATATTACCTTTTAAAGGAAGAAACTTTCGTAATTATTTGTGAAAAATAGCGATTTTGTCCCCATTTACCCCAACTGACCCTATAACTGATTTTCTCTTCACATTATACAGTAAGAAAAGTTCCATGGTAGTCACAGCCCATGAGTGCGAGTGAGACAAACTTATGCGTAACGCATGCTTTCCTATGACTACCATGGTACTTTTCTTACTGTATAATGTGATCTAAAATCAAGTAATTTATGTTTTGATCAAATTTTAATATTCAATATTTATTTATTTATTTATTTACATATATATACGGGCAATGCCCTTTCGAACAAGTGTACTAAAGTATAAAAAAAAATATAAGAAAAATGACAGTGCGAAACAATGCTTTGCTATATCTCAAACAATACCAAAAATTTCAGAGCGTAGCTTACATACAAATGTACTTAGAGAAATACCATAAAAATCAATGTTGTTATGGTACTCATTAGCTTCTCTTGTTATCCTATTTATAACAGAATTGATTCCATAGTTTGTTCTTTGAAATGTCTGAACAAAGCAGAATTTCTGGTTGGTGTAAAAGGAACAGCAAAATTTAGTAAAGATAAGAGTGGAGGGCAGTTAATAATGCCGTTAATAATTTTAAACATAAAAAGTAAATCAGTAAATAAAAATCTGTTTCTTAATAGAGGAATACCCAAAATCCTTCTTAGCTCAGTATAGTCATGACTAAATCTATCAAATGGTATCCCCAGGTCCGTTAACCTAGCTTGTCCACATAGTCCGATCTGGATAAAACCTATTTGAAAATTAAGGGCTAATTTAAGGCTAATTTAATGCCCTAATGCCGAATTTAATGCTCGGCATTTTCTTTAAAAAACTTGTGGACAAGCTAGCTTAACATTAAGGTGGCTTGTCCACACAATGAAGGAGCACTCGTAGGAAGGCCTACTATAGGTCAAAATTTAGGGCTTTTTTAAGGCTCTTGAATGCTCTATTGTAGAATTTAATGCCGGCATTATTTCGCGAAATATTTGCAAAAATTCAATTTTTACGTTATCTCATTTTATCCACATCATGAAGGAACACTCGTAGAAAGGTCTACTATGGATCAAAATTTAGGGCTTTTTTAAGGCTCCTCAATGCTCTATTGCCGAATTTAATGCCGGCATTATTACACGAATTATTTGCAAAAATTATGTTCAACATTACAAAAGTTTGTCCAAAAAACGAAGGAATACTCCTAGGAAGGTCTACTATAGGTCAAAATTTAGGGCTTTTTTAAGGCTCCGCAATGCTCTATTGACGAATTTAATGCCGGCATAATTTCGCCAAATATTTGCAAAAACTCAATTTTTACTTGATATCAGTTTGTCCACACAATGAAGGAGCACTCATAGGAAGGTCTACTATAGGTCAAAATTTAGGGCTTTTTTAAGGCTCCCCAATGCTCTATTGTCGAATTTAATGCCGGCATAATTTCGCGAATTATTTGCAAAAATTCAATTTTTACGTTATCTCAGTTTGTCCACATCATGAAGGAACACTCGTAGAAAGGTCTACTATGGATCAAAATTTATGGCTTTTTTAAGGCTTCTCAATGCTCTATTGCCGAATTTAATGCCGGCATTATTTCGCGTAATAATTGAAAAATTCATTTTTTACTTGATATTTGTTTGTCCAAAAAACGAAGGAATACTCCTAGGAAGGTCTACTATAGGTCAAAATTTAGGGCTTTTTTAAGGCTCCGCAATGCTCTATTGACGAATTTAATGCCGGCATTATTTCGCGAAATATTTGCAAAAATTCAACTTTTACTTGATAAGCTTGCCCATTTCTGCTGCTACTCAGCCACTAGTCAGACCCTAAATAGCGTCGCTCGTCTGAAAAGTCTAGCCAAAAAGGTCGTTAATCCTAGAAGTACCACTTCCACGAAAAAAGTTTTTATATATGCTAACATTTAGGGCTCAATTAGGGCTAATTTAGTACCTCATGCAAAAATTTAGGGCCCTTTACCTATTTAAAGTAACCCTTCGTACTGCAAGCTTGACGTCAAGCTGGATCTGAATTAGTAGTTTTCTAATTTCTACTAATGAAAGAGTGCGTATTCGTTTACTAATTGAATTAGTAACAGTTATGACTAATTTGTAGTAAAAAAAACTACTAATTGCTAGTAGAAAACTACTAATTTATGGAGTAAGTCGTATTTTTTACTATTTCAAATTAGTAAGCCGATTTACGCTATGAATTAGTAGTTTTTTACTAAAAATTAGTAAAAACTGTTACTAATTCAATTGGTAAACGAATACGCACTCTTTCATTAGTAGAAAACTACTAATTCAGATTTAGAGAGTAGGGTTCTTAACTAAGACTATTTAAATTTTTCAAAAACCACCCCTAAGTTCAAAAAAACATCTCCAATTATTAAAACTTGATTTAACCTAACAATAATCATATAGGACATAGGAGCTAAATTAGTGTTCTTCAATAGCACTAAATTGACTTTTTAAAAATGCACTCCTAAGCACCCCAACCATGTAACTGATAGAAAACCAAACACAAAACCTACCCTCAAATAATTCAAACTTAATATTTTCAAAAACAAGTACTTATGAATTTAGGGCTAATTTAAGGCTCTTAAATAGAACTAAATTAAATGTTCGAAAATGATCCACTAACTTCAAAAACTACTAACTGGGTAGTTCTAACTCAATTTTTTCAAAAAACAAGTACTTAGAAATTAAGGTTAATATAAGGCTCTTAAATAGAACTAAATAAATGTTCAAAAGTGATCCACTAATTTTAAAAACTATACATGAGTATTTCAAACTCAATTTTTTCATGAAAAAGTACTTAGGAATTTAGGGATAATTTATGGCTCTTTACGAGCACCGAATTGGATATTCAAAAATGATCCACCA
This sequence comes from Leptopilina boulardi, assembly GCF_019393585.1. Lineage (NCBI taxonomy): Eukaryota > Metazoa > Arthropoda > Insecta > Hymenoptera > Figitidae > Leptopilina > Leptopilina boulardi. The sequence continues at coordinate 902,459 of NW_026137768.1, forward strand.
ACTTCAAAAACCACCCCTGAGAAAATCAAAATCAATTTTTTCAAAATCAAGTAATTAGAAATTTAGGGCTAATTTAGGGTTCTTAAATAGCACTAAATTAGATGTTCAAAAATGATCCACCAATTTCAAAAACTACCTCTGAGTACTTCAAACTCAGTTTTTACAAAAAACAAGTACTTTGGAATATAGGGCTAACTTAAGGCTCATTATTATAGCACTAAATTGCATTTTCAAAAACGATCCATCTTCGAAAACTTCGCCTCAGTAGTTCAAAAATTTCTTTTACATTTTTTTATCGAAAATAACGATTTTTAATAAACAAATTAATTTTTTTAAACTGTGGAAGCTATTATTTTTACTTTTTTTTATTTTTACATACCTGAAAATAGTAAGAATATTTTGCAAAAAAAAATTTCGAGTAGTCATCCAAAAAGGGTAATCAGGTTATCAGTAAAACATTTTACAAAGTATTTTAGTAGTATTTCCATGTATGTAAATATACAAACAGTAAAACAACGGGTCTAAAGTTAAAAAAAATAATTTGTTTATAAAAAAATCGTTATTTTCTATAAAAAATTCAAAAATAAATTTTTGAACTAGTCGGGGGTAGTTTTTAGGATTGGTAGATCATTTTTAAACAGCCAATACAGTGCTATTTACGAGCAATAAATAAGCAAGTAATTCTTAAGTGCTTATTTAAAAAAAAAATCGTTTAGACTTGCTAAGATAGTGTTAAATTTGGCATAAAAGCATTTTAGAGTTTTAAATAAGCCCTAAATTTTGACACCTAGAAGACCTTCCTATGAGTGCTCCTTCATTGTGTGGACAAACTGATATAACGTAAAAATTGAATTTTTGCAAATAATTCGCGAAATTATGCCGGCATTAAATTCGACAATAGAGCATTGGGGAACCTTAAAAAAGCCCTAAATTTTGACCTATAGTAGACCTTCCTAGGAGTATTCCTTCGTTTTTTGGACAAACAAATATCAAGTAAAAAATGAATTTTTCAATTATTACGCGAAATAATGCCGGCATTAAATTCGGCAATAGAGCATTGAGAAGCCTTAAAAAAGCCATAAATTTTGATCCATAGTAGACCTTTCTACGAGTGTTCCTTCATGATGTGGACAAACTGAGATAACGTAAAAATTGAATTTTTGCAAATAATTCGCGAAATTATGCCGGCATTAAATTCGACAATAGAGCATTGGGGAGCCTTAAAAAAGCCCTAAATTTTGACCTATAGTAGACCTTCCTATGAGTGCTCCTTCATGATGTGGACAAACTGAGATAACGTAAAAATTGAATTTTTGCAAATATTTGGCGAAATTATGCCGGCATTTAATTCGTCAATAGAGCATTGCGGAGCCTTAAAAAAGCCCTAAATTTTGACCTATAGTAGACCTTCCTAGGAGTATTCCTTCGTTTTTTGGACAAACTTTTGTAATGTTGAACATAATTTTTGCAAATAATTCGTGTAATAATGCCGGCATTAAATTCGGCAATAGAGCATTGAGGAGCCTTAAAAAAGCCCTAAATTTTGATCCATAGTAGACCTTTCTACGAGTGTTCCTTCATGATGTGGACAAAATGAGATAACGTAAAAATTGAATTTTTGCAAATATTTCGCGAAATAATGCCGGCATTAAATTCTACAATAGAGCATTCAAGAGCCTTAAAAAAGCCATAAATTTTGACCTATAGTAGGCCTTCCTACGAGTGCTCCTTCATTGTGTGGACAAGCCACCTTAATGTTAAGCTAGCTTGTCCACAAGTTTTTTAAAGAAAATGCCGAGCATTAAATTCGGCATTAGGGCATTAAATTAGCCTTAAATTAGCCCTTAATTTTCAAATAGGTTTTATCCAGATCGGACTATGTGGACAAGCTAGGTTAACGGACCTGGTATCCCCGTCTGTCTAGCAACAAAACGCATAAATTTATTTTGCACCCGTTCTAGTACTATTAATAAGTATTCTTGGTAAGGTGACCAAATCAATGAAGCAAATTCAATTATTGGTCTAACTAATGAAAAATATAAGACCTTTAACGCTAATATATTCTTAATATTAAATTATTTGTAAATAATTTTAGTCCAGTCAAATTAGTCGAAAAACAAGGCTTTAACTAAGGCTGTTTTCTCAATTTTTTTGCTTAAACCTTTCCTTTTGGGGTTAAAATTAAGTACCTACATTTAATACTTCAAACTCCTACCGGACAATAAATTTTTTTTTAAGAAATAGGGTAACGGCACCAGTGAAAGAACATTTAAGGAAATGCATACTTTTATCATTTATTATTTTTGAATGCAGTTATTGAAAATTTTTTTACCAATTTTTTTTCGATAGCTAATTAAGTGTAGAATGCGAAGGTCATATTTAATTTTCATAAATATAAGATGTTAATTAAAATTTTAATTAATAAGTAAAACATACCTATTTCACCAGTGAAAAAACAAATTGTCTAATGAAAGAATTTTCTGCATCCAGTGAAAGAACAATGTGAAATATATATTTAAAATATATTTAAAAAATATATTAAAACAAAGATAAAGTAATAAAATGTTTGTAATATACTAAAATAAAGGTAAATTAATGATAATTATGAATATTTTTTAACTAAGTTTGCAGAATCTTATTTTTAATTGAAAATGCATTTATAACCTACAATCAATCATCTAGTTGCAATTTATTTTGACAATATTATTGTAACCTAACAGTGTTAACCTATTTGATTTTGTCATTTTTTTGTTTGACTTCAGACTATTCGTTGAAGGTGTTCCTTCATTGGCTTGCATTGGAACCAGTGAAAAAACATTTCTGTTCTTTCACTAGTAAATAAAAAAAACCCCCAATGACGGAATTTGCTTTTCTTATGGCAAATTAATATTTTATTAGCTTTTAAATGAAAAGAAGTATTTCTAATACACAAGATAAATTTAGTTTAAAGAAGACCGACGATTTAAGGCAGTTTAAATTAGTTAAATGTGAAAAAAGAAATAACGTGTCAGAGAAGAGTTCTTATTGTTGAAGATAAATTTGCAACACAACATTTTTAAAAATTATTTTTTATAAAATTTACGTGTTAACTCTCTAGGTATCATAGATACTAAAGACGTAAATTAAATAAGGAACATAAAAATAAATAATTTATAATACCAAATTGCTTATTACACTAATTAGAATGCAAAACATGAAATTTGTTCTTTCACTGGTGCAGTTACCCTAGGTGCAAATTGACGCCTTCCATGACATTTTATCATAAAAATAGCTATTATAAAATAGAAAGTGTATAAAATTCTGTGTAATTCGATAAAAAATTGAACATTGTAGCTCAAAAGTTGACCGAGATATAGCTTTCCAAAAAACCCATTTTTTCCGTGATTTTAGCCAAAATCCGGTATTTTTCAGTTTTTTCAATAGCTTTGAAACTAATGATTTCTTGAAATAGTGACCAACAGGAAAGTTAAAGCTGACTAAATTCCTGACAATTTGCAAAAAAGAAGAATGTAATAGCTCTAATATTTTCGGAGATACAGTGTCTCAAATTTGACCAATTTGAGATTTTACATGCAATGGTAATAAATGAGATTGTATGTAAAATCTCATTCATTCATTCATTCCATCTGTCCACACTTGAAGTTAGACTTACTTTGTTCCTTTTAATTTTCTAAAATTTTGACAATTCTTGATTTCGTAATATTTTATGGTTAACGCGACGGATATTTTTATTCATCGTCATTAATTAAGTCATATACTAAGTGACAGTTTAAAGTAAAAAAAAATATTGTTCATTGTGTGCAGCACCAGTAGGGGAGATGTATGCAGATTGAGACGGGGGTTTTTTTTTGGGAAAATTTTTAAACTATAAAAATTTAACAAATAGTTTTATTTGTCGTTCAAAAAGTATTGGTCAGAGCATCAACATTGCCTAAGAAAATAGTAATTATTTTGAAAACTACAAAATTTAATATAATATCAACTATCTCAACCTGCATACATGTCTCAACCTGCATACATCTCCCCTATATTTCCTACAAGGTATTTATAGAAAAAAAAGTTTCAATTATAATATAATTTTTATTATTATTTATAAATTTATTATATTATATATACATTTTTTTATATATAATGATTATTACAGATAATTAGAACATTTTAACTTATAATTATTCTTTCTTTCATTATTCATTATTATTTATTATATATTATTATTCATAAATTTATTATTATTAATTTGTTTTTATTATTAATTATTAAATTGTTATATTTTTTTATCTGTAAACAATATAAAAATAGTTTGCTTTTTAAAAAAATTTTCAATTTGAGTTTAATTTTTAATTTAAGTTTAAAGTTTAAAACATTACAAAGTTTTTTTTAGGTTTTATTTTTTCAAAATTTTTAAATATTTTTTAATTGCTTAATACTTTTTAAAATATAATTAATAATTTTTAGTTAATTTAATTTTCTTTTTGATTATATAATTTTTTAATATTTATTAATTATCAATTAATTAAATTTTTTGAAAAAAAAACATAAATTAAAAATTTTCATTTGCAACGAAATATTTATAGAAAATACAAAAAAATATTTAGCAAAACTAATTTTTTGTAATTTCAAAGATTATAAAAAATCATCGAACATTGCCTTTATCAAAAATATTTATTTTTAAATTTTAATATTTATATTTTAAAATTTTTACTTAAAAATCTTATTTTTTTACTATCAATTCACAAAAAAATGATCTTACTCGTTATATACATTATATCAATAAGAAAATCCATTCGTCAGTAATATCTTTTATCCCAACAATCTCTGCCTTTTTGTATACAGTATACATAAGTGACAAAGAATATTTTAATCATAATTGACACAACATAATTAATTTTTCTCGGCATTTCAAGTGGCGGCGATTATGTTGGCGATAATAGAATTGATTTATCAACATTTACACAGCCAATTGTAACTATTGGTTTTAATTTATGTTTTTCTTATCATCACTTTTTCGATAGGTTTTTTCTTGGGTTTTCATTGTTGTTACCGTCAACAATTGAACTAATTGTTTTACAAGTTTATTAAATTTAAAAATTAACTTAGCTAAATTATTTTTGCTGTATTAACTAATTATGAGCTGACTTAACTAAAAAATCACTATTTATATAACATCAAACTCATTTTTTTCTGTGTATAAATAAATGATAACGTGAAAATTAGAAATATACCTATTATAATTATTAAATGATTGTGCGAAAGTCTTTAATCGCAAAAACAAATATATACACTGAAAAAACGTTGGGCGAGAAGTTCAACTTTCATGTTTAAGTGTTGCGATAAATGTACACGGAAAAGTTTTTGGTAGTTCTTCGCTATCAACAATGATGGCGCCTTGTTCCTAGGCATGAAATGTAGAGACAGCACCATTTTGGGTCTACTGCTTTCCCCTGTGGGAGCTCTAAATTCCCACAGGCGTAAAAGCTATCCTTCTGTGGGTTGCCAGCGCTCTCACAGTTGATAAATTAAAGTACTAGTACGTCAGCTCTCCCAAAAACTTTTCCGTGTAGGCTTTGCTTTCATTTTGAGCGAATTTGTATCTCTTTTTGGTCGAGAATCTTAACTTGCTGGTGAAAAATTTTGGCCCACATGTGGCGGTCAGCTTTTTACGTTTCATAAGTAGGCAAAAAATCTCTACTTGGGGGATTCGTCCGTGAACCTTTGTGTTGTTAACAAGTCTTTTGTGTTTGGTTATATTTTTCACCTTAATTATTTTATGTTTTAATGTATAAAATTTTAAAAAATCGATTTTCATTTATATTTGTGTAAAATCTTGACAATTTTGCTTTATCTTGAATTGAGGAAATAAGATTTGTCGGCTCAATTACAACCACGAAGCCCTTCAAACACGTGGAACCCAGATAACAAACGTGTCCCGCATGCCTGGCACGTTGTATGCGCTAGACCGTGTGTCTGCTGGAACGCAGCGATTTTACCAGCAAACTTTTCGGAGCTCAAGCGGGCTTGCAATGTGCCAGAGTTTACACTTACACATTATCTAGACCGAATGCCCGCTCTGGTCTGACAATCATCCAGATTTTATTGATTTTAATTTTCCAAATCAAATAAAAAATAGATAATAGGTTTAAAATAATGTATAAATTTAATGTTTACTTAAATTTATGTGATCAGTTTTTAGCGATTTTTAATAGAAAATAATATAAAAAATAAGGATAGGGGATAAATAAATGTATATAATTATAATATTCACGAATATTTTCATCTATTTTTTTTTGTTTTTTTTAATAAGATACATATGGGTGATTCTACAAACGAAGGACGAAAATGAAGAAAATATGGACACATTTTTTTCTCATTTAAGGTCTGAAAAGTACTTTAACTTCAAGTTAATGACACTAAAAAAGATATCTGAAAGTGGCCAGACAAAATATTAAAAATTACAAAAGTTATGGTTGTTTATGAACAATTTATCCAGGAAATTAAGATCGTGTATAGAAAATTCACATTAACACAAAAAATAATGGATGGATTTATACAAAATTTATTACTCGGGGGTTTTCGGGGTCGCTGATTACGAATCCCAGGTCAGTTTTTCAAAATTCAAAAAGGCGGATGCAACATGGCGGACAAATATTTAAAATCACTGGAAACTACTTACTTCAGACGAATATATTAAGTTTTTTTAAAAGTTGTCCGCCATATTGGATCCGCCATTTTGAATTTAAAAAAAAATTACCTCTGATTCGTAATCAGCGACCCCGAAAACCCCCGAGTAATTATTTTCAGACAAATATATTAATTTACTTTAACCGTCTCAATAGACTATTGAGACGGTTAATCACTTCTAAATTTTATTTATTCTAAAGAAAAATTTCTTTCTTTTAAATAATGTTTCATTCTTTTTAAGTTTCTGAAGAGGATGGCTGTGCCATTGAAACGTAAAGAATAGTGTTTTATTTAATCCTTGACTCGGAATGATCGATATCATTTTCTTATATTATTAATATAAATAATAATTCTGCATCAATGGGGTAATAAATTAATAACACAGCCCCACAAAAAAAGTGTCGTGCGCGGCAGACTAGACTAGTCATTTTTATGTATTTTTATGTATTTTGACGCGCTGAACACGAATCCGAAGTCCGTTTTGCTCCATCACGTCAGGATTTTTTTCTAACCTCCAAAAACCTGACGGATTTTGAGAGGTAGGCTATTTTTTTAAAAAATTGATGGATTTACTTCAAACTTGGTATCTAGTGGTTTTTTGGGTCGCTGATAACGAATTTGAAGTTAGATTGTCAAAATTCAAAATGGCGGCTTCAATATGGCGGACGAATTTTGTAAAAATTGATGGATTTACTTCAAACTTGGTATCTAGGGATTTTTTGGGTCGCTGATTACGAATCTAAAGTTAGATTTTCAAAATTTAAAATGGCGGCTCCAATATGGCCAATATGGCCCCAATTCCAATAGCGCATTCAACAGAAATGAAAGAAAACTATGAATATATGAAACTAGTTTTGGATAAAATTAGATACCGAGAACACAACTGGCAAATTTGTGGAGATTTCAAGATTTTAAGCATACTACTTGGACAACAATCAGTTTTTACAAAAACACCATGTTTCCTGTGTTTGTGGGACAGTAGAGATCGAGCAAATCACTACACTACTTACACACGAAACTAGGAGCAATTAAACAGTTTGTCAAAGCCTTAGATAAAAAAGGAAACTGTTTCAAATACCTGGAACAAAAGTTTCCAGAAATCTCTGATGCGAAACTAAAAGAAGGGGTTTTCGACGGACCACGTATTCGCAAATTGTTAAAAGATGAGCAATTTATCACCAAGATGAATAAAAAGGAGAAAGCCGCATGGCTTAGTTTCAAAGCATTTGTCGGAAATTTTCTGGGTAATCACAAGAGTGAAAATTGGGAGCAAATAGTTAGTGATATGATTAAAAACTTTGGTAAGTTAGGATGCTTAATGAGCATAAAGTTGCATTACTTAGACTCGCATCCGGATCAATTCCCTGAAAATTTGGGAGATTACAGTGAAGAACAAGGAGAACGATTCCATCAGGATCTTAAAGAATTTGAGCGTCGTTATCAAGGAAGATGGGATGTAAATATGATGGCCGACTACTGTTGGATGCTGAAAAGGGATATTGTACCTGGAGGCACCAATTTGAAAAGAAAACCATTACACAGATCCTTTGAGGACAAAAGAGTGCGCTACCATAAAAAGACGTGAATACCTTACTTATGTATATAAGAATTTTCATTTCTAGTTTTGAAAATCTAACTTCAGATTCGTAATCAGCGACCCAAAAAACCCCTAGATACCAAGTTTGAAGTAAATCCATCAATTTTTACAAAATTCGTCCGCCATATTGAAGCCGCCATTTTGAATTTTGAAAATATAACTTCAAATTCGTCATCAGCGACCCAAAAAAACCCCTAGATACCAAGTTTGAAGTAAATCCATCAATTTTTACAAAATTCGTCCGCCATATTGGAGCCGCCCTTTTTAATTTTGAAAATCTAACTTCAAATTCGTTATCAGCGACCCAAAAAACCCCTAGATACCAAGTTTGAAGTAAATCCATCAATTTTTAAAAATAATAGCCTACCTCTCAAAATCCGACAGGTTTTTGGAGGTTAGAAAAAAATCCTGACGTGATGGAGCAAAACGGACTTCGGATTCGTGTTCAGCGCGTCAAAATACATAGGAAATGACTTGTCTGGTCTGCCGCGCACGACACTTTTTTTGTGGGGCTGTATAATTAATAAAACTGAAATTTGAATATTCCTGCAATGATAATTGATAAATTACGTTACATTACATTTTTCTATAAAATGGACAATTTTTATTTTTTTTTCATAAAGCTCAGTTTTTTTCTTAAGAAAAATGTATATGTCAAAAAGTGGGACAAACAGATTTTAATTGTCAAATTAAGGGGGTGTCCTGAATTGGAAAGCATAAAAAAAGCTGTTTTTTGATAATTTTTTTAGAAGGGAAAAAAAATTTCAGATTAGTTAAACCTAAGGTACATTTTTATAGATGTTTGAAGAGTATAAAAAAAATTTAAACCACATGATTCTATGAACTGTTAAGGAGTTATCACCCTATTCCGAGAGCGCCTTCAAAAAGCAGTATGCAATTGGCGGGAAAGATAGCAGAAAAATTTATCGACGGATTGGATCGGTCCAACGCTTATTCTCTTCAGTATAATATTCTCTTCTAGTTGAACCTAAAACATGGTTCAAAATCTATATTTAGAAAATTTTATAACACTTTAAAGTGATTTTTTTTGTCTAAAAATTATATTTTTTTCTTCAAACTTCAATAAAAATTATTATTTCACGACTTTTTCGTGTTTTTATAGGTTCAACTAGAAACTGCATATGCAAAAATTGAAAAAAATTTTTTTTTTTTCTGGTCAGGAATTGCGTTCTGTATCTTTCCCGCCAATTGCATACTGCTTTTTGAAGGCGCTCTCGGAATAGGGTGATAACTCCTTAACAGTACATAGAATCATGTGGTTTAAATTTTTTTTACACTCTTCAAACATCTATAAAAATGTACCTTAGGTTTAACTAATCTGAGATTTTTTTTCCCTTCTAAAAAAATTATCAAAAAACAGCTTTTTTATGCTTTCTAATTCAGGACACCCCCTTAAACATTTACTTCTGCAGTGAGCCATTCATGCGCGTCGTAGGGCTGTATTGTGCTTACATTAAGTATTATGTATTACATAGTTCTTTAAAACTTTATTAATGATAATTTTTTAACGCTCTGCATTTTACAGGGTTGAGACTGTCATTATTTTAATGCCTGCATAACGCTCGTTGTTTAATTTTCGAAATAAGTTAAGTTCTAAATAAATATAGAAAAAATTGAAATTTTGAATGTTTACACTTGAAAAGACGAAAGATTGTAAATTTTTTATAAATGCATAGACCTACATAGCACAACTTCTTGCTGTGAGGTTACTGTAAGGATATCTGTAGGGTTTGTAAGGTTACCGTGTAAGCGTGCAGTAAACTTGAGGTCATCTTAAAACTTCCGCCTTACAGTAAGCTTACACAGTAAGGTCGTGGTAAGTTTACATGCACTGTTAAAAATGTTTGTAGTTTTAATATACATAAAGTACTTAAATTTAAGAAACTGGTATATTAGAGTGTAATTCATATACAAAGTATATTAAATTTTGTCACTGAAAAAAATTCAAATAAAAAAATTGCATTTTACTCAATTTATACATGTTCTTGTGTACAAAATAAGGTTTTTATTAATAAAGCAAAGTAATTTCTTTCATGTAAATACAAGTTTAAATCAATTTACATTGTAAAAATGCATATAATTTGACATTTATAGTACTTAACCTAAATGTCACATATAAGTATTAAAATTCTTGTATTTAGAATGTTTTTTTTGAAAAATTTTCCCCTTATAAAACATTATTTGGACATAAACAACACAATAGTTAAAGAATTACGCACTGTTGTTTCAATTTCAAATAAATTTTCAATATCAAGGAAATAATGACCGTTTGGTGAAATAGGCATCTACAGCCGCCATGTTGTCACTTTAAATTTAATATACATGTATCTTAGATTTCAATTGGGATCTGACATGGGGGCGGGGCCTAAAGCAATATGGCGTAAATTGGGTAACACTTTTAGTGAATTTACATGGGAATAACATGGGATGCATGTTTAAAAATCGTTTAAAAAATATTGCTTAATTTAATAAATGTATAAGTGAATTTTTTTTATACAAATTATTTTCTCAAATCCAGCGATACATGTGCAAGAAAAGTATAGTATTTTCCTTTATATTTCATGTAATTATATGAAAATTTATAAATGTATGTATTTCATTTTTCATTGTAAAAGTCTGTTAACAAGAAGTGAAAAAAAATTTATTTATCCGTTTTTACAGTGATAAATTAACTTTCCAAATGTTCACATGCACGGGTAATATGAAAGATTATATAACCTCCAAATTTAAAAATCTTAAACTTACATGGCAAAATGTAATCACTTCTTTTGAAAGGCAGAGAACATACTCTCATAGAAGGCTTTATACTGTTTATTTTTAAAGCATTTTTCCAGGCCTTTAATTGATCGACTTTTTCAAAATTATCGAACGTATATTTCACATCCACTACTCGTTGTTTTGGTTTCGGTTTATGGAAAATTACGCTTAAATTTTTCGCTACAGTACTGCCACAGCCTCTCAGAGAACACTTAATTCTGCAGGAAGATTTCTCACGCGGTAAAAATGTAGCTTCATTCATAATGATAAAATAATTAACAATGACAGCGGAACTACAATTGCAAGTGACACAAACAGTTATCCAAAACTAGTTACATTTTTCAACACCAGATGGCATGTGTATGAATGTCAGATCCCAATACCTGTAGTGCATATTCTCTTCATACGCATGTATATTAAATCTAATACAGATTTTTCTAACAGTGTGGTAAAGTTGTGGTAAGCTTACACGGTAAGGTAAAAAAAACTATTAAAAATGGTCATTGTTTTAAAATACTGGGAGTATATTAGGGATTGATAACAATTTGTGGGTTGAATGGAGAAATAATATGATAACGATAATAAAATATTACTTGGAGTTTTCGGTCACGTGGTATTTTCCTCCAAACAGAGGAAGCAGATGTGATGAAATGGTGCAAGCGTGTTGATTTTTCCTGAACTGATGAACAGGTGTCGGCAACTCTCCTTCATTTGAACACTTCGAATACATGATACGGAAAAACACATTTACTTTTAAAAACAAATATTAAATGCGAACATGACCTGATAATTCTTGTTGATCATTGGCGATTGTTTATTTACAAGTTTACATTTATAACATAGTTATTTATGTACTTTTCTTTACAAAAAAAATAATTATGAAAAACTGTGCAACCTCACAAATTATTTAACAAATATTAAAAAACGTTAAAGACGATTATTATTATTACATTTTAATTAATTATATTAATTTGATTGTATTATAATATATATAAATAATTATAATTGTATTAAATTTTAGCGGCTTACTTAAAAAACCACGGTAGAGTTCATACTGGAGAAAAACCATTCAAATGTGGTGTCTGTGGTATGCAATTTTCTCAAAGTCCACATTTGAAAAATCACGAAAGAATACATTCTGGAGAACGACCATACCAATGTGAAGTATGCGAAAAAACATTTGCAAGACATTCAACATTGTGGAATCATCGTAGAATTCATACTGGAGAAAAGCCATATCGATGTAATATTTGTGGTTCTGCTTTTAATCAAGCGACACACTTAAAAAATCATGCAAAGGTTCATACTGGAGAGAAACCACATAGGTAAGTTTTTTTTATTTTGTATTTTTTTTTAAATTTTTTTAAATTACAATAATTGTCATTAAAATTTTATTTTCATTTATTTTATTGTTATTGTGTTGTCGGGCGAAAAAATAGTACTTAAATCAAAATTTTTTCCAAGTAAATCAAGTAAAACATATAGAGTGAAGGAACCAATTTTCGAGGAAATAGTGACGATAGAAATTTATAACTCAGGAATAACACCATCAATATGGCTCATTTCATTTAATTTGTCATATTCAGCCAATAAACGAAAAAATCAAAAAATTTTAGCACTTTTTTATAGTTTTCACCATAGAAATCATATTTTTGTGTATTTTCAATATGATTTTCGTAATCAGCGCATCAAAATACATAAAAGTACGTAGTATAAAACAAAACCAGAAATATTTTTTTAAAAATTCCAAAAATTTTGAAAAAATTGTTTTCCACAGCCGGACTAGGCTTAAAATTTTTGTAAAAGGAAATAGTTTTTTTGAAAAATCTAAGAATACAAATAGTTTTAAAAACAAGATATTAACTTTTAAATTACAAAAAATATATTAAATTTTAATTTTATAATTTTTTGCATAAAATTGTTTAAAAGTTCAGTTAAAAACACACATTCCCAGAATTGTTCTATATAGAAAATAAAGAGACACGTATTTTTTTATTTTGAAATCGGTTGATAATGAATGGCGCCGCTCTGCCCATGAAGTTTCCCATGCATTTTACATGGGAAAAAGTTTTTTTTTTTATAAAAGTGATATGAAATCGCTGAAAATTAATGTTTCCCAATCGGCAAAGTATATTTCTCTCCACATTGAGAGAAGTTTAACACAACATCTGCATTTTTTGAGGGACAGATATTTTACCTCAATCATATGCAGACGCAGTACTAAAATCGAACAGCAGCAGCGCCAATTGAGTACAGATTCTGACCTAACTTGTGGGACAAACGATTTAGTACAGTATCTGTCCACCAAAAAGCGCAGCTGTGATACAATTTACACTGAAAAAAAGGTTTTGTATTAACAACCAAATATTTAGTTGGTATTTTAGCAACCAAAATTTTTTTGTTGAATCAACAAAATTTTGGTTGTCCCAATCAAACTTTAGTTTGGACAACAAAAATTCTTTTTTTCTAATTTTGGTTGTGTCAAACAAATTTTGATTCAACAAAAAAATTTTGGTTGCTTAAATACCAGCCAAACGTTTGTTTGTCAATACCAAACCCTTTTTTCAGTGTAGAACCGATGTTGCTCGAAAGGTTAGGTACACTATCTGAACGTGTGTTTAGTACGAAATCTGTGTTTAACTTTTTTCAGTGCAGAAATATCCAAACTATGGAATCCTAATAACTATTTATTGTAAAATTTATGTGTCATTCGATTTATTTTTTTCCACTTATTATTTTCTTTCTATTTTCCTTATCTACTTCTTGAGTTTACTGATACTGTTTTTTTCTGATATTGTTACCGTTATTTCTTTTCTTTTGAAAAATTTAAAAAAATTTAATTAATTATATAAAATTTTTGCTAAAAATCAGTTCGGTAATTTATTAAGGATACGATCATCTTTTTTATGGGTTTTCGGAAGACCATAAAAATTTGCTAATACTACGTCAGTTAAAATTAATTGATTGTTGTATTTATATTTAATAAAGTTATTATCATTCAACATTTTTAGAATCTGCTAAACAAAAATTTCTATATTCAGGTAGTTATTTGTTGTATATTTATTATAAAAAATAAATTAGCCTGAAGAGGACAGTAAACCAGACCATTTTCTTACCTTCGAATTTACTTCTTCACTAAATACACATTTGGAAAGAAATTTTACTTTTTATCTCATAATCTAAAATGTATATTTTTTTATTTTTTCAGGTGTGATATTTGCGAAATAGGATTTTCTGATCGCTTTGCACTTAAACGGCATCGAGCGATTCATGAAAAATATGGCCAAACAGCACGTAATCAAAATGCCAACAGCAGTAGTAATGCTCCACAAGCAAATACGAGTAATCAACAGCAACAAGCTCAACAAACACAAGGGCAACAAGTAGTTGTAGTTAATGCTACAACGCCTGTCTCTGTGAGTCAAGGTCAAGGACAAACTGTTATGCTTGACGATGTCTACAAATGTCAGGTGGCCTTTCCGGAGCCTAAGTGATTTAATTAATATTCGCCTATGTAAAATTGATGGATTTATTAAAAATTTTTAACCTTTTATATCCGATAATAAAAATTTATGGAGTTTACGGTTTTCCTATCCATGTTAAGATGATGTAGAACAAGTTAACCGATTGATGAACTCGGATTTAGTGGATATTACTGCAAAAAATGTGATCGTGCACATTGGTGAAAATAGGTGATAGTAGTTTACGATTGGTGATTTAAAGACAAAACATTATTTCTTTCGACAGATAATTATGTACGACAATGAATATTCATGGATTTGGTTTTAAGGACTGCATCGCTTCCAACATATTGACCTGTAGTGACTTAAACTCCAAACTGCCATCGAAAATTGATGGAATATTTTGTGAATTCTTACCAATGAAATAACTAATAAATTACAATTTTTCATTGGATTTTTATGAGATGTGTTTAAAAAAAATTTATTTTTCTAACAGAATTCAATTGTCAGAATTAAAGTTAATAGACTTTTCTTTTACTATGAGAACAAATAAATTCATGCAGCTAAATTTTTTTAAATGAAAACTAATTAAATAATCTTGGTTTTTTTGTTTATTCATTTCTAAACAATAACAATTTTTAATTTAACTTCAACGTTTAGAGTCGCTAAAATTAAGTTCTCTAATTCTATAAGTTGCTTGACACTCATATCGTTAGCATAAAAGCAGCCACGCGGAGAAAAAACTAAAAGAGGATAAATTTTAATTTTTTTAATGACAAGTAATAAAGTAATTGCTTCAGGAGCGTCATCAAGGTAAAAATCGTCCACCGCTCGAAAAAGCAGAAAAGCATAATATAGGTACAAGTCTTGAGTTTAATATAAAAGAAGATTCACTTTAACTTAGAGGGATTGATATATTTTTAGAATTTTTACTATTTCCCTGTGTGACAAAAAAAATTAAAAAGCATTCACAGTGACTTAGTACAAGTTATAGGTCTAGTAAAGCTGAGAAAAATGATTCCATACATAAATTCCGTCCTAGGATTACACAACTTTTTTTACTTTCTTTACAAAATTTTTAAACAAAATACGTCCTTTTTTTGAATACAATGCAGATCTTTTTCAAATCTTCTTTAATTAAATTATTTAACAAATTTTTAAGTAAAATTCTTCTCTAAATTAATTATTTTAAATAATTTTAATGATATTCTTCATTTATTCAATTACCTTATACTATTTTTCAATGAAAAATTTTTATGAAATCCACAATAATTTGTATAAACTTTCAAAAAAATGAGCAAATAAAATTAACAAAAATTGCAATTCAAAAACACTTGACATTCAATTATTTTCAAAAATTTCAATTTAAAATTTTCTAAAATTTAATTATTTCTAAAATTTTTATATAAAACTTTTTAATAATTTCAATTGTAACTTGTGAAATTGAATTATTTTAAATAATTTTTATAATAATCTTCAAAAATTCAATTATATTAAATTATTTTTCAATTAAAAACTTCTGAATTTCAATTTTTATCTATAATATTTATTAAATTCTTTAGAAACATAAGTTACCAAAAATTTCAATCAAAAATCACTTAAAGTTCAATTATTTTCAAAAATATAGATTGTAAATTTTTGAAGATTGAATTATTTTAAAAAAGTTTATGTAAAATTATTTAACAAATTATTTTCAATTTCATAATTATTGTCTGAAATTTATCAAAATCTTTTAAAATTAAATTATTATTAAATAACAAAATTTTATTGATAATATTCTTAAAGAATTAATCTGATTAAGGAATTAATTAAATGAATTTAATATGCAATAATATTAGTTATTTAAAGTAAAATATTGATTAATTAATTAAATTTAGTTAATATAAAAAAATTGATTAATACGGATTTTTTTGAGCCTGAAAGTCAATCCTAGGCCTGCAAGTTGAGACGCAATAATTTTTATATTTCACAAAATGTTAAAATATTTTCAATAAAAAAAATGTTTTGATTAAATTTAATATAAAAGAAAAATTAGGTTATCTAGTGAATGTTTAGTAACTTTCTAGTTACAACCGAAATTTTTGGAAAATTACTAGAAAGTTACTAAACATTCACTAGATTTCGTTGAAGTGTGATCGGCCAAATGTTTCTGCATGCATGAGATAGTGTGACCGAACCCTTAGAGTCTTAAAACCATGAAGTAGTATACGGAGCACTCACTCTATAGGCCGTTTCTGAAAATTCTACCCTACACGGAGAGAAAAATCCATCGTTTGTAGTATGGGAACGGCCAACGGGTAGTGACCGGGCGGAATTTGTTCCGGCACTCCATGCATTTAACATTGATTTGTTCAAACAAGTTTTAGTTCATTTTTAGCCAAGTTCTGTGCTGTGAATATATATGATTTGTTCTGCTTTTAAAAGCAACTTTTTAACCTTTTTTTTAAACCGTTCGTTCTACCACGTGCTCTCGGAGGTGTTCTTCGAAGTTTGTTCTAATCCTGATTTTTCTGAATTTTGTTCTATAAGCGAGTGTGACTTCTACCCTCGCCCATCGTAACCTTTTTGTGAAATATCCATATTTTTTGTGTCACCCTGAGGACCCATTTTATTCTGTTCCGTGTGACTTTTCATGAATTTTACTGGTTGTATCTGAGTTTGAAGTGACTCACTGTTATCGTGCTTTGACCTCTGCTGTTTATAATGATTTGTGGAACTATGTAAACATCTTTTATATATCTGCGGTGTCAACTTGCAGTGTTGTGGTCTTCGACAGTTTAATATCTTAACTGTATACCCCTTGTTCAAGGTTTAAGTATATTTAAGGTGTTTGAAACCCGGTGTGAACATTTTCCCGCCTTACAAGTACAATTGATGTTTCTCACTCAATCTGAGTTTGTGTCTCATTGTTTTACCCAGAGGGAGCTCGACTTCAGTAGTCTTACTTTAACCTTCCATTGTTTTATTTTTCTGATAGAAAGTTAGAAATTGTTATTGAGATCAATTATATATATATATCAATACTATACGCTTTGAATTCAACTCTCGCATGTATTCTTCTCATGGGAATTTATTATGATTCATGAATGAATTCAACGTATGACAAATTCATTTTCCTTGTACTCGACTTGTCCGTTTCCAAGCGAACAATATATTTGATTCAATCTCAAATTTCCTATAAGCTGGATTTACTTTGCTGTTGTCTAACCTGCATTACCAACAGTGTAGCATATAGTGTATTCTAGAACTTTTTCGTCTTCTAAGTTTATTGTTCTGACAGTTGGCTAAGCCTCAAGTCATTTAAGAAGAAGAAGAAGAAGAAGAAGAAGAAGAAGTAGTAGTATGGGAACCCTCTATGTTAATTTTGTATGAACGTTCCTGCTTAAGAGGCGTGACCTTATACTACAGTTGCATAAAATTATACCGAAAAAACATAACTTCTTGCAATCATAGTATGCTGATGTCCCATGCGTTTGTGGTGCGTCTCTAATGGGACCCTAGGAACAAGCGTTGCGTATACGTTGCATTGGTTCACATGTAGTTTAGCATTGGTGACGTCATACGTATACGTTTACGAATGCTCTTAGATTCCTATTAAGCTCTGTCACTTATGACGTCAGAGTCGATTCTAGGTGTGACGTCAGAGGCCTGGAGGGACAACGAACAGACGACACAATGTTATTCTTATGGGGAAGAAAATTAGTTTCCACTTTCATCAATTTTATTCATACTTTAAATATGGAAAACGCTTCTTGACATATAATAAAATTAAAATGTGTGTTGATAATTAATTTTGTTATATATTTGATTCAATTGCATTGCTAGATTCTCTGAATTCGTGATAAAATATAATTTTTGAGGTTAGGGGTGTTTGTTTACTAACTTGAAATCTTTTATTGCTGCAGTAATTCTCACTTAAAATATATATTTTTTAATAACATGTATACTGGATATTGTTTAATAATGTTGTTAAAATGTAAAATGTGATTAGTAAACAAACACCCATAACCTCAAAATTTATATTTTAACACGAATTCAGAAAATTTATCAATGCAATTGAATCAAATATATAACAAAATTAATTATCAACACACATTTTAATTTTATTATATGTCAACAAAAATATGAATAAAATTGATGAAAGTGGAAACAAATTTTCTTCCCCATAAGAATAACATTGTGTCGTCTGTTATTCCTCCAGGCCTCTGACGAAATATCTTGAACTCGAAATATCTCGATGAACTGACACAGCCTAATTGGAGACGCACCATCAAAGGTAAAACTTAATGATTAAACGAACTTACAAGTGTAGTTCGATCATAATTATATGAATTACTTGTTCGAAGATATAACTTATGTAGTACCGCAACTTGTTGCCAGATTTAGCTACTATTTAGAGATAGATCAATGCAAAAAACCTGTGCATCTGACTTTATCCCCTCCCTGCCAGATGGGTGGTACTGGATTGGTACTGGAAAATTGGAACTGAGGGCTCAGTACGAACTCAGTACTAATTTAGTGCATTTTGGTACTGAAATGTAACTGGGAAATTTACCTGCGAAAAGGATCGAGTTACCGTTAATACCCTCATAAAAGTGAAAAGCGACTAGCTTTTTCAATATGTTTAAACTAATACTTTATATTTATTTCAATATTATATTTGTTTTTCCCGGATTTATATTATTTTCATACATTATTATGCATATGATATGTCCTTTGGCAGCTAAATTCAAAAATGATGTCCATTTTTTTGTCAAACTAAAGGTATACGAAATAAATTATAACTTTTTTAAATGTAACTATTTTTTGATAAATTTTAGATATTCATAATCTGGAAATATTAACGAATCTCAATATATATTTTTTAAAGTTGAGTTATTAAAATTATAAATTTTTTAAGCAATAAAACTCAGGTTAAAATTTTAATCTTTCAACAAAGGACCTAGGGGTCTATTGTTCAAGGAGGGATTGCAATATAATTTCCAAACTTAACAGAAATTTTCTAGAACTATTATGTTTTTTTTGCTGTTTTACACGTATATCGTGAGAGACGGTTTGTTAATCTTATATACCTTTAAAACTATTGTTAAAGTACTTTAAAAATGTCTTCTTATGGGTTATCAGGTAGTGGTACTGAAGTGGAACTCAAGCCAAGTCCAATTCAGTACCATTCCAGTACCACTCTTTCGGTAGGGCTGTTCCTTGTCTATCTCTTCTCCATCTCCCATTTCCGTTCATTTACTTTAGACAATTATTTTTATTTGAGGGGATGGGTTAAATTAAAATTTTTTTTTTTGGGTGGGTACTTATAACTTCGAACAAGTAATTTATATAATTATGATCGAACTTCACTTGTAAGTTAGTTTAATCATTAATTATATTTCATATAACTTGTTCGAAGATATAACTTATGTAGATGTTTAGAGTTATTACGAATTCTACAATTCAAATGTCTTTTATTCAAAAATAGAAGGCAAGAACAAATATTATAATAATAAAGTAACTCATGTTAATTATAAATAAAATGAACAATAATAATTAGTTAACACAAAAAGGTTAACATTTAAAAACACTCAGTCTTGAGATAATACAGTCTTAGCAAACACTCCTTCGAAGTTCTCAATTGGTCGCTTATAAAATTTGAAAAAAGTATTTGATCTCTCTGACCAACCTGCTGCGCTTTTAATTATCTTAAGATCAATGCCGCTTACTGAAGCTTTCGAAGAAGATGCATGTCTTGTGCTATGCGCCTTGTATGCTTCGTTGATACCCGCTTCCTTCATGGCAAATTTTAACTACCTGCTTACAGTCTGTGAACCTATCTCATTATAAAGCTTCTTGAAAGATAGCAACAATCTATCTTTCTCTCCTCTGATGGATTTTGTAGCTTCCATATACGATAGAAGTGTATGAGCAACACATATGTCCTCATCGCTGAAAAACGGAAGAAAAGTCTGTGGTTGATTTACTCCGAACTTTGAAGTCTTTATTAAATTTGTAATCTGAATGTTAACTCCTCCAGGGTGTATTCTTATATCCTTAAGTTTAATTAGAGATAATGATTGAGCTCTAAAAGCTGAACCAAGTGCCAATAACATAGTAAGTTTGATTGTCAACCTTGATAATTCTAATGATTTACTCGGACTCCATTCTTTTAACTTCTTGAGCATAATGTCAACGTTCCACGTGGATTGATATTTAGAAATAGTAGGACGCAGCTTAAAGACTCCCCTTAAAAAAACGAGTTATTAAGGGACTTTCCGATGTATTAAGGCTGTTTATAAAGGCAATTACTGGTCGTAATGAATTTAACGTCCCATAATTTGCTCCTTCTGCGAATCTCTTGGTTAAACATTTCAGAATAGTTGTGTCGCTGGCAATAAAAGGATCCTGCGAATTTTCCGTACAGAAAGACCACCAATATTTTAAGACGGAATTGTATTGCTTCACTGTACCTTCAGCGATGGAAGCAAACATTATCGCTATTTTGTCATTATCCAAGTTCTTTTTCTCCGAGGCTTGTCAGAAACAACACCTGAAACCAGGATAAAACTGGATGCCAGAGGATGACACATTGACCAGCAAGGAGAAAGCAAAAAATTAGTCGAAGGTTGCCAGTTTATTAAAGTTGAAATCAACATTCTTTTAAATTCTAGAAACCAAGGGTGTCCTGACTACCAAGGGACCACTAAAACTCCAGTAGAACCTTCATCTTGAACATTCTTCAGAATTCTAGGAATCAACAAAAAAGGGGGAAATCCGTACCAGAAATCGTCCCGCCAATTTATTGTTAAGGAATTAATTGCAAAAGCATCCGGGTCTCTTTCCCAAGAACAGTATCTGGCTTATTTCTTATTTGTTCTACTGGCAAATAAATCAATAGTTGGATTTCCAAACTTTTGAACTAATTCTTGAAAGGCAAAGTTTGCTAACTCCCATTTCGTGTCCGGATTCGAAATTCTAGATCCCTTGTCTGCAGGATTCTCCTTTGACGCAACATATTTAGCAAATATCCAGATCTGTCTAGCCCTACACCATTCCCAGATCTCTCTTGTTGTTTTATTCAAATCTTGATGTTCAATACCTTCCATCTTATTAAAATAAGCCAAAGCTATGACATTATCAATACGTAAGAGTATCTGGTTATTAAAAGCTGAAGAAGCAAAACACTAAAGAGCAAAAAAGGCTGCCTTAATTTCTAAATAATTTACATGTTTACGCTTTTCTTCGAATAGCCACAATCCATTGGCTTCTTCACTACCACAAGTAGCGCCCCAGCCAGTAGTTGAAGCATCCGAGAAAATTTCCATATCGTAGTTGCTAGACCTAATCTTGTTTTTTACCGTTAGAATCTCAGAATCCCACCATTTTAAATCATCTAAAGTACCATCAGACCATTTGTGAACACGAAAGGGGCTGCCGATAAACCAAAGGGTAGCGCCTTAAACTGGTACAATTTATTCCTATACTCAAAGCGGAGATATTTCTTGTCATTTACATTGATAGGCACTAATAAATAAGCATCCTTTAAGTCTTACCTGCATAAGTAATCCCGCTTGCAAAGTAAAATAATCGCTGTACTTATATCTTCTATTTTAAAATGCTCTCTAACCAAGAAAAAATTAAAGTTTTTTAAATTTAAAATAAATCTTTTTGAGCCGTCAGGTTTATCCATGAGAAAATAAGAGGATAAAAATTGATCCTTCTGAAAAACGCAGAATTCTATAGCATCGGAATCTAATAATTTTGAAGTGTTAGATATATTTTATATAGAAATACTATATTTATCGCTGATGAAGATTTTTGAAAATTACGAAATTGAAGAATTCGACGTTATCAGCAAAGTGACATCTATTAGATGTCATTTAAACTCTCATTTAAAATTGATAATTATTTGTCGACAAATAATATCGATATAATTATCACATGAAACACCTAACTCCGAACCAAGGAGTTTAAATGACATCTAATAGATGTCACTTTGCTGATAAAGTCGAATTCTTCAGTTTCGTAATTTTTTAATAATTTTGAAATTGCAACATCTAAATTGCTGCACGGAACTGGTTTATGCGGATCTCTAAATTGAAAAACTTCTTGTCTAAGATTTAACCTATAGCCTGCGACAATCTCAAGAACGAAAAAATCTTGTGTTACTTGTTTCTAATTATTAATAAACAATTCTAATCTCGTGACAGTTGCACTTACCGTATCCTCTAATGCCGATGACTCTTCTGCTGAGGCTGCGATTGAGGATAGTATTGCTTTGCTGGATTCTAGTTCTTGTAATAAGATACCGAAGCTTTGGAGGTGCGGTGTTCTTTTATCGATTGAAATAATTGCTCCCCCGACTTACCTCCTTTCGGATCGTGGAGCTCCTCCAGTTTAAATAATTTTATGCAGGTTTGAAAGGATATTTCTGTTTTGGTTTAAGTTCTTTTGAAACTTTTTCCATCGCTTTAGATGATTCTATTAAGCCCTTTAAATTATCGCTGAAAAGTAAATTAGTGGGCTCCACTTTTTTAGAATTTTTCGTATGCGCTCTTTATATCTTCCCAAACGAAAAGTTTTTCTAGCTGTTGTTAATGATGAGCATAATTGTGAAACAAGTTTCACTGTATCTGATAGCTTTTTTAAAGCGTCTTCTCTTTCTACAGGAACTTGAGAATCGTTTAAAATCATATTTAAAAGAGACAATGACAAGGCTAAGGCGGCACCTGTCAAACCTTGATAATCTCAAAAATAATCATCATGAACTAGCGATTTCGGGTGAATATCCACTAATATTTCTTCATTTAAAATTGGAGCCTCTAAATTAATTGCACCTTTTCTGGCAATTGAAGAAATGAGTTCCTCTTTTACTTCCTTTTTCCTATTCCGTTCTTTATCCATGATTTTATTCTATTGACTACATCGTCTCTTAAAATTAATTCTTCAGGATCTTTTAAGGGATTTTCCTCTAAATAAAGTTCCTCCTCGTTCACGTCCTGATCATTATCAGCATTCTCCTCGATTTGAGACTCCAGCGCCCTCTTTTCTTGTTCATTTTCAAGCTCAACAATGTCTAAAATAAAATGAGGGATATTTATATCTTTAAGAACTTTAAAAACTTTATTTTTTATTTTATTACTCGTCTTGGACTCTGAATCCAGGATCAGGACTCTTTCTGGGCACATGGAATCAATTTTGGATTGAGACTGAGCCCGCATGGCGGAAAAACTATTTTAAGCTATTGAACCGCTTTCGTCAAATACCCTACCTTAGTAATTAAAATCTGATTCTTCCATGTCTTCAACTCTATCCAAATTGTTAATTTCCTCCAGAACAAAATTCATTTTTTCCTTTCTAATTCTTGTAATCTTCTCTGCTTTTCTTGCCTCCATCTTGATGTGGCTCGATCCAACGCCAAGAAACGGATGAACGGAAATGGGAGATGGAGAAGAGATAGACAAGGAACAGGGGATAAAGTCTGATCCACAGGTGTTTTGCATTGATCTTTCTCTAAATAGTGGCAAAATCTGGCAACAAGTTGCGGTACTACATAAGTTATATCTTCGAACAAGTTATGTGAAATATAATTTCATGATACAAACGCTTTATTTTTCTCTCCGTGTAGCTTTGCCGGATTTAATAAAAAGCATGTACATATCGACGATACTAATAACCCTTGCGGAAAGGAATTACAGGTCATGTGGTAGATTGTTATATAAGTGTTTGTGTGTAACTGTCAGTTGGTGTCTTTTTTTTGAAATGTTCTTGATACAGGTTTAATTCGAATAATTCGAAATAAAACAAGGAGGGGGTCCTGTATGTTTATTTCATAAAAATTTTGCTTTCTCATTGTGTGAAGCAAAAAATTTGCTTCCTCGTGGAGGAAGCTATAAATTTCTCCAATTCAATTGATTGATTGTGGTACCTAAATGTGTAAGTTTTAAAGAAGTTTATTTTTTACGTTTCGATAAAACTTCTGTAAAACTATCGCCGCAAAGATTCCATTAAAGGTGATTAGATAAGTTTAATTTATATGCATATAGAAAATGTAAATATAATTATTTTTTATTTTGCATAATAATTATTATTATTATTTCATTGAGTTCAGATGGTAAATAGGTGTCTCCTATTAAATATTTTATTATCCTAATCATATCTGATAAGGTAGAAATTTTCTTGACCAACGGTCAACTTTTATGTACGAAACTCGTACGATTATTATTTTCGTACATGAAACTTGCTGGAAGTTTGTCGTGCAAGATTGCAGTGCAAACATGTAGCGACCCTACTGAAAATCCCCACATAGGCTCCTATATAGGACCCACATAGGCTCCTACCCGGACAGCACCGAAACTTCCCTGAACCTAGACTGAACCTCGCTTGAATATTTTGGAAATTTAGAAGGAGCATAAATACGGAAAAATAAAAAGAAAGCAAATGAATTTAAAAAACTATTGAAAATTGCATTTTCTATGACATGGGAAAGCGTAAATAAAACAGAAATTAATAGACAATCATAAATACAGTTATATTTATTAGTAATAAATTATTATTACATTAAATTACAAATAGTGTTTAACTCTTTGGACAAGAAATATTTTCAAATAGAAATGTTGTCTCCAATGTGTGGTGAAACAAAAACTCAAATAAATGAACGATTTACTTAAAAAGAAAATTTTGTTTATTGCAAAATTTGTACTATAGACAAAAAAATGCACTTTCGTAATGATTTACTCAGAAAATTCTTTTGGATGAATTTTTTTTGTCTCAAGAAAATTATTGTTGAGAATATTTACTAGGATTTCTGCCAAAAAAATTCTGATAACTCGTTTTAATAAAATTTGCATTTAAATTTCTTTTAAAAATATCTAAAATAATTATTAGAAAATTTCAATTTTAAAAATCCCTTAAATGTTACACAATTATTATTATTTTCTTTATTGAAGAAAGGTTTCAGTTTATAATTTTTGTTAAAAAATTAAGTTCGATTAAATTTTAATTTCTAAGAATCCAGTTTTTTGTCTGTTGCAAATTTTGTTATTTTAACTTTCTTTTTTAAAACTTGGTTACATTAAAATTAAATTTTTAAAAGTGTTTTTAAATTTTTTTGTGAGTCCGCAGACATATTTTATGTGCTAATAAAAAAAAGTCTAAGTCCTGGCGTGATTTTGCGATGAATGCTCGTAATTCCTCGAAGTCAAAATAGATTTTGACCACTATGTCTTTTTGATTTTGCTGCTTGCAATTCTTTACGGCAAACAATTGTGGCTAGCCTCCATTAAAATGTTTTTCTTAAATATAGGTTTTCTTTTTAATAAATATTTTTTAAGTTATTATATGTAACGTCATTCCATCAATATCTGGAACACATAAATTTCAAGCCTTGAACTACTAAACTACAAACGTGATTAATTTCATCACTCTCAAATGCCTTCTTTTTCGCTTCAGAATCAGAGCAATTTCTTGCCCACTCGATCTTAAACTGATAAACGATTTTCATTACTATTATTTGTTTATAAATCGTTTATTCACAAATAATATAACATTTGTATTTTGAATAACAAAAATTTTTCGTTTATTTTTAAATAAATTTGTTTAAATTAATCATCGATAAATATTGTCGGAAAAGAAATTAAAAATTTCTCAGACTTTGAAATTTCCTAAAAGAAAACTTAACTTTGTTAAAAATCAACTGTACAATTAAAAAAATGTTCAGGTTCAATTTTATTCAAATTTATTTTATTGGATAATTAGAATAATTATTCATTTTATACTTGAAATTAGAAAACTTTAAAATTTTTCAATTTAGTAAAAAAATTTTTTTAAAAATAATGATTTCATTTTTTGAAAACTTGTTAAATTTGGTTTAATATAATTATATTTTTTGTCATAAATGAGCCGTTCGCTCGAAAAACCACTTAAGTCGACTTAAGTTTTAGACCAAAAATTTAAATTAAAGATTCACAAACGAATTAAAAATATAATTTGCATATTAATTATATTGCTTATTTTTTCAATTAACAAGGTCTTATCAAGGAATACTTTTCACACAAAAAAGGTCCGATAAAATAAATTTACCTACTTTAAAAAAATTCATTTATCACAAATGACTTAAGTGGTTTTTCCAGCGAACTATAGAAAATGAAACACAAATAAAATTTTTATTTCAAAAAAATTTTATTTTCTTATTTTAAGAATCTAACTCATGTTAGAAGGTTATGAAAATGGTCAAACAACATTTATATTAATATTTATTTACATTTTCAAAATTTTTTGCAATTAAATTCTTAAATTGAAAAAATCGAAAAATTACTCGCTCTCGTAATCATCCGAGTCGTTGGTTTCTTTGGTTTTACAATTTTCAAAAAGATTCTTATAAAATTTTCGATTCTCAGGTTCAATGAAATTCATCAGTGACAATACATCCTTTTTTTTAGCATTCGTAACACCAATCTCTTTGACTTTTTGCAAAGCTAATTGCTTTTTTCTCTTAACAACGACGTTTGGTTTGAAAATTTCAAAGTCTAAAGGTGATCCCTCGTACTCGGTGAACACAGAAATTATTCTAGTTGGCTTGAATTCCATTTTAACATATTTCTGAATAGAGAAAACTTTACCTTTACCTTTGAATTTGGGCTTCTTCAGAAAAAATGGATCTAATGCAGAATCCCAATCTTCTAACAAATTGGCAGATATTTCTGCTTCGAATGGACTTGGGTTTTTTCTGGATTCTCTCATAATTTCCAAATATTGACTCGGAGTTTCAATTACTTCGGTTTTTTTAATACGGGCTCCATAACATCCGAAGTTTCTGTCGCATTGACAATAACTGTGTCCTCTCACAGGAAAAATATGTGTTATCGTGACTTTCAGTTGTAAAGACAACCAAGAGCAGAAGCGAGTTACAGTTTTGTTTTTGTTCTGACCGCCAGCCGAATCCGAAAGAAGTACAATTTCTTTTACATTAAATTTTTTCACTTTTTCAGTAATAAAATCAAACAGATAACTGCAAACAGAATTTGCATTTTTGGATCCATCGCACTCTAAAAAACAGTAAAATTTACTGTCTTCATCGTTAAAGCAGTGTGCGTTAAAAACGAAAAGATTCAACTGTCTTTTATAATACTGTGAATTAACATTCAATCGTGGAAGAGCAAGATTTTGGGCGTAATCAAATTCCATAACTAATGTTTTTTCGTTTACATTCTTCGAGACATTTTTAACAAATTCACTTCGAATTTTCTGATGTTGATCACGCTTATTTTCATGGTCTTTCAATGATTCTTTGCAAGGATCATTCGAATTTTTCATTAGTTTGATTTTACACTCGCTGCAAAAATCACAAACATCAGTTTTTCTAGGGCTGAAGGAATACTCACTATTTTCTCGAAAATACTTGTGGTAAACTTTATAACTCAAATCAAGATGTTTTCCCGTTTTTTCTTGATAAAACTTCAAAAATAATGTGTGAAGTATTGTCACCGAGAGATTAGGGTTTTCGAAAAATTTTCGATTTAATTTCTGTCCGCAATAATGAGATTGTTTATGCGGAATCGAAGACCAATGCTCTTTTGCAAAATCTCAAACTTCATCAGGAATTTTCTTTGGATTTGGTTGCTTCCCACGATTTTCTGAGGCGCACAAAAGATCTAAAATAAAAAATATATTTATTATTTTTAAAGCTTATTGATAGTTTATAATATTTCACATATCTTAAATATGTAATTTAATTATAAACTATATATGACAAATTTCATTAAGCATTTAAAAATAATATCGAAAACGTAAATATAAAAAATTACTTTGTTCTCGAAAGCTAAGAACAGTTTTTATTCTATTGTCAGAAATTTGGTACAAGCTCATTAAAAACTGTTTGCAAACTGTTTCATCAGAATTATTTTCGTCTCGTAAGCTGTACTTCCAAGAAAACTGTCGATTTTTTCTCACGGGAACTGCTTTTGAAGTCTTGATTTCTCTTCGATGCGCACAACTCATCAGATAAGAATCTTGTTCCACTTTATTTTCCAAAGACCAAAAATTCTTGAACATTTCTTTTTGACATTCGCGATTAAAATTAATGTAACAGTTTTTGTTGCAACATTGATTTATATACCTAAATTTCTTTTTAGGTACATCTTTTCCACTTTTACTAACATAACTTTTTCCGCCACCCTGTTGAAAATTCCTATGTGAGAACACATATGGGATCCCATCCAGGATCTCTTGTGAGTTCTTATGTGGGTTCCCGTACAGGTTCACACATAAGATCCTGTATGAAAAGGTTCCTGGGATGAACTTGCGTGAGATCAAGCGCACGATCTTATGTCTCTGTAAAAGCAATAACACAGGATCCCATGAGGTTTCCTGTGTAGGTTCCTATATGAACAACACGATAAATAGGAACACACATGGGATCTTATCCGAGATCTTGTATGAGTTCTTACATAGGTTCTCACATATAAGAAGATTAATAGCAGCTTAATAAGATTTTATAGAATGCTTTTATATATATGCTATTAATCTTCTTATATGTGAGAACCTATGTAAGAACTCATACAAGATGTTGTCGTAGTTGTTGAAGTGTCCATTTTAATTGACAATAACTTTACGAAAGGATTACTTTGTGATGAAAAGATAAAAAAACAATAACATTTGTCTTACAACACCATGACAGGTACTGCGGCACTAGCGCGGCAGCGTCAGCCGCTGGAAGTGAACGCGGCGCTAGTGTCTGAACCCGCGCAGTATAAATAACTTCGTAAAATCATAAATAGTCTTCTAAAACTTGGGAAACATCACAAATGTATTCTTTATATGTTGTAGAATACAGTGGTAGCAAAATTTGAAAAAACCACTTAAGTCGACTTAAGTGGTTTTTCGAGCGAACGGCTCAAATAAATTCAGTACCCTATATAAATACTTCATAAAAATTAATCAAAATGACAAAAGTCACTGAAAAAATTTAAACCTTGTCGCTCCTTATAAACCAATTAGTACATTCTGACTCTAACGAACAGTTATTCAAGAAAAATTAAAATTTTTTTAAATTATTTTTTAATTTAATTACTCTTGCTTACAACACACGTATATGTGATTACAAGGGAGTTACGCCAAAAACAATTATTTACACAAAGTCACAACTATTCGATCATACGAGCAGACAAAATTTTAATAAAAACATTTACAAATTTTTTAATCAAAATTGGCTTCGTTGTTGACAAAATATTTAACCATTTATCCATATCAGACAAATTATTACCTTCACCGGCAAAAATAGGAACAAATAAGTGCGTACAGGCTGGACAAGAAATTAAAATATGGAACATAGATTTCTCCTCCAAGTAGCAAGAGGCGCAAGTTGCATCCAGGTGGAAGACAAATTTCTTTCGGTCAAAAACAATTCTTGTCACTTGACGATTGAGAAGTCTCATTGTGCATAGATCTTCTTATAAAAAATAGGCAAACGCAACTTTAAGTAAAATTGAGTACCTTCTCGCAAAGCAAGAGACGGAAAAATTCAAGGCTTTTCGATGATTTCAGACTTTCAAAATCACGTTCTTTCAAATAACCGAAAAAATTTTCGAGAATGAAATCACCGTTTACACAGGTAGAAGTAGGGCCTATTTTTTGCCAAAGTTCCGAAAGACCGCAGGGTTCAAAAAATTTGTTTTTTATCAGAGTCATCCAATTAAACTTATTTTTTGGGTTCTTTTTTGACAATTTTATCAATCTCATTAGACACCTTCTTGGGTCCCGAGAGTTTTCCATTGAGAGAATTTTATTTAACCAAGAAAGAGTGTTTTTGAGAACCAAACCAGCAAAATGCGAAGCACCTGTCTCTATTCTTACCGCGTAATTTGGTGTACAATTGGGGAGATTCAAAAGCTTTTTAAAAAAGGAGAGTTGAACGCCCTCTATTAATTCCAAAAAATTCAAACCCCAAATTTGACACCCATAAGCTAGAATACTAAGAGCCAGGCTTCTAAACAGTTCCGTACAAGTTTCCCAGGACTCCGTTTTAACCGAACAAATTGTTCTTAATACTGAACCTACCGCGGTATTTGCGGCACTTATAGCTTTTCCTGCCGCCGGTTTAAAAGAACAAGAATTGTGAATAATAATTCCGAGATAAGTATACTCCTTGACCACCTCGATGCTACTCTCGCTAAATTTAAATTGTTTAAATCTTTTTGCCCTTGAATTACCGGATTTTGAAAAAATAACTATTTTAGTTTTTTCTGTGTTAACTGACAATTCATTTAACTCACAATAATCATACAGTACATTTAACTTTTTTTTAAGTTCGAGAGAAGAGTCGGCAAAACCACGCATGAGAACCTCAGTTGATTCGTCTACTGATATGCCTCTACAATCTCGATTGATAAAAAATTTTTCCATGTCTGATATATATAACAAAAATTCAAATGGACTAAGAATTTCGCCCTGAAGGACGCCTCGCGTGACTTTCACCATTTGAGTTGAACCCTCCTGTGTTTTAATATACGTATATGCTTTAGCGTAAAAATCTTTCATAACATTAATTAATTTGGAGCTCAATCCCAAAGAATACAATTTATTCCATAGAAGTTGGTGATTGATGGATGGAAAGGCCCCTTTAAAATCAATAAAAACCGCGTATACCACTGCTCCTGGATTACTCAAATGAATTTGTAAAATGGCTGTAAGAACAAACAAATTATCCAGGCTGAGCAAGTTTAAAAGATGCGAAGATTGCGCCCTGGAGAACTTTATAACTTTCCAGAATTCAGATGGATTTCTACAATGGCTCACTGCTTCGATTCGAGATAAATCATACTTCTTTTTTTTACTTTTAAAAATTTTCGTTAAGTTATGTTTTTCTTTGTAATAAATGTTTTTGGAGGAGTTAGAAAAGTTATTAAATATACAAATTTTTAACGCATCCGAAACTCTTTTTCTCGCCAATTTGCAATCTGCGTCGAACCACGGTTTCCGCTTGATACCTCTCTTAGAAAAAGAATTGTTCAACATATTCAATTCCTTCGCAACGTCCCTAATCGTATTAATAATATTAGAGTTCATATCATTGATTTCCAGGTTCACACTGGCCACCTCCTCTTTCCAAGACATCGTAGAAAGATATAAAGGAGCAATGTTCGCATTAAAATATAATCTATTAGAATTTAAATTAGCAATTTTTTGAGGTTCAAGAGAGAGATATAATGTCACCGGAAAATGATCCGATGAGGTAGCCAAATGGGTAACCTCCAAATCACGAATGAGAGGAAGAGCACCCACAGAACACCACACCAAATCTATCACGCTTGAACCAGTTGGACCCGAAAATGTAAAATTAGCAGACGAATGACTATAGCAACGACCATTTAAAAGAATTAAATCACTAGATTCAAAGTTGTTGATAATTTGTTTACCTTTAGGATTTGATATTTTGTCTAAAGAAACTCTTTGTGGAAAAACAGAATCTATAAATTGAAAAGGTTCACAGTTCAACTGGTTCAAATTTGCTACTCTTCCGTTAAAATCACCCCCCAAAATAATAGGAAGGTCAGCAAAATTAGTAAAAATATCGTTTATAATAAAATTAAAATTTTCTAAAAATTCGTCTATACCATCATCCGGTGCAAAATAACATAAACCCAAAATAAAAGTATTTCCATCTGAAAGTAATTTAACCTTAACAAAAATTTGATTACAAAATTTAAATATTGGGTTGAAAATGATGAGAAGTTCTCCCCTTGCTCTGCCTTGTTTGTGAATTCTTGTACCTGGAGCCTGAATGAAGGACAAAATGTCCTGCAGGTTGAAAAAGTGATGAATGTCCGGTATGTTTCCAATACCATGAATGTTCCAAAATAAAATTCTGGTACCCTTGGAATAATCCGGAATAAAATGGCGTTGAGTTGAGTTCACAAAATCGCGTAGTCGTTGCTCTTTCTCCTCTTCTTCATCCCACTTTAATTTTTTGTGGGCAAGGTCACTTCTAGCAGATGGAACTTCACGAATCGACTTGGGGGTGTTTATTAAAAATTTCGTGAGTGACTTATCCCCCTTGGGAGTCTTTGCAAGGGCGACCTCTTTTGACACTGCTCTTCTGGGTCCGAAGATCTGTCTTCTGAAGAATGGGGGACGACTTCCCCTTCTGGATCACTTCAATTTGTCTTATTTGGGGCTGCGGCATTTGATCCTCTTGCCCATTAATTGACAAATCTTCTAAAATTTTTATTTTGTTGTTTACAATTGTCGCTCTTACACCTGTTTTTTGCAGTTCTCGTAACTTCAATATTAGAGTCGATTTTCTCTTTCTTTTGGTGAACAATCATTTGTAATGTATAAGTTATTGTCTTTGAAAACCTTAACCTTGGAAAAGACTTTTTTCACCCACCTTACTGCAATAAATTTTATAAGAACTGGGCGATTACCTTTAGTCTTGCCGAGTCGAAAAGCATCTTCAATGGCTAACTGCGGAATATCAACTCCCAAGCTTATAAACAATTGAGAAATTGACTGAAAAAGATTAGAATTAATCTTGTCAGAATCTTCCAATTTAAAGAGGATGATGTTTTTGGAATGATGAGCGTCTGTTATTCAAGACATTTCATTCTCTATAGCTGCTTATCTTCCTTCATTATTTGTTTGTTTCTTATTAATACTTTCCAGCATATCATTAGTAGCCTGTACTTTCTTTATCAGATCCGAGTGCGACGTCGATAGCTCGTTAAGTGATGTAAACAACCCAGTAAAAAAGGATTTTTTGAGATAGCAGTTCGGACAATTGAGCAAGCCGTTTGCTCAATTGTCTAAAATGCATTCGGACAATTGGAGTGTTTGTTCAATTGTCCAATGCCTTATGCCCAATCATCCGCAATATTTCTCGTGTCTAAAAAGCTGCTAAAATAATATGAAGAACTATTGAAACATTGAAAAACGGTAGAAAATGCATAATTCTTGATATATACAGAAAAAGAAAGTATAAAAATACCTCGATCAAGGAAAAGGAAAGAGTTTTCCGAAAAATCACTTTTTAACTGACAGTATACTGCTGTACTTGACATTTTATGGGTAAAGAAGAGAAGATTATGATAATGAGTGACACTTCATTATCGACTCTCAATATTTGTCGAATGGTAAAATATAATAGTAGATTTCTTTCTGACTTTTTTAAAAAGGAATAATTATTGAATAAATTGAATTAAAAATTTTCTTACTTTTATATTTTATTTATTGTTATGTTTTTGTGTTATATGTTTATATTTTTGGTACTAATTTAAATATTTTTTTAGTACTAATTTAAATATTTTTATTTAAATTTTAATTAAATTAAAAATTAGATTAATTATTTAAAATTAATTTAATTATTTGAAATTATTTAGTACATAATTATAATTATATATTATTATAATTCGACAAATATTGAGAGTCGATAATGAAGTGTCACTCATTATCATAATCTTCTCTTCTTTACCCATAAAATGTCAAGTACTGCAGTATACTGTCAGTTAAAAAGTGATTTGTCGGAATACTCTTTCCTTTTCCTCGATCGAGGTATTTTTATACTTTCTTTTTCTGTATATATCAAGAATTATGCATTTTCTACCGTTTTTCAATGTTTCAATAGTTCTTCATATTATTTTAGCAGCTTTTTAGACACGAGAAATATTGCGGATGATTGGGCATAAGGCATTGGACAATTAAACAAACACTCCAATTGTCCGAATGCATTTTAGACAATTGAGCAAACGGCTTGCTCAATTGTCCGAACTGCTATCTCAAATAATCCTTTTTTACTGGGAAATGATTCCATCTATCCTCGTCCTTTGGGTTCGACATGTCAGTAGACGATGATCACAACACTCACAAATTCAGTAAAACGAAATAAAATCCTCAATAATTAACAAGTTTTTCATCAAAGTAAAACACCAAAGCCACTAAATGTAGCATTCATGTGCGATAAAAAATATTTGCAACAGCCGCACATTGGAAATCAACCACATAAACAGCTGCCCAAGGCAGATGGTGAAAATAAAATAGTTACTCCAAAACAGGAACTTAAATGCACAGTCATGCATTTGTTTACTTACTTGTTATTTTATACAATTTGCATTGATTTCGATTTAAAATATGTCCTTCACATATTTTAAATTTAATATATTCAAAAATTTTTTAAATTAAAAAACAATGTAATATAAAAAAATTCCACATTTTACAAACAATCTTAATGGGAGACCGAAAAGGCAATTTTCAGCTGTATGAAAAAATTAATTTAAATTCTCAACGAAATCATTTTTTTATATTATTTTTTTTCGAGGAAGGCAGTGATCAGAAAAATAATTGCGTAAAAAATGTTTCACTACTTTTTGATAATTGAAAATCTAAAGCAGTTTACTGTTTATTAAAAATATATGTCGGCGGCCGCAAAATCTACTGATTTAATAGTTAATTTTAAAGGTTATGTTATATATATATTCACTAATTATATTAGTAAATTTCAAAAAATAACTGAAACTTCAGTTAAAATGGAAAGTACTGATTGAATTAGTAAAATTTCTACTGATTCAGATTTAGAGAGCACGTTTAGTAAAGACCCCTCACTTCCTTTTCCTTATCAAAAAATATTTTTTCTATGGTTAGAAAATGATTAAAAATCATTTTACTTACTTCCTTCCATAACCATAGAATTCATCGAAAAAAAGTAATTTAAAAATTATTTGTCCGAAATTTAAATTAATTCCTTTATATAGCTAAAAATGTATCGGTTTCCCGTTAACGACATTGAGAAATTTGACAAAAATTTGACATAAAATAATTTTTTTAATGAAAGAAAATTAATATTGTTACGGTTTATTAAATTGGTGTTGGAGTCTTATAATATCGCTTAAAAAATCTTTTAAAAACAGTTTTGCTCAGATTTATACGGCTTCAAAGAATTCTTTCCGGCCTTTCTCATTGTGTTGTAGATTAATATAATCATAATACTAGTCGAGTCTAAAATAAATTCCAAGATTTCAATTTACTTTTTATGGACTTATTTACGAAAAGTATTAAAAATTATCCTCAATTTTATTTACCACTATAAATATCGACACGTTCAGCGTTATATGTATAGGTATATTTGCTCCATTGTCGCTCTTGACTTTTAAACAGTCATCCGTTTACGTTATTTCCATTGCCAGCTTTTACTTGATTGTCAATTGTCTCGTTGAGTGAACTAAAGAACTATAAAAATAAATTCTTTTAGTACTAATTGAGACTAGCTTCCATGAATTTTTTTAAAAAAATTTTAGCAAGTCGTTTTCGAGTTATGGAATTTTGAAAATTGGAGATTTTTCCTAACTTTAAATTTTTGAATGTTCATAACTTCCTTAAAAATGCATCACTTTTAAAAGTCTTTTTTTCAAAATGTGTGTTTTTAAACGTACTTTTCAAAAAAAATCCATTTTTTTAAACGATATTATTATCAAGTTTTTAAGGAAGTTATGAGCATTCAAAAATTAAAAGTCATGAAAATTCTCCAAAGTTAAGAATTATATAACTCGAAAACAAGTTTTTAAAAAAATTTGAAAAAATTCATGGAAGTTAGTCTCAATCAAAAAAAAAATCTCAAAAAAGTTTCTTAGATGCAGTTGCAGATGGACTTTCACTTTGGCATGGAACACATAATATGTATTTTAATTTCGTTAGAATAATAATTTGTTTATAAACATTTATTAATTTTTATTAAAAATCATTTATTTGAAAAAAAAATTTTGCCCTTAAAAAAATTTGGGGGCAAGCCGGGGCCCTAAGAACTGCTTATTTTGCTTACGTATAAATCCACCCCTGGATTTTGCGCTACTTGCGAATTCCCCTTTAAAACTTAGTAAGAAACTTAATGCTTTAAAATTATATTGCGAACAGATGGGACTTACTGTAAATGTTAATAAAACCAAAATCGTCATCTTTAAGAAAAACAAAAAAATGAAACCTTTTTATAAATAATTCAAATTTGGAGATGAAAAAATTGAAGTGGTCGATGAAATTTTATATCTTGGACTCCCGTTGTCAAACACATTGTCCTTTAGCGAAACTTCTAAATAGTTTATAAGGTTGGTCCTCTCTTGGTTGAACAAACTCTCTAATATGGATGACTCACGTTACCTAAGCTTTGTTTAACTATAGACTAAAAGATCACGAAGTAGTATAAGGAGCCCTCAATGCATAGGCAATTTCCAGAAAAACGTGTACTGAGTTTCCCGACAGCCTTTCAATTTGGTAGGATAGCGATACTAGCGCGATTACCGGGAAAATTGTTGCAACTCAACTGGATAATGGCGGAAATGTATGTTTGTGACAGATTTGTCGTCTGCACTCGACTCTTCACGAGCAGATACGAATCATCACGAAACATACATTTCCGCCATTATCCAGTTGAGTTGCAACAATTTCCCCGGTAATCGCGCTAGTATCGCTAACCTACCAAATTGAAAGGCTGTCGGGAAACTCGGTACATATTCATTTTGCATAGTGCGTACTCCTTATACTACTTTGTGTAAAAGATCTAGCCATTTCAAACCCGAGCGATCGAAAGTTTAACTGGTATTTGCAAATTAAAGACTTTTTTGAAGACATTGCTGAAGTAGACAGCTTGAGCACTCTCTCTTTCGAGCCGGGTGGCACAAAACATTTTTTAAGTTTCAATCATGCAAATTAAAGCTAAAACCTTAAAGATTATATTGTAAAATTGTCAAATTTTTCCAAAAACATTAGTACGAAAGTAGGAAAAGGTGATCATTTCATGACAATCTAGCTTCCTCATCTTGATACACATATTCAATATTAAAAGAAGGATTACAACTAAAATAGCGATCAATTTTATAAATATTGATAAAATGTCAACTTTATATTAGAGCTGTGCAAATGTCAAAAACTCGATTCTCTCCATAAGAATTAACATGGACTCGGTTCGGTTCGAATTTCGAGTCCATGTAAAATTCGAGTTATTGCACACCTCTACTTTATATACATCGATTGATTCGTTTTCATGCCAGGAATACAGTTTTGACAAAATTTATTAAAAATTTCCATAAAAAAAAGTTATTTCAAAAAATACGAAAAATTTTTTTTTTCAAAAATTAAAAAATTGATATAATTTATAGATTTTAAGTAAAATGTAGACTTTATATAGGTTAATCAATTCGTTTTAATGCGAGAAATAAGTTTTTGGAACAAAAAAAATTATACTTATAGTGTAAAAAAAAATTTGGTTAAAAAACGTATTTTCAAATTTTTGAAAAAGTGACATAAAAAAAAATTTTGTAGACATTTTTGGAAATCCTTGCGTCTGATTTTAGATATTGATGACTGTAATAAGCCTAAAAAATTTCTTGCCAATCCTTTGAAGTGCATTAGAGATAATTTGTACACAAGATTTTGTAACATACACACACATACATCTAAACATTTGTTTAAAACTTCAAATATATGCATTCTAGATAAAAATAAGCCCATATAACCCATTTTTAAAAAATCGAAAATCATCACGAATACTAAGCTTCCTCGGGAGGAGAGGAAACAAAATTGCATAATTTTTTTTTGAAATCTTTTTGGTGTTATAAATACTAAAAAAAAGAAAAAAAATTTCTTGATAATTCAGACGCAGAATTTAATTAATGTAGAATACTTTTTAAACAGAGAAATAATAATAAAGAAATAATTTATTATAAAAAAAATTATTTTTACAATTACAAAATAATTAAAATTTTATTGTATGTAAAATAGTATAAAATTTTTAATGTAAAAAGATAATGCAAAATATATGTTTTATATATACTTAGCATTAAAAATAGAAAAATAATACATAAACAAAAGCATATGCGACTAACTTTAAAGGTGTTACCGGACGTAAATAATAAGAGCGCTCCTTGGGGCAATCTTGCCTTGCCTTAAATTAAATGTTTAGCTTAAAAGTTGCCTGAAAATTTAGATTAAATCTTTGGTAAAGGTTTAACCCTTTCATGGCCAGTGGGACACATACGTCCCACCTACTTCAAAAAATCATAACTTTCTTAAAACTTAATCGATTAACTCCACTAAGATCTCATTTTGAAGGGGAGGGATAGAGTAACAAATGTAAATACATGTATTTTTTTTAAAAAACTACCCTCTTTGAAATACACCCCTTCAAAAAACCCGAAAAATGAGAAAAATGAAAAAAAAGGTATAAATTTCAGAAGAAATTTTTTTTTCAGGCTTTCATAGTAACATATGTTTAAAAATATTGCAACCTTTGTAAAAAAAAATTAATATTAAAAATTCAACCCGAGGGTGCAGAAAAATAACTAAAACTACCCCTAAAAACCAAAACCTTTAAAAATTAATAAATTCGCTTGAAAATTGTTACTTGGGGGTTTTCGGGGTCGCTGATTACGAATCCGATGTCCGTTTTCAAAAATTCAAAATGGCGGATCCAAAATGGCGACCGATAATTATAAAAATTTACTAGATTCCCGTGAAACTTATCACTCGGGGGTTTTCGGGGTCGCTGATTACGAATCCGATGTCCGTTTTCAAAAATTCAAAATGGCGGAACCAAAATGGCGGAACCAAAATGGCGACCGATAATTATAAAAATTTACTACATTCGCGTGAAACTTATCACTCGGGGGTTTTCGGGGTGGCTGATTACGAATCCGATGTCCGTCTTTAAGAATTCAAAATGGCGGATCCAATATGGCGACCGATAAATATAAAAATTCACTAGATTCATGTGAAACTTGTCACTTGCGGGGTTTTCGGGGTCGCTGATTACGAATCCGATATCAGATTTAGAAAATTGAAAATGGCGGATCCAATATGGCGGACGAAATGATTAACTTTCATTAGATTCATCTGAAACTTATTACTCAGGGGTTTTCGGGGTCGATAATTACGAATATGATGTCAGTTTTTAAAATTGCAAAATAATGCTGGTGTCATTATTGCCTATTAATTTTGTAGCTTTTAGTGCCTGTTGTTAGGAGTTTAGTATGAAAATGAAAATTACAGACCCAGGCTCAATCGGTGAGGTAGTGGGAGAACGCTACACAGAGAAAACGAAACGACGCGCTGATTGCCTTATAACAGCAGTTCCACATGGGAGCTTCTTTGCTACTGTCGTACCCCCCCCCCCTTTCATTTACCCAATGCACTCCCCTCTACGCCATCGTGGAGGGGAGTGCATTGAGTATGTACTCAATGCATTTCTCAATATGATAATAATCAGTGAAAATTATTTTTTTGATTGTTGAAAACTGAATTCAGTATCTTATAACTTATAAATTAGGGGTGGATTTCAAGGGTAGGGGGTGAGTTTATTATTATTATCCATATCTGTGAAACATTGAAATACTTTTTTACAATTCAGAAGCACTTAGAATCCATATAATTTTTTTCATTTATTCACAAAAACATTTATCATTAAGGGGTGGTTATTTGACTTAAGGGTTGTTTTTCAGGGGTTGTTTATATTCAGTATTAATACTTAGTTATCATAGAAAATTTTTTTTTTCATATTTTCGAAAATCAGTGAAAATTATTTTTTTGATTGTTCCAAACTGAGAATAGTTATGAATTAGGGGTGGGCTTCAAGGGTAGGGGGTGAGTTTATTATTATTATTATTATCTATGTCTGTGTAACTTTCAAATAATTGTTTATAATTTAGAAGCAATTAGAATCTATAGATTTTTTTTAATCATTTACAAAAACTTTCACCGTCAAGGAATGATTATTTGACTTTAAGGGTGTTTTCAAGGGGTTATTGATCCTTTTCAATTTTTAAGCAACCAGGCAATGTTTATAAATAAATAAAAAGTAGATAAGAGCTGAAAAATATTTAATTCATCAATTTGGTTAAATATCAGTTTTTTGGGGTAGTAATGTACCGTGGGGGTGGTTTTAAGGGGTGAGACATGTTAAAAAAAATTTTTTTCTCATACTGAATACTTTAGTAATTAAATCTAATATACATTATAAGCCTAAAGTAGCGACAAAAAACTCGGCCATTAAAGGGTTAACGCGAAAGTTGCCTGAAGATTTAAATTAAATCTTTAGTACAGGTTTAGCTTAAAAGTTGCCTGAAAATTTAAATTAAATCTTTGTTAAAGGTTCAGTACAAAAATTGAAAAAAGGTATAGATATAATTTATTTTAAAACGAATATTTTTTATTTTGGAAAAATATTTGAAATATAAGCTTTTAAAACAAAAAATTCTAATTTTCGAAAATAATAACAAGAGCATATGTTTTTTCAGATATTATTACAAAGGATTCTAAATTTAAGAATAGGCGCGAGTTAACTATTCTTATTTGTCAAATAATGTTTATATCAATAAATATATTTGTGTTCATTAAATTTTGAAGTTCCAATTACTTATTCCATTTCTAAATGGTTATTTATTATAATTGACTGCATAATTTACAATTAATATTTTTTCGATACAATTCCTTTTTTTTTAAAAAAAAAGAAAAGTTATTTCCGCTGAAAATTCAACAAGAAAAAAAATATATATAAATTTAACAATTTAATAAACATAAATATAAAAATTTAACAAAATATATAATTTGTAAATAATAAATATATTTTCTTTTTTCAATTTTTGTACTGAACCTTTAACAAAGATTTAATTTAAATTTTCAGGCAACTTTTAAGCTAAACCTGTACTAAAGATTTAATTTAAATCTTCAGGCAACTTTTGCGTTAAAACTTTACCAAAGATTTAATCTAAATTTTCAGGCAACTTTTAAGCTAAACTTGTACTAAAGATTTAATTTACATCTTTAGGCAACTTTCACGCTAAACGTTTACTCAAATGCGGACATTTACACATTTACTTGACCTGTATTAAGCCTTGCCACTAAACTTTGCCAATGTAGTACTACAACTTTAATACAGCTTTAGGAAACTTTCCATGCTGTGTGGGTATAGTATGAGTATAAGTATAAGTTCGATATGAGAATTTTTACCTCAGATCCTCTTGAAGAGATTCTAAGTATTATCCCATTTTTCGTTTGTTAATTAGCAACAGCATAAACAAAGATAACGAGTATTGCAAAAAAGATTGAAAATCAAAGATGACACTCTTTCAGTATTTTGTCTCGTATTTGAAGAAAAAGAAGCTAAAAATTTATTTTATTATTTATAATTGTTTGTTATGAATACTAGAACAGAAACTATTTTTCATTTTTGCCTTCTGTAAAATTTTATTAATAATATCAGACCGTTCGTATTTACCCAGGAAAATTGGAAAACCGGGGTAAATCCGAACGGTATTTTCAATCATTTTTTTTTACATCAGAGCCACACAAAATTCTTTTTATTTCATTACACTATTATTTTAACATTATAAAAGTACATAGAAAAAAGTTTTTCTTTCTATACGTATCCTCGTTAGTAATTAATAAGCAGAAACTATTAATCTCTGTTCTCTCGAAGGAGTGTTTCAATTTTTTTGCCAAATGGTTTGTTGAAAAAAGTTTTTCAGGATCTTAATAAAATTTGGTATTCTACGGTTTTTGGGGTCGCTAATTACCAATTTGAAGTCAGTTTTTCAAAATTCAAAATGGCGGACGAGAATTAAAAAATTCATTGGATTCGCTCGAAAATTGTTACTCGGGGGGTTTCAGGGTTAGCAAATTTGATCATTTTTAAAAATAAGTTTTAGGAAAGTCCGCCATTTTGAATTTAAAAAATTTGACTTTTATTTTTGTATTTACATTCAATCACTCCAAAATACTTTCTGTAGCAAGTTTTGCAAAAATCCGTTATGATTTGATAAAGTTATTGAAGGTTTTAATTGTGTAATGCATTTTAATTTTTAACCTGTTTGATTTTTGTATTTATATATGATGCATTATTACATAATAGGTTTATTATCGTATTTTTTTTGAGTTTTTATATAAGTTTAACAATTGCAATACTTTAAATTTATTTTCCCTAAGATTTTTCTGAAATACAGTGGCGTTCGTATTTACCCCGGTATTTTAGGAAAGTTGCAAAGTATCGAGGTAAATACGAACGCTAAGTTTCCTGCGATTGTAATTTATCAAAAATTTTTGCTACCCCATAAAATTGTTCTATGGAAGTAAAGTAACAACTTCATGCACCAGAATACCGGAAGTATTTTTTTTTTAAAGAAAAAACTTATGTTATTGTTGAAACTTACTAAAAGCGTTCGGATTTACCCCGGTTGACCCTAGTTATTTTC
Organism: Leptopilina boulardi; assembly: GCF_019393585.1. NCBI lineage: Eukaryota > Metazoa > Arthropoda > Insecta > Hymenoptera > Figitidae > Leptopilina > Leptopilina boulardi. Next base: position 945,178 of record NW_026137768.1, read on the forward strand.
GAATACATAACGTCTTCAAGGCAATAGTTAAAACACTACTTTTTTATCAAAAACTTTAAACGCGTTTTTCTCAAAAAGTGTTTTAACGATAAAAATTTTATTTTTAGGGTTCCGTACTCAGTTCGGAATTGTCGTTTAACGGAATTGTCATTTAATGGAATTGTCAGTTAACGGAATTATCAACTAACGGAATTATCAATTAACGGAATTGACATTTAACGAAATTGTTATTTAACAATATAGTCATGTCACCAATTTGTCATTTAACGGACTTGTCATTGAACAGAATTGTCATTTAACGGATTTGACATTTAACGCAAGTGTCAGTTAACAGCAATGTCAGTTAACGGCCCTGTTGAAAATTCCTATGTGAGAACACATATGGGATCCCATCCAGAATCTCTTGTGAGTTCTTATGTGGGTTCCCATACAGGTTCACACATAAGATCCTGTATGAAAAGGTTCCTGGGATGAACTTGCGTGAGATCAAGCGCACGATCTTATGTCTCTGTAAAAGCAATAACACAGGATCCCATGAGGTTTCCTGTGTAGGTTCCTATATGAACAACACGATAAATAGGAACAAACATGGGATCTTATCCGAGATCTTGTATGAGTTCTTACATAGGTTCTCACATAGGTTCTCACATATAAGAAGATTAATAGCAGCTTAATAAGATTTGATATAAAATCTTATTAAGCTGCTATTAATCTTCTTATATGTGAGAACCTATGTAAGAACTCATACAAGATCTCGGATAAGATCCCATGTGTGTTCCTATTTATCGTGTTGTTCATATAGGAACCTACACAGGAAACCTCATGGGATCCTGTGTTATTGCTTTTACAGAGACATAAGATCGTGCGCTTGATCTCACGCAAGTTCATCCCAGGAACCTTTTCATACAGGATCTTATGTGTGAACCTGTATGGGAACCCACATAAGAACTCACAAGAGATCCTGGATGGGATCCCATATGTGTTCTCACATAGGAATTTTCAACAGGGGGTAATGTCACTTCGCCGCTAGGTGGCAGCTACTAAACACGTGTTCACATGTGTCTCGGTTGATTTTGTTTAAATAAAACGGTTTAAGTTTGGTCTGTTCTTTTACAACCTTATAGTTATAAACATTATTTTGTGCTGGTTTTTAGTGAAAGTTTTTTATTATCTGCACCATTTGCCTTAACTTGGCTCTCTGATTTGAATTTTTTCTAACCTAACATTGGACTGATATACTTGTGTGAAGTTTTTTGTTTATGTAACTTCAATTGGAACTGCTTTCGCTCAATTTACTTTTTATTTTTATTTGAATGATTATTTGTGTGCAAAAATGGCCTCTAGTGTTGAAAATTGTGCAAAATGTGGTAAAGATATTACACGTGCTATTCCTACTTTGTGTAGGAAGTGTAATCTTCCTTATCATCCCAGCTGTGCATTACAGCTATCTACTTTGCCTGATGGGTCGTTCACCAAATGTTGTAAACCTAGGTCATTGTCTCCTTCAAATAATTCTCAATCTTCACAAACCTCTGTTAACTTGGATAGTATTTTGAGAGCTATTAAGGTTTTATCAACAACAGTTTCTGATAATTTTGCCAATATGACTGAAAACATGTCAGATATCAACAAAAAACTCGATGACACACTGTGTAGGCTGAGTAATATGGAAAGCAGAGTTGTTGATTTGACAGAGCGTCTTAATGTTGTCGAAGAGAGACTTGATAAATCTGAGGCAAATGGTTCTACAAATATTGATTCTAATTCAGTAACTAATGTCTGTATAAATGAACTTGTTGATCGAAATGAAAGAAAGAACAATCTTGTTTTATTTAATCTTCCAGAATTTGACACTTCGTCAAATAATAGTTGTTCTTTGAAATCTGTGGTTACGACTAAATTAAAAAAATTCATTTAAACAGATGATCTTGAAAATATACGCACATTTAGAATTGGTTCTAATGCGCAGGTTTCTCGTAAGCCTCGCCCTGTTAAGATTGTATGTGAGACGGAAGAGAAGGCACAAGTAATTCTAAAAAAATTTGTAAGTGTCAAAAGAGACTCAACACGTTCAAGGGAGTTGGAAGATCTTTGGATGTCGAATGACAGGACGGTTATGCAGAGGGAGGAGATTAAGAGAGTGAGGGAGGAACTAGAGACCCGTCGATTAGACGGAGAAATGAATGTGTCAATGGTCTACCGGCGTGGAATCCCTACCATAATTAAAATCCCCCCTAGAAATCGCACATCCACTCTTACAGTCCAAATAGATGCGTGTAAGGAGAATCTATAGTGATTTCCCCACTTGGTGCCCAAGGTTGTGTCCCTTCCTTGAGATAAACTTATTTTATTTCTATCTATGAAAGTGATTTAAGGAAATACATACAGAACTAAATGTAGACATTGTGATTTAGAGAAAATCAGTATTATTGAACAATAACAATTATTTTTGAAATTAATTGATATAATGGTAAAGCAGATTCAATTTATCGAAAATTAATCTTCTCTTTTGATAATAATGTAATTTGATTTATGTTATTCTTTACTGTATAAACTTATACTGAACTTTAACCATTATAGCGCCTACCTAGATTTAGTTAATATTTTATATTTTGTATTGTTACTTACGTAACTATTAGAATTTAGGAGTACTTTTGTACGAAAGGGCATGTCCCGTTATGTTCCAAATAAATAAATAAATAAATAAATTAACGGATATGTCAATTAACGGGATTCTCATTAAACGGAATTTTCAATTAACGGACTTCACAGTTAACGGATTTGTCAATTAACGGAATTGTCTTTTAACGGATTTGTCATTTAGCGGATTTGACATTTAACGGATTTGTCATTTAACAGAAATGTCTTTTAACGGATTTGTCATTTAACGAAATTGTCTTTTAACGGATTTGTCAATTAACTGAATTGCCATTTAACGGATTTCACAGTTAACGGATTTGTCAATTAACGGAATAGTAGCGACTCCGTTAAGTTGCATTTCTGTTATATGGCAATTCAGTCAAATGACAATTCCGTTAATTGGCGTTTCTGATATTTGCCTTTCTGTTAAATGACTATTCCGACAAATGACAGGTGGTGCATTTTCATGCGTCTCTGTCTGCCAAGACTTGGTGCCCGATTTGACAATACTGGGCCAATATTGGCCCATGTTGGTTTTCGCACTTGGGATATACTTTAAAAATTTAAGAAATAAGAAATTATTTAAATTTATTTAATATGTAATGATTGTTATTAGAATATTTTTATTGCTCGTCGTGCCAGGGTTCGTTTTTAATAAACCCAAGAAGCACGTAATATAACCTCAATATCAAGGTAATATTACATGTATGATTCGTAATATAACGTTGTAATATTACAGTAATCTTACAGTGATCTTAAAATGTCCCCCTCAAGGTAATATTACCGGTAATGTTACTGTAATATTACGCGCTAATATTAAGGTAATATTACAGTAATATTGCAGTTATATTCCCGGTAATATTACCTTGAGGCGGACATTTTAAGATCTCTGTAAGATTACTGTAATATTACAGCGTTATATTACGAATCTCACGTGTAATATTACCTTGATATTGAGGATATATTACGTGCTTCTTGGGAATTTAACATTACAAATTACAGATTTAACGTATTTATTAACAAAACAAGAAATTTACTATTTACAAATGATTAATGCGGAAAATAACGTAATAATTATGAACGCGATTAACAAATGAAATAAACGATGTACGAAGGCGTAGTTTCACGAAAACTACCGATTAGTCCGCGCCAGAGAACGTCGCATGTTTAAGCCAAACTATTTTCGGACTTTACGTGTGGTAATGACCACCAAAAAAGAGATACCGATTTCAATAGCGGTAAAACCGCTTTCAAAAATCACTTCATTAATTTGAAACAGGAATTTTATTTATTAAAGAAAATATTAAATTCCACACCACACGCGGTCGGGTTCAAGACTGTGTGGGCTCAATTGTTTGGCTTTTAAAAATTGTCAGGCGCCAGTCGACAGAAGGTCGACAAATTTATTTAATAAAGATTATGTTTAATTATTATTTTTTTACTTTTAATTTAATTTAATTAAATCCCAGAGGGGGTGATGTTGGGTGAACCCAGAAACAATGAGCATTTATTTAACTATAATTTTATTTTGAGAAATCTACTTACAGTTCTTGTCGACATGTTTTATTATTTCTTTATATTAATTTCCTTCGATATCTTTTATTTCAAATTCTTATTTCCACACTCATGCGTTTATAATATTAAATTTCTCTTTACGCACTTTGTGGCCACAATTTAATATTCAATTCATACGTCGACACATACAACAGATCATACGACCCAAGAATCAGGCCCTGTCGCCTGCCCGCTTCTCATCAAATTTCTTTGATGAGACGCATGCGCCTAAGGGTTCATTCCAGGGGCGTATTATTTTTAACTACCCCTGAAAATAATATAATTAAAATTTCATGGAGAGTTACGTCAATTTAAAATCCTGTTACAAATTATGGTTAAAAACCATTCAAAAATACGTTATGCGGTAGAACCGCCTTCGAAGGTTTACTAGCGATGTAACCGCTTTCCAAAAGTATGCTAATCAATGGTGAAACCATTATGTCAAAAATCTAATCTGCGGTGAAAACCGCATTCAAAAAATACTACGTGGTATAGACCACTTTCAAGATAGCGGTGAGACCGCTTTTGCAACGAGAGAAGTGAAGAACTCGGGCCGCGCGCTCTGCTTTTACGCCGGAGCCAGTGATCCGTGATTGGCTGGCGTGTTGGACTTGCGCGCTCGCTCGCCTTCCCCACTACCGAGAGTCTCGGGACTCACGTGGTCGCGAACGTGTACTACATGGCGTATTCGATCCGTCGGTAATGTAAATTATCGACTTTAGATAATTTACACGATATTCGATCGATAATTTTTAAACTTTCATTACAAATATAATAAAAAAATTATGTTCCTAAGGTTTAATTAAAAAAAATTAAAAATTTTGACATATGTGTCGACAGTATGAAGTATGAGTGTGTATTGTAAAGAGTGGGGACTATTGCACAGTCCTTTAAAACTAATGCATAAGCAGGTGTGGTCAGATTAATTAGTCGCTACTCAAAGTGATAGCACGGTTAGTAAATTGTCTTCCAAAAAGACTCAGTGAAGCTTTGGAAGGATTGATTATCTCCAAGTTTTTGTACTTTGCTTGTTAAATAAATAAAGTAGAGTTTGTTCTCAGTTGAGTAACCAACTCACAAAAATAATATTATTAGTTGTTTCTTACGGCGACAACATATGTTAAATAAATTATATGATAATTAATGTGTTAATTGTATAAATAATTCTATTTGTAAGTTTTTTTAGTGTTATTGCTATTGCTACGTATTCGATATTGTTATAGAATAATTGAAATTTGATACACAGTTTTTCTAAGGATCTCAAATTGAAACCATAAAGTGATAATGCAACGTTTTGATGCTGTTTATGGTCTCAATTTGAGAGCCACAGAAAACTGTGTACTGTTTCAAGTATGTTTATATTTGAGAGTTTCCTTTTTCTATTACATCAAGTTTTAATATTTGTATTAAGAATAAAAAATATTTTGCATGTATTTATTACGTATTTATTTATTAATCTTGCAATAATGGTTATATACCATTTCATAGTTGTTTCCCGCGTGGAAATGAAACTATGCACGGAAAGAAATTTAGTAGCAATATTTGATAAATCTGATAGGAAATTTTAGTATTCTCTTTTCCAAACGCGGAACATTTGGGTTTGATAACGAAAATCGGTATATTTTTACCAATAGTCTTTTTAGTAAATATATTCCAGAAATTGAAATTATTATTTCGTAAATTGATAAATTTATACGATAAACCAGAAGTAAGTTAAACCGACGTGCACTTCGTTATTTACTAAATTTATATGAAAATTTGGAAAGATTTTTTCGAAATTTGTTAAAACTATACTAAAAATTCGAAGTGGTTCAGTCGTGACAGATGACGACAGAAACACTAATAGATTCTACGCCAAAGTTTTATCTCTTTCTCATCTCGAGGATAGACGAGGATATGAACTTTTAAATGCACACACACACACACATACACCGCATTGTTTTACATCGATTGTCTTATTTTTATTCCTAACCTATACTAACGATAATACGTATAACATTCGCAGAATAACGCTTCATATACAAATTTACGCTCATGTGAAAAAATGATGTGACCATTCTTATATACTAACCAGACATATTTTTCACCGCTTATGAGAAAGGTGAAATTATATCAAAACATGTTTAAAAATATAAATAAAAATCATTATTTATTGGGAAATAATTAAATATTTTATTATTTTTTGAAGAACAATTTTTTTTACTGATTTATTGTAAAATCTTCGAAATTAATTATATAAAAGAAATTCAGGTCTGTATCAAGATAATGGTAAAAAGGGGCTTGTCTAAAGAGCTTCGTCAGTCTTCGTTACCACTCGGTGAGGATCGGGCAATTCCGAACGTTCAACTTCGGCAAATTTCGTCGAATCTCGTTAACTTTGATATTTCTTTTTCAATTTTCATATCAAATATATCAAAATCTCAAATAATTATATCATTTTATAAAATTCTAATTATGAAATTTGAAATATTTGGTTAGAAAAATTGATAAAGAGCTTATTAAAATTTGACATTTTTGTGTTTCAATAAAAAGATTTCAGATTTCGTAAATATTATATCAAATTTTCTTTCCAACTATATTAAATATTCTTATTTTAATCTCAATCATTCTTAAAAATAGTATCGAAAATCGTTATCATGCCAAAATGTTCCGCAATTGTAACCAAATATACTAAAAAGTAACACCATAATATCAAATATTGCTACAAACTTTCTTTCCGTGTGGGTAAAATCATAAAAACCATGGGCGAAATCGATTGCCAAGGAAAAAACGATTAGACCCATGGTTTAAATCTTGGCAAAAATCTCAAAAACCATTGCTTATGTCCGTTTCCCATGGTACAATTTCCCATAGGAAATTTTTTTTTAATTTGACGGATTTTTAACCATTGCTAAAAACTTGCATACCATGGGAAAAAGTTTTTTAATTTTTTTGATTTTAAACCATTGCTAAAATCTTGCGAACCATGGGAAAATTATTTTTTATTTTACGGATTTTGGACCATTGCATAAATCTTGCGAACCATGGGAAATTTTTTTTTCTTTTTTACGGATTTTAGACAATGGCTAAAAACTTGCGAACCATAAGAAAATTATTTTGTTTAATTTACAGATTTTTGACCATTGCAAAAATCATGCGAAATATGGAAAAATAATTTTAAAAAATTCCCAATGGTTCCCAAGTTTTTAACCATGCTCCAAAATCCGTAAAATAGAAAAAAAATTCCCATGGTTCGCAAGATTTTAGCAATGGTTTAAAATCAAAAAAATTAAAAAACTTTTTCCCATAGTCTTCAAGATTTTAGCAATGGTTTAAAAACCGTAAATTTAAAAAAAAAATTTTCCATGGTTCGAAAGATTTTAGCAATGGTCAAAATTCCGTAAATTAAGAAACATAATTTTCCCATGGTTCGCAAGATTTTAGCAATGGTTTAAAATCAAAAAAATTAAAAAACTTTTTCCCATGGTCTTCAAGATTTTAGCAATGGTTTAAAAACCGTAAATTTAAAAAAAAATTTCCCATGGTTCGAAAGAATTTAGCAATGGTCAAAATTCCGTAAATTAAGAAAAATAATTTTCCCATGGTTCGCAAGATTTTAGCAATGGTTTAAACTCAAAAAAATTAAAAAAATTTTCCCATGGTTCGGAAGATTTTAGCAATGGTCAAAAATCCGTAAAATTAAAAAAAAATTTCCCATGGAAAATTGTACCATGGGAAACGGACATGAGCAATGATTTTTAAGATTTTTGTCAAGGTTTAAACCATGGGTCTAATCGTATTTACCTTGGCAATCGATTTCGCGCATGGTTTTTATGATTTTACCTATGGTTCCATTTCCACGCGGGTTCTTAACAGTTCTAGAACGGTTACATTTGTAACCATATTCTAGATCTGTTACAGAATCTTACATATCCGCTGAGTACGACATTTTGCGTAACCAGTGAATCACAGGTTCTGAATCATGTGAATCATGTTCTCAAAATATTTGTAACAGTTCTACCTGTAACAGTGTTTGCTGTGATTACACTTGTCAAGCACTTGTTTTTAAAAAAACAGCCTATTTTATAAAATGTTATAACTTAAGAACAATGGATTTTTTTAAATAGTTAACAGAAAAAATGTTCCTTTTTATGTGCAGAACTAGGAAAAAATATTTACAAAAAAGAAAGTATTTTTTCTATATTTTGTAGTTTATAATTTTAATAAATAATTTCTATAATTTGTAATTGTTGCTTGCACCAAACTTGCTACATGTTTGCACTGCAATCTTCCTGCAAGTTTTCGTGCTGATTAGGGAAATAATCTTTAAAATGCATTTTGCAAAATTATTATGAAAACTTAAAAATTTTTTTTTAAATTTTATCACATTGAAATTGATAAAAAATGGAAACTTTTGTTTACATTTAAACTTAAGTAAGGAGTGAAAAAAATTTTTTTTTTATTTCTTTTAGATAGTGTTTAAACTCATGACATAAGCTTTAAAATGAACATTTGTTGACTCTTCTATCTTTTTTAGAATGTAAAATATAAATCTTTTTATAATGTCTTTAATTAATATAGCATAGGCCAAATCTTTTGAGCGACAGTGAAATTAGTACCAATAAAAATAAATAAAAAGAAAAAAAAAAAAAAATTTCAAAAAATGTTGTCCTATACCTAATTAAAATCTTGATTTGTCTTCTCAATGAGAAATGCCAGTGCAGTGCTGACACTAACAACTGGCTCAGTACTAAGCCGATGTCCAGTCGTCCTTCAGACAAACCTTGTAAGTCGTCAATAACGTCATTTTTACACAAAAATATTATTTTTAGCAAACTAAATACGCTTTAAATAATTTATTAAAAACAAATGAGAAGAAATCATCATTTTGTTAATGAAAATAATTTTTATGGTGTCGAATTAAAAATTATCGAATTTGCAATTAGTAGAATTTTAAAAAAGTAGATTTTATAATGAGCCCAATTTTAATATCGAAAAATTTCTATTTAACTAAACTTTGATAAAGCAGATTTTCTAATATCTCGAATTTTCAAATAATACGATTTTCATTTAACGAAATTTATATCCAGAAAAATTTTTCATAAAAAAGAATTTTTATTTATCAGAATTGTTCTTTTGTCGAATTTCTATTTATCCGAATATTCACTTAAAAGTATTTTTATTAACAGAATTTCGAATTAAAAAAATTTCTACTCTCTAAATCTGAATTAGTACACTGAGAAAACGATATGTTTAAAGTATAGTCAAAAGTTGGGAAAAATGGCTAAACATAGGCATTTTTCTAATATTTAAAAATGTTTATTAAAATATATTTCTTAAAGTGTGTTCAAACAGTACTGTAAAGATTAAAACAAATGTTAGACTAAACTATATAATGCATTTGATCATAAACTGATTTACTTTTGGTAATTTATTTATGCTTTACTTAAGTACTTATTCGTCTGCGTGTGTCACAGTTCGTTCAAAAGTTGAGTAAAACGTATGTCCCCACCACGCAACTTATGCCAGGACTGCATGTGAAACTCTAGGTACCCGTAAATATTTTTTACTTAAACATTATTAATAAAATTTTTAAAAATTTGTAAATAAGTTTACTAGCAGTATTTACTTTTAATAAAGCAGTTCAAAAAGATAAAAGTTAATAATTATCAACAATTATAGATTATAAAACCATATATACTTTAACAGGGCGCTAAGTTTTTTTATTACGCACCTGAACCTATCACGTTAAAAAATGGGATTTCATAATAAGTCTTTTCATTTAATGTTAAATATATTATATATTTTATTAATATTAGTTTATTATATTGTTTATTTGAAAATTGAAAAAAATTTATTTTAAAACTTTGCTTTTATGTTTGTCTTATTCACATGAAAAAATCTGTTATTCTATAAATTTCAATATAATTTATATTCTATTTTTTTAAATAAATTAATATTTTTTTCATATTATTTTTTTATTTTAAATTAAAAACTTGAATGAAATTTTTAATTTCTAAACCATAATTTATGGACCAGAATATATTTTATTCTATTAAGAGTCAATAATATAATTATAAAAGTAAAATAAATAATTTATTCACTTTACAAGCGTTTCTCACAAGTTGTGAATTTTTCTGCCACTTAATTGATATATAAGGACAGTTGAAATCATTCCGTTTAATGTAACTGTGAGCGAAATTAGTATTGCGTTTTATGTGTGTTAGGTATCACCCCACTAATGATATTTTACCTGACTCATTCACATTTAGAGTTCACACCCAGGCAAAAATTTCTGTCAAACGTCGATATTGGCAACAGGCGCAATCATGCACTATTGGTGCATGATGGCCGACAGTTGGCTTAGCAGTATTGGTTCAGTACTGATATGAATTAAATTCTGTACTGTGCCAATACTGCAAGCCAATACCGGCATGCCAGTATTTTCCAATACTGTGCCAGTATTATTGAGACAGTAATGGCAAACCAGTACTCGATCAGTATTAATTCAATACCGAATGCCAGTGTCCAGAAAAATTATAAAAATTGACCTCCATGAAGTTGGCGTTGACGCTCAGCGCCGAAAATTATTTTTCACAGGACCAAAAATGTCAAACTTTTTTTTTTTTAAATTTTTGGCTGCCTGCAGGTTACCATGGCAACGCATGAGAGTGAGTGCGACAGAAAATTTAAAAATTTGAATATTCAAATTTTCTGTCTCACTCACACTCGCACTCGTACGTTGCCATGGTAACCTGCAGGCAGGCAGGCAGCCAAAAAGCTGTGAGAGTGCCTTTAAGAAATACTTTTTAATACTTTTTATTATGTAAACCCAAAACTTTTTTAAAAATGATTTGTTATTTTTGGTCCCGTGAAAAATAATTTTCAACGTTGAGCGTCGACGTCAACTTCATAGACGTGAAAATTGTGTATTTTTGTTGGTTAGAAAGTAAATTTACATACATATTTTATTTAAATTATTTTAATACTTCTTTTCGATTACTATAATGCGTTCGTTAACGGAATTATGAAACTTAAATTTAATATTAAAACTTTTTAATAAAAGAAATACATAATTAATGAAGTTCTCAAATTATTTTTCTTACACTGAAAAAATATATTTGAATCAAATAAACTCTATTTTAACCAATAATTTCATTCAATTTTGGTTATTTAAACAAATACAAATAAATATATATTTTATAATATTTGAAGTAATTATTTGAATAATAAAATAAAGAGTAAAATGTTAATATAAAAACACAACAATTTAAAAATTATTATAATAATTTATTATTATTAATAGTTAATGGCATGAGCGCGTGCGGTTCGAGCGAAGAGTCGGTTCTTCGATCCAGCTACTCAATTAATGTAAAAAGCAAAAAGAACCCTGCATTTTGAATATCTACCAGTGCTGGCTTATTACTGGTTACTATAATTTTGACCGTACTGGCAAAGTACAGAATTACTGCTAAATTCCAGTATTGAACGCCAGTACAAAGCCATTACTAATGACCAGTACTAATAATCGTTATCATTCCAAAAATATGCCAGTATTGGTTCAATATTGGTGGTCAGTACTTTGCCAGTAATTGCCAGTAATTGCCAGTACTGGCGCAACACTGTGCGCCGGTTGTAAATTTTTGCTTGGGTATTTTACCCAACTCTTGACTGAAATTTAAGCTTTAAAAGGTGAAACTCTGCAATGTGTTGAATACGTTCCCCAAATTTTTAGACTATATTTTATTCAAATGTGGTTTGATAATTAACCCAAGTAGAAATGTGCCACTGGCATAGTACTGACCCAACACTGCCAGTCAGTATAATAGTACTGACTGCCGTACTGGGCCAGTAGTGGACCAACCCTGGCTGGTAACGCTGTCCAGTACTGATTTTGTCCCGCTCACCAGTACTAACGTAGTACTAGAATAATACTGGTATAATACTGGCAAAGTACTCATCCGGACTTAAAATCTCACTTTTTTACAAAATGCTAAAACACGCTTTCCAATGCAAATTTCATCCTTATTAGCTTATTACTCCCATTTTTACCACGAACAGGTAATGTGAAGCCAATAATAGTTAATGTTATTTAGAATATATAAAATATTATTAACAATAAATAATTAAAATAATAATTATCATTTATATTAATTAAATTATTTTATTTTTAATAAATTATTTTACAAAAAATAATTTGTGTTGTAAATTTTTTTATTTTTTTAAATTCATAACATTTAATTTTTTTTACTTTACACTTATACTTAATTTAATAATTATTTAATAATTGATATTACACATGAACAAATATTGTACTTATAACACTTAAAACTAAGAACGAAAAATCTCGCACGCATGGGGGATCGAACCCTAAACCCTTAGAACGCAAGTCAGATACGCATACCGCACAGCCGCGCTGGCTTGAAGTGCTGACTTGAAGTAGTTCACCTAATACAAAAGTTTTGATTTCAAAGTTTGTATTATCTATTGATCACGAAAATAAAATGAATTTATTCTTAAATTTTTTAAACTCACAAAATTTTTTCAATTTTTACAAAGATTTAATGAAATAAAACTGGATATCAATTTCAGTTAAATATTTTTAATAAATTATTTTTACCGTAAATAATATTAAAACAGACAAAAATGATTGATGAATTACATAATTAAAAATAAGTTAATAAAAGACGACTGTAAAATATGAATGGTAAAAAATTTTTTAAATTTAATATTTAATTATTAATAATATTTAAAAATTACAGTGAAAAAATTACATTTGCTTTATTTTTAAAACTATTAGAAAAAAATTCTCAACTTATTGTTATTGTATGCATGATAAATAACTTAATGCACATATTTCAATGAGTACTAAAATAACTAAAAAAACATAAATATATTTTATATAGGTATATAATAATACATTACAATTACATCCAAAATTTTGAGGGAAAGTATTCGAAAGAAATTAATATACATTTTTTTAAATAAAAAATGATCGTTTTCTACCTATTGGAATAATTTAAAGACTTTTTCATTTAATGTTTTTTATCACCGACATAGTACTGATTCGGTGTGAATGACAGTGTACTGCCAGTACTGGTTTTAATATTTTTTTACCTCCGACATAGTACTGATTCGGTGTATTAGTCAGTACACTGCCAGTACTGAAAGTCAATACCGACAGCCAGTATTGGATCAGTACCATGCCGGTGTTTAATTACGGCGAGCTACGGATATTTCTACTTGGGAACTCACATTTTTATATTCTTTTCAAAGTGTTGCTGAAATTTTATGAAGTTTATTTAAAAATTCATTAATTTTATTTTCATCTACTAAAAATTTATTTTGAACTACAGTTGGTGAAACTTTGTTCAAAAGCGCATGAGTAGCCATATTTTACCCAACTTTTTGAGTAAACTATATACAAAACATTTTCTCAGTATAGTTTTCTACTAATGAAAAATTGCGGATTCGTTTACCAATTGAATTAGTAACAGTTTTGACTCTTTTTTAGTAGAAAACTACTAATTGCTAGTAGAAAACTACTAATTCATGGAGTAAATCGTATTTTTTACTATTTTAAATTAGTAAGCCGATTTACTCCATGAATTAGTAGCTTTCTACTAGAAATTAGTACTTTTCTACTAAAAAAGAGTCCAAACTGTTACTAATTCAATTGGTAAACCAATCCGCACTCTTTCATTAGAAAAAAGTACTAATTCAGATTTAGAGAGTATATAAAAAAATTCTTCTATAAAAAAATTTCTATACAATCTAATTTTTATTTAATAGAATTGTCATTTAACAGAAATTCTATATACTACTTTAAAATTAGTTAAAATAAAAAAATCTACTTTTTTTGGAATGTAAATCGGCTAAAACGACTATTTTTGCACCTTAAGGACGTCAATTACGTAAATGCAGGCTTCCAGAAAATAATTATTAATGAACATTTAAATAATTAAAATAATTTTATTAATTGTACTTTCTGATTTAAAACCTACAAAATTTGTTTATACAATTTACATAGGAAAAAAATTTTCTGTCATATGGCTTCTACCGAAATTTTTAAAAATAATTCGAATTCAATATAATATGGCTTATTTTCTCCAGAAAATGATTCTCTACAACTTCACCGTTGGGATTTTCATACAGGAAAGTTTTTTGAAAAATATAGCTATTTGTTGAAAAGAAAAAATTGGAATTTTTAAAATAAATAGTCATATTTTCCAAACGGCTTGCTTCTTTGTAAATTTCCATGGTGAAGTTGTAGAGAATCATTTTCTGGAGAAAATGATCCATATTACACCCAAATCGAAACATTTTTAAAAAATTCTGTAGAAGTAATATGGTAGAAAATTTTTGTTCTATGCAAATTTTATAAACAAATAAATATTAAATGTTTTAAATTTTTTTCATGAAAATTGATATTTCTTATATCAGAAAGTACAATTAATAACATTATTTTAATTATTTAAATGTTAATTAATTTTTTCTTTTTCTGGAGGTCTGCATTTCCGTGGATAAACGTCCTTAAAGTCGATCCGAGGACTGTGAAATGAACACAGTTCTTCTATAAAGAGCGACTTCCCCTTTGGTAAATAGTACAAAAAATATTAATTTAATTTTAATATTCTATAAATTTAAAACTATTTTAATAACATTGTTAGTATACATTTTTTATAAAAATATAATTTTAATTTTTTTATCTATATTTTATTTATTTTATTTTATAGTAAGGAAAAATAAAGCTGTTAATCACTAAAATAAAAAGAGATACTGATCGCGGAAGTACAAATACAACAGGTGGGTTAATTCGTAGAAAAACATAAAACCACATTGTGTGGGAGACAATAATCGTAAGTGGGGATTGAGAGATACATTGATTGGTTGTCAAGCATGAGACTACCGAATGCTGTGTGTCAGCGTCTTGTACACATTTCATCAGTTACTGAGTGACCGTTTCTTAATCGAGTATATGTTTAAAACGTCGGTAGTTTACTGTGGTTTGAAAGCTTTCTAAATAACTTATTAATTTGGTTTACTAAATTATTTAACGATACATAATGAAAGACAAAAGTTCAGCATTAAATTTGACATTTAAAATGAAGAAACCAGAAGTTTTTGATGCAGATGAACTAGTTCCTGCTTGTAAGTTAATTTTCAATTTGAAATTCTTCTGCATTAATTACAGTTAATATATAATGAATATTTCTTATCAATTAGAATTTAATTTCAGCTTTATTCATAATTAGCAAATAATAAATTCTGTAACGTATTCTTAGTTACTGTGAAAATAAAAGATTTTATTAACACAATAAGTAAACGAAAAGTATACGCAATAATCTTCTTTTGATTTTTCGCAAGTAAGCATTTCAACATATATTTATTAAACCAAATATATTATTTAAATATAGTAATGCATGTTGAGCAGGTAAATTTCATTTGTATTTTGTCTTTCACGAAAGAAATAATATGAAATTTTTAATTGTCTTAATTGTTATTTTAACGAGATTCTCGATTTTGTCGAGAATTTAACGATTGAGAATCGATCGAAATTCATTACTAATTTATAAGATACAAATGTAAAATTATTTCGATGGTTGAAAATTTTTTAAAAACTGACGAACTTGTTATTTTGATTATAAATTGATATCTTTTCATAAATTTAAATATTTATATTATTTAAATTCATTACCAAATAATTATTGTAATATTTATTTTAAAATTATTATAACTACATTAGTATATATTTCAGTTAGAACAACAAACGAAAACTGATTTGGCCCGGCCGGTCGACTCTGACACTTTCACTTTTAATTGTTATAATACCCAAAAAATGTCTTTAGAATGGATACGCTTTAACCAATCTGAAAAATCTTACGTACTTCTCTAAAGAAATATGTTTTAAAGTTACTTTGGAAATTTAAAGTAAATCCGCGTCAAATACTGCGTGAGAAATACTTTCGGATAGTTTGAAAAATTTAGTTTCAAAAAAACGAGTTTGAATTTTGCAATCATAAAAACATAATTCAAAATGTCGGATCCAATATGGCGGACGCCAAAATTGAAAATTAATCAGATTCACTGGAAACTTGTTACTTGGGGGTTTTCGAGATCGTTGATTACGAATGCTGCGATTTTTTATTTGATAACTACTGCTGAAGAATCTAAAAATAATTTTAAAAATGAATGCTTAAAACCGAAGTGTTTCATTTTTGAAATTTATTTTAATCTATTGTCTGATTAATAAGGAATTAATAAGGAATTCCTTTTATGCGAAAGTGGTATTTTTTGCAATTAAAATACTGTTTAGTTTGGCGTCATCCATAAAAGATGTGAAACATTTTTTCGAAATTTTATCACCCCCCCCCCCCTCCCTATTGTGATGCTTTTTCAATTAACGATTAACATGTAGCGTGATATTTTGCTGACCCCCCTTTCCCAAAGTATCACATGCTTTATGAATGACCCTTTTTATGGCATACTACTCATAGACTTTCAAAATTTTATTTTTTAAATATAACCTTTTCCCCTTATCATTAATTTGTCTTTGTATTATTTTCAGAAATATAATAATGTAAATCTTTGCATCCAGCTTAAAAATTGTAAATATTATTTTAACGGCAAATAACACCACTTTTGCATAAACAGGAAAAAGTTCCATATTTATCAGAAACTGAATTAAAAAAAATTCAAACCTCGATCATGCAGGTTATTAAGAAAAGTCACTTTTTAGATTTAATTTGAATTTTTTTGATTCTTCCGTACCAGTTATATTATTATTTACTGCATATTTCAAATATTGAAAAAATTGAACAAATTTCATATATAATATTATTTTTTATCTGTTAGTACACGGAGAAAATCTGAAAGCACTGAGTATTTTTTCTCACAGTACTGGCTACTGTGGAAACCAAAAAATTAAATTCCAGAGTTCTGAATGTTCTCCACAAAGCACTCAATGCTCTGCAGAAAATAATCACTACTTTTTTTTGACAGTAATCGGAGTTTCGTTTTATATTAGTAGACAATAGATTATTTAGAGCTACGAATGTACTAATAAATTCTGTGGTCCAAGTCGTGACTGCTTTCCTCACAGCTCTGACTACTGTGTAGAATTATGTTTTAGGATTAAAAAAATATAAGAACGTTTAACCTTTAATAAAAAATAGATAAAAATTTTAAACAAACAATTTTAATATATTAAAAATTTTTTAAAATATTTTTATGAAAAACAGATTACATATTTGACTAAAATTATTTCTATTTTATTAAATAAGAAATAATAAACTAATAAAAAACAAATTACTTTTAATTATTAAACTCAAAGTTTATAAAATACAAATAAATATTTATTATTTTATTATAATATAATAACTTTATTTGCTATATAACGTATAAAAATTTTTAAAAAGCAATAGTTTTTAATTAAAATTATATATCTGAAAACAGTAGTTTCAAGAACTTGAAAGTTTAAAAATCAAGAAATTCTTTTTCTAATATATAATATATAAAGTGATAAAATGATGGTAAACTATTTTTAATAAATTACAAAGTTATGGACTTTTTAAAGTCTTCATTTCTTTATTTCTGTTATTCATTAACCGTTTATAAACATGCCAATTAAAACGTTAAACGTTCCTTTGTTTTCTAAATTTTAAAAAATAATTCTCCACAATACTCAGAGCTGTGAGAAAAGCAGTCACGGATTCGACCACAGAATTTATAGCTATATTCGTAGCTCTGAATAATCTGTTGTCTACTAATATGAAACGAAACTCTGATTACTGTCAAAAAAAGTAGTGATTATTTTCTGCAGAGCATTGAGTGCTGTGTGGAGAACATTCAGTACATTAAATTAAAAAAAAATTATAACTTCCATAAAATGTAATGAACACTTTTGTAGTTTAATTTCGCACTAAATATTTAATAAAGCTTTAATTTAAATTTATAGACAATTTCTACACTAAAACTGTAATAAAGATTTAATTTTAATTTTTAAGCAAATTTTATGATAAAACTTTACAAAAGATTTATTTTAAATGTTCAGGCAACTTTTACGCTAAACCTGTACCAAATATGTAATTTAAAGATTCAGTACAGTTTTACGCTAAACCTGTACCAAATATGTAATTTAAAGATTCAGTACAGTTTTGCGCTAAACCTGTACTAAATATGTAATTTAAAGATTCAGTACAGTTTTACGCTAAACCTGTACTAAATACGTAATTTAAAGATTCAGTACAGTTTTACGCTAAACATTTACTCAATTGCGGACATTTACATATTTACACAACCTGTGCTAAGCTTTACGGTAAATTTTTCCAACTTGGCACGCACAGCTTTAATACAGGTTTAGGAAACTTTCGGTGCTGTGTGGGTAGTCAGATCAAAAATATTAAAAGTAAAGCTAATCCTGTCAAAATCATTGTTTGATTGTTTCTAAGGTCGCTGATTATCAATTCGATGTTAGTTAAAAATTTATAATCTATTTAAATAGCTACACTGAGAAAACGATATGTTTAAAGTATAGTCAAAAGTTGGGAAAAATGGCTACACATGAGCATTTTTCTAATATTTAAAATTCTCTTGTATGTTTATTAAAATATATTTCTTAAAGTGTGTTCAAACAGTAGTGTAAAGATTAAAACAAATGTTAGACTAACCTATAGAATGCATTTGATCATAAACTGATTTACTTTTGGTAGTACTTTATGCTTTACTTGAGTACTTATTCGTCTGCGTGTGTCAGAGTTTGTTCAAAAGTTGAGTAAAACGTATGTCCCCACCAAGCAACTTCTGCCAGGACTGCATGTAAAACTATAGGCACGCGTAAATATTTTTTACTTAATCATTATTTATAAAATTTTTAAAAATTTGTAAATAAGTTTACTAGTAGTATTTACTTTTAATAAAGCAGTTCAAAAAGATAAAAGTTAATAATTATCAACAATTATAGATTATAAAACCATATATATTTTAAAAGGGCGCCAAGTTTTTTTATTACGCACCTGAACCTAGTCTTTTCATTTAATGTTAAATATTTTATATATTTTATTAATATTAGTTTATTATTGTTTATTTGAAAATTGAAAAAAAATTTATTTTAAAACTTTACTTTTATGTTTGTCTTATTCACATGAAAAAATCTGTTATTCTATAAATTTCAATATAATTTATATTCTATTTAGTTATTTATTACAATATAAAATAAATTACTATTTCTTCTGCTAAATAATTTTTAACTTTATTTTTATTTTGTTTTTTTAAATCAATTAATATTTTTTTCATATTATTTTTTTATTTTAAATTAAAAACTTGAATTAAATTTTTAATTTCTAAACCATAATTTATGGACCAGAATATATTTTATTCTATTAAGAGTCAATAATATAATTATAAAAGTAAAATAAATAATTTATTCACTTTACAAGCGTTTCTCACAAGTTGTGAATTTTTCTGCCACTTAATTGATATATAAGGACAGTTCAAATCATTCCGTTCAATGTAACTGCGAGCGAAATTAGTATTGCGTTGTATGTGTGTTAGGTTAGGTTAGGTTAACTCACATTTTTATATTCTTTTCAAAGTGTTGCTGAAATTTTATGAAGTTTATTTTAAAAACTAGCAAAATTACACGCGCGCAAGCGCGCGTCCTACTTTGAGTGCAATGGTTGTTTTAAAATAATAATAATATTAATAATAATAATAACTCTGCATCAGTAAAGTAATAGATTAATAATAGGTATATTTCTAATTTTCACGTTATCATTTATTTATACACAGAAAAAAATGAGTTTGATGTTATATAAATAGTGATTTTTTAGTTAAGCCAGCTCATAATTAGTTAATACAGCAAAAATAATTTAGCTAAGTTAATTTTTAAATTTAATAAACTTGTAAAACTATTAGTTCGATTGTTGACGGTAACAACAATGAAAACCCAAGAAAAAACCTATCGAAAAAGTGATGATAAGAAAAACATAAATTAAAACCAATAGTTACAATTGGCGGTGTAAATGTTGATAAATCAATTCTAGTTTCGCCAACATAACCGCCGCCACTTGAAATGCCGAGAAAAATTAATTATGTTGTGTCAATTATGATTAAAATATTCTTTGTCACTTATGTATACTGTATACGAAAAGGCTGAGATTGTTGGGATAAAAGATATTACTGACGAATTGATTTTCTTATTGACTGAATTTATATAACGAGTAAGATCATTTTTTTGTGAATTGATAGTAAAAAAAAAGATTTTTAAGTAAAAATTTTAAAATATAAATATTAAAATTTTAGAAATAAATATTTTTGATATAGTCAATGTTCGATGATTTTTTATAATCTTTGAAATTACAAAAAATTAGTTTTGCTAAATATTTTTTTGTATTTTCTATAAATATTTCGTCGCAAATAAAAATTTTAAATTTATATTTTTTTTCAAAAAATTTAATTAATTGATAATTAATAAATATTAAAAAATTATGTAATCAAAAAGAAAATTAAATTAACTGAAAATTATTAATTATATTTTAAAAAGTATTAAGCAATTAAAAAATATTTAAAAATTTTGAAAAAATAAAACCTAAAAAAACTTTGTAATGTTTTAAACTTTAAACTTAAATTAAAAATTAAAATCAAATTGAAAATTTTCTTAAAAAGCGAACTATTTTTATATTGTTTACAGATAAAAAAATATAACAATTTAATAATTAATAATAAAAACAAATTAATAATAATAAATTTATGAATAATAATATATAATAAATAATAATGAATAATGAAAAAATAATGAAAGAAATAATAATTATAAGTTAAAATGTTCTAATTATATGTAATAATTATTATATAAAAAAATGTATATATAATATAATAAATTTATAAATAATTATAAAAATTATATTATAATTGAAACTTTTTTTCTATAAATACCAAGTAGGAAATATACTGGTGCTGCACACAATGAACAATATTTTTTTTTTTGCTTTAAACTGTCACTTAGTATATGACTTAATTAATGACGATGAATAAAAATATCCGTCGCGTTAACCATAAAATATTACGAAATCAAGAATAATTGTCAAAATTTTAGAAAAACAAAAGGAACAAAATAGGACTAACTTCAAGTGTGGACAGACGGAATGAATGAATGAATAATATAAATTATTATAGTTAATTATAGTTAATTAATTAATAATTAATTATTATTATAGTTAATTAATTAATAATTAATTAATTAATTTTATTTTCACCTACTAAAAATTTATTTTGAACTACAGTTGGTGAAACTTTGTTCAAAAGCGCATGTGTAGCCATTTTACCCAACTTTTTGAGTAAACCTTATACAAAACATTTTCTCAGTTTAATATTAATAATTAGCTTAATTTTTAATATCTTTGATCCGCTATTTTGAATTTTTTAAAATTATCGTCGGATTCATAATCAGCGACCCCAAAAATTCCTGAGTAACAATTTTCACGAAAATTAGATCAATTTTTGAAAAAGTTGTCCGCTATTTTGAATTTTGAAAAACTGACATCATATTCGTAATTAACGACCCCAAAACTCCCGAGTAATCATTTTCAATAGCCATTTAATTCAATTTAAATTTAATTAATTTAATTTTCAAAATTGTAATTTTGTTGTAAATCTTTTCACAAAAATACTTTTTTTTATTATTGTTGTAATTATTTATTGAAATATAAATTTTTTTCATAAAATAAAATAAATTTATGGTTCGTAAATGTTTAGAAATCAAAAATATTTTAATTTTTTGTCGAAGTAAAGAATTTTTTAAGCCAAAAGTGGTTTGCGTTACAGGGTTAAGGAAATGTTATAATATTCTTTTGTACTAAAAATGACAAATAATAATTAATAGAAATGATATAATCCATTATTTGTCTTCAATTTAAAGGAATTTTTGATATTGTTATAACTTATCCTCGTATAGGGGCGGATGCCACAATTTACACGTTGGCATTCTAATGCTTAATTAAATAATATATAGAGATCCAAAATAAATATACTTTTTCTAAACTGGATAATTTAACCACTTTGCCAAACAAAGAAGAGTTAAACTCAAGCTACGGTAGAAGATTTTCTCAAAATTGTCACAATTGTTCCTGGTCTTCCCTGTACATTTAGAAATCTTTCTGTTTCTCATCTAAGGGCCATTTTCACCAACCCCGGTTAAAAGTTAATCAGTGTTTAAACTTTTAATGCATTCGCATCTTCTAAATTAGGTGCATGCTCATGTATCGATTTTTGAAATCCTTTGTGGACAATTATTTCATTTCTAGAGCTTGTAGTTATTGTGCGAGTTATTGTCCAATTTTTTGCATTTGTAATGATCTCCCCTTTGCTTGCCGTTGAAAATATTATATTTAAAAAGTTTCAGTTCCTACTTGCAATCAGTTCTACGACCAGTATGTAAATTTGAAATTTTTTAAATTAAAATAATACAAGACATAACGAATTTTGAGTTTATAATAAACAACTAATAATTTTTTTCCGAAGTTGCTGGCGAATAAAAAACAACGATTTATATTTCATTTTAAGCTGAACTGTAATATCAATTTTTATTATTATAAATTTTAGTATAATTTAAACTTTTTTAGAAAAAAAAACATATATTACGCCCACAGCACTGAAACTTTCCTAAAGATTTATTTGAAATGTTCGGAATATTTAATTCCAATGTTTAGTGAAAATTGTGTAAAGATTTAAATGTCCCACTTGAATTAATGTTTAGCGCGAAATTTTCTTGAACATTTAAATGAAATTTTCGCCTAATTATATCAATATACACTGACTGAGAAAAATGTTTATTCAGAGCAACCAAAATTTGGTTGGACCAACAAAAAAATTTTGTTGGTATTTAAGCAACCACACTATTTGTTTGAGTCAACCAAAAAATTTGGTTGAGTGATTTTTGTTGGCATAACAAAAATGTTTGGGATCGTTCACATATTACGTCACACGCTTAGGGGGGGAGGGGTCTGTTGAATGTGTGACGACCTGTAGAAAAAATGGCGCTAATGTATAGAATAGTGTGTGACGTGGGGGAGGGGGGGTTAAAAAATAATGAAAAATAGCGTGACGTAATATGTTAACGATCCCTTTGGTTAGCTCAACCAAATTTTTTTTGTTAGGTTAACAAAAATGTTATGTTGATCAAACAAAAAGTTTTTTTGTAAAATTAAAAATTTTATTCTACCTTATTTCTTTTCTTTTTATTTTTTTTATTTATTTCATTATTTATTTATTATCAATTTAACATTGAATTTATATTTATCCAATTGAAATATTTGTTCAAAAATTTGAAATAGAAAAAAGTTCCCACATAGCACGACTTCTTGCTGTGAGGTTACTGTAAGGATATCTGTAGGGTTTGTAAGGTTACCGTATAAGCCTGCAGTAAACTTGAGGTCATCTTAAAACTTCCGCCTTACAGTAAGCTTACTCAGTAAAGCTATGGTAGGCTTACACAGTAAGGTCGTGGTAAGTTTACATGGTAAGGATGTGGTAAGCTTACACGGTAAGGTTGTTGTAAGCTTCCCGTAAGGTTACTGTAAGGTTGCTGTAAGGTTACTGTTAATATAAAGTAATATGAAAATATATTAAAAATAATTATATTATAATATATATTATATTATAAATTTTTTTGCATAAAAAATTATATATTTGGTAAAGCACTTTATGAACCCCAATAGGGTTTGTCAAATAAAAGTTACTGCGCAGCCGTATGTGCCATAGAAAACTACTGCGCATAAATATTAATACATTTTATTTATTAACAAAATTCTATGTTTACAGTAACCTTACATCAACCTTATAGTAACCTTAAAGGAAGCTTACAACTACCTTACCGTGTAAGCTTACCACAATCTTACCATGTAAACTCACCACGACCTTACTGTGTAAGCTTACCTTAGCTTTACTGTGTAAGCTTAGTGTAAGGCGGAAGTTTTAAGATGACCTCAAGTTTACTGCAGGCTTACACGGTAACCTTACAAACCCTACAGATATCCTTACAGTAACCTCACAGCAAGAAGTCGTGCTATGTGGGTTTTCTCTTTTAACTGTCCGGGTCACATATAGCTCAGAGTTAAAACAAATTCACATACAGAAATTTACATAGGATTTCATAAAGGTTTTATCATGAATCCCATTCGTATGGTAATTCCTATGTTTTTACCTATTTAAATTCCTGTTTTAAATACGTATACGATTTTATATGGGATCCCATATGGGTTTCACATAGAAACCCACGTGGAAGCCTATGTTGGAATTTTCAATTAGGTAAGGTACGGTCATTTGGGATGAATGCAAACAAAAAGTAAATGGACATGTTTGCGATTAATTTAGGGTTTTTTTAAAAAGTATAAATACAGTCATACCCCGCAACTTGGTTAACTCGCAACCTGCAAATACTTGCAATCACAGTAAACTTGGTTGTATCTTTTTCTATTGCAACGTTTTGATGCATCAAAAAATGAGACCGTTTCGTGTATCATTTCTAAAAATGATACACAAAACGATCTCTTTTTGATATAACTTATGTGCATCAAAACGTTGCAAAGATTTGATGCAATTTTTGGTCTCAATTTGATACTTTTAGGAAAACTGTGATCTCACCAGTCTTAAAAATTAGTAAAACTCGCTACTTGATTAAAAATAAAGGGACGTGGAGTGTTTAACAATGTGAGTCATTGGAAGGGGAATGGTGGGGAGCGATATTTAGGTAAGTCAGGTTGCGAGTTTTAGGGAGTGGAAAAATTCAGGAAAATGTGCAGGTTGCTGGGTTTACCTAAACCCTTTAAATTATAGATGTTCTGACAGTCGGCTACGCCAAAAGTTATTAAAAGGAAAGAAGTACCCTTTAAAGAGCATTATATCACTTACAAGAGGTTCTAAGAATTTTTTGGATTTTCGATTGCCAATTAGCAGCAGTTCATACAAGTTTTTGAAAATACTTAAAAAGTTGAAAATGAAAAAGAAACTCATTTTGTATTTCAATTTGTATTTTTGTAATAACAAAATTTTTTTTTAATTATTATTAAT
This sequence comes from Leptopilina boulardi, assembly GCF_019393585.1. NCBI lineage: Eukaryota > Metazoa > Arthropoda > Insecta > Hymenoptera > Figitidae > Leptopilina > Leptopilina boulardi. The sequence goes on from NW_026137768.1 coordinate 970,417, forward strand.
TATTTTTTAATTATATAACAACAGAAATTAACTTTGGTTTTTGCCTTTTAATTAATTTTATTATACTGTTCACATTTAATTCTAAAATTTGTGAATTCCTGTAAAATTTAAAGAGTACTTGTGGTAACATTTCTTATAATGCAGCAAATAACTCAAAATAGCTTCTATTTGACCAGTGCAATATTCTCATTCTTGAAAATTTATAAAGTAAACAGTACGCCTTTAAATATTTGTCTGTACTTCTTGTTGGAGCATACACTGTATAGTGCACGGAAAAACTTTGTGCAAGAATCATTCCTAAATTTGTTCAGGAACTGAGGATATGAGAATAATTTAAGAAATCTTATTTATATTTTCTTTGAAAAATTCTAAGCAGTATTTCTATAAGAATTGTAGAGAAATTCAAGACAACTTCCTAAACTCACTACAGAAAGTCTTGAACTTGTTTTAGAATAAATTTTTACGTTTGCGAGAAAAAAAATTTACTCTGGGAGGACTCGATCCCACGTCCTCGAGAGTCCAAAAACTCCGCTTTACATCTCTCAGCTACCTTAGCAGCTTATGGTATTATGCATTGGAAACATATTTGACGCAACCAATCCCTGCCTAGTGCTTGGTTACTGTACTGTGTCTTCTAAAACAGATCAAGAAACTTTCAACGCCCAGTGACTGAGATGTTCCGATCGCGGCATTAACAAGAAGTCTTCCAATGTCATAATAAAAATACAAGTATTTTCTTGAATGATTTTTGTATTTTTCTGTAAATTTTGCAGAATTTTTCTCATATCCTCAGTTTCTGAACAAATTCAGGAATGATTCTTGAACAAAGTTTTTCCGTGTGCATAATTATTGTATACCTTACTATAGAAGTCCTAACATAGGATCCCACATGAGAACCTAATCAGCACGAAAACTTGCAGCAAATTTGCAAGAAGCTTGCCGTGCAAGATTGTGGTGCAAACATGTAGCAAGTTTAATGCAAGCAACAAAATGTCCTCTTACGGCAAGCTTGTTGCAAGTTTGCAAAACTTAACATGATGCACAGTTGTAAAAGGAAGCTCCTACGGCTGCGCAAAAAATTTTTTAAACTCCAAGGCTGGATGCCCTTTCTGTTTATTTAAAAACAAATTTTGTTTCTAAAAAATTTTTTTTAATATTATGCAAGCTTGCAGCAAATTTGCCCTGCAAGCTTGCCGTAAGAGAACATTTTGTTGCTTGCACCAAACTTGCTACATGTTTGCCTGCAACAGTGCACGGCAAGCTTCCTGCAAGTTTGTTGCAAGTTTTCGTGCTGATTGAAAACATACATAAGATTGAACATTAATTTTTTATAAATTCATATTGCCATGAAATTTAGCGAATCTGAAGTCAGATTCATGAAATTCCAAATGGCAGATCCAATATGGCGCGTAAGATTTGAAAATACTTTTTAGATAATTGAGGCTCCCAATTCAAAAACCGGTCGGACGCTCGAGATGCACGTGTTAATACTAGTCAGCGAGCAGTTTTTTAAGGTCAGATTCGCGAAAAAATGGTGTGGATTAGATTTGAAAAAACCTTTTAGATTTAGATAATTATGAAACTTAATATATCGAGGAGTTGTTGAGGTCGCTGCTTACGAATTCGAGGTCAGATTCACAAAATTTAAAATGGCGATTCTAATATGGCGGATGAGATTTGAATTTTGATTTCGTTCACGCAGTGAATCGAAACGGAACCCTTATGGTTTCACTCATGCCCGTCCACAAAATCATGTCCCCTCCCTCTAAAACCTAGCCATTTCAACCGATTGAGCTCAAAATTGGTATACATAGGTATTTTCTCGAGTAGATGAAACGAAAATTATAGCGAATCCGATTGGAGTTGAATTGAATATTTATGTTCCAAAAACTCGAAATTTCGAAAAAAAACGTGCCCCCTTCCTTAACTTTTACAGTTTTAGAGCTAGGATTTTCAAACTGGATATACATACGTATTTTTGTGAATAGATTAAAGGAGAATTATATAGCGAACCCGATTCGAATTGTATAGCCTATAGTTATATTCGAAAAACTCAAAATTTCAGAAAGAAGCGTGTTCCGCCCATATTAAATTTTACAGTTTTGGAGCTAAGAAGCTGAAACTTGGGACACATTTAATTTCATGTGTAGATTTCACAAAAAATGTAGCTAAACTTTTTGAAATTGACTTAAATATTGCTTCGCTAGAAAAACTCGAAATTCCTGAAAAAAGCTTAAAATTCCTTTTTATATTAACTTTAACAATTTTTTAGCCAATCATCTCAAACTTTGTATACATATATATGTATATATATTTACAAGCAAATTGAAAGAAAATTATAGAAAATTATTTTTTTTAAATATGAATAAACGCATTTAAATAATCGTGAACGGAACCCTACGTAAGCGAGTGTAACTCACACTTGACCAATTTTTTATATTAAATATTAAATAACTGTAAGAGATATATCTCCATGAAACAATTAACACGAAAACAAAACTATTTCATAAGTCGTAATAGTAAAATTGAGAGTTAGATAATTTTCACACCTTCCAAATGTGCTTTAATATATTGTTTTGCATAGTGTGTGTATAATAAAATGTGACATTGCCATGTGCAGAAAGAAATAAAAACAAAAAAAATAGATAAAGCAAAAGAGCTTCGAAGTACGTAGAATAAAATATGCCTTTGCATAAGGTTATATGCAGGGAAAATTTTTTCCATCTTATTTCTTATATAACTCTATTAAAATATAAAATGGGCAAAAATGCGGAAGATCTTGTACAAGTTCTGATACAAGAATGTGTTTCAAATTCTGGTGCCAAAATTGTACATTTTCTCACCAGAACTGGTACAAGTTCAGCTGATGAACATGTACATTTTCTTGTATAAGATGTTGTACAGTTGTAAATCGCACCGATTTGACCGTTTTGACTAATTTTTAGTCAAAAATGACTAATTTATATTATAGAAAACTACTAATTTATTTATTAAAGTTTAATAATTAAAACAGTAACCTTACTAAATGAATTAATAGTTTTATATTAACAATTAGTCATTTTTTACTAAGAATTATAGTCAAAACGGTTACTAATTCTTTTAATGAATGAATCTTCGCAGGTGAATTAATAAAAAGTGACTAATTCAGATTTAGAGAGTATACTAGGAACATAAATTAAATCAATAATGATCGCAGTATTGACAAGAAAAAAAAAATTTTCTCTTATTTTCATAATAATGATCAACCTATAGGGCTAAAATTGTGAAACAATGGGAATTGATTATTTTAAAATTAATATACCTAACAATTTTTAGCATAAATGTATAAACTCTCGATTTATCTATATATATTTTTCGGAACTTTTTGATAATATTGAGATTTAAATCAATTTTATTTTAATCAATGTCAAGTTAACAAGGAGGTGTCATAACAAAATATGACGCAATATTATTAATCAATCTTTTACGTCCTTCTGAACATTAATTATTGATTACAGCCCCCAAAATTATCATTTTTTTTTTAAATTATTATTTAAAACATATATTTTCAAAGTGTTATATAGTTGAAAAAAAATTTGGTTTTTACCCAAAAAAAGTCAAAAAATTTATTTTCAATCATTTTTACTCAAAAGGGACCGATTTTTGAGTTTTTTGTAAAAAAAAGTAAAATATTCCTTATAATTTCACGTTTTTTTAAAACTAAGAATAGTATGGATACTTTAATAGTTTTCGTTTAAAAGTGAAAAAAGAATTTGGAAAGTTAAATTTTTAAACGCACTACCATGTAGAGGACAAAAATGCGCAACTTTTTTGTCTTTGACATTTTTTTGTAGGATTTTTAATAATAATAAAGAAAAACTGAAATTTTTTTCATTCTCAATTGCATTTAAATTTAAAACATAAATCGTCCTATCGTGAACAAATCTTTATGAAATTAAATCAGATTTAGTGTACTTATGTATTTGGGCGCTAGCTGATAAAATAATTAAAAAGAAATTAATCGTTTAATTATTTTTTATTAATAAAAGTTAAGACGTGTCAATAATGACTTTTTTTGTTTTTTTTTCTACACGCTTATACAGAAATCAGGAATGAAAAACTCCTCTTGGACTTGGGATTGAACCCGCGATACGTTGGGTTGAAACTCTACGCCTTAAGCGTCTGAGCCATCGGAGACAGATAAATTCCTTTACAAAGTTTACAAACTTATTTGTCAATGACGTACCTCAGACGTATTATTCACGTTTTTAAGATATACCATACGGGGACAAATTAAAGACGTTTTTTGTCACAAGTCCAAAAGACTTGTTGTTGTTGTTGTTCTTGTACAAGTTCATTTAAAAACAATTTTTTTTAAATTTGAGATTTTAATAATTTAGAATCATTAAAATCTTTTATTTATGCATGTTAAAAATTATTGCTCAGGTGTAAAGTCATAAGAAAACCACTACGCAGTCTTTAAAGTTTTTAATTTTTACTAAACGAAGACATAAATAAACATTTTCTAGTATACAAATATTAAATATATTTACTTGTACAAAATCTTGGGCAAGATCTTGTACAAGTTCTCGTACAAGAACTTGTTCCGAATTCTGGTGCCGAAATTCTACAAGATCTTGTACATGTTGTCACCAGAACAGATACAAGTTCAGCTGCTGAACATGTATATTTTCTTGTACAAAATCTTGTACAGGTATTATTAATAGGGTACCATTAGACCATTGTATAGAAATTTTTTGAATAAACATTTTCTTAAAGAAGAATTTTGTTATATAGAAATTCTTTTAATTAAAAATTCTGTTAAAAAAATACTTTTAAGTGAACCCTATATTTAAAATCCCTGTACAACATCTTATACAAGAAAATGTACATGTTCAGCAGCTGAACTTGTACCAGTTCTGGTGCAGAAAATGTACATTTTCTTGCACCAGAATTTGGAACAAGTTCTTGTATCAGAACTTATACAAAAAAATTTATTTAATATTTGTATACAAGAAAATGAATGTGCTTTTGTACATATTCTTGTGCAGGTTCATGAACATTTTCTTGCATTAGATTTGGTATATCTCCTTGTACACATTCATCTATCTCTTCGTTTAGTAAAAATTAAAAACTTTAAAGACTGCGTAGTAGTTTTCTTAGAACTTTACAGCTGCGCAATACTTTTATCATACATAATTAAAGAGTTTTAATGATTCTAAATTAATAAAATCTGACTTTTTCTTGAAAAAAATTTGTTTTTAAATGAACTTGTACAAGAACATGAACGGTTTCATATGTCAGTAGGGAAGACCGAGGCTGAAAGTGCCGGGGGTATGTTGTGCCGATATATAGGAATATCTAAAAAACAAAATTTGTTTTTTGAAAAGTGGAAGTTTATAAAAAAAGATTAATAAACAATAGTAAATCATATATTGGGAATAATTATTTTATTTCTTACGCGTAAAATCATGTGCTTCAACTGAAACAACTAAAAAATTTGAGCGGCACAACCGACCCCGGCGTCGGCACAACTCTCCCCAGCGTGGAGTTCAACGTACCGTGTTGCCTCGCTGCATAAAATCATTTTTTACAAAAAAACTGTTCAAAATTATCAAAAAATTATAATGGATTTAAAAACTACTTTAAATTTTAAAATAGATAGACTATAGATTAAAACAAAAAGTTTTCATTTTACTAGCATTTTATTTAGTTTTCTCAAAATCGTCACTGTCAGCCCCGGTCTCCCCTACTTGTCCATGAACCTGCATAAGAATATGTATAATAGAACATGTACATTTTCTTGTATATAAATATTAAATATATTTTCTTGTATACAAGATCTTGTTCCAAATTCTGGTGCAAGAAAATGTACATTTTCCGTACCAGATCGAAAATTCGATATATTAGAAAATCTGCTTTATCGCAGTCCAGTTATATAGAAATTCTATAAAATCAGAATTTTGTTAAATAGTAATTTTTCAATATTAAAATGGGGCTCATTATAAAAGTACTTTTTTAAAATTCTTTTAATTGTAAATTCGACAATTTGAATTCGACTCCACAAAAATTCTGGCAAGTCTAATGAAATGTTATATCTCTGAAACTATTCAAGTCTCCATAATTTTATTTTTTTAAATGAAAGCTGAAATCCTAAAAAAACGTTACATGCAAATTAAAAATGTTTAAAATCAGTCCAAATCAACTAAAAACTAAAAATTAATTCAAAATTTAAAAAAAATTTTTTTGGGTGAAAATTTTGAAATTTATTTTTTAAACAATATTAAATTAAACTACATATATTCAACTATATTGTCTGTAATTTTTATCAAAATCCATTTGACAGTTTCGGAAATATAGAGTTTTTAAAAAAAAATGCACTGCCCACATAGCACGACTTCTTGCTGTGAGGTTACTGTAAGGATATCTGTAGGGTTTGTAAGGTTACCGTGTAAGCCTGCAGTAAACTTGAGGTCATCTTAAAACTTCCGCCTTACAGTAAGCTTACACAGTAAAGCTAAGGTAAGCTTACACAGTAAGGTCGTGGTAAGTTTACATGGTAAGATTGTGGTAAGCTTACACGGTAAGGTAGTTGTAAGCTTCCTTTAAGGTTACTATAAGGTTGATGTAAGGTTACTGTAAACATAGAATTTTGTTAATAAATAAAATTTATTAATATTTATGCGCAGTAGTTTTCTATGGCACATACGGCTGCGCAGTAACTTTTATTTGACAAACCCTATTGGGGTTCATAAAGTACTTTACCAAATATATAATTTTTTATGCAAAAAAATTTATAGTATAATATATATTATAATATAATTATTTTTAATATATTTTCATATTACTTTATATTAACAGTAACCTTACAGCAACCTTACAGTAACCTTACGGGAAGCTTACAACAACCTTACCGTGTAAGCTTACCACATCCTTACCATGTAAACTTACCACGACCTTACTGTGTAAGCCTACCATAGCTTTACTGAGTAAGCTTACTGTAAGGCGGAAGTTTTAAGATGACCTCAAGTTTACTGCAGGCTTACACGGTAACCTTACAAACCCTACAGATATCCTTACAGTAACCTCACAGCAAGAAGTCGTGCTATGTGGGTGTTTTTCAAAATGACGTAGCGGGCTCAATTTTGAATAATCCTTTGGGGGTTTAAACTATCTCACCTAAGACTATTACTTCCCTTAGTTTTAGAGAAATTGAAAGGCAAATCGTGATATTTCTGACGGAGTCTTACCCGGAATCGTGTTCAGCACACAGAAATACATTGAAAATCACTCCGATATTAAAAAATATAAAAAGTATTATTTTGTCGACCTGTGTTATTAATTATTATTATTAATAATTTAAAAGAATCTATATAAATATCAATTCATTTGTAAAATTTTATTAGTGTACGAAATCCTAGGTTTAAGAGCAAGTGCAAATTATACTTGTCCAATTTTTCAAAATTGAAACATATTGGAACGGCCATTATGAATTTTAAAAATCTGATATCAGATACGTAGTCCATAACCTCGCAAAAACTTCCGAGTAAAGAGTTTCAAACAAATTTTGAAAAAATGGTCCTACATTTTGTAGTCGCCATTTGAAATTTTTGGAATCTAACTTCAGAATCATAATCACTGACTATAAAAATATAATATACAACGTCATGAAAAATCATTTAGATATTGCTTCCTTACCGTAAAAGGTTAAAGATAATAATTAACATTTAAATATAATAAATCATTTAAATAATTTAAAAATTCTAAGAAATATTGTATGAATTGTATTTGTTCTATTTATTTTACTCCTACAAACTAGATATTTAATGTGTTATTAATTAATTAAACTATAATTTTACAAATTTTTATATTACCTATGAATAATCAAAAATAGTTTTCATACGATTTCTGATGCAATTTTTTATTTTTTATCAGAAAATTCAGGCCTCAGATTATACGATTTTTTTCAAAAATACTACCTTTATCGACTTATTTTAATAACATGTGACTATTTAAACTTTTTTACATTTTTTACAAAACTTTTAATCAAAATACGTATTTTTTATTATAAAATATAGATCTTCTTTAGATATATATAATAATTTAATAATAATAATAATTAGGGTCAGTTGGGGTAAATGGGGACAAGAGGTGATGGAGCTTAATTTACAGTTTTAAAATTAAGTTCAACGTCAGTATTTTAACCTAAGATCACCTACAAGAGGTTCTGAATATTGCCAAGCTTTTATCTTGACAATTGGCAGCAAGATAATTCAAGTTATCGCTCAATGCATAAAAACTTGAAAATCAAAGTGAAACTGTTTCAGTATTTTGTCTCGCATTTCAAACAAAAAAGGCTTAAAATAATACAAAATTTTTTTCTTATTCCTTATAACTTCCATAACAGAAATTAACTTGAATTTTTGATTTTTGTCAATTTGGTTAATAATAACAAGCTGCCTCCATTTACCATGAGTTTTAAAATTTTGGGTTTGTTATTATTAATCAAATTGACAAAAATCAAAAATTTAAGTGAATTTATGGAAGTCATAAGGAATAAGAAAAATTTTTTGTATGATTTTTAAGTCTGTTTTTTTTAAATGCAGGACAAAATACTGAAATAAAAAAAAAATAAAAAAATTTCAATTGGTTTTAACTATTATACATCTATTACAAATTTTTTTCAAGTTTTTTCATCTCTTAACACATTAATATACTTAAGGAAACTTTTTTCTTAAACCTTTCTTAGAAACTATGCTGTCTCTATTTACCCCAAATTTTATGAAATTTTCTAAATCTTGAGGTAAATGGTGACAGTCAGTTTCATGAGCTTAAAGCTTATCTATACATTTCTTTCTGCTGCATAAAATTAATCCTGGGAATGTAAATAACAACTTAAAAAAAATAAACCCGCAAATATTACCTTTTAATGGAAAAAACTTACGTAATTTGTGAAAAATAGGGATTTTTTCCCCATTTACCCTAACTGACCCTAAATAATAATTTCAATTATTTAACAAATTTTAAACTAAAATTCTTCTCTAAATTATTTTCAATAATTTTAATAAAAGTCTTCATAAATTCAATTATTTTATACTATATTTCAATTAAAAATTTTATAAACTTTAATAATTTTAAAAAAAGAGCAAATGCAATTACCAAAAATTTCAATTAATTTCTAAAATTTAATTATTTCTGAAATTGTACATCTACAACTTTCTGAAATTTAATATTTTTAACTACATATACCGTGGATGTCCCAGTTACCGTCCACCTAAGACCTAGTTTCCGTCCAGTTTAATTTTCAAAATAACATTTATAAAAAAATTATTTTCTTTTATTTGTTTACTTAAACTAATAAGTCGATTGCGTGCCAAAAGGAATAAAATATTGTTAAAAAATAATTTAAATTACTATACGAGATATTTGTAAAATGGACGGAAACTGGGACATGGACGGTAACTGGTACATCCACGGTAACTCTTTCAAAATACAATTATTTTTATATGGGATGATTTTTATAGGGGAGACTGGGGCAAACCGGCCATGTTAATCGTTGTAAGGATCTAGTAACTAAACAAACTAATGAAAAACCTTTTATAATAGCTTGTTGGAAAGGTAATCTAATTGTGCAACTTTTTCCCATAGACACATGTACCTTAAAATGTATTGTTTAGCTGCTGCATCAATTTTAAAAAAATTTGCAAATCGGCCGGTTTGCCCTACCCCTGAGGTAAACCGGCCACCCTTCTGGGGTAAATCGGACAATTTATTATTTTTATTTGTCTAGATAATTAAAAGAAAGGAAAACGTCATTAAATATAAAAAATAAATAAACAAGCTTCCCAAGAAGGAAAATAATAAGATAGGATTAAATTTCAATTAAATAAACATATTATTTATTATGAAAAAAGTAGTTTTAACATTGTTAAGTTTTTAATATTAGTGAACCCAATTCGACAATGTAGTTAATAAATATTTTCCTTTGAAAATAATTTTTTTTAATAACAACTGAAAACATTGTCACAATTAACACCTGCATAAGAAAAATGCTTCGTAAATAATATACTGATAAATTTAACTGAGGTATATTCACCTTTTAAACCTAAAAAAAAATTTAAAAAAAACATTACGTGATTTTCTCACAAATTACTTATAAACAGTTCTGCAAAAGTTTCTAGCGCGGGATCGGAAAAACAAACTTTTGTTTATAAAATTGCACAAACACAATTAAAAAATGTCAAACTGAGGAAATAAGGTATTCTTAATATAGTCTTTTCAAATTTGTAAGTAACATATTTTAAAGATTGACCAATTCAGGGAAATTAACACCTGGCATTTATCAATTAAAAACTTTTAAAGTTTAATATATGTCTGTAATTTCTAATAAAATCTACAGGAGCAGAAATCACTTAAAATTTCAATTAAAAATCGCTTGAAATTCAATTATTGTCAAAGATCTGAATTATGAATATTTCACTGATGGTTTAGTGGAAAAAAAGGGGCACGTGAAATTTTCATTCAAAAAGAGGACACGTGCCCCTTTTTTCCACTAAACCAGCGATTTGAACATTCAATTACTTTTGAAAAATGTTATATAAAATTATTTGATAAATTATTTTAAATTCAGTAAAATTTAATGTTTGAAACTTAACAAAATCTTTTGAAATTGAGTTATTTAAAAAATTTTAGAAATCCAATTCTAACTCTTTAAAAGTTAAATCATTTTTAATAATTTTAATATTTCTTTAAAAAATTCAATTATTAAAAAAAAATGTTTTTAATTTTGAATTCAAATTAATCAGTCTTCAAAAAATTTTAAAAATGGAACTTAAAAAATTTTTTAATTTTGTCCTACTTTATTAAAAATTTGTCTTAGTTTGATTCTGAAATATCCGAAATAAATTTTCTTGATAATATTTTTATAGAATTATTCTTATTAAGGAATCAATATAAAATTTTTAGTTGATTTGGAACAAAAAAGTTGCATTCTGTCTCACTGTAATTGAGATTACGTAGTGTTAGACAATTTTTGAGTTTTTCGTGAACGCAGAAATGTCGTTTGGTTTGCATAGGAATCCGAAAGATGACAGCACTATCAAGAGGAAGAACTTGTGCTGAAGTACATTAAAGTTATGCAGTGTATTTATATGCATGAGGCGCGTGTTATTTGAGTACATTGTATTAGAATTAAATTAAAATTATAAGTTGTTTAACAGTTGTAATTCGCTTTTCTTTTAGGTATTCTATTACGGAAGACACTACCACTTATCATGTATAACAACTTTATACAGATAGAGAAACATAACAATACAAATATACATTACAGAAGAAGTACGTATCCTCTTCTCAGTGTGTCTTTATTTGCTATCTCTTTTTTGATTGATGTAAGTTAAGAGTAAAGACTCAATGACAGTACAGATAGAGTGAGTCACTTTACACTGATAAGAAGTAGTTGCGTGTGCTAACAGAAAATTTCAAATTTACTTTCAAATAGATGAAAAAATAAAAAATGTTTTAAAAATATAGTCAATCTGTGTAAAACGGAAAACGTAACTTTTTATTGAAAACAGTGCTTTCGCGTATTTTTCACGACGTAATTGTGAGATGAATAGTGTCAGGATTAACGGGGAAAATCGAGAAAGAAATGGACACGTGCTTGTATGGGAGCAGTCTGGCCTGGAAGAAACAGACAGGCAGGCGCCAAAGCAAAGAGGTGTGTTTTTATTAAATGTTTCGCATTATAACTTTAATTACATTTTGTTTAAAGGAAGATTTCAGTTGATTACTTTCACAAATTGAGTAATAATTACTTATTAAAAACTTGATACTTTTGTCGGTTGTTCTTATTAATGACTGCATAATCATTAAATTTGTTTTAATGATGCTTTTCTATATTTTAAATTAATATTCTATTTGCGTTGGCCTTAGCGCCTTTTTTTTAATCAAAGTATGCTGTACGCCACGCGCCGATTCTATTTAAAAGCATAGGAGCATAACCACGTGCTCCAAGTATGCCGGTCTTGTGTTACCCAAGAGGAAACATCTGTAACTATAATATGTACCGAACGTAGGTGTATTCTGCTCTAAAGTTCAAATTATGCAATTTCAAGACGATGTCATTGTAATTTTCTAATTTTTAAATGCAAACTTCCTAAAAAAAATAAATTAATATATCCGTTCCGTTTTCAAAATTGATCTTTAAAACTAAAATTTTATACTAGTTTTCTTTCTACGTCACCTTTACGATCATAAAATTTTGTTTTTTTCAGTAATTTATTCATGTACTTGAAATATATTTTTAAAAACATTTTTTTAGTGGCTACAATAATTCAAAAATTATCGAAAAAATCTTTCGAACATTTTTTATCGCATATTTTATTAATTTCAAACGTTAAATTAAACTGCCAGTTATAAGAAGTGCACATAACTAATGTAATTCAAATGAGTTATATGCCCTTATTTGATCCGGCAGGTCAATTTAATTATATTTATATAGTGACAGCTCTTTTTGATGATTGGAAAACAATAAGTAAGTGCATCAATTACCGAGGGTATTTGTCGAGGTTCATAATTTTCTGTTTGATATAAATAATAATTGTTGAAAATTTAAAAAAAATTAATAATTTCTAAGTAATTTTTATATTTTCAACTCAATCAAATTTAATATCATACGTATACTAAAATAATAATTATTTGTTTAAAATTATAATTCACTACTATCTACTTTGCTCGATTCGATATTGTTTTAATACTTCAAGTTGACTGAAAATTTAAGGTTATCCCAGGAAAAAAAACTTATTTTTGAAAATCGTATCGAAAAATTTTAGGTTATGTTGTCATGTTTCGCACAAAATTTAATAATTTTTAATAAGCGAGCTTTTTAAACAAATTCTACGGTTGAGTGTCAGATTTGCTTAATACTTTTAAAATTGAAAAGATACATATCACTGTCAATACAGCCTTCGACAGATTCAAAAATATTGAATAGGTTTTTATTTCCTGGGAGTTTATAATTTGTCCGTAATTATATTTGGCAATCTTCCGTAAAATTTCATCTCAATCCATTCAGTATTTTACAAGAAAAGTTACGGACAAAATAACATTACAGACCTAACAGTCACATAACCTTAAAATATTCCAATAAAGAGTATTTTCAACTACTTTTTTTATATTAAATTATTAATCCGACAGTGTTGTAGAAAGACTATATTAACATTGCATATAAATATTTTTGCATGTTAAAACAAATATTTTATATTTTTGAAAAAAGGACCATACTTAAATTACGTAACGCTACATTGGGGGGGGGGGGGATTCAAGCTATTTGTTAAGGCACTCTCACACTTTTTTGGCTGCCTGCAGGTTACCATGACAACGCATGAGAGTTAGTGCGACGGAAAATTTAAAAATTTGAATATTCAAATTTTCTGTCTCACTCACACTCGTGCGTTGCCATGGTAACCTGCAGGCAGGCAGCCTCCCACCACGCAGAAAACTTACAAGAGTAAGAGAGACAGAAAATTCAAATTTAAATCTACTGACTCTCTGATTGGCGTGTGAGTGCGCCCTTACACACAGCAAAAAAATGGCGCTAAAGCACAAAAATGTGTTAGGGCGCACTCACACCTTTTTGGCTGCCTGCCTGCCTGCAGGAGTTGTCATGGCAACGTGCAGGAGTAATAGAGAGAGAAAATTCAAATTTGAATTTACTATCTCTATTACTCCTACACGTTGCCATGACAACTCCTTCAGGCAGGCAGCCAAGAGGTGAGAGTGTACCCTTACATGGTGGGAGGGAGTTCAAGTTGTCAAAAAAAAGCGTTACGTAATTTAAGTATGACCCCAAAGCAACTCATCGGTATCTGGTTTTCCATTTTTCAAGATAGTGATTCGAGAATTGATGATGTCAGTTTTTGAGTTAATGTACCATTTTTTGATAGGTTAAACAAGTAAATTATTTTTCGTATTAAAAATTAGAAGAAACTCATTTTTAATCTAAAAGATTAGAGTTGCCACAAGTCTGAGAAATATAACTGAATTTAAAAAAATGTTGTAAAGCTAGATTTACTATTATAAGATATCTAACATGTTTATGTATTAAAAATCAAAGTTTCCTTAAAAACATTGAATTCTCTTTGAATTTATAATTTTTACCTTAAAAATATTTATATTACTTTGAATTTTAAAACAAAACCTTGAATTATTAAAATTTTATGAAATAGTATTTGTTGTTTAAAATACTATTAAAATCTCAGTTTAAGATAAACGGATAAAATCCAAAATTAAGAGAAAAAAATTTAAATCTAAAGAATTAAATGTGATGGAAAAAACTTTTTCATCGTCATAATTCATTTAAATTCATACAATTTTATAAATTTCATACAAAATAAAATTACTACATTTCTGATTACGTCAGTAACGTGTGCTCTGGTCTGACAATCGTCTAGATTTTATTGATTTTAATTTTCCAAATCAAATCAAAAATAAATAATAGGTTTGAAATAATTTACAAATTTAATGTTTATTTAAATTTATGTGATCAGTTTTTAGCGATTTTTATTAAAAAATAATATAAAAATAAGAATAGGGGATAAATAAATCTTCGATAAATAAATTTATACAATTATGATATTCATGAATATTTTCATCACTTTTGTTCCTATTATTTTTTTAATAAGATACGAGAATGATCTCAGTTAATCCAGCTTAGCAGTAAATACGAATTGGACCTGTTTTGGAATTCACTTGAATTCGTCTGAAGCGTATTGCGAACATTCTATTCTTATTAACTCTGTGAACAAGGTTAAAGAGATTTAATCTTTTTCAATTCGTCAATCCGAATTGGAATCAATTCTCATTAATTCTTTTCAATTCGTGAAGTTGAGAATCAACCTTTAATTCGTCGAAATTCTTGCACGTGAATAGACTGCAGCACTAATTAATTCTTTTAAATTCGTACGTTGAAAAATCTTAATCAAATTTCTTTGAATCTTTTACAACGAATTTAAAAATTCTCCACGACACTTACATTCTAATAAATTCGTTATAACCAACTAAATTATTTAAGTTTTGTACTGAAAGAATAATATCCAATATATGTATAGAACACGGAGAAAAAGAAAGAGTAATAATTGTAACATTTTCTATCAAAAATTACTACTTTCAAATAGTAATTTGGGAACTGCTCAAGAAATAATAACTTTTATTAAAAGCTGAGTAATATTTAAAATGTCCCGAGCAATTAATACTAGAAGCGAAGAAATTTTTATTATGAAGCGGAGCAATTATTACTATTTCGTAAGGATTTTTACTATTAAAAGTAGTAATCCGTATCATTACAACGCAACGACGCGCCTCACACCGACGGTTGGTGGAAATGACGTCGCGTGTGCAGCTGCGCGCCTGCGCGTTTGTCACTAAAAACATTTATAAATAGAACTATATATATATTTTCTTGTTTTATTTTAATAAATTAAAATAAAATAATCAATGGGTTCAAAAAATTTTTCTCCAATTAATAAACATTCAATATGCGTATTATATTCATTAATTCACAAGTTCAACTCTTTTAACATGTTCATACTTATAATTTAACGACCAAACATCGAAAAATCTTAAGGAGGTTCTACAATAGATGCAAGACCAAGTCCAAGTACAAGTACAAGTGCAAATTTATTGTACTTGAATGCGCGCGCAACGTATTGCCAACTGTCGCTGAGGCGCAGTTGAAAATACTGGTAATTAATCTTAATAAAATAAATAATATTATTTTGAAAACAAAAAAATTGTGGGTTATGTGTACATAACCTATATGCAACGGAAACTGACGCAAACCAGTATTTTCAACTGCGCCTCAGCGACAGTTGGCAATACGTTGCGCGCGCATCCAAGTACAATAAATTTGCACTTGTACTTGTACTTGGACTTGGTCTTGCATCTATTGTAGAACCTCCTTTACATTTATACAGATCGAACCCTGTCTAACTAATATATAAACGCAACCTAACATATCGCACGCTTTTACATTAAGCCTTTCGGCCACGCAATCGCTATAGGAAAAATTTTTGTTTACCCGCACATATCCTTCTTTAATAATGTCAATTATAAATTGTATTTATTTATTAGATAAGTTATTGAATTAAAATAGAAACATTTTTAATAATATTAATAAAATAATATTTATAACAAATTTAATTAATTAAATTAAAATTACTTATTTTGTTACTTATTCTGACTTTATATAAAATAAATAAGAATTATGTAAATTAATTTTATAATAACCTATATTAATAAAATTAGTCTTTTGTCTGTACATTGCGTAAAACTTAAAAATTCATGTATAATTCTTCGTTTCAAGTCATAAGGATTCTAAAAATAGCATTAAAAAAAATTCTGTCTGTCTGTCTGTCTGCACAATATTTTGTTCGCCAATCACACATAAACGGTTTGACCGATTTAAGTGAAACTTGGCAGTCTTTTAGGTATTAGACTAACTTAAAATCTTAGCCATACCCCATTAAAAAATATTAACTTGAACGGAAGTTATGGCACTTTTTGTAAAAATCGAAATTTTAAAATTTTTTATTTTTTCGCTTATTTTTACTAGACTTTTTTTAAAAAGTTTTTTGAGGTTAATTAATCGCATTTTTACCTTAAAATTGAGAAAATAACTGATAGATTTAAAATTGTGAAAAAAAATTCCAAAAATCAAATTTTTTAAATTTAATTTCTGTTATATTTTACTAAACCTTTTTTAGCTATGTTTTTGAGTCCAATTTATCAAATTTTAACTGTAGAATTAAAAAACATGACAAATATAAAGAAATGAAAAAATGTTTTTTTAGTAACAACCTTTTTATAATTATTGTTTTCGGGTTATAGATTTTTATTTTAATATTATAGTTTAAATAATATTAAAAGATTTTAAGTTGTAAAAAAAGTATAAGAAATGAAAATTTGAAAATAATTATTTAAATAAAATTTTATAATGCTGTTTCGATTTTGTCTCAACTGATTATTTGCTAACTTCATTCCCGCAATTGACTGTCTGATTTTGTCAACACGTTTAACAGATGTTTATGGAAAGAAGCAAGGAAATCGATACAGATAAAAACAATTAATTATAATCGATAATATTTATTAATATATTATAATAATAATAATAATAATAAAATAATCAATTAATATTTAATCAAATATTTTAAGCCATCGACTAAAGGAAGATTATTTTTCAGGTATTTAAAATAAATAATTAAAAACAATTTTTTACATTCATTTTGATAATATTTCTTTTTGTCATTTTATAATTTTTTTAACAAGCATTCTAATTATCTTCAAAAATACATTTAAAAAATTTAACATCTATGTTAAATTTTTTAAATGTATTTTTGAAGATAATTTGAATGCTCAGTTTAAAAAGAAATTAATTTCTAAAATTTAAAAAAAATATTTTTTAATTTTGTAATAATTTTTTATAATTATATTTTATTCTTTAAATATATTTTTTAAATTGTTTATATGCGAAATTTAAAGAAAATTTTATACAGGTTTAAATAAAAAGGGTTTAATAGTAACCTATATTTTTTTGGCAATTTATAAAATTTAAAGAAAATTTTAATTTTGTGGTAATTTTTGATGACTAAATTTCATTTTTTAAATTAATTAAAAAAAATTTTTTTTAATAATAATCTGTATTGTCTTATGAAATTGTATATTTTAGAAAAATATTTTTTATTTTTATAATGAAATAAATTACATACATTATTAACTTGAATTTTCGATGTAAAATTTAAAAAAAAGTAACTTTTAATTAAAACGAGGTTGGGCGCACACCACTAGATTTCGCTCCCGCCGAAGGCGGGTATGAAAGCTAGTTTTATATAAAGCTGGAATTGCACATTGTAATATATAAAACTCTGAAGTACTAGCAAATAATAATTATAATTACTATATAATCTTAATGAGTTTATTTCTTTATATTTTTTAATCTATTTTATTATTATAGACATAATAATTATTATAATATTTATTTTTATTAATTAATGAATAATTAATTAGAAATTAAGCATTTATTCGTGATACATGAACACACACACAGATGTATAGTAGTAGTAGTGGTAGTACATATTACTATTTTTCTACTAAAGAGTTTCATCTGCAATAGTAAAAGTTGTTTCTTGCAGTAGCAATTTTTATATTTCGCAGTATTACTTATTAGAATTTCTACAAGTAATATTTAAAAAGTATCGAATGTAAAAAGTAATACAAAATTTAATAAAATTTACTATGGCGTTATAAAATTTAGAAATCCTAAAGCAATTTTTATTACATCTGTAGAAATGTTTAAAAACACTACTGTAATAATTACTATTAGTAATTTTTACTACCAGAAATAGTATTATTAACTCATGCATAGTAAATTTTACAATTAATAGTAATTTTTACTAGAAAAGTATAATTAGGGTCAGTTGGGGTAAATAGGGACAGGGGGTAAATGGAGACAAGAGGTTTTGGATCTTAATTGACAGTTTTAAAATTAAGTTCAACGTCAATATTTTAACCTCAGATCACCTGCAAAAGGTTTTGAGTATTACCAAGCTTTTATCTTGAATATAATTCAAGTTATCGCTCAATCCATAAAAACTTGAAAATGAAAGTCAAACTCTCTAAATTTGAATCAGCTAAAATCCGCTGATTGGCAGCGAATAGTCGCTGATTGAAAAAGCTATAAGTATGCAGCTGCGAATCAGCGACTAACATTACTAACAACTATTTCAATCAGCGGAA
Organism: Leptopilina boulardi; assembly: GCF_019393585.1. NCBI lineage: Eukaryota > Metazoa > Arthropoda > Insecta > Hymenoptera > Figitidae > Leptopilina > Leptopilina boulardi. The sequence goes on from NW_026137768.1 coordinate 989,185, forward strand.
TACTACATTTTAAAAATAAATTTATCTTCCGACGAAAATGACCGACGTTTGCCGATTCGTGTTTCGCTATTTTATTAGCTGTATCCGCTGATTTGCAGTGAAAACTTTATTCGCTGATTCAAACAGTGAAATTTTAGTTGATTCAAATTTAGAGAGAACAGTTTCAGTATTTTATCTCGCATTTCAAAGAAAACAGACTTAAAAATCATACCAAATTTTTTTCTTCTATAAAAATTCACACAACAAAAATTCACTTGAATTTTTGATTTTTATCAATTTAGTTAATAATGACAAGCTGACAAGATTTACCCTGAGTTTTCAAATTTTTGGGGTAAATGGGGACAGCTTGTCATTATTAACCAAATAAACAAAAATCAAAAATTCAAGTGAATTTATGGAAGTCATAAGGAGTAAGAAAAAAATTTGGTATGATTTTTAAGTCTGTTTTTTTTTTCAAATGCGAGACAAAATACTAAAATTAAAAAAAAATAAAAAAATTTCAATTGGTTCAACTATTATATATCTACTACAAATTTTTTTCAAGTTTTTTTTATCCCTTAATACAGTAATATACTTAAGGAAACTTTTTTCTTAAACCTTTTTTAGAAAATATGCTGTCTCCATTTACCCCAAATTTTATGAAATTTTCTAAATTTTGGGGTAAATGGGGACAGTCAGTTTCATTTCTTATCTACATTTTTTTCTGCTGCATAAAATTAATCCTGGTATTGTAAATAACAACTTAAAAAAAATAAACCTGCAAATATTACCTTCTAAAGGAAAAAACTTACGTAATTTGTGAAAAATATCGTTTTTGTCCCCATTTACCCCAACTGACTCTATTACTATTTCATAGGAATGTTTACTATAGGTAATCTTAGCACCATTTTTCTCCGTGAACAAATAAAGTTTAGGTATAAATTTAGAATAATCCATAGTTATAAATATAAATCAAAAAAAAATTTTATTTTAAACATTGAAATATTTAAATTATTTATGTTTATTTTAATACGTATTTATCTTATATATTAAGATGTTTGATGAACAAAAATCAATTTTTGACAAAAGTATAATTTTATTAAAAATGTAAATTTTTTTATTTTAATATAGTTAAAATTCTTTCACAAAATAAAGTAAGACAATATTCGTAAAACTACGCGCTATTAGGTGGGCATTTTGTAACAGGTTAAATTTCTTAAAATAATTGTATTTCAGTCGATTTTAAATTGAAATTTTTTGTAAATACATACTTCTGCATTTTTTTAATACAAATTATAGAAAATGATTAAATTTTAGAAAATTTTTTATTTAAAATATTTTTAAATAATTAAATTTTTTATAAACTATTAAAATTATTGTGATTTGGCGTAGAATTTTTGCCAAATATTTATAACTACTTAAATTTTCGAATAGTTCCTATTCATATTCCCACACAGCACATTATATTTCCTAAATATTTCATTGAAATTTTGAAATATTCCAATGCGAAGTCCTTGAAATGTTACTGAAATTAGGGAAATGTCCGCCTATAAGAAATATTGCCGTGTAATTTTGTTGAAATATTTCATTAAAATATTGTAGAAAATTTCCAACTTAAATGATGCGCACTGGTCGATGTCAGTTTCTATGGCCTGTACAGCTGCGCAGTAGTTTTTAATTTTCCAGGATCCTAAGGTGTTGAACATGTTAGAAAATAACGATTGATTTCATATTTTTAAAAAATTTCTAACTTTCTTTGAAATGTTTCCTGAATATTGCAGAGTCATTCATATGTAATATTGTAGGGGTATTAAAGTGTAATATTTCAGCAAAATTGCACGGCAATATTTCTTATAAGCGGACATTTTCCTGTTTTCCTCAACATTTCATAAACCTTGCATTGAAATATTTCAAATCTTTCAATGAAATATTCATGAAATGTTTAGGAAATATAATGTGCTGTGTGGGATTTTTAATAATTAATTGAATTTCAGAAAAATTGAAATTTTTTATAAATTTGAATTCGCGATTTTTTTTACAAATTTTTAACAATTATTGAATTTTAGATATAAATTTTTGCAAATTATTGAAATTTCGAAGAATTTCTGTTAACATTTTCCTCATTACATAATTAAATTTTCAAAGTTTATCAGTTAAATTTTTTGTTAATGATTACCTAAATTTTAAAAGATTAAAAATTTGGAAAATATTTCAAAATTATTGATGAATTTATTCAAAATTATGAAATAATTAAGTTTTTTAAATAATAATAATTTAAATTATACTTTTTAATGTATTGAATTAAAAGAATTATTATAAAGTAGGTACCTAATTAAAATTGTATAACATTTAATATAAAGTTTAAAAAATAATTGAATTTTTAAAAAGAATTTTATTAAAACTTTTGAAAATATGTAATTTAATTTTTTTAAGAATTTGAATTGTTCTTTATACAATGATTGTTTAACATAATTTTCATTTCATCGAATTTTCATTTGTCATAATTTTTTGAATAGAATTAACATTTGATAAAAAAGAACAAAATTCGAATATGTTAAGGAAAAATACTAAAATATATTGTCTGGAAGTAAGGAAAGTGTGATATTTTTATCTGAAAAATAAATATTTAACCTGTTTCTTAAATATCAGTAGATGCTAATTGTCAAGTTAAATGTTAAGAAATTGTGAAGCTTCGCAAATTTGATCCAAACCTCGAGAAATTGGTAAACTTACCTCGACAAACAGTTATTTTCTTCAAGTTTTAATTTTTCATCCAAATATGTGACGCTCCGGGACTAAAAGTATACTTTACCCTACTGAAAATCCCTGTACAAGATCTTGTACAATTTCCTGTACAGGATCAGCAACTGAACTTGTACAAGTTCTGACCAGTTCCTGTACAGAAAAATGCATACGAATTTGGAACAAGTTCATGTGTGAGATGTTGTACAAGATCTGGTGCAAGATCTTGTACAAGAAAGATACTTGTACAAGAAAATGTACATGTTCTTGCACATGTTAATTCGTGTTTTTCTTTACTAAAAATTAAAAACTTCAAAGGCTGCGCAATAGTTTACATTAACCTTTACAGCTGCGCAATAGTTTTTAGCATGCATGAGTTACGAATCTTAGTGGTTAAAAATTATCAAAATCTCAAATTTTATTAAAAAAAAAAATTTACAACTATACATGTGCAAGAACATGAACGTGTTCATGTACAAGATCTTGCACCAGATCTTGTACAAGATCTCACACATGAACTTGTTTCAAATTCGTATGCATTTTCCTGTACAGGAACTGGTCAGAACTTGTACAAGTTCAGTTGCTGATCCTGTACAGGAAATTGTACAAGATCTTATACAGGGATTTTCAATAGGGTAGCTCCTAAAAATTTTAGGTTATGTTTAGTGATAGGTTTACCTTAATAAAAATTTCTTTTTTCATTACGTAAAATGAAAAATAGATTTTTTTGAATATTTTCGATGTAATAAAGACATTGTATAAGTAATTGATCCTCTTTGTGTATTTTCAGTCCAAAAATCGAAAACATCCACTGACATTTGACCACATGGGGGAGGAAGGGGTTTGAGCCCGAGCAACGTAGTTTTTTGAAATTTTATTTCACAAATATTTTTTTGAAATTACGCGGGCAACTCGATAGGCAATTCGAGAGAATCGAATTGAACCGAGTTTAATAAAAGCGATTAGTAACACCCCTCTCGTTCACTATCAGCGCTGCTGTCTATATAGTTAATTTGATTTTGTTCTAGAGAGCCCTTCTGAAAAAGGGGGGAGAATTTGACTACAAATAATATTCTAAATTAACGAAATACAAAATCAAATTTTATTGATTACTTTTACAAAAGAGAGATTTTATTCCGAGATTTTAATACATGAAAAAAAGCTACGTTCCATTATAGGTAGGCAAAACTAAACTAAACTTTTTTATAGATGACAAAAGAGAACATGAGTTACTGCTCAAATTTAAACATCGCGTGACATGGCAATTTACTAGTAGTCCAGTCAAATTAGTCTAAAAACAAGGCATATCATGTTTTAACTCAGGATCTCAATTTTTTTTGCTAAAACCCTTCATCTTGAGGTAAAATAAATACATAAAATACATTTTAGCATAAAAGCTGACAAAATTTCTGAGAATTCACAAAAAAGTACAATGCAATAGCTCTGATAGTTTCCGATATACAGTATCTCAAAGTTGACCCTTTTGAGATTTAACATACAATGGTAATAAAATGAGATTCTATGTAAAATTTCAAAAGGGTTCCTGAGTTAAAACATGATATGTCTTGTATTTAGACTAACTTGACTGGACTACTAGTAAATTACTATGTCACGCGGTGTTTAAATTTGAGCAGTAGCTCATGTTCTCTTTTGTCATCTATAAAAAGTTTAACTTTTATATTTTATGACCAAATTCATAATTTATGTTAAAATAAGAATAATTAATCTTAATCATCTATATAAAAAAGTTTAAAGCATTAAAAAAGATTTAGTGTTAAAAAGTTATTTTTTTTTACAAAATGATTTTAAAAACGCGAAACTCTGCGATTTAGAGTTTGGGAAAAACATTTTCTTACATAATTTTAAGTGATAAAGAAGATGGCACTATCAGATTTTGTCGTCATTTTTGTCAATCTCTAAACTCGTTCCCGCGCACTGTGGTGAGGTGTCAAAAAGTGCCAAAATTGGAGATACGTGGTTTATGGATGGCTCCAAATTTTCAAAAAAATCTCGTTTTATTTTAGAAGGTTATTTTTATCCATTAATAAAATTATTTGATTTATTCACAATATGCTTAATATTTTTCAGCAATGGTGGGGACACGTCACGTAGTAACATTCATGCTTTTTCTAGGCATGGCAAATGCCTACATAATGCGCACAAATATGTCAGTAGCTATAGTAGCAATGGTGAATCACACAGCTATTACAGAAAGTAATATTGAATATACGAACGAATGTGGAGTTGGGAAAAATACTAGTTCAAACGAAAATGTAAGTATAATTTTCAAAATGACATTTATCTATCTATTACACCGTCCAACAAAATTCAACTTTTTTTTCACACACGAACAATCAAAACATTTTCGGAAACTAGGGCCCAAAAAAAGAGACCCATGTTTTGCCGTTTTGCAAGATCAGGTCATTTAACGATTTTAGGGGTGAAAACAATCCTTAAATAAAAAATGACGAGAACATCTTTTCAAAATTAATAATTTTTATGAAACTTGGTACTCGGGGGTTTTCGGGGTCGCTGATTAAGAATATGATGACAGATTTTCAAAATTCAAAATGGCGGATCTAATATGGCGGTTGAAATTTCTTAATGTTAATTATTCTTTATAAAACTTAGTATCCGGGGGTTTTCGGGGTCGTTGATTACGAATCTGATATCACATTTGCAAAATTCAAAATATCAAATGCAATAAAGTTGAAGATCACAAATCTAAAAAATATAAATTGGAGATTTTAAATTAATGTGATTAATATCTTGTTGAAATTTGCGAACAAACATTTTAGAATTTTTATTTCAAGTTATTTTTAAAATGAAAACTTCTCCATTTATTAACTGTGTTTAGAATTTATAAATTAAAAAATGGATTTTTAAAATTAAAATACAATATAATTATATTAATAATATATTAATATATTATAATATAATAATATAATACAATATAATTGTACAATATAATTATATTGTATTGTAATTTTAAAAATCCATTTTTAAATTTATAAATTCTAAACACAGTTAATAAATGGAGAAGTTTTCAGTTTAAAAATAACTTGAAATAAAAATTCTAAAATGTTTGTTCGCAAATTTCAACAAGATATTAATCACATTAATTTAAAATCTCCAATTTATATTTTTTAGATTTGTGATCTTCAACTTTATTGCATTTGATATTTTGAATTTTGCAAATCTGACATCCTATTTGTAATCAACGACCCCGAAAACCCCAGGATACTAAGTTTTATAAAGAATAATTAACATTAAGAAATTTTAACCGCCATATTAGATCCGACATTTTGAATTTTGAAAATCTGACATCCTATTTGTAATCAGCGACCCCGAAAACCCCTAGGTACCAAGTTTCATAAAAATTATTAATTTTTAAAAGATGTTCTCGTTACTTTTCATTTAAGGGTTGTTTTCACCCCTAAAATCGTTAAATGACCTGATCTTACAAAACGGCAAAACATTGGTCTCTTTTTTTGGGCCCTAGTTTCCGAAAATGTTTGGTTTGTTCGTGTGTGAAAAATCTTGTCGGACGGTGTTATCTTTAACCCAACCCAGGTAAAAAATTCCACCCGGAACTGACCAGTCACTTAACAGATTTTCTAGATAATGAACATAGTGACTATATCTATAAAATCTGGCAAGCTACTGGTCAGATCACCTTCCTACTTACTGGCTAGTATTTCTGGTTAAAATATGAAATAATATAGAATATTTACAGATTTTTATTATTTTTTTATACTGAGGGCTTTTATATTTATACTTCGGATTTTTTTCTTGCATTCGATTAAGGAACTTAAAAATAGTGTGTAAAATCATTTTTAGCGAAATTCGTCAAGCCGTTTTTAATAAAAGTTATTTTTTGTATTAAAAAATAAAATTTTCAAAAATGAAAAATATATTATGCCGATTGATTGATTAAGGAAATAGGTAGATTAATAAAATTATAGATTTTATTCTTTAAATAGAATGAAAACTAATATCTACATATCATAAGATATTAAACAAGTTGTAAATTCAGATGTTCATTACATGAACATTTTGCTTCCTCTTTACGATCAGCAAAAAAATTTGCTTCCTCGTGGAGAAAGCAAAATTTTATTGACAAAATGTGAATTTTTGATTTTTTAACTTTCATTAATTCTTTAAATTTACCTCAAATGTAGACTTTATATATCGATCGATTCGTCTTGACGTAAGGAATACAATTATTTCATATATAAACTTCAATTTAAAAAATCACAAAATTTTATAACCAAAATGTGAATTTTTGATTTTTTAACTTTCATTAATTCTTTAAATTTACCTCAAATGAATACTTTATATATATCGATCGATTCGTCTTGACGTAAAGAATACGATTTTATTATATATAACCTTAAATTTTTCTATTTAAAAATTTTTTCGATTCAAAAAAAATTTTTGGAAAAAAGACCATAAAATTTTTTTTTTGGAGTATTTTTCAAAATCCTTTTGTCAGATTTGAGATATTAATATGATAAATGAGCCTACTAAATTTTATCTAAATCCATTAAAACCTGTTAAAGTTATCTTCTAAACAAAAAAGGGATCCACACACACACACACACACACATACATACATACATCCGGACAATTGATCAGGATCTCATATAACATGTTTCTATAAAGAAAAAAATTTGTTTCCACCACTTTGAAAAGTTTTATAAACGAAAGGACTACAAAGCTTCCTCCACGAGGAAGCAAAAATTAACATTTTTTTAACAAACAAAAAATTTTATATTTTTCTTTTGTTTATTATGTACGTAAATTACCGCAACATCGGTAGAATTTGAATTAATTCAATTAATCGAAATATTACCTGTTTATTATATTTAATTGCTAAAAAATTGATTTTTAACATAAAAAATATCTTTTTTAAAAAACGGCTCGATGAATTTCGCTAAAAATTATTTTACACACTATTTTTAAGCTCCTGAATCTCTAATTGATAAATAAAACAATAAAATTAATCAATATTATTTTATTTTATGAATCTGTATTTAAAAAAACACCTTATAAATTGAAAATGAAATAAAAGTTGAAAAAAATAATTTGAATAATTTTTTCGTTTACTCTCTAAATCTGAATTAGTAAAAATGTTTACTAATTTAAATTAGTGACTCACTTTTTGCTTATGAATTAGTAAAATTTTACTACTTATTAGTAACTTTTACTAACAATTAGTAAAATTTAAGAAAGACTCACTTTTTACTAATTCATAAGCAAAAAGTGAGTCACTAATTTAAATTAGTAAACATTTTTACTAATTTAGATTTAGAGAGTAAAAAATGTCATAAAATGCTGTTAATGTATTTTCACTAGTTTTTTAAAAATTTTAAATATGGCAACCAGGCCTGGCCCTTACTTAGAAGGTATAATGCAAAGCACAAATTTTTTTCTTTTCAGATGAATTGCAGTAATATCATTTGATTTTTAATTAAATAATTTTTGAAAACTGCCGTCTGCATAAAGCATCCAACTTAAAATTCCCATATGAAATCCTATATTATTTGCATTATATAAATCCATGTGAAATTATATGTTTACACAGGTTTTCATATGAGATTCGACATGGTATTTTTCAATGGAATGTTTTATCTATAAGCAAAATAAGATTTCACCTAGGATTTTATATTTAAAATTTAAAAATTTGATAGAATATCGTTTGAAAAATATTTTTGATTTTTTTAAAGTACCTTTAAAAACAAATTTTTTCCGAAATTTTATCAACTTTTAGAATAAATCAAAATATTTTGCTTTGCAAGCGTATTTAACCCTTTACTGTTTATCTGTTACGAAACGTCGTTTAGAGTCCTTTCTGGGGAACAGTCAATAGAAAAAGCGGATATGCTTGTGTTAGTAAATTAGCTTCGTGCGAGAACGTGAATGTCTGAATTTGCAAGACCGTCAATGAATAAAAATAGAACCCAATTATATTTGAAAATAAATAATATTAAAAATTTTTATTTCGTAACTAAAAATATGAATTTTTTAAAAAGTGCAATCATGCGAAGCTATTATTAAATTACAAAATGATAAGTTTGTTTGTTAAAGCTTTTAACTTATCGAAATCAAAATGTAAATATAACCCAGAAATTCAAACTGACTGATTAAGGCCCTGACTTTTTCCACGTGATTCAACTGTCAAACTGCTTGTTTCTCAGGTGGGGATACCGTATAGACGGCAAAGAGTTAACTATCTAGATCTACTATTTGTCCTCGAAACAATTTTGGCTGCTAATTTTTATTAATTAAAAATGCTATAACTTTCAAAAGGTTGAATTCAATTTTTCATTTTTTATATCTGTTTAAAAACTAAATTTATATGAAAACAATGAAAAGACTGGCATTAATTTTCCGTCTTTAGAAGGTCCAAGAGACAGAGACAAATTTTCCTTTTCATCATTTCCTGATATATATATCCTTTACTTGACACACTTTTTCTGAGTATCATACTTGACACATTGGGGTTTTTTGTACCCCATCGACAAAAATCATCATGAAAAATAAAATATTAAATATATCTACTTCAATTTTTTTTTACATATTCTTGAGAGGTATCTTCTGAAAACTATATAAGTTATATAGTAGAATATTTAAAGTAAGTATTTTTAAAAAATTGGAAAACGTGAGGTATTTCGAGAAAAATTGGTAAGAATGGAAAAACGTGGGGTATTTTGTACCCCAGTGTGTCAAACAAAGGATATATATATATATATATTCAATAAACAGTTTCCGCTCCCTTATGCACCAAGACTCCTATGCCTTTTGGTCATATAAATCACAATTAATTGAAACCTTCCTCAGTGTACGCAGGTTAACCTTCCAATTTACTATATTTAGTTATTTCTATTTTTATTAAATTATCAAATCATAATCAGATTCATTGTTCTCGATGGTAATTCCCTTATTGTTCAATGTCTTTGAATGGGTATTTGTTGTAGTTTTTTGAATAACACCTTCATAAATTAGTTGCCTGTTGTGCATTGAATGTTCAACGTAAGAGTGTGCGATCATGTCAGACCGCCATCTTCCTAACTGCTTGACCATTTGAATGTTTGCACCAGAATTCGAAAGAAGCGTTGTTGACGTTGTATTTCACCTATTTTGTGTCTTCCAATTGGCGATTCAAACAGCTACACTAGCGCCACAGTTGAACTAATTTAGGCGTGACTCGCTCTAAAGCAGTCTCTGTTTTGACAGTTTATTTCAAATTATTTAATTATTCTGATATTTTTATTGCGTTTGTAAAATTATTTTTAAGCGTTAAATAAAAAAAAATAATTTAAAACACATGGAGTGCTACAGAGCGAGTCACGCCTAAATTAGTTCAACTGTGGCGCTAGTGTAGCTGTTTGAATCGCCAATAGGTTGCCAAATACATTTTCCCTCTGGGTATTTGATAAAAAATCGGTTATTCATATCTCCAGGTGGTCTCAATAAAATATATGTTTTTATCTTTGAGTAGAAAATATTTCGAATGATAAACTGTCCATGGACAGTTTATCATTGTGGTTCAGCTGTATACTTCTTGTTTTGCATACCCTGGCGGATTTGATTTACCCAATGTCCACCCAGCTGGGTGGATATTGGGTCAACATTAGGAATAACGTAAAAAAAAATTGATAAATAAGCTAAAATTGTTCAAAAAACATTTTGTAATTGAGAGATGGACTTCTTAAAAGTTCACTTCTGCATTGTTTATGTTAAATTAATTAAGAATTATTTAATTATTAAGGTAAAAAAGTGAAATTTGTCAAATCTGTCACTTTAGATATGCACGATACCTATAGCAAATGATGTTTCAATTCCGAACGGCGGAACGCGCGCCAAGATTTGAAAAGAGTTACAAATTTTAAACATTCGTCAAATAGAAAATATGCAAATTTTTTCTTTATTTATAAAAAAAACTTTAGAATTTTGTTAAAATAATAAAAATTAAGCTGATATATTTTTCATAAATTTTTACTTATAACATTTTAAAAAATTCTTAAATAAAGGATCAAAAAATTTAGTTAAATTTGTATTTTGCCATCATAATTTTCAACAAAAATATAATTTTTTATACATAAAAATAAGAAAAATTTATATTAAAATTTATTTAACAATTACAATTTTTTAACAAAAATCTTTTTTTTTTAATGTTGCAGTATTTTTATTTCATATTCACAATTCTTTAATGAAATTGTTTTTTTAATTCATGTTATAAAAAATTAATCATTTATTTATACTAATGCTAATAATCACTAATTTTAAGTAATATGACAGCTGCAACTTTGTGCTCCCTGCATGCTGCTGCCATCTAACGGCGTCTGCAACTAATATAGGGCGATAGTTAAAGGTAAAGAAATAGTGATTATTAGTATTAATATAAGTAAATTGGTATAAATAAATTATTATTTTTTTATAACATGTATTAAAAAGAACAATTTCATTAAAGAATTGTAAATATGAAAAATATATCAGCTTAATTTTTATTATTTTAACAAAATTCTAAAGTTTTTTTTATAAATAAAGAAAAAATTTGCATATTTTCTATTTGATGAATGTTTAAAATTTGTAACTCTTTTCAAATCTTGGCGCGCGTTCCGCCGTTCGGAATTGAAACATCATTTGCTATAGGTATCGTGCATATCTAAAGTGACAGATTTGACAAATTTCACTTTTTTCCTTAAATAGTTTTTTTAATTGATAAAGATTTGTTAATTCTATTGCAAAAATGACATTGTAGTCTATCGGATTATTTTTAGTTGTAAAATCTACTACTAAATCTTAGTGAAATTTCTTTAAATTCAATTAAATTAATTTAAATTTTTGTTGCATTAATAACTGTATGTTCATTTGCTTCAATTATTTTAATGGTGTCAATACAAGGAAATAACTTCAGTTAAGGACCTATTGAATTATGCAGAGTACTTAAAAAGTACTCTCTAAATCTGAATCAGTCATATTTCACTGATTAGCAGTAGAAATCCACTAATTGCTATAGCGAGAATTGAGCAACTGATAATTAGTAGAAATTTACTGATTCAATTAGTAAAATATCAATTACTGATTGAATCAATAATATAAACATATGGCAGCGGCCGCAAAATTTACTGATTTAATAGTTAATTTTAAAGATTATGTTATATACAAATTACTGATTTACATAAGTTATTTTCTATTGCTTATATATTCACTAATTATAGTAGTAAATTTCAAAAAATAACTGAAACTTCAGTTAAAATCAAAAGTACTGATTGAATTAGTAAAATTTCTACTGATTTAGATTTAGAGAGTAGTCAGTTCTGCTTAGAATATTTTTAGTCTGCAATTTATATTTTTAAAAACTCATTTTACGTTCATACGTGATAGTATGCAAATAACCCATAGACCATATTGAAAATCCTTGTACATAATTTTATACATTTTTCTGTACAAGATCAGTATCTAAATTCTTACCAGTTCTTTACAGGAACTTGTACATGTTCATCATCAAAAATTGGAACAAGTTCCTGTACTTGTTTTTGTACAAGATCGTGTATATTTTCTTGAGTTACGTATGATCTAATACTAGTTATCATTTGTTAAAAAAGTCACTGGCATGAATATGTACATGAACATGAATAAAATCATGTATATGTTTGTGCATTTCTTTGTGTAAAATTAAAACTTTAAAGGCTGCGCAGTAAATTTTAACATGTATAATGGGACTGTTCACAAAATACGTAACGCTTTTTTTTTGGAAATTTCAAACCCCCCCCTTCCTCCCATGTAACGCTCAGTTACATACATTAGCGCCATTTTTTTGGCTGTCCGTAACAAATAGCTTGACCCCCCCTCCCCCCTGGAATCGTTACGTATTTTGTAAACAGCCCCTAAGGAGATAGTTTTTATGATTGACATTTACGATTTTCTCAAATTTGCTGTGTAAAAAAATTTTACACATGAAAGTGGCCATTTTTGACAAATAATAGTTGGTACATGATTGTGTACATAATTATACGTCATTGAAGAAAATGTATACGAACTTGTCCAAGAACAGGGGGTTGTTTCCGTGACTTTTCCACATTCCACATCCAATTTTTCACTTCCCACTTCTTACATTTCACATTTTGGAACTTTCCACTTGTTGGAAGTGAGGTGTGAAAAGTGGAAAGTAGTGGAAGTGGAAAGTTGGAAGTTGAAAGTGGTATATGAAAAGTGAGAAGTGGAAAAGGTACAGAATCAACCTGCAGGTACAGGAATTTCACAGAAAATTAAAAGGTATTAAAATAAGCTGCAACCCTTATTATTTTAATCCAATTTTGCTTATTTTAATCCATTTTGGTATTAAAGTAAGCAAAATTGGATTAAAATAATAAGCGGTGCAGCTTATTTTAATACCTTTTAATTTTCTGTGTTGTCTCAATTTACGGTGCTGAACATGTACAAAGTAAGGAACTGGTAGAAGCTCAGCTACTGAACTATTGTAAAGGAAAATGTACAAAATTGTGTACGGAGATTTTCAGTAGGGGAACCATCAGTGGATGAAAAAAAATAGTGATCATTATTATATTTTTTTATAGAAAAATAGTGATGGAGAATATATATGGGATACGAAGATGCAAGGTTACCTGCTCAGTTCATTTTTTTACGGATACGTTATAACACAAATACCTTTCGGGATCCTTGCTAAACGCTATGGATCTAAATATTTTCTTGGTATAGGAATGCTTATCAACTCTGTTTTTGGATTACTGGTCCCAACTTCTGCAAATTGGGGCTTTTATTGGTTAATGATTGTACGATTTATTCAAGGATTGGGAGAGGTAAGTTATATAAAGTAATATATTTGTAAAGGCTCGTTATATTGAAATGAAATAAATCTGTCATAGAATTATTTAGAATTTAGAGAAAACAATTAATTAGGAAAAGTTCAAGTTTATTTTATTTATGAGTTTTGTTAAATAGATTAGCGAAAGTAACTGTGTTGAATGTACATGTGGAAAAATGTTTATAGTTAGCACATGTCTAGAATAATGTTAAAGTGAATATGACTAGTTTATGATGAGTTTACATTTGGTCGCATTGCTACACTTTCTGTTGTTGCACGGGCTAAAATTAATATTAAAAATCTATCAGAAAAGATACCAACGACCGTCACCAAACGCAATAGCCACGTCTTGCCAGTGTAGAAAATATTATAATCATTTTTTCTATAGTGTTCTAACATTCTTAGAAATTTTGTTCTCTCCCTAGTAAAAAAGGAATTTTTGAAATAGCAATTTGAATAATTGAGCAAGCCGTCTGCTCAATTGTCTAAACGACATTTGTACAATTGGATCAGTTGCTCAATCATCCAATGCATCACAGAAAAAACTTAGTCTCATTTTGATATGCAGCAAAAATGAGTCAATGCTAAACGACATAGACAGTGGCGCCACCAACCTGACTCATTTTTGCTGCATATCAAAATGAGTAGCATACGCTATCATTTTGAGTTCAGGTTTTTTCTGTGATTATGTCCAATCATCCGAAATGTTTTTCCTTGTTAAAAAACTGCTAAAAACAGAAAAAATTAACTCAACAGTTACAGAAACTTTAAAATTGCATATTAAATTGTTAGTATATTAAATCACTTCGTGCGTGAACGAAGAGTTTAAACAAAAATTTTGTTGAAATGTACAAGAACTTATAGATCAACTTACATATGAATTTAACACTTAATTTTTTTACTATTTTCCAAACATGTTTTTATAGTAAATCATTTCAAATAAAAGCGCTTATTTCTACCAACAAGAGAGTCATATTGGCGCAAGCGCAGTTGCGTTTGGTGACGATCGTGTTTATCTTTTGTCTATCTGTATTTTTATATTAATTGTGAGAAAGACATACTTACGTTTATTATCTAGATATTAACCCTTTCCTATTGAAAATCCCTGTACAAGATCTTGTACAAGAAAATGTACATGTTCAGCAGCTGAAGTTGTACCAGGTCTAGTGCGGAAAATGTACATTTTCTTGCATCAGAATTTGGAACAAATTCTTGTATCAGATCTTTTACAAGAAAACATGTACAAGAAAATGTAAATGTTCTTGTACATATTCTTGTGCAGGTTCATGTACAAGTACTCACACATGAAACCGTTCATGTTCTAGTACAAGTACATTTGAAAAAAAAAATTGAGATTTTAATAATAATTTATAATCATTAAAACTCTTCACTTATGCATGTTAAAAATTATTGTGTAGCTGTAAAGTCCTAAGAAAATTACTGCGCAGCCTTGAAAGTTTTTAATTTTTACTAAACAATGACATAACCCAAATAGCACCATACTTTGCGGGAAGTTAACCGCGTTAAGTTCGGAAGCTAACTCTGTTAACTTCCTGTTAAGTATCCCGAAATTCCAAATGTCCTCCGATTTATACTTTCCCTTGTTAACTTGCAGGAAGTTATCGATGTAAGTTTGCTGTAAAAATTAGAAAGAAAGTTTGTGGTACTTAACTGTGGAAGTTTTAAAGAAGTTTGTTTTTTAAGTTTCGCTAAAACTTCTCTAAAACTGTCGCCGCAAAGTTTCCATTAAAGGTGATTAGATAAGTTTACTTTATATGAATATAGAAAATATAAATATATTTATTTATTATTTTGCATGATTATTATTATTATTATTATTATTATTATTATTATTATTATTATTTATTAATATTATTTCATTTATTTAATTATTTTCTTAAATTCATTAAATTCGAACGACAATAAATATAAAAATAAGTGAATAAATATAATAAAAAAAAATTTATTTACTTATTTTGCACTGAAAAAAAAACTAGTAGGTTTTACTACTTTTTAACTACTCTGAGTAGTACAATAGGTCCTCAACTGAATTTAAACGGTTCTATTAACTATATAAAAATAGTTAAACCAATTAAAAATGTAATTGGTAGAATGACATTTTTCGATTGTATTAACTCAATTTAAAAATGTTAAAACAACTCAAGATGTAAGTAGTAGATTTTACCACTTAAAGTGGTTTAATAGGTTTTAAGAACATTTTTTTGGTACATTTAATAAATATTTTGCAATTGAAACTACTACTTTAAGTAGTAAATTTTACTACTGGAATTGGTTCAATGGGCTTTAGGAACATTTTTTTGTAGAATTAATAAATCTTTTGCAATTAAAACTACTACTTTAAGTAGTAGATTTTACTACTTAAAATAGGAAAATAAAATTATTTTTTATTTATAATTGTTTATTATCAGTAGAATTGACTTTTTCATCCTCTCTCCTATACTGGCGCTTATTTTATGCCCTAACGATTATGTACCTAACAGAGAAAATTTCTAACCGACGGGAATTGAACCCTCGACCCTAACGCTCACTATCCGATACCTTAACCGACTAATCACGCACGCTCGCTACGATACTCTGCAAACTACTCGAAGACTACTTTCTGCTTGTCCAATTGGTAATTTAACTATTTAAAGTATCAAGTTGTATTTTTAAGGACCTTAATTTTTAATATAAACTTTGGATTCTTTTATGGCCTTTGGTCCGTATAAGAAATAATTTCAATTTGGTTTCAATATAATTTTTTTACAAGACAACCACTCGAATGCATTTTCGCCATGTACATGGCTCATCAGGAACTACAATAAAAAAATCGGTTTAAGATCTATTGTCGGAAATCGCATTTTAAAGGTAAAAAATAAATAAAAAATAAGGATATATTAACATACCGCATTTTACAGGGGTTGAGAATTTAAATTTAAATTTTATAAAATTAGAGACATCGATTGTAGACATAACCTCCAAAGGTAAACATACAATGAATGTTGTCGAAAAACTTTATAAGACAAAAATTCCATTCTAATGGACTGGCACAGGTTTTGTGTAGAAAATTTAAATTTATTTAAAGTTTTATTTAAAGTAGTCATTTTTACTACTTTTATTAGTTGCTATAACTATCCATTTTAAGTTTTGACTTGTAAATTTTTCATCTTTCAATTATATTATAAGTTGTTTAATTGCATAGTGCAGTAAAATCTACTACAAAGTGATAGTTTTAATTGCAAAGGATTTTTTAATTCTACGACATAAATGTTCTTAAAGCCTATTGAACCACTTTAAGTAGTAAAAGCTACTACTGAAAGTAGTAGTTTCAATTGGAAACGATTTCTACATTTTACATCAAAAACGTTTTTTAAGCTTATTGAATTAATTAAAATAGTAAAAAAATATTACTTGAAGTAGTAGTTTTAATCACAAAGGATTTCTTAATTCTACAAAAAAATGTTCTTAACCCTTTCGTGCCCATGGGACATATATGTCCCACCTACAAAAACCTCCAGAACTCTAAACAGATTAAATATTTTTTATTCAAACTTGGTGCATTTTTTTCAGGAAGGATAGAGCTTTCAAAAAATGGAACTCACATTTTGTTTAAAAATTTATATTGTTCAGAAAAAAATATAAATAATTATGAAAAATGACGAATTTTTAAAACATTTTAGATTCGCTTGAAACTGGTTACTCGGGGGTTTTTGGGGTCGCTGAATACGAATTCGGTGTTAGTTTTTGAAAATTCAAAATGGCGGATCCAATATGGCGGACGAAAAAATTAAAATTGTTCGGATTTGCTTGAAAATTGTCACTCGGGGGTTTTCGGGGTCGCTGATTACGAATCCGATTCTAGTTTTTCAAAATTCAAAATGGCGGATCCAATATGGCGGACGAAAAATCAAAATTGTTCGGATTCGCTTGAAAATGGTCACTCGGGGGTTTTCGGGGTCGCTGATTACGAATCCGATATTAGTTTCTCAAAATTCAAAATGGCGGATCCAATATGGCGAACGAAAAATCAAAATTGTTCGGATTCGTTTGAAAATGGTCACTGGGGGGTTTTCGGGGTCGCTGATTACGAATTTGGTATTAGTTTTCAAAAATTGAGTCTTAAATCCAATGTTGCAGATCAATTTTTAATAATCGTTAACAATCGATTGAAACTAATTTAAATTAAACAAATTAAAATAAGTTAAAAGTATAACAGCAATAGAAGTTTATGTTTTTATGTCTGTAACGGCCTTCCACACCACCCTTGAGGTTCCGCAAGAAGTGCGTTGGATTTTTTTTGTTAATAACTTTTAAAAATACGTCCATCACATTGCATCCGTCATTTTGAAAAACTAATATCGGATTCGTAATCAGCGACCCCGAAAACCCCCGAGTAACCATTTTCATGCGAATCCAAACAATTTTGATTTTTCATCCGCCATATTGGATCCGCCATTTTGAATTTTGAGAAACTAATACCAAATTCGTAATCAGCGACCCCGAAAACACCCCAGTGACCATTTTCAAGCGAATCCGAACAATTTTGATTTTTCGTCCGCCATATTGGATCCGCCATTTTGAATTTTGAAAAACTAGTATCGGATTCGTAATCAGCGACCCCGAAAACCCCCGAGTGACAATTTTCAAGCAAATCCGAACAATTTTGATTTTTCGTCCGCTATATTGGATCCGCCATTTTGAATTTTGAAAAACTAATATCGGATTCGTAATCAGCGACCCCGAAAACCCCCGAGTGACAATTTTCAAGCGAATCCGAACAATTTTTATTTTTTCGTCCGCCATATTGAATCCGCCATTTTGAATTTTCAAAAACTAACACCAGATTCGTAATCAGCGACCCCAAAAACTATAGGAACCACTTTAGTTTCGTTTTTTTATATGCTCAGTTTTGCCTGGGCACGAAGGGGTTAAAGCCTATTCTACCACTTTGAGTAGTGAAATTTTCGCCGTACGAAACCAGAGATATTAGCAATCAAAGTTGCTTATTTTGCATGGGAGACGGGACTAATGTATGGGGGAGAAGTACATTTTCATAAATATCATCAGAAGTTTTCTATAAATTTTTTTCAAAAACTAATGTTGAATTCAGGAATAAATTTGGAACTAAAATATACAAAGAAATTTATAATTTACCGTGCCGTTTATTCGTAATTATAAATTAAAAATTCTATTTCATGACGTTATTTGCAATATATAGCACACCCGCCACTTTGATGTGGCAACATCGCAGGATGGTAACATTAGTTAGAGAGAGACAGTAGTCCACAGTAGTCAAAGCGAGACTTATAGCGACGTTGTCAAACCTCCTACTCCTTCCAATCGCTGCTAGTGTGGGGTATACGTGTACGAGTGTATTTGTAGAAGTAGGTACAGTATGGGCTGAGAGTATAGGGAGTTGAGGGCGAAAGTATAGTGCGGGAAGTAGTAATGCGAGCTACAAACTTTTGACTCAGATTAGTGCCGATGTGATACCTTAAAGTAGTAGTTTTAATTACACAGAAAAAACTTGGACTCATTTTTGTTGCAACTCATTTTCTTTTGGGTATCGAAATGAGTATGGGACAAACTTCATGTTATTCAAAATGATATTGGCTGGAATTTCAGATTTCTAAGTTGGCATCATAAGCAGAGTAATTTTGTATTTCAATTATTGTTTCTAATATTTCAACAACACCAGAAAGATTATTTTGACCAGTGCGAATATTTAGAAGTTTTTAAATAAAAATTATTTATTATTATTTACGTAGATAATAATTAATTTCATAAGTTTTTAAATTTACCGCTATTATTTAAGTTGGCAGTACCGTTCCTGTTGTCAAAACACATGTTTTCATTTTTCTAACCTAAAAACATATTTCCTTTATTATTTTATTACGCGATTACAAGCAATTTTTAATCAAATATATTAAGTTTAGCGTGTTATTTACTTCTTTGTAATTATTATATTTCATGTTTTTGTGCAAAATTATTCGTTATTTCACAATATTTTTCCATTTTTCTTTTTCTCAAAATGAAACTTGCCTGTTTCATTTTGATACTTTTACCTTAGAACTCGAAATGAAACAACCAGTTTCATTTTTGTTGCGAATCAAATTGAGTATAGAATCTATACTCAATTTGAATTCAGGTTTTTTCTGTGTACAGACGACTTGTTAATTCTACAACAAGAATTTTATTGAAGCCTATAAAATCATAGAAATTAATAAAAAATTTACTACTCAAAAAGCAGTTATATTAATTAAAGAAAATAATTCCTTTTACTACATTTCATATAACTGGTGAATAGTAGTTAGATTTACTACTCTTCAAATTTTGAGTTGACTACAATTCCACTTGTTTTTACTACCTTAAGAAAGTTAATTTTACTACCGACCTGTAGTTGTACTTTAACTACATATTTACGTAAAATCAACTATTACTTATTAACTTCTTAAAAATAGTTACATTAATTACATGAACATGATTAGATTAACTAAAAAAGTAGTTATTTTAACTACTTTCTAGTCAACTACCCAATGGTAGTTGAATTTCTCGGCAACATTTTTTTCAGTGTATATATTTCGTTTTTACCATTGTTTCCTTTGAAATCCCTATTACTTATTACAGAGAAATGTTTGTTTGAAAATAAATTTGGGGGGATTGGGGATTGAACCCGGGTTCGACACGCAGAAAGAAACAACCTAACTAACCTAACCAACCAAGTGTGGATGGAAAAAAAACTTTCTCTTAGGGTACGGTCACACTATCCAAAACATTTGGCCGGTCACACTTCAACAAAATCTAGTAAATGTTTAGTAACTTTCTAGTTACAACCGAAATTTTTGGAAAATTACTAGAAAGTTACTAAACATTCACTAGATTTCGTTGAAGTGTGACCTGCCAAATGTTTCTGCATGCATGAAATAGTGTGACCGAACCCTTAAGCTGCAAGCGATCTCCCATTGGTTATCACGTGGTTGATTAAAACGGCGGGCTAATTCAAAAATTGTTTCAAAGAAACATTTGAATATTTGCATTATAAAAATTAATTCAACTATCATATAATCTAAAAAGGTCATTCAAATAAATTTTTAAAATATAAATTTATTTTTTTCAACAATATTGTCTAATATTTTTGGTTAAAAAATTAATTTTTCTCACCAATATTTTTGAAAAAAAATAAATTTTTTTGATCAACCTTTTACTTAAAAAATTTATTTTTTTTCATCAATATTTTTGAATAAATGAATGATTTCTTTTACAAAAAAACATATTTCTTTTTTTTCCTTTTGAAAATTGATTCAATTCAACACCATTTTGATAAAAAAATAATTTTTTTTCATTTTTGATTGAAATATTAATTTTTTTCACCGATATTTTTGATAAAAAATAATTTTTTTTCACCTATCTTTTTGACTAATAAAATTAATGTTTTTCAGTAATATTTTTTAAAATAATTTACAGTTTTAAAAATTTGTTTGAGTGAACTTTTTTAGATTATATGATAGTTGAATTAAGTTTTATAATGAGAATATTCAAATGTTTCTTTGGAGCCACTTTTGAATTAGCCCGCCCTTTTAGTCAACTACGTGTTAACCAATGGGAGATCACTTGCAGCTTAAGAGAAAGATTTTTTTTTCATCCACACTTGGTTGGTTAGGTTAGTTAGTTAGGTTGTTTCTTTCTGCGTGTCGAACGAAGGTTCATTCCCCAATCCCCCCAAATTTATTTTCAAACAAACATTTCTCTGTAATAAATAAAAGGGATTTCAAAGGAAACAATGGTAAAAACGAAATATATAAAATAAGTAAATAATTTTTTTTTTTTATACACGGAGAGAAAAATCTGCCTTTTATAGTATGAAATAGATTGCTGCTATTTTTCTTTAAACTTTTCATACTAATAGAGCATGAAACTTGTCTATGCTAATAAAGTTTGTCATATAGCCTCTTATTACATACTTATTATACTTTTAATCCAACGGCGCCATGCGAAGATCGCACATAACATCATCCTACTATGTTTGCATAAGTTCTATGCTTTTTCGGGGATAGACTCTTGCAACTGGCGATTAGGGCAGTTCCAATTAAGTAAAGGTGGGCGTGGCCTAATCGCCAGTTGCAAGAGTCTATCCCCGAAAAAGCATAGAACTTATGCAAACATAGTAGGATGATGTTATGTGCGATCTTCGCATGGCGCCGTTGGATTAAAAGTATAATAAGTATGTAATAAGAGGCTATATGACAAACTTTATTAGCATAGACAAGTTTCATGCTAAAAAGACATACGATTGTACTATAATTACTCAAATTTCATGTCTATATAGCATAGAAAATTTCTGTGCATTAAATGTAAACCTTTCTATACTATAAAAGGCAGATTTTTCTCTCCGTGTATTTATTCACTTATTTTTATATTATTTTATTGTCGTTCGAGTTTAATGAATTTAAGAAAATAATTAAATAAATAAGAAGGGGTGGACATTTATATTACATAAATGTGATGTTTATTTCACGAACATTATGCTTCCTCGCAGAAAATATTTAATTTAATTTACATTAAAAATTTTATAAATTTATGTAAAATATATAGATCAATCAATTAGTTTCTATGTAAGGAATACTATTTTGCGTAAATATTTGGCGTAAATTTTTTTTTAAGAAAAAAGAAACAAAAATTTTAACAAAAACAAAAAATTAAATTTTTTTGAAAAAATAATAATAATGATTTCATCTATAAATTTAGGTAAAATATGACCTTAATATAGGTTAAAAAATTCGTTTTAACGCAAAGAATACGTTTTTAAAATAAATAAAGTGAAATTTTTATAATAAAAAGCTTTTTATCAAAAAATGTATTTTTGACTTTTTGAAAAAATGGTCCCAAAAAAAATTGTGTGGATATTTTTTGAAATCCTTGTGTCCGATTTTTGGTATTAGTAAGTAGAACTAGCAAACAAAATTTCAGGGCGATCCGTCAACATTTGTTTGAGATAATTTGTACACAAGAAGCGGTGCCATACACACACATCCACACACATACATCCGGACATTTGTTCCTCATGTCGAAATATAATTATATTAGTTAAAAATTTATTAAAATAATTGATTTTAGGAAGTTCGAAAATTGTCATCGCTATAAAGTTTCCTACGAGGAAGGAAATAAATAAATGAAATAATAATAATAATAATAATCATGCAAAATAATAAATAAATATATTCATATTTTCTATATTCATATAAATTAAACTTATCTAATCACCTTTAATGGAAACTTTGCGGCGATAGTTTTAGAGAAGTTTTATCGAAACTTAAAAAACAAACTTCTTAAAACTTACACATTTAAGTACCACAGACTTTCCTTCTAATTTTTACAGCAAACTTACATCGATAACTTCCTGCAAGTTAACAAGGGAAAGTATAAATCAGAGGACTTAACAGGGAACTTAACAGGAAGTTAACCGAGTTAGCTTTCGAACTTAATGTGTTTAACTTCCCGTTAACTTCACGCAAAGTATGGTGCTATTTGGGAATGCACATGTACAAAAAGAAGTACCAAATTATGGTGCAAGAAAACGTATATTTTCCGCACCAGAACTGGTACAAGTTTAGCTGCTAAACATGTATATTTTCTTGTACAAGATCTTGTACACGTACAGGGTTTTTCAATAGGGTTACAATTAAAAATCAGATATTTGAGTAAAAATTCCTTAAGTGGATCACCCAAATTAAAGATATACTGTATTTGCTTGGAAATATAGAAAATTAAAACATTATTATGAGTTGAAAAACTGCCTCAAAGGATTTTTCAAAAAAATTAAATTTCTCATAGTTATAAACAATTGAAGTTTTTTGTAGTCTTAAGTTAAAAAATGAATATCTTAAAATTAAGTGAACGGATCTTTATAAAAATTGGTATAGGTATTTACACAGAAAATGATAGTTTTAGTTGAAAATTTTTTATTTTTTATAATTGTTATTGCAAAATTAATTGTTTATTAAAAAAATAAACCATGTTCTCGTTGTCGTAGAAAGTTGATCCAAAGTTTATTGGAAAGGAAATTTCATAAGGATTCGAAAACCGTTTAAAAATTTCGTGGATCGCAATTAGCAAAAAAATTATCGCGTTTTTTGTGCGGCGCTGTGTGTCTCTAGCGCTAGCACGCAGAATTTGACTCTTCTTCTTAAACTGAGCTCTGTAATAATGATTTCAGAGTCCGCTTGTTCTTTCTGAAATTCAGTCAACGCTGAGTATAAATCTGGATGGTGTTTTCTAACTATAACCTGGAAACGGTTATGCCAGCCCTCGCTAATATTATTTGGTGTTTTGAACTCCACTCAATGCTGCATCGTATACATTCCAAAGCTGTATGGCGTATCGCGAAAAATAGCCCTCCTTCTTCCTCTCTAGCGCTCGGCCAATATAATTTTCTTCAAAGTAATTCAAAATTGGAAGTAGGTTGGCGGTAGAATCATTTTTTAAAATATGAAAGGTACGCAAAACCTCTGCTACAGGTACAAATGCAAGTGCTAGAATCATATGAGTATTATTCCTCAATGTCCGATCAAGAGGATTATTATACAATTCCTGTAATCCTTCGTGTTGTTGAGATTAGGTGGTAAATTTCGTCGACGTTCTTTCCGCATTGATTTTTTTAAATTTTCTCTTTCTGGTAGTTGACTTAAAACACCTTCAGATACACGGAAAAAAATCAATGGTTGCCACAGCCATACCTTTGATTGTCTCAACCATATTATATTGAAAAATACGTCCCAACCATACCTCCGGTTGCTCCAGCCATATTAAATAGCTAGCTTTAAATTGTTAGCACAACTAGAATATATGGCTGTGGGAACCATATATTTGGAAAACATACAAATGCTAATATGGATGTGACAACCATTTTTAATTGATGCTTCGACCATTATTTAGTGTACCATATTAATATTGTTGAAGCAACCATTTTATATGGTTACAATTTATGTTTATTTTATTTGTTTAATATTATCAATAAGGTTATTTTTGATTAATTTAAAACATTGAGTCCCATAAAAACGTATTTATTTTTTTGAAATAATCGCCAAATACAAATTCGTTAACAAAATAAACAATCGTATCGCACCTTTTATTATAGTATTATAATTATAGTGCGTGCCTAAGTGTCGCAAACATTGAAGAATTTCCCCATTTACAAATTATGACTGGGAAAGGTGAATGTAAATTGTTTAAAAGGACGCAGTCAACTTCGAAGCCTATTTTTTTTAAGGAAATCAATGCACTCAGCTTCCATTTTTAACTTAAAAAACACATTAACCGGGATCAATATAATTCTTAAATGATTATAGAAAATGTTTAGGACTGCGGACATATACACGCTTAGAATTAATGCGAGTAATATAGACGTAATATATTGCATCACCGCGCAGACAAGGTGCGCAGGCGTCTATAGGGGCCTTAGCAATTCAAAAATGGATAGGATAACAAAATTGTTAAAATCCAAACCAATATTGTTGATATATGTGGTTATATATATATATGTTATATATGTGGTTGATATATCCATATCATAGGTACAAATATTATATGGTTGCCACAACCATTCTTTTTTGTCAATGTATCCATACTGAAAGCTGCTTCAGCTATATGTATGGATGCCTCAACAATATTATGACCAACAATATTTTTATGGTTGGGACAACGATACCTTTTCTTTCCGTGTAGTTCAGCTAATTCTGTTCTTAATATCTGTGCAGGAGGTTGTTCCGGATGTTCTTCTGCTTTTTGTTTCAAATTGTATTTTGCAGCTTCTCCTTGACACTCCTCTTGATTTCGTGCATGTGAGTGGCCTGATTCAATTGGACATTTTAAAATTATGAGTTCCCCTGTAATATCGAAGCAAGTGATAGCCCGTGCTTTATACTTCTTTCCACGAACTTTCTTCCAATCCAAGTATGTTTTTTCTTTCGCTTCTCTAGACTTTAAATAAATGTAACTTATTGTAGCTTATTATAATGCCTTTTAATTTTCTGTGTAGTTTTAAGATATTCATTTTTTAACTTAAGACTACAAAAAACTTCAATTGTTTATAACTATGAGAAATTTAATTTTTTTGAAAAATCCTTTGAGGCAGTTTTTCAACTCATAATAATGTTTTAATTTTCTATATTTCCAAGCAAATACAGTACATCTTTAATTTGGGTGATCCACGTCAGGAATTTTTACTCACTTTTATTTAATATTTAACATATAATATTTTAGATTATAACATGTAGATATTAAACTTGATCTTCTTAAATATTCAAAAATATTTTATTACTAAGAAAGTAATTCGTGTGAAAAGATCAATAACACTAGCTTAAAAAAATTTCGGTTGTCTGAGATTAAAACGTCATTTCCTGCAAATCTTAATGCGCTTAAATCGAATCTAACGGAGGTCAGATTTATAAAATTCAAAATGTCGAGTTATGTTGTTTTATTCTTCTTTCGACTAAAACGATCTCAAGTTATAACTTTGGATCTTCTTATTTCGAGCCTAAGAGCTATTGGTTAAATAAGATTGCGCCAATTTATCGGCTGCATCCAAAATTTTTAAACAAGATCAAAAGCAGTAACTCATTGTTCTCACCTAAACAGTTTTGAATTCAATTTTACATATAATTTGTAATAAAAATAAATTATTTTGTTTTTCTACAATGGTTTTATAATATAAATTTTCTCTCCTTATAGTTAATTTACAATAATATAAAAAGAGTAGGCTTCACGTCCAAATCACGGTCGATGAAAATTAAGATGTCATAAATTTTGATATCGTTACAAAAGATATACATTTTTAAATAAATTACACTTTTTATTTATATTCTACATATTTATCAAAAATATGAATATATTTCCTACATGGAAAAACTTTTTATACCACTTTTTATTAAACTCACCATGTATTATTAATAAATTGATTATTAAATTGGGGAAAAAGCGGGAAAAAATTAAATTTCTTATTTAAGGGGAAATGTTAACCTCTCACGTGACCTAGTATTTGAAAATATGTTTTGCGAGTATCCAACTTACGTTAAATTAGAAAAAATTTTTGTCTAAAATTTTGAGGGATGATAGAGAAGGGTACAATGCATTTCGCTGTTGTCCGAAAAATACAAAATTTTGGTTTAAATTATTAAAAAATTATGTTTAAAAATTAACATTTGTAAACGAAAATAATAACAAACATTTTTTTGCGCAGACCAGTGAGATTTGATCTCTTTTTTAATATTTAGTAGTAAAGTTAATAAAAATTCGTTGTGGACTCAGAGTTTACGAAAAAGTGGTATATATAAAGTTTCTTTGTGTAATATCTATCAAAACATATAATTATGATTAATGTTCTTTACCCAAAACGTAATTAGGGGCCACTTCAGGAATTTTTATTCATATCAGGTTAAACTTTTCGCTGAACTTCAAGGGAACTTTCATTTATCTATTTTTCCGCACACTTCTTCTTTTGTCTCAGTACTTTGTTTTAAGGGTCATTCTTTAACTTTCCCGGAATAAGAATTCTGTAACTAAAGTATCACAATTTATCATCCTACGTTAATTTCTAGTTTTCTCATAAAATAAGGTTTCAAAGACTCTTTCACCTTATTAGGTTATTCTTTCATTTATCCGCTTGGATGAGTAGCATTCTGTTCTTTTTTCCAAATAATGCTAACAGTGGTTTGTATTTGATTCCAATATAATTATATATCTCTACTAAAAATTCCTACTTGGGATTCCGTATGGAAACCTATATGGAAATATGGAAATCCTGCTTATCTCATGTGAAATTCTTCTTGCATTTCCTTTTACATATTATTTACTTGAAATCCCTCCAGAAATATTTTTTTAATTTTTTGTGTAAAAATTTCTTATGTAAATACTCAAATGGATAATTTTTTACGTTTTTGCAAAAAATTTCCTATATGACATCTTGCATAAAATCCAAAATGAATTTTTGTTGTATTCTTAAAAAAAAATTTTGTAAAATTTTTCTACCCGAAGTCGTACATAAAATACTATTCAAAATCTTAAGGATATTCTTCACAAAAATTCTTCTTTATAAAATCTCATGTCCAATACTATTTGGATGACATAAAAAATCAATTTTTTTAAAAATTATTAGTCGACATAATACCTTAGTTAAAAATATGTGTATTTATTTACTCTATAAGATAAATAAATGATTGTTTAAAGCTTTTTATTGGTTCTTAAGGGACATTTACACATTACTTTTAAAAGTAAAGCTACTGAAAATAAGCATCCTTACAATATTGTGTTACTATTGAAACTTCTATCTATCCTACTGGAAAAGCCCACATGGGATTCCACATGGAAACCTATATTGAATTCTATGTGGAAATCCATTAAGGTTCCCATATAAAAAATCATCAGTTACATAACAAAAAAACAGTACTGAAGAAACGATATGAAATTGATACTGTTCCGATATAAATTTTGTACTGTAAATCCAGTATCAGAATTCCAACATGAGTCCAGTACAGGTCCAATATTCAATCAATTTCAATCATCACCTCGCATTACCACATCTCATTACCTTATTACCCTTACCACGGCCTCACTCCTGGAATACTTTGTATTCAGTAGAGGTACTTCTCTCTGAATACACACGGAAAAGTTTTTGGTCCTAGACCAATCTCTAGCGTGCACGAAAAACAGTTTCGTTAGATGACGAAATCCAGACCCCGGCAGATCGACGAAATGGAATGTGCCGCGAATTCGTGAGACATTCGCGGATCATTCACTTTGGCTGAAAATATTGTAGAAAATCAGTAGAAAGAGTGAAAAAAGAATTATTGAATTCAATAAATAAACTATTTAGTGATTGATTTATGCAATAGTTTTGTTAAATTAATGTTTTATTATTAAATAAATAAAGTTTAAAGTGTATGATGTTCGGATAAGAGTGTTTAATAAGCTAGGGGTTTTATAGTGACATTTCAATTCATCGTCGATAAAGAAGTTAAGCCGCCGGTTTTCCACCGTAGGTGTCAGCATACATACTTTCTTACTTTCAAAAATTTTCTTTTTATCTTGCAAGAAAAATGTAGTATTAATTTGGCTGAGAGTTAATTAATTAGTGGTATAATTTATATGTCGTTAATTAATAATAAATAATTTTTTAAATTTATTATTTTTTTAATAATGAATTTTTTTTGAAATTATTAAATGATAAATAAAATAAAGTGCAGAAAAAAATTAATTATTTACTTCAAACTATTGTTGATAAAAATACATTTTTAAACGAAATATTAGTGAAAAAAATTAACTGCTTTATCAAAAATAGAGTAGAGTGAAGCGAGATCACCACTTTTTCAGTTTTCGAACTGTATCTCTGGTCCCCGAGCCGATACAGACAAAAAAGTGAAACTTGGGGAAATTATTGTCCCACCTAATAGTAAAATATCCCTAAAAAAATTGTTTGACTTTTTTAAAATTTTGGAGGAGATAGAGGGGGTAAATTTTATCAGTTTTTCCTGACACCAGCTACTATTTGAATTTTTGCTGTCTATAAATATAATAAAAAAAATTTTTTTAAATTTTGAAAAAAATGAAAAAAAAATGTTGTGAATATATTTGGAAATCCTTGTTAGATTTTAGGTATTAATAATTACAATAAGCATTTAAAATTTCAGGACAATCCGTTAAAACGTTTCTGAGATAATTTGTACACAATATTTTGTGACATACACACACACTCATACACACACACATACATCTGGACATTTGCTCAGAACTTCATATATATTAATTCTAGATAAAAATGAGTCCATGTAACCCAATTTTAAAACATCAAAAATCATCACGAATGCAAAGCTTCCTCATGAGGAAGCAAAATTAATTTTTTTAACCAATATTTCCTTTAAAAAATTAATTTTTATCAACAATATTTTTAAGTAAATAATTAATTTTTTCTGAACTTTGTTTTATTTATCATTTAATTATTTAAAAAAAATTCATTATTAAAAAACTTAGATTTAAAAAATTATTTATTATTAATTAATAAAATGTAACGAAAGTATTTTATTTAAAATATTAATTTGAAACAAAGTATTTTATCAGCATATTATTTCATATTATTTCAATGCATGAATATATATATCTATACGGTTGAGCTCTCAGCTCGACAGCCAGGAGGAGAGTACCGAGCGCGCATACTTTGCCGCGCAGCACGTGGTCTCTCTCACTCGCGCCATAGCTCCCAGTAGAAACGTCAAGCGGTATATACTTGCTTGCACGTACAATTTCCTCAGTTCGCCGTCGACCGGACTCGAGGCACATCTCGAGGCTGGACGACAGCAGCTCTCTCCTTTCCTCCTATTCTCTTCCTTTCTTATCTATCGCCGAGGGTGAGGTACGTCTCTCCTGAGGAATGAGATCATCCTCCCCAGGGCAGGCAGACCACAGGTACATCTGTGCTGCTAGCCCTGCCTACCTCATCCTCGAGGACGGTATCTCAGGTACATCTGGGGCCGACCTGGTGGATGTATTCCTGCAGAAGGAGTAGTACTCAGGTACCTTGGTACAAGAGTAACTCCCTTCGCCCTCCATCTTTTCTTACCTGCCGCGCAAGGTCTGACCAGGGGTACATCCGTGGAAGGCTGACGCGATCCTGACCCGCCATTTCCTGGAGAACCGACCCTGTGAAGACGAGGTACATCTCGCTCTTCACCGAGTTGATGCACCAGGTATTATTCTTCGACTCGAGGTACATCTGGAGCGAAGAATAACCTGTAACTTTCCTCTCTCTCTCTTTCCGCACTAGCTTCGCGTAGAGCATGAATGTCGTACGGAAACGGCATCTAGAAATCCTGATTAAGAAATCTCTAGTCGTGCACGAAACCTAGTTTTCGCTCGTCTCGTAGCTAGGGGCGTATTCTAGAACCTCCCTCGCGGAAATTATTATTGAGCATTTCACCCCGGGAAAGTTACAAATGGCGAGAACTAAATATTGTCTTTTTACAGTATTGCGGCGGATCCAATGCAGCTCGATGCAGCACCATAGCGGCGTACCGTCTCGCTTCTTTTCTCTCTCTTTCCTCTATCCCCTCACCTTTTCTAAATTCTTCTTCATCTCACTTCTCTCTACATTCTTTATTCTTTTCCACTTCTTTCATTTAGATTTAAGCTAGTTAGTTAGTTTTACATTTATTTTTTACTATTGTTAATTTAGTTAGTTTAGGATTTTCTATTTTTGTATTTTTTTTTGATATATATTGTTTATGAGAGTTAATCAAGCAGCCATATTTTTAGTCATTATTTTTATTGTTATTTCTTTTATTGTTTATTGTTTCTTTCTTACATTTGTTTAAATAAAACTGCTTTCGAAGGTTTAAATTATCGCTTCGTTACTGACTTTACCTACCTGCATATCACGATAATACTATTTTATACTTTTTATAAGAGAGCAAAGAACTCAAGAGTTCCAAAAATTTAAGACCCGGACTCATCCGGCGAGCAAATCCTTTGGCATTAAAATCAGATCATTACATGGCGCCCGAACAGGGACTTAAAATTTTTTTTTTGCTCTCTCGGTTATACTTAAGTTTTAAAAAAATATATATATAGAGAAAAAATTGGTATTTTGTGATATCAGGGTGGAAAAAAAGTACAATTAGTTCTCGTCATCGCGAGGGCGCTGTTGTCGATACTAGAGTGGGGATGGGTGGTTAAGGAATATAAAGACCGCGTTTAAAGAAAAAGGCGTAATCGATCAGTACCACTCATCGAAAACACTATAATTTTTTTTTGTAAAGCAAGAAAGAAGAAGAAGACAGCATGTACTCTCCGGACACCGAGAACTGGGTCTATCAGACCATCCGTAGAATCCAAAAATGGTTCCCCGGCTACCACGCGTACGAGGTCCTCTGTCGAGTTGAGGCAGCCCAAAAGAGATTAAAGATCTCTACTCACCTTTTGAAACACGTATTCCCCGACATGATCGTCGGTGAAGACCTAGTTGCCCAAAAAGAAAGTATCTTAAAATTAACAAAAGATGAGCAAAAGGACTTCCTTGAGACCTGCTTCTTTAATCGTCGCCCGATTGACCTCGGCACCCTGACTAGCATAGTGTGTAGTCTAACTCAACCCTACGACCGTACTAAGAACTGTTGGCGCTGCGGTCAACGAGGACATCGCCGCGCGGATTGTAAAAACCCCCAAAAACAATTTTGTTATATCTGTGGTGTCGGACCTATTTGGGCCCGATACTGCTGCCTAAGGGCAAGAAAATAAAATTTTTTTTTTTTTTTTTTTTTTTTTTTTCTCTCTTTCTCGGGTAAGGCTAGATGCCCGAATACCCCCCCATCTCCATCTTCTGGGAGGAGAAAGGGACCGATCTACTAGTATAAAAAGAGCAACAGATCATCCCTCATCACATTTATTCACTTAAAGTCATTGAGTAAACACCTTAACAAAATCTTACGCTTCCAATTTCTTTTAACCATTCAAAATGGGAGTAAAATGGATATACGGTTTATCGAAGAGCGACTTAATCGCACAGATGGAAAGCTACCGGATCGATACCAGTGGAACACTAGCAGAGCTTCGACAACGCTTTGTAGCATTTGTAAAAACACAACCAGAATTGCTGCACAAAACTAGGGATCCAGAAGGATACAAAGAAGATGAAGATATCTCTCGAGACACTTCCGCACTAGAAGATCCGAATTTGATCAACAACTTCACACCTGGCTCGTAACATCAACCTACAGCACCACCACAAGAACAAATAGAACAGGTAGACATCGAACTAAATCATCAATTTAGACTACCTGGAACATCTAGAACATCATCACCACATGAGGGCTATTCTGATACCTTTGTGCTGGAAAGGATGAGAAAATGGGGTTGTCAGTTTGATGGCAAAGACGTCTACACATTTTTAGAACGTGTAGAAGAATTGCAGGCCGCATACGGATTTACGGACCAACAACTATTGAGAGGATTTCC
The DNA here is from genome assembly GCF_019393585.1 of Leptopilina boulardi. Taxonomy (NCBI): domain Eukaryota; kingdom Metazoa; phylum Arthropoda; class Insecta; order Hymenoptera; family Figitidae; genus Leptopilina; species Leptopilina boulardi. The sequence goes on from NW_026137768.1 coordinate 1,021,736, forward strand.
GGAATTGCTAAAAGACGATGCCCAACTTTGGTACCGCAACGAGATAAGATATATTAGAACCTATGAAGAATTAAAATCAGCTCTAAGAAAATTTTATCTCTCTCCGAGCGAATTCAGACACCTGGAATCGCAAATAGTAAGGAAACTGCAAACTAAAGCAGAATCTATAAGAGAATTTTCAACTGCCTTGAGGACCATGATGAGGAGACATGGAGGTTATGACATTGTTCGTGAGATTGATACCATCTATTGGAACATGCAACCAAAGTATAGATTGCATATAAGGAGACACGAACTAGACTCTGTAAATACCTTAATACAGAGAGTTGAAGAAATCGCGGAGATCCTACAAACAGTCAACGCCAAGGAAACAGCTTATCAACCAGTAGCAGAGATTTCCAAACCATATGATCCAAAAAAGGATTGCTGGCGCTGTGGGAAATCAGGACATCGACGCATGAGTTGCCGGAGCAGGCCAAAGAAGTTTTGTTCATTCTGTGGAAAGGACAACATACTAACCAGAGATTGCCAGTGTGAAAAGCCGGGAAACGCAAAAAAGGTCGAACAATCGGAGTAAGTTCGACCTTATCATCTCCCGACTCCAGAATCTTCATCAACTGTAAATGTGAAGATCTAACCATCCCAGCCCTAGTGGATACAGGAGCAGCAGGCTCATTTATAGACATCCACACAGCAAATACTTTAATTGCTCAAGGGGGAGTCGCAAACTTAGAAGAAATTATTGTGGCCTTAGCAAATGGCACACAATACACAGTTAAAACAAGTTTTGACATGAAGATCGCAGCAGGGAAAACTAAGGTAAAACATAAGTTCTTGGTATTACCTGGTTTATCTCAACCAATGCTCATAGGTATGGATTTGTTAAAAAAATTCAACTTTTCTCTACTAATTAACAATCAAGATATACGATTGTTAACTAACTCGTTTAAAGTTGACATTTGCGAAATTGGAACATCAGGGTTAACAACTTTGGACAAGGATCAAGAAAAGGAATTAAACACCTTTATTGAAAAACAGAAACTTTTATTCGCAAACATAAAAGGACAAACTCCACTCCTGAAACATGAAATTCGCCTGGAAGAATCCACACCAATTAAGCAACGTTACCAGCCAAGAAATCCAGCAACACAGGAACTTATGCGTCAAGAAGCCCTGGAAATGTTAAAACAAAAAGTAATTAGAAAATCTCGAAGCCCTTGGAGCTCACCAGTAGTGCTAATTAAAAGGAAAAATGGAAAACTTCGATTTTGCATTGACTTTCGCAAACTAAACAAAGTAACAAAAAAAGATGCTTACCCCCTCCCCCGCATAAATAGTATATTGGACCAATTAAAAGGTGCCAAATACTTATCTACGCTTGATTTAAAGAACGGGTATTGGCAAGTTGAGTTAACCGAAGATAGTGCACCCCTTACAGCCTTCACAGTACCAGGATTGGGATTATTTGAATTTGTAGTCATGCCCTTTGGACTACATTCCGCACCAGCAACATTTCAACGACTCATCGATCTAGTAATTCCCGCTGAACTAGCTCCAAACGTCTTTTCATATCTCGATGATATCGTTATTACCTCGGAAACATTCGAATCACATCTCAAACTCCTAGAAGAAGTATTTGTAAGATTAAGTGAAGCCAAACTAGTACCTAACTGGGAAAAATGTTTTTTCGCCAGAACCCAACTCACTTACCTCGGACATCTAATAGATAAAGATGGACTGCATCCCGACCCCGATAAAGTCGACGCCATTTTGAAACTACCACCTCCAACCAACCTGAAAGAGCTGAGAAAATTTTTGGGTATGGTATCGTGGTACCGTCGATTTGTTAAAGACATTTCTGTATTAATGTCCCCCCTAATTGATTTGTTAAAAAAGAAGACAACTTGGAATTGGAATGAAGAAAAACAAGCAGCTTTCGACAAGATAAAAAAAACATTAACTGAAGCACCTGTATTAGCCTGTCCCGACTGGTCGCAGACATTTTATTTACAAACTGATGCCAGCCTGGAAGGTCTCGGAGCGGTTTTGACTCAGAAAATTGGAACTTCTGAAGTTGTTATCGCCTATGCCAGCCGAACTTTAAATTCATCTGAAAAAAACTACTCAGCAACGGAATTAGAATGCCTAGCTGTAAAATGGGGCATTTGGAAAATGAGACACTATCTAGAAGGCTACCATTTTATAGTTGTCACTGATCACCAAGCTCTCAAATGGCTGAACAGCATCATCACTCCGTCAGGAAGACTCGCAAGATGGATTATGGAATTGGCACAATGGGACTTCGAAGTTCAATATAAGAAAGGTTCCGAAAATTGTCTCCCAGATTACTTGTCAAGATTGCCCCTAGCAGTTTCTACAATTGACAAACAACCATCTTGTCAATGGTATCAACGCCAATTTAAAACAACCTCCGAGAATCCAGAAAGAAATCCAGACTACAAAATTGAAGATGGAAAATTATTTCACCATATACTTCACTCGCTGGACTTCAAAGACACACCCTACGAAGATCAATGGAAGTTGTGTATCCCGAAAGAAGATAGAGAGAAAATCTTACACAAAGTACACGACGAAACAACAGCTGGACATTTGGGTGTTGCTAAAACTTTAGCTAGACTTGGAGAATTTTTTTTCTGGCCTGGAATGCTTCGTGATGGAGCCGAATATGTAAGAAACTGCCAGAATTGTCAACGTAATAAAAGCACACAACAGGCTGCAGCAAATTTAATGCATGCAACCTTCGTAGAAAATCCGTGGGAAATGATTTCTATCGACTTCGTCGGACCTCTGCCTAGAACAACCTCAGGAAATTCAATTCTTTGCGTAATACAAGATCGATTTACAAAGTGGATTGAATTGAAACCTTTAAGAAAAGCAACTTCAGTATTAGTTATTTCAACACTAAAAGAAATTTTCTATCGTTATGGTTGTCCTAAAACAATTGTCTCGGATAATGGTAGACAATTTATTAGCAAAGAATTCAAATCTTTCTTGGAAGATTTTGGTATAATTCATCGCCTTACGCCACCCTACTCACCACAATGCAATCCAGTAGAAAGAGTAAATAAAGTAGTAAAGACGATGATTAGACAATACCTCGACGCTAAGAAACCGGACTGGGACCGCCATCTGTTGGAACTTCAATTTGCTTACAACACGGCCAAGCACACTTCGACCGGTTTCACACCTGCCTATCTTACCGCCGGCCGAGAGTTTCTCCCACCAGGCTTTCAAGACACGCGCTTGAATTCAAACACAACCACCGCTTCAAAGACAAGGATAGAAAAACTTCAAAATGCCCTCGAATTAGTTAGAATTAACCTTGCCAAAAGTTTCAAAATTCAACAAAAACACTATAATTTACGTAAAAGAGAATGGAAACCCAATGTAGGAGATAAGGTTTTTAAAAGAAATTTTCATTTGTCAAACAAAATGAAAAAAGAAAATGCGAAATTATTAGAAAAGTTTAGTGGCCCATTTACAATAAAGAAAAAAATTTCTCCAGTAATCTATGATGTTGTAAATGAACAGGGGAAAATTTTTCGTCATGTTCATTTAAAGGACCTGAAGAACTTCATTGACGACATTTCCAACCAATAATATAATTTCCCCCCAAAATTCTAAAGTCAAAGACCTCTAAAGAAAAATAAATCTTATTTCTTAGAATTAGGTGTATAGTTCCTCAAAGTCACCCGCGATGGAAACATTGAAACGCTTAGCACAGCTCGAGCGCGAGAAAATAAAAGAAGACGCGTTAGATATGAACAATTTGAATATTTCAATATACGAATTCGACATCGCCTATCAAAAAATGTTCGATGAAAAAAAATCGGTAATTGATATAATTAAACCACCTGAAAAAATTATCGCTCCACTACAACCCTATTCAGGTCGAATTACGGAAAAATGCAAAGTATTAGCTCCAACTCAAAAACCACCTCGTTTTCAACTGGAAAGAAAAGTTGTGGAAACACCGCCGTCCATCCATAAAGGAAATTTTGAAAACACCTTGCTCAACATCTGCAAAAAAGAAGAAGAAAAAATTAAATCCGAGAAAAATGAGAAAATTAAGAAAAAAATCCAAAATTCAAAATTACCTATTTTAAGTATTCCAAAATTAGTTGTGCCCGCTAAACCTACCCCTAAAAAGAGTGGTAAAATTACCAAACGTACCCCAACACAATTATCCTCGATGAAATTAACCGCAAAAAATAAAATTATGAAGCAGATGAAAAGCCCGAAGAAAGTTAACCCGATTCACACTGCACCTAAAAAAGAAAGACCGCAAATTATTAAAAAGAAAAAGATTAATAAACCCAAAATCACTTCTGACATTTTACTTACCACCCCAATAATCGTAAAACAGAACATACCTTCTCCAAAACCATTATCGTCAGATTGCCCGAAGTCGTTTGAAGAATTGTTTAATAGTCTCCAAGATACCATCAACGAAGTCGACCTAAATAACAACACTGCCGAAAATTCGAAGGAAAATCCAATTCCTCTGGTAAAGGAACTTTCAAAATTGCCATTTAAAATCTCTAAACTTCCTGGAGGACCATGGATTAAAGTCCCGATTGGCCCCGCTCGTTATCGGTTGCCCGTCAACGACGGTAAATGGATCCTAAGATTGGAGAGAACCAACGGATTCATCAAAAAAGCCAGAAAAATTTTGTAAGTGGTACTGAAAATTATTTTTTTTTTTTTTTTCTCTCTCTTTTGCATATTACATTCCCCAAGACGCTCATTAGAATTCGCTTTTTTAGTAGGGGGGATGTAACGAAAGTATTTTATTTAAAATATTAATTTGAAACAAAGTATTTTATCAGCATATTATTTCATATTATTTCAATGCATGAATATATATATCTATACGGTTGAGCTCTCAGCTCGACAGCCAGGAGGAGAGTACCGAGCGCGCATACTTTGCCGCGCAGCACGTGGTCTCTCTCACTCGCGCCATAGCTCCCAGTAGAAACGTCAAGCGGTATATACTTGCTTGCACGTACAATTTCCTCAGTTCGCCGTCGACCGGACTCGAGGCACATCTCGAGGCTGGACGACAGCAGCTCTCTCCTTTCCTCCTATTCTCTTCCTTTCTTATCTATCGCCGAGGGTGAGGTACGTCTCTCCTGAGGAATGAGATCATCCTCCCCAGGGCAGGCAGACCACAGGTACATCTGTGCTGCTAGCCCTGCCTACCTCATCCTCGAGGACGGTATCTCAGGTACATCTGGGGCCGACCTGGTGGATGTATTCCTGCAGAAGGAGTAGTACTCAGGTACCTTGGTACAAGAGTAACTCCCTTCGCCCTCCATCTTTTCTTACCTGCCGCGCAAGGTCTGACCAGGGGTACATCCGTGGAAGGCTGACGCGATCCTGACCCGCCATTTCCTGGAGAACCGACCCTGTGAAGACGAGGTACATCTCGCTCTTCACCGAGTTGATGCACCAGGTATTATTCTTCGACTCGAGGTACATCTGGAGCGAAGAATAACCTGTAACTTTCCTCTCTCTCTCTTTCCGCACTAGCTTCGCGTAGAGCATGAATGTCGTACGGAAACGGCATCTAGAAATCCTGATTAAGAAATCTCTAGTCGTGCACGAAACCTAGTTTTCGCTCGTCTCGTAGCTAGGGGCGTATTCTAGAACCTCCCTCGCGGAAATTATTATTGAGCATTTCACCCCGGGAAAGTTACAAATGGCGAGAACTAAATATTGTCTTTTTACAGTATTGCGGCGGATCCAATGCAGCTCGATGCAGCACCATAGCGGCGTACCGTCTCGCTTCTTTTCTCTCTCTTTCCTCTATCCCCTCACCTTTTCTAAATTCTTCTTCATCTCACTTCTCTCTACATTCTTTATTCTTTTCCACTTCTTTCATTTAGATTTAAGCTAGTTAGTTAGTTTTACATTTATTTTTTACTATTGTTAATTTAGTTAGTTTAGGATTTTCTATTTTTGTATTTTTTTTTGATATATATTGTTTATGAGAGTTAATCAAGCAGCCATATTTTTAGTCATTATTTTTATTGTTATTTCTTTTATTGTTTATTGTTTCTTTCTTACATTTGTTTAAATAAAACTGCTTTCGAAGGTTTAAATTATCGCTTCGTTACTGACTTTACCTACCTGCATATCACGATAATACTATTTTATACTTTTTATAAGAGAGCAAAGAACTCAAGAGTTCCAAAAATTTAAGACCCGGACTCATCCGGCGAGCAAATCCTTTGGCATTAAAATCAGATCATTACAAAAATGTAAATTATACCACTAATTAATTATCTCTTAGCCAAATTAATACTATATTTTTCTTGCAAGATAAAAAGAGAATTTTATCCGAACATTATACACTTTAAACTTTATTTATTTAATAATAAAATATTAATTTAGCAAAACTACTGCATAAATCAATCACTAAATAGTTTATTTATTCAATTCAATAATTCTTTTTTCACTCTTTCCACTGATTTTCTACAATATTTTCAGCCAAAGCAAGAAGACTAGAACCAGGAGGTGAAACTTCCACGCTTTACCGCAGTGAGTAGTGGCATGGTAAGCGTGCACACGGTGGGCGTGTCGTTTAAGTTCGTGCACTGCTAATAGAACGAATTTACGAATTCTGCGCATACTATCCATGTAGGTTTTGAAGGGGAAATTTCGTAGCAAGCAGCTGCAAATGTTTGCGTCTGCTTGGTTAGGTAAATTATATAATAATAAAATGCTTGGTCTGTCCTTCTGTCCTAACTTGAAGTTGGCCTTTTCTGATTTCACGTGTTTTTTTGAATAGTAATCTTATGACGTGTCAAATTTTGACAATTCTTTTTCTTATTTTTGCCAAAGTTGTATAATTGTGTTTCCAAATTTCGGAATAAGTTTCTTTAAAATTCCAAATTCGAAAATTCAATTCACGAAGCTGAAGTACACAACGTTTACCAACGAAATTCTTTTTAAAGTTGTATATTGATTCAAAAATTGTACAAAAAATGTATGATGAGAAAAAAGATGCGCCAGGAAATTTCGTATAAGATAGTAATTTGAAAAACATTTATTTTTAAAAATTAATTTTTAAGGTACCAGGTGCCAACGAATACCTATTAAATATTAATTATAAAAACACAGGCCTCGAATCAACTTAAAGACACAAAAAAGTCGTTTTAGTCGATTTATATTCCAAAAAAAAGTGGATTTGTTTTTTATTTTAACAAAAATATTTTACAGATTTTTAAATAAAATTTTTTTTTTTTTTAATAATAATCCTTTTCGAAGGGTTAAAATTGAAATTTTTAGAAATAATTAAATTTCAAAGATATTGTTAATTTTCAAACAATTATTAAATTTTCCAGAACTGAAAATAATTTATCAAACAATTTTTGGAAAACATTTTTTAAATTTAATTGAATTTTCAAAGATTTAAAATTGAGATTTTTGAAATTAATTGAAACTTTAAGTGTTTTGTAATTAAAATTTTAGATGATTTCACTAAAAATTTATTAGAAAATGCGGACAAAATACAATAATTTGAAAAATGGTTTCAGATAGTTGAATTTTCAAAGAATATTATTAAAATAGTTAAAAATAATTGAATTTCCTTAGAGTTATAATTGAAATTATTAAATTTCAAAAAAAAAAAAATTTCGATGTAAAATTTTAGAAATAATTAAATTTTAGATGCTTTTAAATTCAAATTATTGAAAATTCAATTAATTTTGAATTCCAATTTTTGAGAATAATGAAATTATATTTGATTTTAAATTGAAAATTTTTGGGAAATAATTGAATTTTAATTGAAATTTTGGATAATAATTTAATTTAAGTTCATTTTTGATTGAAAATTTGGTTAATTAATTTTGAATAGAAATTTTAGAAAATAATTGAATTTTATTTCATTTTAAATTGAAAACTTGGTAAATAATTACATTTTAAATTGAAAATTTTGGATAATTATTGGATTTTTAATTGATTTTGAATTAAAATTTTGGGTAATAATTGAATTTTAGTTTATTTTGAATTGAAATTTTTAAAAAATAATTAAATTTTATTGTGATATTTTTTTTTAAAAATTATAAACAATTGTTAAATTTCATAAAAATTTTAATTGAAAAATAATTTTGATATAATTGAATTTGTGATGTCTTTCATTAAAATTATTAAAAATAATTAATGTAGTGAAGAATCATTTTAGTTTAAAATTTGTTAAATAATTTAATTGAAGAAGATATGATGAAGATCTACATTTTATACTAGAAAAATGTATTTTATTTACATTTTTTTCAAATGTTAAAAAAAATGTCGCATTTTATTAAAAGAAGTCGATAAAAGTCTTATTTTTGAAAAAAGTCAGAAAAAGTCGTATAATCCGAGGCTTGTAAACATATAATTTTCATTATTATCATTTAATATGTAATAATATTCTAATAAATTAAATTATTATTGATAATATTAATCTTTAATTTCTTTATAACAAACAATTAAACACTCAATTTGGCGCGCTTGCGCGCGTTTAATTTTGCTAGTTACATATAATTAATTAAATATAATCGCATCAAAAAATTTATGGGTAAACCATTTGCCATAACCGCATAAACAGAAACTTAAAAACAGCGTCTGCTACATTTCAAATATCAGTGTCAAGAAAGTATGCGCAGAACACTGAAATTCGTCTGAATAGCAAAGCACGAACGATAAGCCACGCCTTCTAGTGGCTTGTTTGTCATGCCGCATCTTTACAACGGAGTTTCCCCTCCTGGTTCTAGTCTTCTTGAGCCAAAGTGAATGATCCGCGAATGTCCCATGAATTCGCGGCACATTCCATTTTGTCGATCCGCCAGAGGAAGTCAATTTCCAGAATAGCTTCGGAGAATAACGGAAACAAAGGAAAAGGGGATTGATTTAATCTCGAACTAAACTAGGCCTAATGTTACAATCAATTTACAGGCAGGATTAAAATGACGAAAGATCACTAGTGGCAGCGATTCGTTTTTTGACACAATCAAATGAAACGAGAAATGTTAATTTCAGTTCTTTTAATAAAATTCTTTTAATAAATTTTATTTTTGTTAGATTTGCACCGACAGTTTGTAAATGGGAAACTACGATAACTTTATTTGTTCTCTTCTTTTACTTTTGCATTACTTTTTTTTATTATTACAATATATGTTTCTTTCGAATGTTTAAATAATGTTTCATTATTGACTTCTCCTTCTATATCAAAATCACAGTTAAAAGTAAGGTTCCTAAATAAAATAATGTTTTGATTATTTTAAAAATCTAGTAAAATACTTTATTAAAATACTCTGGCTCCATCCGACGAGCAAATCCTATTGGCTAAAAAAACCACGAACAATACGTGTTCCTCAATGGAAAACTGATACTGGATTTCGGTGTCGATTTAGTATTGGTCATACTTAATTTTCAATGGTAATCCAGTACTTATATTCGGTATACTGGGATTACGATATCGGTTTCGTGTCGGTCGGCAAACCATACCTAGGTAGGATCCAATATAAAATTCCACATTGAATTTTTTATTTAAATAATATTTTTTTTTTAAATTTAACTTTGTAATATTTTAATTTAATAGTAGTAAACATTTTTACTTTATGGTGTAACGATAGAGTATCGTAGTATAGTGGCGCGGCGAATAGAGAGAAAGTAGACAGCGTAAGTAGTAGTGTCACTCTCTTCCCCTACCACTCGCTGTCACCTAGCTGCTAGTGATATACCTTTCGTCTCGCACCTTTTCCTCAGTCTTCTTCCGACTCGTCTAGAGGTGCTTGTCTGACGATTGGAAGCAACTCACTCCTGGCTACCTGGTGCTCAGTAGAGGTGCGTCTCTCTGAACACCGGAGCCTTCCTTACTTCCTAGAAGGAGCTGTACTTGTTCTTGTAGGCGCTCCTGCGGAATAGTAACACCCTTCGCCTTCCTTCCTCCTGGTGAACCGGACTTTCTATGGGCGCTTCTGTGGAAGACTGGTGATCCAGGTTACTCACTCACTTCCACCAGGACCGTCCTTGTCGAGTAGAGTCGCTCCTCTCTTGACAAAGATGATGCACTAGGTAATAATTCATTTTTGTATATTTTATTATTCTTTTATTTAAACAATATATTCTCTTTTGAAGGTTTAAATAAAGACTCGTCAATGACTACGCCTCTCCTCTACATCATAGTAAGAAATAGTTCCGAAATTAATCGAAACATGGATGGCGCTTCACGCCATCTACCTAGATTTAAAGTAACTAGTCAAAATAGGTTTCCATGTGGTATCCCATGTGGGCTTTTCCAGTAGTCTAATGTTTCCAGTATTGTGCATAAATAAATATTCACTGAAAAAAGGGTTTGGTATTGACAACCAAACGTTTGGTTGGTATTTAAGTAACCAATTTTTTTTTTGTTAAATCAACAAAATTTTAATTCTCTCAATCAAAATTTGTTGACACAACCAAAATTAGAAAAAAAGTATTTTTGTTGTTCTAACTAAAGTTTGATTGTGACAACCAAAATTTTGTTGATTCAACAAAAAAAATTTGGTTGCTTAAATACCAACCAAACGTTTGATTGTCAATACTAAACCCTTTTTTCAATGTTGAATAAATCTGCTTTAAGTAGTGGTAAATCTGCGATGTTTATAATTTAAAGTAATCGATTAGAAACAATGTTTGCTTTGCAACACATTTAAACTTATTGTTGATTAACGTTTTGTATATTAGGAGCTTGATGCAACATTAAATTAATTACATTTGCTTTAATATTAAAATTTTCCAAGTGGTAAAGAAATATTATTTGTCTTCGTAACACTTCTTAAAATAACTGTTTTAAAAGTCTTATTTTAAAAATGTTATTAGTCGTTTAAATTACATCTTTTTAAGAGACACGCGTGTTCTTATAATGTTTACAAGACACTTTCGAAGACAGGTATGTTTTTTGACTACCTATAAATATAGTATTGTTTTCTTCATCACCACGTTTTAAGAATATGTTTTTTTATACTAAAGGACTTGTATGTAATTTATGAAGTGTGAACGATTTTTTATTGTTCGGGTATATTTCCTCCCCCTAGGAATGGATTATCCCTATTGCAGGGTCCGATCGTGCCATGTACGCACGCTATGTTGGCCAAGTGGATTCCACCTAACGAGAGAAGTCGCATGGGAGCTTTCGTCTATGCTGGTATGTTTTTGTTATTATGAAATTTAGTTTATATTTAGAAAAATTAGTTTAAATTCTAGTACACAAAGATTTAGCGATGCCTTCTTCGAAAAATTGTGTTGCATTCTTTTATCTCCATAAAAACATTTAATGTTTTTTCATAGAAGGCATTGTTCAACAGCAGTGTACATAAACAGTCAGCTCTCAAAAATAGTAGAGTTCCTAAAATACAGTACTTCTTGAAATTCTCCTTTAACACATACCCAAGAAGCACGTAATATATCCTCAATATCAAGGTAATATTACACGTGAGATTCGTAATATAACGCTGTAATATTACAGTAATCTTACAGTGATCTTAAAATGTCCGCCTCAAGGTAATATTACCGGGAATATTATTGTAATATTAACGGTAATATTACAGTAATATTAACGGTAATATTACAGTAATATTAACGGTAATATTACAGACTGATTTGAGTTATTCATAAAGCATAAAAAACGTAAATATATTATAAGTCAATTTGGCTTGTTGGTAAAACTCTGGACTCGTGTGCTTTGAGTTCGGGGTTCGATTCCCTGGATGGGTAGATTTTTTTCGTAAAGAAATGTTCCCATAATATTACTGTAATATTCTCTTGTAATATTACCTTAATATTACGGTATAATATTACTGCAATATTACTGTAATATTACCTTAATATTACCTTAATATTAGCGCGTAATATTACAGTAACATTACCGGTAATATTACCTTGAGCCGGACATTTTAAGATCACTGTAAGATTACTGTAATATTACAACGTTATATTACGAATCTTACATGTAATATTACCTTGATATTGAGGTTATATTACGTGCTTCTTGGGTAATTCGTACGAGGAATTAAATTCATACAAATATTGTAACGCATCATCTTTAAAAATTCAAAATGAATTAAATTAAAATTTTAATTAAACAAATTAAGCGAGGGGGAATTTACTAGTTAAAAACGTGTACACTTGACTACAGGTATTACACCTCATATTACCCTTATTACTAAGTTATTACACGTTATTACAGAGTATTACATATTATTACAGAGATATTACAGATTTTTTTGCGTTATTACAGCACTGTAATAACGCATTATTACACGGTATTACACGGTATTACACAAGTATTACAGGAAGAGTGTACACTTGACTACCTGAGTAAATTCCCCCTCGAAATTAAGTAAAAATAATGAAGGGTACTTTGTCTATACAAATTAAAAAGAATAAAAAGTATCCGCGGGAGCCAGATCAAATGATGCCTTAATAAAAATAATTAAGAATAAATGCTCGTGGAGTGTCACATATGTGCAGTAACCTAGAAATTTTTTTTTTTAATCACACCCACACAGCACCAAAAATTCCCCGAAGATTCATTGAATGTTTAAAGGTTAACTTGAGAGTATTGAATTGCGGGGTTCAGAAAAGATTATTTAAAATAAAATAAATAAATTAAATGAATAAAACTTTTATAACGTCACAACATAAAGAAAAATTTTTCTTCGGAAAAATCCGGCTTGATTTTCAGACGTCAATCCGCGTTAAAATTTTGTCATCTCTTTAACTGTATGGGATATTCAAAAATGGTTGAAGTGGATGAATTTTTACAGCGTTCGAAATATTTCTTTATATTTCGGAAAGAAATTTGTATGGTTATTCGTTAAAGGTTCGGCTCGAACTTTGATTGAAGCTTAAAAAAAATATTCGTTAAATGTTCGCCCAGATAGCTGCGCTCTAAAATTATCTAACAATAAGCATAAAGTATTTTAAAGAATTACGAGAAACTTCCTCCTAAAATTAAATTAAAGTATGAAAGATTGTACGTATTAATAATAATAATGTAACTAAAATAATTATATTTTTTAATTTAAATCAGTTTAATAAATAAATTGACTTAATAAAGTTAAATTCAAAAAAGAAAAAAAATAATTTCTTAAATTTAGGGACTCATACTTTATCAAATAATTTTTTAGAGATTTAACATAACGAAATTAATTTTGAAAATAAATTTCGGGAAACTGGGGATCGAATGCGGGTTTGACAAACAAATCCAATCTAGCCAATCTATTCGCCTTCACATTTCCTTCTATATCTGAGTGTGATGGTATCCAGATGAAGTTTTCATCAATAATTTTATAGTTACGTGTACTATTAAGCTTGCAGCAACCTTGCATGGTAAGCTTCTTGAAAGATTGCAGTGTAAGGTTACTGCAAGATTGCACAGTAAGATTATCGCAAGATTGCTCAGTAAGCTTGTCGTTAGGTTGGTGCAAGGTTGCCAAATAACCTTGCCAATCAGCACAGAAGGTTGCAGGAAACTTGCAGGAAGCTTGACATGCAAGTTTATAGGGCCAAGATGGGCATAGTTTTAATTTTGTGCTCTAGAATACAAACGTTTTAGGATATTTAAAAATGATGCATACCGTATGAAAGTACAATAAATAAGGTATCCTTTGGCCATAACGAAAAAATTTTAATTTGCAAACAAACATTTTTTAAAGAATTTTTTTAAATTGTTGTAAATTTCGATTTGAAAAAAGTGGCTCCAAGATGGACACCTTCATAAAATTCACTAAAAAACATGTAAAATAAAAATAAAATATCAAGTAAGGATTTTTAAACCAATTTTCTGTTTCTTCATTATATTTTTTAAAGGTTCTAACATTTTAAAAAAATTTTAAATTAAATAATATTGTAAGAAAATTAATTTTAACGAGAATATTTTAATTAAATTAATTTATAATTTATGTAATAAGAGATTAGTTATTTTATAATTAATTAAAAGAAATTAACAATAAATCCGTCTCTAAGCTGAATTGTCGGAGTCACAATTCGGACATTTGTACCACACGGAGAAAAAAAGGAGAACCGCTTGATTTGTCAGTTGTGAGCTGTTCTCACTCGTCAGGGAGCAGCAGTTTCGCCGCGAAAGGAGAACTGTTAATCTTTTGAGGAGTAACCGTTCACCTTTTGTCGTTTCACCTTAAGGGAAGGTAACTCTCTTTCCTCAAAAAGCGTACTCGTTCACCCTTCGAGAAGCGAACGGCTCACTTTCCAAGCGGTCAAACAACTGACTCTCGTTTAAGAGAACTGCTTTTCGGCGGATTAAGCGGTTCTCCTTTTTTTTCTCCGTGCAGGGTCTGCAGATTTTAGCTATATAAGAAATTTCAAATAACGATCAGAACTGTCGGTAACTATCGACAGATTTCATTTCTCTATTGATTATAACATAATTTCGAAGTAGAAAAAGAAAAGATTTCAATTATGAGGCTTAGAGCATTATTAAGAAACTGTAACATTGAAAATAAATAAAGTTAAGAAATTAAGGTGTGATGTTCATCTTAGGGCCACCAGACTGTCCATCTTAGGACCAATGACCCCATTTTTTCGGCGCAAATAAAAATTATTTACAAACACAGTGTCAACCTAATCATTTTAGAATACTATTATACGATAAATAAATGAAGTTATTATGATATGCACCTATTCGAAATCAAAAATATAGATAATTTTACCGACTGAAATAAAAACTGTTACAAAACTTTTTAAAACGAAAAATCCACGTGATATGTGTTACAGGAAGAAAAATAATTCTTTCCGATCTGTGTTTATACAAAAAGCTTAATCTAAACAAACTAAATCAGTAAAAAAAAATCACGAGGCGATATATAGTTATGCGAAAATTTTATATCAAATGTCCATCTTAGGGCCCTCTCCCCTACTATGAATATGTTTGTTGGAAGTTTTTCTTACAAATCATATTTGAGTGAATAATTTTTGGGCAGTGAATTTTACTTTGTGTTTTTTATTCAATTTTTTCTAATCATGTGATTTTTTGCAAATTGTGTGTCGTTGCTGTAGATGTTTGACAATTCCCCCGCTCCCATCACAGGCTCTTTTGCCATATCCTGTAGCAGAAAATAGACATTTTTTTAACAGGCGATATTGACAACTCATGAAACTGGAAACGATTCTTAAACTGGCCCCATCTAATATAATTGTAATTTCAGATACCGATTCTAATTCTAACTGTTCCTTGCAGCTTTCAATTATGCGATTCATAGACAATAAGGCAAGAGCAGAATCATGTCTTGTATCGTCAGCAACAACAACAAACACTTTGTGTTTTTTTATTATTATAACAAACTGATGTAAAAATTGAAATCTGTTGAGTTTTCCATACCCGCTTTGTAGCTTATTTTTAATAATTACGTTTCAATTTTCTGCGAAGTCGCCGTGCAAAACCATAGTTTCACTGAATTCAATTTAGTTTCATTTTTAACTTTGAATATTTTTTCTCTCTGAATATCCTTAATGAATTTATGAACATTTACTTTAATTGTGCAAATCTCTAACTACTTGTTCGTTTTTCTAACTCGGCTTTATTCCACACAGTAAAAGTTACTTCATTGTTAGATGTTTCTTCAAAAATATTTAAGGAGGAATCGGACAGACAGTCTGAACAAAAGTTAGTCCAAATGCATTATTTCGATTTTTGAAATAGAAAACACATATTTTAGTGTATTTTTTCAGACGAAGTATGCAGACCCTGGCGGATTTGATTTACCTAATGTCCACCCAGCTGGGTGGATATTGGGTCAACATTAGGAATAACGTAAAAAAAATTGATAAATAAGCTAAAATTGTTCAAAAAACATTTTGTAATTGAGAGATGGTCTTCTTAACCCCTTGGGTGTCGATGACGTGTATACACGTCATGGAATAGGTGGGCTCAAAGTGTCGATGACGTGTATGCACGCACATAAATTTTGAGCCCAATAATAAGACGGAATTGGCCTAAAATTTGTTACTCGGGGGTTTTTGGGGTCGCTGCTTCCGAATTTGATGTCAGATTTACAAAATTCAAAATGGCGGATCCAATATGCCCCCACAGCAGCCAATCTTTACTAAAAATTTCGTAAAGATTTCCTTGAAATTTTGAGGATATTTAATTGCAAAGTTTAATAAAAATTGCATAAAGATTTAAATGTCCCACTAAAAGAAAATTTTGGCGTAAAAGTTGACTAAAAATTTAAATGAAATTTTCAGGAAATGTTCGTCGCGAAAATTAAGTAAAAATTTAAATGAAATTTTCAGGAAATGTTTGGCGTAAAAGTTGACTAAAAATTTAAATTAAATATTTATTAAAAATTTATACCGAAAGTTGAGTGAAAATGTAATTTAAATATTCAGTCAATTTTTGTGACGAACATTTCCTAAAAATTTAAATTAAATTTTCAGAAAAGGTTGGACGAAAATATTTGTAAAAAATACAAAAATAATATTTAAGAAATATTATTAATATTATTATTAATATTATTAATAATAATAATAATAGATAGATAGATAGATCTTTATTTTTATTATTATTATTATCAATAAAAAAAATTTACTATCTGGGATTAAAAATAAAATAAATAATATACAAACATTGTTGCTCTGTTTTGATTCACATTGAATCAAGCACTGCATGCTTGTTGAGCAAGAACTTTTGAAAACAAATTATGAGGTGCTGGGGATTGAATCTACATTCACCGCGCGCTAGCTAAAGACCCTAACCACTACACTACAGATATCTGGCTGAGAAAAAAAAAATCTTTCACAGGCTCTACAACCTGCTGATAGACAAGTAATCCTACTTATCGACCTAAAAGGGCGGGCTCATTTGAAAAAGTTTTTCACGGAGATATTTGAATATTCTGAATATTCACATTGCAGGTAAATATAAAAATTAAAAGTGTATCGAAATAATGCTGTAAAACCATGACTGAAGGTCATGTGAAAAGGTTATTATAAAATTAATTATTTTTTTAAATATTATCTATTAATTAAAAATTCACAAATTTGCGAAAATTAATTTTAAAGATTTTTATTTATTAATAAACAATTATATTAGTACTGTTAAAGACAAGAAAAAGCGTTTTAAAAATCAAATCCGCCAGGGTCTGCACACTTCGTCTGAAAAAAATGCACTAAAATATGTGTTTTATATTTCAAAAATCGAAATAATGCATTTGGACTAACTTTTGTTCAGATTGTCTGTCCGATTCCTCCTTAATATTTTATTTGTTATTTCTTCTGTTCCTGGACATAAATTTAATTCTTGAAAAACACATTTCTTTGTTGAAGAAGCACACATTATTGCAGAAAAGAGATCTTTTTAAAGTTCTTTAATATTTAAGGATCGTTCTTTTCTTAAGTTTTTTAATGCAATTAGAAAAAGGTCAAAATTGGCACAATATATGCAAACGCAGACTTCTTTTTGTGGCTTAATTATTACCCACTTCGGTCGTAATGAGTAAAACTTCGATCTACCAATGCTTTTATCAGGATTATTCTCACGAAAAATTTGAAAAATTTTCTCAATACTCCTTGTCAAAAAGCATTTCATCTTTTTCGTTTTTCACCATCAATTTCAACGCATATAACATCATTTTTTTTAGGACTCCCTCTTGAACAATCTAAATGGTCATTAAGGAAATATTCTTGAGCTACTTTAACACTTAGACTGTAAGGTGGTTTTAGACCTACGTTGACTGTAACCATAGGTCACTCGTGCCCGGCCCATTAAAAAGTACTTTAAAATGCTTTGAAAAATCGGACAAAGTTCAGGATATTGCATTAACTATCCTAGAATTATATTGCTAAAATGTTCATTTGTTTAAATAATATATTTGTTAATAAAATCAATCTTTTTAAAAATTTCAAACGGGAGAGTAAAGCTTAAGAGTGGTAGTTTAAGGGAAAAATACTGACAATCTTTATAAATAAAAGAATTGCTTAAGTTTTGAGCATGAAAATCATGTTTTTTCAATGTACGTAAAAGAGGTACAAATTACAAAAAATATACATTGTATTATTTTTTATTCTTCATTGACGTTAAAAATTACAATAAATTGACATTGTATTGTTTAGTGTGAAACTTTTCTGAACATTTATTCAAGTGGGACATTTAAATCTTTACACAATTTTCGCTAAACATTGCAATTAAATATTCCGAACATTTCAAATAAATCGGTTCGTTTCAATGCAAGGAATACAATTATTTTATGTATTAACTTGAATTTAAAAAAACACAAAATTTTTTAGTTAAAATAGAAAGTTTCGATTTTTTAATTTTTATTAATTCTTAAAATTTAAATCAAATCTATACTTTATGTATATATCAACCAATTCGTTTCAATGCAGGGAATAAAATTATTTTATATATAAACATGAATTTAAGAAAACAACATTTTTTTAGCTAAAATGTGAATTTTTGATTTTTTAACATTCATTAATTCTTTAAATTCCAATGAAATCTATGAGGCATTTCATATAAGAATACAGGGTCATGTCTCGGATTTTTCTCAAAATTCGGTAAATTGTAGTGATTTGTGGTGCTAAATAAGTGTACAAATTTTGAATTTGAAATTTTTAATATTTTTTAAGATATTTACAATAACAAATTAGAGCCATATTTTTTTGCTTTACTTATAACTTTTTCCCTATTATTATTATTATTTTCTCCTATATAGGGCTAGTTGGATGCGGATTTCGATAAGCATTGGAATAGTATTTTTAAAATTATTCTAATTTTATTTGTTCGTAAAATATTTCATTTTTTATTAACTTTTGTTAGTTAATTAATTAATATCTCGAAAACAAAAAATAATGCCATCTCAAAAATTTAACCATCGATTTATTATAACATAAACAATATTCATGATTTTTTCGCGCTTTAAAATGAGGGAGAACATGTTTAAAAGTTATAAAAAAATTTTATTTTTTAAACAAATTGTTTAAAAATTAAAATTTTTTTCTAAAAGTTTAAGGTCTTTTGCGTAAAAAACATTCTCAACAGTTTTCTCTATTTTTAGTAGGAAAAAAGTTATACGTAAAGCAAAAAAATATTGTTCAAATTTGTTGTTGTAAATATCTCGAAAAATATTAAAAATCTCAAATTCATAATTTGTACACTTATTTGGCACCACTATCACTACAATTTACCGAATTTTGAGAAAAATCCGAGATATGACCCCGTATTCTCATATGAAATGCCTCCTATACTTTATATATACCAATCTATTCGTCTTGACGTAAGGAAGACAATTATATTATATATTACCTTAAATTTTTCTATTTAAAAAATGTTTCAATTAAAAAAAAATTTTTGGAAAAAAGAAGATAAAATTTTTTTTTTGTATTTTTAAAAATCCTCTCGTCATTTTTGAGAGATTAATGTGGTAAATAAGCCTACCAATTTTCACCCAAATCTACACGGAAAGAAATTTAGTAGCAATATTTGATAAATCTGATAGGAAATTTTAGTATTCTTTTTTTCAAACGCGGAACATTTGGGTTTGATAACGAAAATCGGTATATTTTTACCAATAGTCTTTTTAGTAAATATATTCCAGAAATTGAAATTATTATTTCGTAAATTGATAAATTTATACGAAAAACCAGAAGTAAGTTAAACCGACGCGCACTTCGTTATTTACTAAATTTATATGAAAATTTGGAAAGATTATTTCGAAATTTGTTAAAACTATACTAAAAATTCGAAGTGGTTCAGTCGTGACAGATGACGACAGAAACACCAATAGATTCTATGCCAAAGTTTTATCTCTTTCTCATCTAGAGGATAGACGAGGATATGAACTTTTAAATGCACACACACATACACCGCATTGTTTTACATCGATTGGCTTATTTTTATTCCTAACCTATACTAACGATAATACGTATAACATTCGCAGAATAACGCTTCATATACAAATTTACTCTCATGTGAAAAACTGATGTGACCATTCTTATATACTAACCAGACATATTTTTCACCGCATATGAGAAAGGTGAAATTATATCAAAACATGTTTAAAAATATAAATAAAAATCATTATTTATTGGGAAATAATTAAATATTTTATTATTTTTTGAAGAACAATTTTTTACTGATTTATTGTAAAATCTTCGAAATTAATTATATAAAAGAAATTCAGGTCTGTATCAAAATAATGGTAAAAAGGGGCTTGTCTAAAGAGCTTCGTCAGTCTTCGTTACCACTCGGTGAGGATCTGGCAATTCCAAACGTTCAACTTCGGCAAATTTCGTCGAATCTCGTTAACTTTGATATTTTTTTTCAATTTTCATATCAAATATATCAAAATCTGAAATAATTATATCATTTTATAAAATTCTAATTACGAAATTTGAAATATTTGGTTAGAAAAATTGATAAAGAGCTTATTAAAATTTGACATTTTTGTGTTTCAATAAAAAGATTTCAGATTTCGTAAATATTATATCAAATTTTCTTTCCAACTATATTAAATATTCTTATTTTAATCTCAATCATTCTTAAAAATAGTAACGAAAATCATTATCATGCCAAAATGTTCCGCAATTGTAACCAAATATACTAAAAAGTAACACCATAATATCAAATATTGCTACAAACTTTCTTTTTAAAAATTTTATAAACGAAAAGACTACAAAGCTTCCTCCACGAGGAAGCAAAAATATAATTCTTTTAATTATATTATTATTATTAATACGTACAATCTTTCATAGTTTAATTTAATTATAGGAGAAAGTTCCTCGTAATTCTTTAAAACGCTCAGATAATTTTAGAGCCCAGCTATCTGGGCGAATATTTAATTCATGTAATATTACTGATATTAAGGTAATATTACGTGCTGCTTGGGCAACTTTCGCGCTAAACCTTTACCGAAAATGTAATTTAAAGGTTCATAGGCAAGTTTTACGCTGAACCTTTACCGAAATTGTAACTTACAGCTTCAGGCAAGGTTCACGCTTAACCTTTACTGAAGTTTCAATTTACAGCTTCAGGCAAGTTTCACGCTAAACCTTTAATGAGGTTGTAATTTACAGTTTCACACAAGGTTCACGCTTAAACCTTTAATCAAGTGCGGGCATTTATATATATATATATATATATATATATATATACTCAATCTTTATTGAGCTTTGCAACGAAATACTCCCAACTTGGACAATAAAGCTGTAATACAAGTTCAGAAAATTTACGGTGCTGTGTGAGCCATTTAAGAGCCAAATTTCTTAAAAAATCACTCTCTAAATCTAAATCAGTAGAAATTTTACTAATTCAATCAGTACTTTTGATTTTAACTGAAGTTTCAGTTATTTTTTGAAATTTACTAATATAATTAGTGAATATATAAGCAATAGAAAATAACTTATGTAAATCAGTAATTTGTATATAACATAATCTTTAAAATGAACTATTAAATCAGTAGATTTTGCGGCCGCTGCCATATGTTTATATTATTGATTCAATCAGTAATTGATATTTTACTAATTGAATCAGTAAATTTCTACTAATTATCAGTTGCTCAATTCTCGCTATAGCAATTAGTGGATTTCTACTGCTAATCAGTGAAATATGACTGATTCAGATTTAGAGAGCATGATTTTTGATTTTTAAACAAGTTTTTCAGCGAAAGTAATAAAGGTTTTTTTGTTTCAAAACATTTTTCTAATATTGAATTTTAAAATTCAAGGAACTTATCAATGAGATATAAGAAAAAAATGTTCATGTTGCCTAAAAGCAACACTGGTCCTCAAAGAGCTATTTCCCTAGCTTTGAGCTCTCGCCACGCCGTTTCACGAGGAAGGGGCAATCGCTCGCCCGGCCACGAGTGTCGAACGCTATTTTTCTTTATAAATGCATACAAAACTCGAGTTCATATGTTATAGAAGTATATTACAGTACAATCAAGACAACGTAATAGCTGATACCAGTATACTATCAAGCCAACATGATAGTTGGGGCGCGAGGGGGGGTTCGGGGGGTTTACCCCCCGACGGGGTCAAGGGGCGGAGCCCCCCGTCTACAAAAAAAACCAATTCAAAAGATATTTCAATGTTATAATTAAAAAAAGAAACTAAAATTTAACACTTATAAATAACACAAGTAAATAAATTATATATATTTGAAGAATTATAAACTTTAGCTCATATTTTAATAAATGAAAACACTTTTTATTACCAAAATTTTACTAATTATAATGCATAAAATTAAATCACAAAAATATGAATTTAAAAAAAATATTCAAAATTAATATTCATTTTTTGACAAAATATTTATACCTATTTTTTTTTTTTTTTTTTAAGTGCATATGTCGAAAGTAGGGTTCGGGGGGCGAAGCCCCCCTCTTCGTTTGTTGCAGAATCAAACTAAATGATATTTAAATGCTTTTACTAAAGAAACTAGAATTTAACATATAGAACCTATAATTAGTCAATAAATAATTATTTAAATATATTTAAAAAATCTGCTTTTATGTAAATAAGTGAAAACAATAATTATTATCAAAAATTTATTATTTGAAATACGCAAAAATAGATGATAACCAACGTAAGTTGTCAATAATCTCACAACAAAATATTTATATTTCTTACGTATTTAAAATGTACATTTTTACATATACGTACATTTCACAGAACATAACTTTTCTCTTTTTTATATCACAAAGTTAAAAATACTGTCAATAATCTCACAACAAAATATTTATATTTCTTACGTATTTAAAATGTACATTTTTACATATACGTACATTTCACAGAACATAATTTTTCTCTTTTTTATATCACAAAGTTAAAAATACTGTGTCGGTATTTATGACATAAATTTTCATTTAAAATTGTTTAAACATTAACAAAAAATATTCTCGATCATTTAGATTTTTTTAATTATACACTTTTATGAACAATATTTACCGTGCAATTGTGTAAATTATAAATACAATTAGCGTTTCTCTGGTGGTTCAAAGCATTGTTTTCATCATTGCTTATTAGTGACGAAATATCTTTTTCCCCTGAAGTTGAACTAAGAACTGAAGCTGAGTGAAATCTCGGTGTATTATCAGAATTAACTGACGCAGGTGTTTTGGCAGGTCTTTCTACTTCAATAGCCTCTGTGATTTTAGAAAATGTCCTTTTTTTATTCGAAATTGATTCTCCAAGATATCCTTCAGCTACTGATGTTGATTTCCAATGGCCATGTCTCTTTAATTCTGTGATATCGGCGCCATCGTCGATGAGTAGGGTGGCAGAAGTTCGGCGGAAGCTGTGGCCTGAGTAAGAGTCAGGATTCTCCTTTTTTAAAAAAGCAGCAATTTTTTTCGGCATGATTCCTATTTTATTAATTCCAATCACTTGACTGGTACATTTACCTTTTTGGTAATTTATTAAGAACTTCTTACTAGAAACATTTTCCGGCCGAAGTGCACGATATTCTTTAATGATATTACGTAACTCTCCCATGACAACAAATGATTTTGACTCACCAGTTTTTGTTTTTGGAATTGAAAATATAAGAGAATTATTATCTTCTTGAATGTCATCAATTGAAATATTGTAAATTTCTTCGCGTCTTAAGGGGGGCGCCTACTTTAGAAGGTAAAAAACTGCGTACATTTCAGGAATTTTTTTCTCAAACACATTTAAATAAATCGATGCGAGATTTAGTGTATGTTTTCTTATATATTTAAATCTTTGAAATATAATTTTTTGATTAAATGAAAATAGAATTTAATAATAAAATAAACGCCATATATATAACGCCTCGCTGCTGAAATTTTCCCATTGCGTACAACCTAGGGTCCACAATTCTTATCTAAAACAAAAAAACAAAATTTTTTCTTTAAATATCCATTATTGCCTTCTGTATGAATTAAAAGATTTCAATAGAAAGTAAAAACTGACATTTTTACATGACTTTTTTAAAAAAAATTTAATTTTCGACAAAAAAAATCTCATTTTTTCTATAAAAGAAAGCACTAAATTTAACTCTATCAAAAACAAATTTAGTTCATACAGAAGAGACACTTTTTATCTTTAAAACAAGCCCAGGTAGACCTTAATCGGTTGAATAGATTTTTGTCTATCGTGTACGCAAACTACAAAAACAATGTTTTGAGAAAAACGAGTTTAAAGATTGAAAAACTGTTTATTAAAAACTTACAGCAGTCACAGGCCTCGATGAACGACTATTTTTTTATGGGTAGATCTTGGATAAGACGACATTTTACTGATAAATGGTAATTTTAATGGTAGGTGTAATAGTAGATAAGCGCAACAAATTATGAAAAGTATTAGAGACCGCGAGTGGAGTCGCGCGCCAGGCCACGCGCTTTATTGCGTTCTACAAGCTGTAACTCGAAAAATACTTTGTATTTTGACGTAATATTTTAAGAGCATATTCTCTGATAGTTGTACTTTCAGTTAAGACAACTTTTAAAAAATCGATTTTTTTGACCCGATAAAGTAGGCGCCCCCCTTAAACCGCCTGCCATTCCCAAGAGCCTGCCATTCCCAAGATAAAAACAATAACCTACAAAATTACAATTCAATTATTTTATTTATAATTCCTATTTATATACAGTAAATATAATCTTATTTAATGCTTTTATCAACATTCTATATACTTGTTAGTCGAATTTAAAGATATTATGTTTTGCTTCTAAGATTGAAATAACCTACAAAATTAGAACATAATTAATCGTTAATAAAAAATAAATTAATTAAAACTTATTATTTTATATTTATTCAATAATTTTACATACTTTTTACTATTTAACAAATTTAAGGACTTTTAAATTACAATTATTATGTTTTTAAATTGTTTTCAATCTCAAAATCAAAATAACCTACAAAATTCCATTGAAATTATTTTATTCATGGCAATAATATAAATTGCATTTATTACTTTTAGAAATTTATTCTATATTTTTATTAGAAGAATTTAAAGCATATATTTAGATTATTAGATTGAGACTTACCTTATCAACCAAATAAGTTTCATCCGGAGCATGAGTTATGTCATTTGCTGAAAATATCATTGCCTTTTTTGGACAATAACCTTTGGCTTGTTTTTTCATAAAAGATAAAACTTTTTCCCACGATTTTATATTAAGATTTTCGTAAGTAAGTAAAGTGGTTTTCATCACGGAATATCTGGACCAAACTGTTGGAGGCTTTAACTTATCTTCATCAAACAGTTTTTTCAAATAAACCAAAAGCACCTCTTCGCACATATTCTTTTCATTAATGTGTTTCTCTTGTCTCCACTGAGAAAATTTTTGATACACGGCAATATATTTTGATTTTGATTTGCTCGGCAACATGTCTAGCACGATGCTATCTGCTTCGTCAATCAGTTTTTGTAAATAATCATAACTGTTTTCGTCGTCGCAATCCATTTTTAATAATTTAGTTTTGTACTTGTTTTGTTTTTTCTATACGAAATTCTGCTACCTAACCTTTCACAGTGCATCCGCCATGACACAACTGACGTAGTAACGGTGTACGACGCTAGATGGCGACGTTAGTTTCCGGTGAGCAAAATGTTTTGCTAACACGTGTAAGCATTTTGCTAACTGCTGAAAACATTTTGCCCATCTCTTTATCTACACTGTGAAGAAATCGTCCATTTTTGACTGCTGTAAGCCATAGCCAAACGAGGGTTTTGTATGCATGAATAAAGAAAAAACAATATTTTACTTTAATATTATAAGTAATGAACTTAGAAAATCTTCAAGTTTTACATACATTAAAACTAGATTTTTGAAAAATATAGCCGTAATGACTTTCAGACGAATGTCAGTGGACTGACCCTACACGGAAAAAAAGTTCCTTAGGAATTCCTGAAATCATACCGAAAACAAGGATTTGTACAAAAAACCATAATTATTACAGACCTTTTATTCGGAAAAAGGACGGAACTTTTGAAGTAGATATTCCTCAATTATATGTAAAAATTCCGGAACTATGCAGTAATATTTAGGAAACCAGGGACTTAAAGATTTCATATAGAAGTTTCGGTCGAGTAGAAGTAGATATTACTGAATTGTCGGTAGAAGTTACGGTCGAGTTCCGGAAAAATTCTAACGTCGAGATGAATAAAAAGTAGGCATATAGAAGACGCCTTTGTTGTGTCGGTGTGAGTGAGACAGGAGCGAGGTGAGCAATGTATTTGACCGTACACGATTTTCAAGCGCCCTCAAACGATTCATGCCCAAAGATATTATCCCCACCAACGGTGTAACCGGGAAAATTTGAATGCATGTATTTTTTAATTGGTTTTTTAATTCTGCTAAAATTGTTTTATTTAAACCTGGTGAAACCGGAACCCTGTTTTGATATTCTCGAAGAGTTCGTTCTGACGGAAGCGTGCATATTTTTCTTAAAAATTTGTAATTTTTGGGGGACAAATAAAACATCGATAAACAAAGATCTTTCATTTCGTCACTATATCTTCTTCTAGAAGATACTGTACATTGTGACAACCTCAATTGTGTTTCAAATAAAACTTGCGCTTCTTTTGGTAGGTAAGAAGAAGATTCTTTTATTAAATTTTCAAGATGAGCTTTGGTTTTAGTTTTATTGTTTAATCGACTATTTTTTGTTTTTTTCAACCTGTTTAACCTACTCCTTAATAAGCCTATAGTTCGTTTATAAGCATTTATTTTTATTTTATCTATGGAGGGTTTTAATGTGGATTCATTAACACTTTCTGTTATACCTTGTTGTGTACAATCACCAGCATTTTTCATTTCACATGGTCCAGATGGTGTATTGAAAAGATTTTCATGTGCGTTTTTCCTTGAAGGTGTAGTTATGCAAGGAATTGTTTCAGAACGGCCAGATGGTGTATTGAAAAGATTTTCATGTGCGTTTTTCCTTGAAGGTGTAGTTATGGAAGGAGTTGTTTCAGAACGGCCAGATGGTGTATTGAAAAGATTTTCATGTGCGTTTTTCCTTGAAGGTGTAGTTATGGAAGGAGTTGTTTCAGAACGGCCAGAAGGTGTGTTGATTACTTCTGTGTTGACAATTTCATTGCAAGGTGATTTTGGACTGCTTGCACAAAAAAGAGGATGTAAATTTTTACTGTTTCTAAATTGATGTGATGAATCACTAGCAGATTTATTATGTGAAGAAACCGGTGATCCGAAGGAAATTTTGCAATGGATAATGGAATTCTCCTCAACTTCGTTGATCGCTATAATAATAAAAACAAAACAAACTTTATTTATGGTAAAATTTATTCACAATAAAATTTGTTGTACATTATTCGCAAAAAGCATCAAACTTTTGTATGTATTTGAATTTTTCACATAATTCAGTTTATGAAAGAAGGTTGAATTATTGTAAATATTAATATTACAGGTTTTGTCGAATTTCTTACTGGTTAGTGTTATTTACAATTTACTGATATTTAAAAATTTTTTAGCATAATAAATAAGGTCATCAAAAAGTAAAATTTTTTATAAATTTCTACTTTTATTATTATCTATTTTTATCATTAGTTATATTATTATTATATAATTTTACTGTTATTAAGCTGTATTATTTTTTGTTATTTTTTGTTCAATTTAAATGTTTCCTGCAATATTATAAAATTAATCTAATATTCTGACATTTACTTTATATAATGCAATTATGTTATTTTTTATCTTTCACATCGCATTTTGAAAGTGCAATCTCCTAAATTATATAAAGTAAACGTCTGAAAATTCTTACCACTTATTGTTAAGTTTTTAACATTGAGACACTCTAATTTAATCTCAGTCTCTCTTTTCCGTCCTTCGTTGAATGACGCTGTTGACATTTGAGAAACTTCCTTTATTTCACTTGCAGAGTTTCCTGCTTCCTTTGTCTGTTCAGCATCTGTTTGTATTGTCTTGTCTTCATCCTTACTCACATTCTGACCTGTGAAGTCAATGGTTTCACAATTAACAAACTTATAAACAAAATTGTTTATACTAATATTTTTAATATTATTAATGTTAACTTACTATTTTCTACAGCACTCTTTTTGTTTTCTATATTGATGGTCGGTATTGAATTTTGTTTCAATAGTGGCCTGGGATTAAGTGTTTTAAAACATTTCTTGTCGAAATGTTTCATACAAATTCGAACTTTTGGATGTAGATTACTTTCATCAAGGGAAGTAAATTCCAACCATTTCTTTTGACTAAAAAGGGTTTAACGTTTTTAATTTAACAATAATGTTTACAGTTTTAAATCATATAAAAGTTAGGTTATGTATACACACATAGGAATATAACAAAATATACTTACATTAACTTATCTTTTGGAAACGCAAACGAGGATATTCCTCGGCCAAAACGAGTGGCACAATTTTTTACACAGCAATATAACATTTTCTTTTATTTAGTTAAAAAAATGATAATTTTAAAATCGATGCATCTTGACGCTAACAAAAATCAGCTGCCACAACACAGTATATACTAGTATACACATTATACATATATATTTTTAATGTTGGGTGGCAAACGCTAGAGGCGTTACTAGTAGCGTGTACGCTCAGCTTCCACTCTCTAATACTCTCTGAGTTTCGATACATACACGACGCATTAACTCGCACGCTGGTAGAAGGGATTTCGAAACTCTCTTATATACTAATCGTCCTTTTCGTTTGGCGCTTGTGAGAAACTGGAGGATCAGTTTAATTTGCCAATGATGCACATTTTTTATTTTAACTTCAAGAAATAAACAATTATATAACTAAGTAATTTTAATACATTATATCAAATAATTGATATAGTTTATTTGAGATCGTTTATAATTTATAAAATAGTTGAATTTTAAATCATCAAAATGATATATTTTACTTAAAAAATATAACCGTCTCAGAGGAAATACAAATTTATTTGTTTGAAATTAATTTTAATAGTTTCAAATAAAATACATTCAAAAAAAATTTGTTTGATTTTATATTTCAAACTTTTTCAACTTATATACTTTTGGATCGAAAATATTGTTGTTCCTAAAGTTCTAAATAAGTTCAAATAAAAAAAACTATCTAATTATCACTGGAAAAATAGTCATTTTTTACAGATTGAATTTATTAGAAGAAATTTTAGTTATTTTGAATAATGCTGAAGTGCACAATTTTTGTGGTCAACGATTTTTAAATAAATTTCTTTTTTTTTAAAGAAAAGTTCTTTGAATTTTCGTTTCAAACATATTTCTATCAATGTTTATTGATAAAGAAATTATAAACAACATTTTTTAGCTAAAATATTAAAAATTTTCCGTTTTCAAAAATAATTATTTTCTAATGGTCGATTATAAACGTTGCTTTCTTAATCTGAATCAGTGAAAAGTATTTCACTAATTTAAAATTAGTGAAAAATTCACTGGGAAAAGTGAATATATTCACTTTAAAATAAAATTCACTGTGAAATTTTACTGATTCAATCAATCTTTACTAAAAATCAATGAAAAGTGAGTCACTGAATTGCAATTTTGACGCAACCTAAAAGTAAATTTAATTAATATTTAATTATTTTTAACAAAAAAATTAGTAGAAATATTACTATTTGAGTATAGGAATTTTTTGCTATCAATTTAGTTATTTTTAACTAATTCAAATTTACAGTAAAGGGCATAAATTTTGAAAAAATTATTTTGGTATCATTTTTTTTTTGAATAAATTGAAAATTAATTGTTATTAATTTTTATTACAATTAGATATTTAAGGTTGAATTACTCAAGCATATATAGTAGTCATAAAAGAAAATAATGCTTTCAAATTAATTTTTGTTTTTGTGCGCCTATCTCTCTTACGGCAGAGTTCGGGAATTCTTCCGGAATTGTAAACGTAGGTATTCCAAATAAGGTGATTGTAGATATTCCGGCACAAGAAACGTAATTTCTACGGGAGAATTCCTGAAATATTATTAAATAGTTCTAGACTTTTTCAGGCATTTATTTTTATTCGTAAGTTTAAAGACTTATGGATACAGCTCAGGAATTCTTTCACAACAGTTAGATAGATTTTACGTAATATTCATGAAAATTTATGGTTTTTTGCACAAATCCTCGATTTCGGTACAAATTCGGTAATTCTTACGGAATTTTTTTTCCGTGTAATACATATATAGAATGTCAGATTATACCAGACTCATTTCGGATTTAGATTTTTAAACGGACTAAATCTATCTAGTTTGCAGTACCAAAACAGTTTAAAAGTGATATGAAATATTCCGGAATTAGTGCAGACGAAAACACAAATATGAGATAAGCCCGAAACTTCTATAAAATCAGTCCTTACCCAGATAACAAAATTATATGAATATGCGTCGCATATTGCTCGCATGTATGACGCTTCCTTCCGCACACGTGCCTTCAAGGTGGTTCCAGAATAGGTGCAAAAGCCAAGTCCAAGTGCCAATCTTTTGAGTGCGAAAGAGATAGGTAGTCTATCTATCACTTTTGCACTCATGGGATTTGTATTTGGACTTGCACTTTTACTTGGCTTTTGCATCTATTCTGGAACCGCCTTCACTGGTGCAGACAGGTGCCTCCTCGATTGAGACGTATTACGCTCGCATGCCATGCAGTTGCACGCATGCGGGTCAAATGCGGGTCTCGTGTATTTTTTGCAATATACATAGTAAAGAATATAATATCAATAAATACGAAACTGTAGCTTAATTTAAAAATATTTTATTAAAACTTTCATTTTAAGAACATCTATTTTTGGTTTAGTAATACGTAGCGATCTTTATACAGTTACTTTAAATATTCACTTTATACAGATTGTACCATTATTAGTGCAAAACTTAATTAAAGACTTTACTTTAATCGCTATAAAAATAAGTTAAGTTATTGTATATTATTAATCAACATTTATCATTTTACTTATTAATTTCTCTACACTTCCCACTCTATATAATCTTGTAAAAACTGACTACTTTTGATGAATGATAGCTTAAATTTTTGTTGAAGCAGACAAGAACAAATGTTATTCAGGAAATTGAGTTTCTATAAAACAATCAAACTTATATGAAACTTGAAAATCATTTTAAATGACAAATTTCCAATCTTAATTGAGGAACATTTTTATAATGTTAAACTGAGAAAATTATAAGGTTTCAAAAATTGTTCCTACATCAAAAATTCTGTACAAGTTACACTTGAAAATAACTGATTTGTAGTTAGATAATATTTGAAATAAGATAATTTTAAACATTTCAGTAAATTTACTTAAAAATTTTTCTAAAAGTTAATTTGAAAGATGGCTTTTATAAATTATTGTCAAATAATAAATATTTTTTTTAGTATATCATGTTCGCACAAGTGACAGTGCTATCAGAAGAGTGTCTAGTATAACATCCTAATCCGAAGTGAGTCCGGAAAAATTCGGAATTTATCTGCAGAAAATTCACTGTGACAGGGTGGCGATAATTTTTATGATTATAAATTCTGGGTTTTTCCCAGTCAATTTTCTGTATTTCCCGGTCAACATTTTGTAAATAATTTAACTCTTTCACCGTGCATTGTTGCGGACTAATACCAGATTTTTTACATACAGATTTTCAATTAAGATTTCAGACCTGACTAAATACGGATTCGTTATGCACAGATTGTTGACTAATTCGGACTCCTTTCTGATTAAGATTTTTGTTCAGACTGCAACTGCGACGTCAGGGCTTTGTCACATAAAGCAGAATAGATTTTAACCAATCAAAATTTAGTCTCTTGCGGCAAAGTAATATTTGTCGTCTTTTTCAAAGGTTTAAATAAAGACTCGTTAATGACTACACTTCTCCTCTACATCATAGTAAAAATAGTTCAAAAATTAATCAAAACATATATGGTGCATCACGCCACATATTTATAACCCGGCTGAAAAAACTTGTACATGTTCATTAATAAACTTGTACATTGTCTTGTACATGTTCGAGTAATGTTCTTTAATAAGTTCAGGATCCGGAATTGAGACATGTGCTTGTACCAGAACTTGTACAAGATCCTGGATTATAAAATATACTTGTACAAGAAAATGTACATGTTCTTGTACATATATTTTTGTGCAGGTTTCATGTACATTTTCTTTTACCAGATGTGGAACATGTTCTTGTACATGTTCATTTATGTCTTTTAAATTAAAAATTAAAAACTTTAAAGGCTGCGCAGTAGTTTTCTTAAGCTTTTACAGCTGCGCAATAATTTTTAGCATGCATAAGTGAAGAGTTTTAATAATTATAACTTATTCAAATTTTTTTCAAAAACATTTTTAAACAAATGTTCCTGTACAAGAACATAAACGTGTTCATGTAAAAGAACTTGTACATGAAACCTGCACAAAAAATATGTACAAGAACATGTACATTTTCTTGTACAAGTATATTTTATAATCCAGGATCTTGTACAAGTTCTGGTACAAGCACATGTCTCAATTCCGGATCCTGAACTTATTAAAGAACATTACTCGAACATGTACAAGACAATGTACAAGTTTATTAATGAACATGTACAAGAACTTGTACATTTTCTTGTACAAGTTTTTTCAGCCGGGCAGAATTAAGTGAACGGATGAATTAGGATGAATTGGCTTAAAAAATCTAGATAATTATATAGTTATTACAATTAATTCTAAATAATTTTTCCATATCTCGAATTGTTGTGATTTCATTAGGTATTTTAAACAGGGACTGACACGGAAACGAAACAAA
Source organism: Leptopilina boulardi (assembly GCF_019393585.1). Taxonomy (NCBI): domain Eukaryota; kingdom Metazoa; phylum Arthropoda; class Insecta; order Hymenoptera; family Figitidae; genus Leptopilina; species Leptopilina boulardi. The sequence goes on from NW_026137768.1 coordinate 1,054,456, forward strand.
ACGCCAAATCAATTTTGTGTAATGTCGTGTTCAATCAGAAACACATTTAATAATTTATAATGTTTTCGTGTCCTGACCGGACACTTTTAAAAAAATTAAATGTTGTTGCGTCCGGACACGACACTTTTAAAATAATTAAATGTTTTCGTGTTCTAAACAGACACTTTTGAAAAAATTAAATGTTTTCGTGTCTGGACACGATACTTTTAAAGTAATTAAATGTTTTCGTGTCCGGACACGACAATTTTAAAATTTTTAAATGTTTTCATGTCCGGACACTACACTTATAAAATAATTAAATGTTTTCGTGTCCACACCCTACACTTTTAAAATAATAAAGAGTTTTCGTGTCCAAACAGGATACTAAAACTTTTTAAATGTTTTCGTGTCCGGATCTCAAAAACTAACAACTCTCCTTTCCCATCCCCTTCCCCTCTCCCATCACAAAGATTAAAAATTTAATTAAATTAATAATAAATTATTCAAATTAAATTAATTAATTAAAAGTTTCAGTGACTAGACATGAAACATTAAAAAAGAATTATGTCTCGTATCCAAACACGAAACGTTATTCAATGAGAAAATATGTTGTGCCTACGAACACAAAACATTTTATTATTTTAAATGTGTCAGGTCCGAACACGAAAACATTTCTTTATTTCAAAAGTGTCGTGTCCTAACACGAAACGATAATCAATGTAGAAATATGTCGTATCAGAACTCAACACACTAGTCAATGGGGAAATGTTTCGTGCCAGGACACAACAAATTAGTCAATGTGTAAATGTGTTGTGTACAGAACATAAACAGAAACGACACGAATGATTCGGGCAAGTCTCTGATTTTAAATTAATAAAGGAAATTATTCAAATTATAAAAATTGTGAGTTTCTTGTTAATTTGTAAAATTGTAAATTTTATATCAAATTTTCTAAGTAGTACCACACTCTCTAAATCTGAATTAGCGACTATTCGCTTTGAATTAGTGACTATTCGCTTATTCCTAGCGCAGAGTATGCAGCTGGGAATAAGTGAATAATTACTCATTGAAAATTCGCTTATTACTACCAAGTAAATAAAAAGTAATTAAAATGAATTGAAATGAATTGACTTTTGGTTGAATTCTTCTGAATCCCGCTTACTGATTTGCCACGACGAATTGAAATGAATAGAAATGAATTCCCAATGAGAAAAATACCATCCCTGGCGGATTGGGTAAACCGAGTTGTAACCGAATTGGGTTACGATTCGGTTACGATTCGGTTCCTTGTAAAATATTGTCGTTAATCGACGAAATATGTTGTAAATAACTATTAGGAATGGTTAATAGACATTTAGAGTGCTTAGTTATGCAATAATAAGAATAAATTAAGATATAATTACTGCATAATAAGTGTTTTAAGTGTACAGTGCATACAGTTGTTGAGTTACCATATATGTATATTACCATCAACGGCAGCTGTGATATGCGCGTTAAACACTAGATGGCTCAATTCGGTTACATATCGGTTTACCCAATCCGCCAGGGATTGGTGTATTTTTGAGGGTTAATCAGTTCAATAGAGGCTTGTAGAATTCAGGAGAATTGCAACATAGCTCCAATTCGTATTTGTCGCTAAACGGGATTCACCAAAGCTCTTCGTGAATTCAATCCAATTCAGGTCAATCCTTTTTTTCGTTTACTGGGTATCGAATAGTCGCTATTTTAATCAGCCCAGAGTATGCAGCTACGAATAAGCGAATAGTCGCTAATTCAAATTTAGAGAGCATTGTATCAGCCATTTTTGTAATGCAACTGTTTACCTTTAAAGCTTTGAAAAACTTTTGTATTATGTATAACTATATGAAACTTATATAAATGTTAACTATATGATATGCCATTATATTTTACACTTTAGGAGCACAATTTGGTACTGTGATATCTATGCCCTTAAGTGGGCTACTTTCTGAATATGGATTTGACGGCGGGTGGCCTTCAATATTCTACGTTTTTGGGGCGGTTGGAACAATATGGTGCATAGCATTTTTAATTATGGTTCACGAAGATCCTGAAAAGCATCCAACTATTGCTGACGATGAAAAGAAATATATCATGAGCGCTCTTTGGGGTTCAGCAGGTGCATCAGTAAGTTAAAAAGTGTAATTTTAAAAAATTTGAATTTTTTTTTAAGTGTTTGTGTATTAGAATAGCCTTTCAAAAATTGCCTGAAAAACCTTCCAAACATATATATTGGCAACAGTTTTTTATATGATGTTCTGAAGAATTTTTAATTTATTTTCTCTATTTATAAAAGTAACAAATAAAAATTACGTACTGTTCTAAGGTGTTGGTGAAAGGTGCTTAATAGAAGTGTCAGGAATTACTATTTTTCAATTTTTATATTATGTTCTTATAGCTTTCATTTATTTGAGTACACCGAGAAATCTCCTACTATTATAGCACAAGACATACTTTTGTTCAAAAATTTCTCAGACCCGCAACATTTCCATTATTCTGTACTTAATAATAAAAAAGGTTTTTTCTTTCAGTCACCACCTGTCCCATGGAAATCTATAGTTACATCTTTACCCTTTTGGGCCATTTTAATAGCACACATGGGTCAAAACTATGGTTACGAAACTCTAATGACAGAATTACCAACATTTATGAAACAAATTCTCCACTTCAATATTAAATCGGTAAGGAATTTTTAATTTAAACTGATAAGTTTTTCAGATTCAAAAACGTCAACGTTAGTACGCTACAGGAATTTTACCCCATACTTATGTATGAGATATATGTTCGAATAAAATTTGAGATTAATTTAATTCTTTCTAAAGTAGAAAAAAATATAAATATAATTACGTACATTTAAATTATAATAATGCAGTTTATAATATCGATAATTCGATGGATAGTTTAAATCAGAAACAAGGAAAAAGAAACTGGGTCTAAAAGAACACGTAAATGTGACGTTGTTTAGGGGATATCAATTTTCTTCTTGACAATAATTAGTATTTTAAATTGTAATATAATTTTAAAAATTAAAAAACAAAAAATTCGTTAATAATTTTTAAAATAAAACTTGAAACTCTTGAAAAATAAAAATTTGAACTTCTCTCATAATTTATATTTTTCATTGCTTCTTTTTTGAAATCGATAAGAAAGAAACAAAAATAAGAGACCAAAAAATAATGCATATTGGTGCATGATGTAACAACAATAATAATAATTATTTAAAATTTTTACAGAACGGAACAGTGTCTTCCCTGCCATATTTAGCCATGTGGATATTTTCAATGATAATATCTCATGTTGCTGATTGGTTAATATCCAGTAATAAACTTAATCACACTAAAACACGCAAAATTGTTAATGCAATCGGGCAGTATGGACCAGCATTTGCTTTAATCGCAGCTTCATATACTGGGTGTGATCGTTGGCTTACAGTGGCTATCTTAACCGTTGGAGTCGGATTGAATGGTGGCATATATTCTGGATTTAAAGTAAACCATTTAGATATTTCACCAAGATTCGCTGGAGTTTTAATGTCATTTACAAACTGTCTAGCAAATCTTGCTGGACTACTAGCGCCTATTACAGCAGGATACATTATTGTTGGTCAGGTAATACAAATTTGTAGTATATGATATTCTAATATTGAAACTATTAATGCACTAACCCATCTTTTCGAACTAATCCTTCTTCCTATAGCTAAACTTCTATCAGTTCTTGTACTGGAAATTGTACATGTTCACCATAAGAAATTGGAACGTAACTTTATGTGCAGATTCTTCTAAAAGTTCATTTACATTTTCTTAAGTTACATATGAGCCGTTCGCTCGAAGAACGTACCACTTAAGCCGGTTTAGGTGATTTTTTCAAATTTGGTTATTAACATATTTTACAACACATATAGAATAAATTTGTTAAGTTTCTCATATTTTTCGTGTATTATTTATAATTTTATGAAGAATTTAAAGTGCGCGGATACTCAGATTTGCGTGCGCCCGCGCCGGGGTCTGAATGTTTGATTTAATTTTTTAAAAGATGTTTTTGTCATTTTTGGCCTAAATGGCTTTTAGTTTATTGCAACAATTGACATGACGCGTTTCGACACAGAATTCTGTGTCCTCATCAGATACATTTCTGCAAAGATAAATCTTTTTAGAATTTTTTCAAACGAAGATTAAAGCTCTTTTTATGAAGATTACATACCGACATTGTCACGTCTGTTTCATTTTAGTTAATATACATAATGAGTTTTTTTTAATTTTGTTATAATATAATTTTAATCATCTGTAAAACTGTAAGCAGCAGCTATTACTTAAATTATTTTTTGTATAATTATGAAACATGTACCTTTAATTAATTTTGAAAATTGAATTGAAAAAAAATATATTATATATTAAGTTGAAAAAATTATAAATTAAAAATAAAACTTTTTTTGAAACACATGTTTGACATGTGTTTCAATTTTGTAGGTTAGAAAGGTCAATGAAAAATAGATTTAGTATTGAGAATCAAAATGGTATCAAGCCAAGGTTCATATAAAAAGTGCTGAATGTATAAAGGTCAGTTTACAAACGTATTTCCAAAAAACTTTTTTGTTATGATATTAACTGTAAATAAATATAACTTAACTTTTCAACATCAGTTTTAAAGTTAATTGAACTATTTTCTTTTAAAATATAATACATTTATATAATTTTTCGTTTTCGTAAATTTTTTTCTGAATGTAAAATTTTAACATCATTTGATGAAAAATTAAAATGATGTTTTAATTCCGTTGAATGTTTACAAAGGGTTGTTTCTTTACTTTTTATCGACTCCTGATATTTGTCTAGATATTCTATTCTTTAGATGTTGTGATGTCTCACCCACATAACATGAATTACAATTTTTAAAATTTATTTTATAGACTAAATTAATTTTTTCGAAATTGGGAAAACAGTCGAACGACTTAGCCTCTTCATTAAAATGTCACAATGGTTTACCACCTTTGTTTTATGGTTTACCAAAAATACATAAGGATGGTATTCCATTGAGACCAGTTAAGGTGCTTATATACCTCAAATTTCGATCAGATGAACATTATTTCTGGACCGTGAAAATGCGTGAAAAGTCATTTTCACGGCGGGTATTTTTGAATTGTTTTAAACAAAAAATGTTTTTTTAAGAAATATAATATTAAATAATTGTTTTAATATGTAAGAACACTTTAAAATAGTGATAGAGAGATGATTTGATTAAAAAATTTAGCAAATTTTGCTTTAAAACGTTTTCTGCTACAAGAAAGTGTAAAATGACGATGTTTGTGAAATGGTTTGTACAGTGCTTCTTCCTTGTGAGTGTCTCTCAGAGTTTTGTTTATGTTATGTCGTTTCTTTTTAACTTGTAATAAATAATGAGTGCTGAAAATAAATCGGTAAGTTGAAATGTTTATCAAATAAATTTAAATTCAACTAATTGTTTCGAATAACTGAAAGAAACATGTACACATGTACACTGTACAAACCATTTCACAAACATCGTCATTTTACACTTTCTTGTAGCAGAAACGTTTTAAAGCAAAATTTGCTAAATTTTTCAATCAAATCATCTTTTTATCACTATTTTAAAGTGTTCTTACATATTAAAACAATTATTTAATATTATATTTCTTAAAAAAAACATTTTTTGTTTAAAACAATTCAAAAATACCCGCCGTGAAAATGACTTTTCACGCATTTTCACGGTCCAGAAATAATGTTCATCTGATCGAAATTTGAGGTATATAAGCACCTTTACTTCTTTCATAAACTCACCACTTTATAATTTTTCAACTTTTTATCAAACAATTTTACAAAAAGAAACTTTAAAATCTAAAACTACATTAAAAGACAGTTGGCAATTTGTTAATAATATCTCACATGTTCAAGTTCCAGACGATTATACTATAATATCTCTTGATGCAATATCCATGTTCACAAACATAGATTGCAAATTAGTTTGTGAAATAATTAAATTAAATTGGTCAAATTATAAAAAACATACTAAATCACCTCGTTCTGAATTTATCAGGGGACTCAAATTGTGTTTAGATAATGCCTTCTGCAAATTTCAAAATAATATTTACAGACAAAAATTTGGTCTCCCAATGGGTAGCCCTATCTCTCCAGTTGTTTCAGAAATAGTTATGCAACATTATGAAACACAGATTTTTAATGAAATTGATTACCCTATTAAATTTTATTACAGATATGTAGACGACACAATTTGTTGTTTACCTAAAGATAAATTGCAGGATTTTCTTAACAAATTTAATTCTAAAGATAAATATTTAAAATTTACAATAGAAAATGCAGAAAATAAAAAAAATTAAATTTCTTGATGTGTCTCTAGACTTCAACAATGGTTTTCTAGAGACAAATTGGTATCAAAAGAAAACTTGGTCTGGCAATTATTTAAATTTTAAATCAAATCATCATATTAATATTAAAATAGGTGTTGTTTATTTATTTATTGACAGAGCTATAAAATTATCAGAACCAACACTTTATTAGAAAATGGATAAATAAATAAATTTGAAAATAATATACTAAAATTGCCTAAAGACTGTTTTCCCAATTTCGAAAAAATTAATTTAGTCTATAAAATAAATTGTAAAAATTGTAATTCATGTTATGTGGGTGAGACTTCACAGAATATAAAAAATAGAATATGTAGACAAATATGAGGAGTCGATAAAAAGTAAAGAAACAGCCCTTTGTAAACATTCAACGGAATTAAAACATCATTTTAATTTTTCATCAAATGATGTTAAAATTTTACATTCAGAAAAAAATTTACGAAAACGAAAAATTATAGAAATGTGTTATATTTTAAAAGAAAATAGTTCAATTAACTTTAAAACTGATGTTGAAAAGTTAAGTTATATTTATTTACAGTTAATATCATAACAAAAAAATTTTTTGGAAATACGTTTGTAAACCGACCTTTATACATTCAGCACTTTTTATATGAACCTTGGCTTGATACCGTTTTGATTCTCAATACTAAATCTATTTTTCATTGCCCTTTCTAACCTACAAAATTGAAACACATGTCAAACATGTGTTTCAAAAAAAGTTTTATTTTTAATTTATAATTTTTTCAACTTAACATATAAAATATTTTTTTTCAATTCAATTTTCAAAATTAATTAAAGGTACATGTTTCATAATTATACAAAAAATAATTTAAGTAATAGCTGCTTCTTACAGTTTTACATTTTTACAGATGATTAAAATTATTATAACAAAATTAAAAAACTAATTAACTTAAAAACTGTATATTAACTAAAATGAAACAGACGTGACAATGTCGGTATGTATTCTTCATAAAAAGAGCTTTAATCTTCGTTTGAAAAAATTCTAAAAAGAAGTCAATTGTCAATTGTTGTAATAAACTAAAAGCCATTTAGGCCAAAAATGACAAAAACATCTTTTAATTGAAATATATTGGCTTTAACCTAGAAATTTTGATTTAATTTTTTGGTCAAAAACTTAAGCCGGTTTAAGTGGTTCTCTGAGCGAACGGCTCATATGATCCTGTAGATGTTCAAAATGTACATTTCCCTCCCTCGACTCCTTCCACATTTCCATTATATTTCCATCCTCTTTCCCTTATTAAGCTTAAGATATCCCTACCTTCCCAGCTAAAAATTCCTGTACAGGATCCCTAGAGGTTCCTGCGTAGGATCCTTAATGGTTCCCTGAGGGATCCGTTGCAGGATATTGGAACAGGGTTCCTTTACAGGATCCTTATTTGTTTAAAATTCTAAACGGGTTCCTTTACAGGTTCCTGTGCAGGATCCTACTTTGGTAAATAATCTAAAACAGATTCCTTTACAGGTTCCTGCACATGATCCTAGTTTAGTGAAAATTCTAAAACGGGTTCCTATACAGGAATTTTTAGCTGGGTTCCTTATCTACTTTAAATAGCGAATCTAGCTAGACAAAAGTAAATAAAAAATATTTTTTCTAAATTACTTTATAATATTAGAAATGCATTATGATGACACTAAACTCAAACTATCAATATGGAATCTTGACAACAAAAGGTTGATTAAATATGTTAAAATAATTACACAAAAGTTCAAAAAGGATATTAAATCGAATTGAAAGCGTTGAGAATTCCGATCATCTTTGTAGTAATTTTAGTACGCTTTAATCCTTTTTATTAAAATGAATTAAAATGTAAGTAATATTTAAATTATAAAATTGATTCCAAACTTATGTGGTATTAAACAGAATAAAATTTATTTTTAATTCTTTCTACTTTAACGGTATTAAATTGTACAAATTTCATCACGAATTGAAAAGAATTGTGATCAAAAATCATAGGGAATAATGGGAATAATAACCCACTTGTGGTAGCCATCTTCAAATTTCATCTTTCTCCTAAACATATGTTACAAAAAAGATGGAATGAAAAATGGATACCACATAAGTGGGTTAACACCAGATTGCGTATCGCAGATCTGCGGTTCCCAAAACAGATGAATTATTTATAAAGTAATTAAAGCATGACACGGTGCGCCTGAAATAGATTTAAAGGAAAATTGCTTGCACTATAAAATTTTTTGTGGATTTTAAATCTTTGAGGTTCCCAGAGTATTTTTAAACAAAAAAGAAAATAATTACCCTAGCCCTTTTCGAGAAAAATAAATTTTAATATTTTTTCATTAATAACACAGCCCCATAAAAATAAAAGTATTATATGCGAATGAACCGAATACTCTACCTCTATGTATGTAGGTGCGCTGAACACGAATCTGAAGTCATATTTGTTCTATCACGACAGAATTTTTTTCAAACCTTAAAAAATATGTCAGATTTCATGTAACATACAAATTTTTTAAAAATTGGTTCACGACTTTTAAATAATTTAAACAAAAAAAAAGAATTTTGAATTTTTATAAAAAAAATATTAGTTTTTTATAAACAAATTAATGTTTTTTACATTTGGGCCCGATTTTTTTTTTTCTTATACCTACCTGGAACTGTTAAGAAGACTTTAGAAAAGGTTTCAGAGTGGGCCTGATAAGTTTAATAAGTTTAAATAAATATTTAAACTCGGATTGCAAGCTTAATGCGCGCGCGGTGCTTTGTGAGTCTATCTAGTTTGAAAAGAAATTTTCTTTAAGAGGCATTTTATATTTTTTTAACTTGTTACATCTGTTTATTACAAAACGGATTTGTTAAAACTTTAAATATAAACATATTTAAACATTTCAATTGTTTATACTATTAATTAAATAGTTAGATTAATGAATTTTTGTTTTATTCAATTTTTACATATCACAATATTCTAAAAGAATTGTTTTTCAAATATTGTCACAAAAACACATATAATAATAAGCACAAAAGATAAAAAAAAGTTATAATTATTTTTAAAATATAATAGGTATTTTAAAAAAACATTTTGAATCTACAGTATAGAACGGTTAATCGGATAAATGATAAAATAAACGAATTTTCGATTTATAAAGTAATTATTTAAGTATTTATTTTTAATTATTTGATACGATTAATTGACGTAATTTCGTATTTTACATTCCTCAGAAATATTGTCGTTTTACGTATTTAAGGATTTTGAAAAAATGTTTATATGAATCATTTTAATTATTTTTAAACAGAAAATTTATTTATATTGACTTTAAGAGTTTTAATTTTGTATAAGTCTGTTTTATATAAATAAATACTTAAATAATTACTTTATAAATCGAAAATTTGTTTATTTTATCATTTATCCGATTAACCGTTCTAAACTGTAGATTCAAAATGTTTTTTTAAAATACCTATTATATTTTAAAAATAATTATAACTTTTTTTTACCTTTTGTGCTTATTATTATATGTGTTTTTGTGACAATATTTGAAAAACAATTCTTTTCGAATATTGTGATATGTAAAAATTGAATAAAACAAAAATTCATTAATCTAACTATTTAATTAATCGTATAAACAATTGAAATGTTTAAATATGTTTATATTTAACCCATTAACGACCGCCAGGACGAAAAATTTACCTTCACTTAGCAGCTGTTATTTTATATGAAAAAATAATTTAAAAAATTCAGGATAGCCCATTTCTAACGTAAAATTTATCGCTCTTTTCGATTCTGAAGTCCAAATTTAATTATAATTAAATCCTTAATATTTATAACAATTTTATTGTAAAAAACATGATTTTCTGCAAAAAAATTTTTATTCAAAAAATATTTTGACATAGAAAACGACAGTTAATTTGCTCCGGAACCCAAAATATCGCGTCCTCGAATACCCAGCTACAAAACTGTATAGTTGTGAATTTCAAAATTTAAGATGGCGGACAACAAAATGGCGATTTTCCACTAAAAAAGATTTAAAAAATACTATTTTGCAAAAAATAATATATTGATGAATTATTTTTATTTCTGCACCATATACTTATGTTTTTTGGGTCACTAAACACGAATACGGTATAAGTTTTCAAAAATTCAAAATGGCGGATCCAATATGTCAGACAATTTTTTCAAAACCTCAATGGATTTATCTGAAATTTGTTACTCGGGGGTTTTTGGGGTCGCCGGTTACGAATCTGAAGTTACTTTTCAATAATTCAACATGGCGGATCCGAAATAGCCTACAAATTTTAACCCTGCAGAAAATCCTTTAAAGTACGCGTCTCTTTAGAAATTTTTATAAAAAATGTTAAACAATTTGATTATTTCAGTACTCCTTTGACGGTAGAAATGGTGAAATTTTATGGTCACACAGTAATAAAATAGTAGATCAGTAATAAAAAATGTGTTCGATTTCAATATAAAGTGAAGTAATTCGAAATCAACGACACTTCAGATTCGTAACCGGCGACCCCAAAAACCCCCGAGTAACAAATTTCAGATAAATCCATTGAGTTTTTGAAAAAATTGTCTGCCATATTGGATCCGCCATTTTGAATTTTTGAAAACTTATACCGTATTCGTGTTTAGTGACCCAAAAAACATAAGTATATGGTGCAGAAATAAAAATAATTCATCAATATATTATTTTTTGCAAAATAGTATTTTTTAAATCTTTTTTAGTGGAAAATTGCCATTTTGTTGTCCGCCATCTTAAATTTTGAAATTCACAACTATACAGTTTTGTAGCTGGGTATTCGAGGACGCGATATTTTGGGTTCCGGAGCAAATTAACTGTCGTTTTCTATGTCAAAATATTTTTTGAATAAAAATTTTTTTGCAGAAAATCATGTTTTTTACAATAAAATTGTTATAAATATTAAGGATTTAATTATAATTAAATTTGGACTTCAGAATCGAAAAGAGCGATAAATTTTACGTTAGAAATGGGCTATCCTGAATTTTTTAAATTATTTTTTCATATAAAATAACAGCTGCTAAGTGAAGGTAAATTTTTCGTCCTGGCGGTCGTTAATGGGTTAAAGTTTTAACAAATCCGTTTTGTAATAAACAGATGTAACAAGTTAAAAAAATATAAAATGCCTCTTAAAGAAAATTTCCTTTCAAACTAGATAGACTCACAAAGCACCGCGCGCGCATTAAGCTTGCAATCCGAGTTTAAATATTTATTTAAACTTTTTAAACTTATCAGGCCCACTCTGAAACCTTTTCTAAAGTCTTCTTAACACTTCTAGGTAGGTATACGAAAAAAAAAAAATCGAGCCCAAATGTAAAAAAAATTAGATTTTTTTTTTTGTTAACATTTTTAAAAAGTCCAAGAAAAAACAAATTTTTTATGTCTTTACAAAATTTTCCTAAATACAATAGTTTTTGAGCTATTCTTAATTGAAAATAGGTCTGCTTTTGACTGAACAAAATTTTGAAAATTCGTAACTCAAAAATTTGACCAAAAAAAAAAAAAAAAAAAAAATAGGTGTCTCTTTTTTTCATCAAGAAAAAATATATCACAGTAAGGTACACTTCAATATATCAAAACCACACACATTCCAGTCGGAGTTAGATCTAATCCGTTCCCTGACATTTCCCCGAATCAATTTTACCAAATGCCATTTAAGAGTGTCGAACGGTCTCTGAAATTTTTTGGCATTTAATAATCGCCCTATTAAAACAGCACTGAACGTGAAAATGATAAACATTGATTTTAAAATACTTTTTTCTCAAAACGCGGACATTTTTTTCAAAATCGGAAAAATATCAAGGATCCTTATGTTATAAATTTCCTAAATCTGAAAGAATGTGTAAATCGATACAAAAACGCGATTGTAAAATGAAAAGTATGAAAGTAATATCAAGTAATATAATGACAGCTGCGACATTGTGCTCCCTGTATGCTTCTGCCACCTAACGGCTGCAGGATGTAATAAACCTAAAATTATATTACTTTCGTAATTTTCATTTTACAATCGCATTTTTGTATAGATTTTCACAATCTTTCAGATTTAAGAAACCTCTTTTTACTGAGATCTGAATAGAAATTTTGATATTTTTTTTTTTCAATTGCGAAACATTTTGGTTTGATAATAAAAGTTAGTATAGTTTTACGAATACCTTTAACTGGAAACATTTTGCGAAAACTGAAATTATTATTTCTTAATTCAAATCTACAATTTTCCAATATTGAAAAAACTATAGGAAAAAATAGTATAGGAAGTAAACAGTCTAGCACTTTGTTATTTACTAAATTTATACGAAAAATCAGAACCAACATTTTGTAATTTGCTAAAACTATACGAAAAAGCAGGAGCCGTTGAAAAAGATGAACGTCGGAAACACCAATGTCTCTTTTCTTCTTTATATACTAAATAGACAGATTTTTCTGCACTTGTGAGAAACTTAATATTACATTGTTAAATATTTAAAAATAAAAATAAAAATAATTATTTGTTAAGAAATAATAAAATATTTTATTACCTTTTAAAGAACAATTTTTATCATAAAATCATTTAATTTAATTATAGAACCCTGTGGGCAAAATCCTTGTTCGTTCTAAAAACGTTTTAAGGACGTTCTTAGAACGTTTCATGTCCGCCAAATAATGTTCTGGAACATTTTAAGAACATGGATGTTCAAATAATGTTCCAGCCCTATTGAAAAAAAACACGTATAATTATACGTATAATAATACGTATAATTATACGTATAATTGTACGTATAATTATACGTATAATTGTACGTATAATTATACGTATAATAAGACATACGAATTTGAAACAAGAATTATACGTATAATTATACGTATAATAATACGTATAATTAATTATACGTATAATAATACGTATAATTAATTATACGTATAATAATACGTATAATAATACGTATAATAATACGTATAATAATACGTATAATTATACGTATTATTATACGTATAATTATAATTCTATTAAAAATAGAATAATAGAATAGAATAGATTAATTAGTAGCAAAATTGCGCTGAAAAATTTTAGAAATTTTAAAATGCAAATTAAATTTCACGAAAAAAAATATCGTCGAATGTCAATTCAAGCAGTCACCCATCCAAGTACTAACCGCGTCCAACGTTGCTTAACTTCCGTGATCTGATGAGAACTTGTTCCTTCGCCTTGGTGTTTCCGCTGTCTTGTCTTGATTAATAACTTTGTCGTATAAGTATCACTAAAAGTGAGGTTAGGTGCGATACAATACTTATACGACAAAGTTATTAATCAAGACAAGACAGCGGAAACACCAAGGCGAAGGAACAAGTTCTCATCAGATCACGGAAGTTAAGCAACGTTGGACGCGGTTAGTACTTGGATGGGTGACTGCTTGAATTGACATTCGACGATATTTTTTTTCGTGAAATTTAATTTGCATTTTAAAATTTCTAAAAATTTTCAGCGCAATTTTGCTACTAATTAATCTATTCTATTCTATTATTCTAGTTTTAATAGAATTATAATTATACGTATAATAATACGTATAATTATACGTATTATTATACGTATTATTATACGTATTATTATACGTATTATTATACGTATAATTAATTATACGTATTATTATACGTATAATTATACGTATAATTCTTGTTTCAAATTCGTATGTCTTATTATACGTATAATTATACGTATAATAATACATATAATTATACGTATAATAATACGTATAATTATGCGTATAATTATACGTATAATTATACGTATAATAATACGTATAATTATACGTATTATTATACGTACAATTATACGTGTTTTTTTTCAATAGGGAGAACATTATTTGGTGGACATGAAACGTTCTAAAAACGTTTTTTGCTCACAGGGAAGCAAACTTGTAACAATTATTCTATATAATTATATTTAGAAAAAGAAATATAGAATAATTTAAAACAATTATTTATCAACACTTTTTCTAGTCTATATTGCAGAAATAAAAATTATATAAAAATTATGAGCAAACAAATGAAGTATTTTATTATTAAATATATTAATTAAAATTATTTTTAATTCATATTACAGTATTAAACATTATTTTAAAATCAGGATGTCCAGCAAGGCTTAAAGAAAAAAATTCCCTGACTTTTCTCTGACATTTTTTTTTCGTGACTACTCGTTAGTGATCGGTCAAACCCGGTTTTTGAATCTCTGGACACTAAATAAACAAAATTTCAAAGATTCAAAATCGTAACCGATCCTCCTGCATGACTTTTTATGTATTTATTGTTTTTTTATGCATTATAATGAAAAATTGCTTCATTACGATGTGCAGATCAGTTGAAATTACTAGTGCAATTTTTTTATACTTATTAAATGTAAAAATAATAATAATAATAATACATAACTATAATTTTTGGGAATAAAAGTTGGATGATCAATATTGTAATTTTCAATCCGCACTGTCAACAAAAATAATAAGAGAGTATTTTCCCTAGAACACCGCAGATGCAAACATTAGATTATCCAAATTTTCTATCACTTCTTATTCTTATTAATATACGCAACATTAGTTACTGCTATTGGAATTTGTATTTGTATCGTGTAAGAAAATAAATGATAACAAGTTGGCTAAAATTAGTTCAAAGTTTTGTAGATGTAGTTGATTTATTTTTAATCACGCGTTTTGTCATGATTAAAATAGAAAGTTTGTTGATGTGGTAAAAAAAATTGTTTGCAAAGACGGTAATTTAAAAACTTTTTTCTTCACTGAAAGTCATAAAAAGATCTTCCAAACTTTTATGAATAAAAGTTTTTCTTTAAGTAATTTAAAATTTCCAACGATAGAATTCCCGTTGATAAGTTCACATAATATTGTTTGACAATTTACACACATGCTCGATACAAAGTTTTGAATTATTTAAAGAAAAATTTCTATTCTCATAAGTTTTGATCAGCTTTTCTTGGTTTACTGTGATGAAAAATTTTGTAAATTACCGTCTTTGCAAACAATTTTTCTACCACACAAGGCACAAATTTTTTTATATTTCAATCATGACAACAGGCGTGATTTAACTTGTAGTAATAAGTCATTTTTAAATAGATTAAAAATAAATCAACTTATACATCTACAAAACTTTGAACTAATTTTAGCCAACTTGTTATCATTAATTTTTTTACACGATACAAATACAAATTCCAATAGCAGTAACTAATGTTGCGTATATTAATAAGAATAAGAAGTGATAGAAAATTTGGATAATCTAATGTTTGCATTTGCGGTGTTCTAGGGAAAATACTCTCTTATTATTTTTGTTGACAGTGCGGATTGAAAATTACAATATTGATCATCCAACTTTTATTCCCAAATATTATAGTTATGTATTATTATTATTATTATTTTTACATTTAATAAGTATAAAAAAATTGCACTAGTAATTTCAACTGATCTGCACATCGTAATGAAGCAATTTTTCATTATAATGCATAAAAAAACAATAAATACATAAAAAGTCATGCAGGAGGATCGGTTACGATTTTGAATCTTTGAAATTTTGTTTATTTAGTGTCCAGAGATTCAAAATATATGAGTTTTTTTTCGGCATCGGGGACCAACTTTTTCTTCATTTAAGACAGGTGTCGGACACACTCGCTTAACTTCGTCAAACTTTGGTGATTTTTGATATTTTTCTATCATTTTTTGAAAGAAAAAGTTTCTATTAGTATTATATGTAGAAGGATTTAACACCAATCCACTTTCTTATCGACTATATCAAAATGTAAAATGATTATACCAGTTAACGAAATTGTAAATACAGAGAATGAAATACTTTATTCTAATACTTGTTACAGCGCGTACTAGAACTTAACATTTGGAGTTTTCATAATACAATTATGAATTTCGCAAAAACTATTCCAATTTTTGTTTCTAAATATATTAAACTTTATTATTTTTATTTTAGGCATTCTTAAAAAAAGTAACGAAAGTTATTACCACCCCAAAATCTGCAAAATCTTCCGCAATTGTAACTTAATATACTAAATATGAGTGTCAAAATATTAAATATCCTTACAAGATTTATTTCTGTGTATTTCCGAATCCATACAACACCAAACAGAAATTAACAATTTATTCCAATTTATAATTTTCGTGTTTCAAATTGAGTCACACCACGTCAACCGTGAGTAGAAATTTTCTAGATTTTTGGAAAAATAAAAGCAAATGTGAAAATTTGTAGCTCACACCGAACCAAAAAAAAACACTTTAAACCGTTTTTCAAAATTTTTATTTCTTATAAAACTATCCCTTCAACTTGGATAGTAGTGCTAGTGATATTTTCATAAATACGATTTTCAATTTGAAACAGGAAGACTTCCTATAAGGAAAATTTTTTTAATTTGAATAGCAAGTAGAAACTTTTTTTTTCTTCCCACTCTCTTTTCTGCTTTTTCGGCTTTACATCTTTAAAAATCTGACTTATTTTCTTTCTTAGGTTAAAATCACCTATCAACTAGCCCTTCTCTTTTTTCTGAAAAAAGGTTTTACATAATTCTGAACTCTGTTATTTTTTGTTTCAGCCAACTCAAGCAAAGTGGAGAATTGTATTTATGTTATCTGCAGCAATTTATATCGTTTGTGCAACTTTTTATCTAATATTTGGTTCTGGTGAACGCCAGGCATGGGACAATCCAGATAAAGATACTAATGAAAATAAAAGTAATTTAGAAGCAGTAAAAACAACAAATGAGACTCAACAGTGACAAATGTAGCATACCTATAATTCTTGCCATTATTTTATTAAATATTTTATTATTTTGTTAGAAGCCGATTTTATAAATTTGTCAATTGAAGATAAAAATATCAGTTTAGCTTATCAGAATTTATAATTCGAAACTTAAAATCAACTTGACAGATGTGTAAAATTGGCTATAACAAGTCACAAAAACATCTTTCATGTTAGGGTATTGCATTTGTTGAATAGTTCAGTGCACGTATACAATATAAATGTTTGTAGTATTCTAAAAAATTTGAATATTTATGATCCTTGCGTTTTAGTGTTGAAAGAGGAGATATACATTTATAAGAAAGGAATAGACAATGAATGCTCAATAATTTTAGAATACTAATTGGTCAATTCCAATGTAGGTTTTTATTTTGCCAAAGCTTTAATTCTTACGAAATTTATTTTTTCTAAAGCATAAGAAAGTTGTTGAAAATTTCCGTTTGGATGCAACTAGTTTTCTAAATAAAAATGCAGAGATTTATTTAATTTATTTAAATGTTTTAAAGTTACAATTATCTCATGTTTTTAAAAAAATAAATTTTAGGAAAATAAAACTTCATGTTAAGATTCTATTACTTTTTAGCCAACCATATTTACTGATTAAATCAAAATGAAACAAATTCTGCCTGCATTTGGTACTATTGAACAAAAGTAGAACCAAAAAAGTGTTTATGCATCTTTTGGTGAGAAACAACAGTAATTTTTATTAACACAACATTCCTAGAATGATTGATTTGATTTTTTTTAATGATAATTTAATTATTATTTTTCAAAAAAGAAAAATTTATGATTTATTATTGATTTCATCCAAGACAGAGATCAAAGTTCATTTTCAAATTTATTTGATACCGATTCACTGGTTAATAAAAATATTGTTTTGTAGTATATCAAACTCTACACTGAAAAAACGATATTCTAGATTTAAGAATGCCTACTTAAATAGGAGCCAAGAATATTCTCTACTTAAAGTAAGTGAAAAATATTCTTACAATAAATAATATATTCTTGGCTTCTATTTAAGTAAAGGCATTCTTAAATCTAGAATATTCTTTTTCAGTGTACAAAAAATTTTCTAGATCTGACATGATTTAAAAAAATTAAACCAAAAAAATAAAGTTGTATTGCAAATGTCAATTTTTTAAATGTTAAATCCTGTTGTAGATAAAAGTCAATTATACAGCACAGAACTAATGAAAAACTGTTTTTATTAATTTTATTACATTTTTTTGAAATATTATTATTAGAATATTAATTTATAGGTACTTTAAAAAAAGTTTAAAATGTAAGTATGTATATATTTATAAATTTTTGTTAAAAATTTTTCATATTTTTTATAATAGAAAGGTAATATATTATTTTTTGAAGTGAAAATATTCAGAATTCGTAAATGTGAATATTAAAAATATTCCACAAAAGTGTTAACAGAAATACATGTTGTTTTCAGCAAAGGGTGAGTAAACGTATAAAATGAATCATCTTCATTCCCTACTATATGGTCCATCACAGAATAACTTCGCGAACGGCTTTCGCAAAGTTATTGTGTGTTAACCTTATCTATTAAAGGTTTTAAAGTACTATCGATGGCAATAATTTGTGACGTGAAAGATTATTACAATTTAAGAATAAATTTCGAGCGTAACAAAAATAGAATCATCGTTATTCTTTTATGTAAAAGTCACTGTGAAATCGAAAACGTAACTATTATCATTTTCAATGTCACAATTACTTTTTAACATATTAATGTTAATATTACCAGAAATGATTTTGTTGTTTCTAAATCTGAAAAGTATTGCTACAAGTTTTGATAGAAGTCTACTTTATGCTACCAACTATTTCTAAATTAATTTTGTGTCCTAAACAAACAGCACCGCTACAATTGGTATTAATAATAAGCCATATATGTTTGTAAACACAAAAAATATCTTCTTGAAATTCGGATAATCAATAAATTTACTTTTATTTACAGTATACCTTAAGGGCAGGTCAAAGTCGATGCGATTTTCCCATTGAAGATCTATGTAAAAATTGCTTCGACTTTGACCTGCCCTTAAGAAATTATGCAATCTCCCCTGTTTTGATGAATGTAAAACAACTTTAATTTTAAGAAATGTAATAACTAATATAATTTTTATAATTTCTTTACATTGTCAGAAATAATTAACGTTTCTTTAGTATACTTGATTTCATTTAAATAATATTTCTGTTTTATAATTAAAATTACTTGAAAATAACTTATGATTCATTTTTTACTTCACAATTTTTGAGTGTAGCATATTTTGATAGACAACTTTAAAAATCACTTCTACAACAGAAAATTATATGTAAAAATACATAATTAAAATTTTTTCTCTTTATATTTTGACATCATTTCTTGACTTTTTTATTTAACTTTCACGGCAGACAAATTTTATGGATTTTTATATAAATTTTAATAAGTAATTAAAAGTTCATTGAAAAGAAGAGGTAGCAAATTTCCTGTGACAGGGTATCTTTATTAAATTTGTTAGACACATGATATATTTCTCCAAATTATTACTCAAATAATGGTCGACTACTAAAAAATTATTATTTATGAATAATAACTCAAGTAAAGAATAGATTCCTAATTTCTTTTGTTATCGATTCCCCGAATTTCAGTAGCTCAATATTTTGTAATTACGGTAAATATTATTTAAGGAAAGATAAGATACGTCGATTGCAGTGGCACTACTTCTTTTGGACACGATATTAAGTTTATTTTTTTGTTTTTTATATAAGTATAATTTTATTTGTTATTTAAGAATGTTAATTTAAAAGTATGTGATGAAGCTTAAAAAGCCTTGTGAGAGTATTGTGCCTTTTAGGATGTATAATAAAAATAGGTACACAAATGTAGTCCGTAATTTAAATTTATAAATAAATATACATTATATTTAAAAATCACTAAAAATTTAGTAAATAAATTATTTGGAACAAATAATGTGTTTTTTCTAGTAAGCAACTAGTTAATTTAAATTATAAGGAGTCAATTAGTCTAAAGTCATTAAAATTTTTGTTTGTTATGGTTTAATAGTTATAAAAAAAACGGCAAGTGCGAGTTACACTCGCATTAAAACCGAGTGTTCCGTACCCTTAAACCTAAAAATTGAGGGGGTTAAAGTGTGAAGGCCGATGGAAAAATTCTAATTTTGCTTAATTTTTCCTGTAATTTGAGCATGAAAACACGTAGATAGACACATAGATAGAAAATTATCAGTTTTTCCTAGAAAATGCTATGATATAATCAACTCCAATCGTGCTCACTATATTTTTTTGTAATCTACACGTGAAAATGTGTAAATTTGAAGCCCTTTAGATAAAATTATCTTCGTTTTTTAAGGAAAAATCATGATTTTTATTGAAAATTATGTTTTTCCTTGAAAACGCTATGATATAATCAACTCCAATAGTTCTCACTATATTTTTTTTGTAATCTACTCGTAAAAATACGTAAAAATGTATAAATTTAAATCCATTAAGATAAAATTTAATTTTTTTTTATTCGAAAAATCCATGTTTTTTTCTAAAAATATGAGTTTTTCTCAAAAACAATATGATCATCAACTCCAATCGTTCTAGCTATATTTTTCCTGTAATATACACGCAAAAATACATAAGTGTACCAAATTTGAGCTCTCTATGTGAAAAGATGTGGCCACCAGGGGTGGCTCTTAGTAATTTTTAGGGATTTTTCGTAAAAATTCATGGCTGTTGTAAGCTTACCGTAAGGTTACTGTAAGGTTTCTGTAAGGTTACTGTAAACATAGAATGTTATTAATAAATAAATTTTATTAATATTTATGCATGAAGTAGTTCATGAAGTACTTTACCAAATATATATTTTTTTATAAAAAAAATTTATAATATAATATATATATTATAATATAATTATTTTTAATATATTTTCATATTACTCTATGTTTACAGTAACCTCTGACAGTAACCTTACGGGAAGCTTACAACAACCTTACCGTGTAAGCTTACCAGAACCTAGCCATGTAAACTTACCACGACCTTACTGTGTAAGCTTACCTTAGCTTTACTGTGTAAGATTACTGTAATGGCGGAAGTTTTAAGATGACCTCAAGTTTACTATAGACTTACACGGTAACCTTACAATCCCTACGGATATCCTTACAGTAACCTTACAGCAAGAAGTCGTGTTATGTGAGAAGTAAATGATAAATAAAATAAAATTATTTGTTTAATTTTACTGATTTTGAACCATTGCTAAAATCTTGGAAACCATGGTAAATTAAAAAAAAAATTTGATTTTGGACTACCCGGTGCGAATTAAGGTTGGCTGCCAGAGTTTGATGATTGGCCCAAAGTTAGACCAACTCTGGGGGACCAAACTACGCTTGTCGAAGTTGGGCCAACCGTTGGCAAAACTTCGGATTCCAGAGTTTCAAGTACCTAAATAGTTTGGGTCGCACAACTTTAACAGTAGGTAGGGCCAACCATTGGCAAAACTTCGGGAGCCAGAGTTTCAAATACACAAATTCATATGGTCGGCATAACTCTGGCCAAAGTCGTGCCGATTGTCGGTTAAACTTCGGCAGCCGGAGTTCAAAATTCAGAATTTCTAATGGCCATAATCGGGCCGATGGCACAAAAAATCGTTTTATGGATAATTTTTTTTATACGGTTTAATATTCTTCTACAATATTCTAATTTTATGTGATAATAATCTTAATAATAATGATTGATAGTTATATCCAATTATTATTATTATTATTAATATTATTATTAAAGTAGTACCGACAGAACCCCATTGAAAATTGCCACATAGGCTCCCATATGGGAAACCACATGGGTCCCTATATAGGAAGCCATATGGTTTCCTATACAAAATCGTAATTGGAACAGGAATTTGAATAGGAAATTAAGTTGGAATTATCATATGAATCCACATTCACACAGGAATGTACATTCCTATGTATATTCCTATTTCAATTCCTATAATATGAATTTTTTTTTCAACTCTAAGATATATATCTTTCAATAGTAGAGGTTCCTGAGAGACTACAGAGATGAAAAAAATGTATTGCGCAGCCGAAAAACTTGAAGAAAACTACTGCGCATGATATTAAGATACAATGTGCATTCATATGATAATTCCTACTTAATTTCCTATTCAAATTCCTGTTCCAATTACGTATACGATTTTGTATAGGAAACCATATGGCTTCCTATATAGGAGCCTATGTGGGATTTTTCAGTAGGAAAGTGGGCCACACTTTGAATTTTAGGCTATAGAATGTTAAAAAAATTATAATTTGAAAAATTTTTTTCGTTTATTTGTAGAGAAAGGAATTATCTAACGTTTTGCAAGCATAAAATTAAAAATTTTAACATATTGTTTTACATGATTATGTAAAAAAAGAGAAATTCTCGATTTCACGATTTTGTGGACAGTAGTGGGCCACCCAAGTTTTTCATCTAAAATAAGTAAAAGTATCAAGAATTATGATTTTTATGTTAAATAATTATTAATTTTTTCAATGAATGGGTGTTGGAAACTTGATCGGCTTATATCGGCAGTAACACAAACAGCGCGTTCTGAAATTTTCTTGATTTTTGGTTGTTTTACAGCAACAAACAATTTATCGAAGTTGATGGACTCATAGCCAGTCCGTTTTTTTGTGGCATAATCAAAAAATTGAAATTAAGTTTAAAAAACTACTTACAAAAACACTAATTGTCGAAACAGTACGTCAATGCAGTGGTCCACTTCTGTCCACAAGCATAATTTTACGCAAAATAACGTGGCGAGAATACCACGCGATAATATGCTAAAATCATTTTACACTTTTTAAGGTTAAGTCTATTAATATAAAAGAGGCTACTTATCCGATTAAATTCAATGGATAACTTATACAAATAACGATATCTTTCTCAAGGAAAAAGAAGAAAAAAGTATGTATTTTCTAGTACTAATTGTCGATGCTACTCTATAATTATTCCAATTACTAATAACAATAAAAATAATAATAATTAAATTTTATGAAGAAAAAGTCGGCCCGTTAGTGGCTGACAGTTGGGCCGACCATAAAATTTGTAAAGTAAATTTCTTTACATTCCTGGTCAAAATAAAAAAATTTTGTGACATTTTATTTAACATTTAAATGGATTAACTAAAAAATAACAAGGGTTATCTGATTAATTTTTTATCATGAATTACAAACCCTGGCGGATTATATGATGCGAATGCTCCACCAAATTGAGGGAGCATTCGTGGAGCACGAGATCGAAATTTTATCTAAAATGTATTGGCGATTCAAACAGCTACACTAGCGCCACAGTTGAACTAATTTAGGCGTGACTCGCTCTGTAACACTCCATGTGTTTTAAATTATTTTTTTTTATTTAACGCTTAAAAATAATTTTACAAACGCAATAAAAATATCAGAATAATTAAATAATTTGAAATAAACTGTCAAAACAGAGACTGCTTTAGAGCGAGTCACGCCTAAATTAGTTCAACTGTGGCGCTAGTGTAGCTGTTTGAATCGCCAATAAAAATGATGAAATTATTATAATTATTAAAATCAATAAGTTTTATGCATTTTAAGATGATTATTGTTGAATAATTATAAAATTTTTATGTTTTTATTAATTTCAATATCTTGCAGTTGATTGTCAACATCTGTCGATAAAATCAATACAGCCGCGATTTTTAGCAGGTAGGTGGCATCACTCTTGATTTCTTTTCTTTAAATTTTTTCTATATTTTTTTTATCAAAAGCAAAATTATTTGTTCAACGGAAATATTAGTAAAAAAATGTATTATTTTATTTAAAAAACTTAATATTTTAATAAAAAAATATTATTGGTAACAAAAATTTTAAAAAAATTAATTTTTTTTGTCTCTTTTGTTTAATTCACAAGTCAGAAGTAAACTTGAGTACGCGAACATTATCTGGAATCCTTATTTTAATAATCACTCGGACGACATAGATTACATTCAAAAACGTTTCCTTAAGTATTTGGCATTTAAATTGGACGGTATTTATCCTCAACGTCCATCCAATTATATGCAGTTATGCCATAGATTTAATGTCTTACTAGACGTAGACTGCGCGCGCCTTTTAAGTTGGTATTTCGTGCTTGACCAGAAATAAGTAAAGAATATTCATATTGCAAATGTCAAAATGTGTTATGATTGAAAATTAGTCAAAAGTTCAATCTTTTGTCGATAATAATTTATTTGACCGGAATTTATGATGTCAACACTCTTAAAAGTCGACATTTTATTAGAATGCTTTTATATGAAATTGGTTTGTCATTTTCTAGAAAGGACATAGAACCATCTTGAAACTTAATGAAACTGTCTAGAAACTTAATGAAGACTTTTAGAATCTTCATAGAACGTTCTAGTAAATTTATAAAAACTTATAGAAATTCCGTAGAATTTTCTAGAAATTTCTTGAAATTTTTGAGAAACTTTGTGGAACATTATATTCACAATACCTTGTACTATCTTCATGGAATTATCTATATACTTTATGGAACCTTCTAGAAACCTCATAAAACTTTTTAGGGTTTTCATTGGAATTTTCTAGAAACTTCATGGAACTTTCTGTTCATAGAACTTTTCAGAGTTTTCATGAAACTTTCTAAGAACTTCATGGAACTTTCTAGGAACTTAATGAAACTTCGTAGAAACTTCATGAAGCCTTCTAGAATTTTTGTGGAATTTTCTAGAAACGTCGTGGAATTTAAAAAAAAATTTAATGAAACTTTTTAATGCCTTCATGGAACTTCATAGAAACTTAATGAAACCTTCTAGAATCTTTACAGAACTTTCTAGACAATTCATGGAACTTTTCATTCATGAAACCTTGTAGAGTCTTTACGAAACTTTCTAGAACGTTTTATGAAGCCTTTTAGTAATTTCATAAAACCGTCTACAATGTGCATGGAACTTTATAGAAACTTCATGAAAACTTCTAAAATATTCACGGAAATTTCTAGAAACTTCATGGAACTTTCTGTTCATAGAACTTTTCAGAGTTTTCATGAAACTTCCTAAAAACTTAATGAAACTTCGTAGAAACTTCATAAAACCTTCTAGGAACTTAATGGTACTTTCTTGAAATTTCATAGAACTTTATACCTAGAAAGTTCGTAGAACTTTTGAAGAAACTGAATGAATAACCTTTTAGAATCTTTATGGAACTTTCTATGTATAAACTTCGTAGAACTTTTTGGAAACATAATGGAAAAATCTAGGAAATCTTCATCAAAATTTTTAAAACTTCATGAAAATATCTAAAAAATTCAGGAAAGCATCTAAAAATTTCAAGAAATCTTCTGAAATCTTCATAGATCCTTTTAGAAACTTGATGAAACTTTTTAGAAACCTAAAGAAATATTTAGAAATTATATTTCACCTTTTAGAAACTTTATAGAATTTTCTAAATATTTCATGGAATCTCTTAAGATCTTTGTTTATGAAGTAGAATATTTGCTAAAAAAATATTTACCTAAATATACACATTTTGAAAACCATCAAACCTAAGCAACTTTTCTTTATGAACCAAAAAGTAATAAATAAAAAATTAAAATCACAAACAATTTTTTTTAATTAGAATGCTTTTATTATGGCGTAGAAATGTAGAACTATAAAAATTTTAATAAAAGAATAAATGTCCGATAAAATATTTCAATTTATTGCAAATATTCATTATGGCAGATTACATCAAAATGAAACATGACAGTTTTAAATAGTTTGTCGAATTGATTAAAGGTCCAAGAAGAAATAATTCGTAAAAACATTCAAAGTTGTCTAAAATATTTTAAATCATTGAAAACATTCTTTAAACCATATTTAATGAAAAAAAATTTTCCAATTTTGAATGCTTTTACGAATTACTTCTTCTTGAACCTTCAATCAATTCGAAAATATATTCAAAACTTTCATGATTCATTTTGATTCAATCTGGCATAAATAATACCTACTCGCAATAATTTTAATTATTTTGAAAACATTTATTCTTTTATTGCAACTTTCAACAGTTATACTTCTATCTTTTATTTATCACTTTTTAGGCCGCCATAATAATAGCATTCCTATTAAATTTAACAAATTTAATTTGTTTAACTGGGGCGCATGAATAAGTTCTAAAATTAATTTGTTAGAATTCCCATTTGTTAGAATTACATTAGATAGAATTTTCTTTTAACCGAATTTTTACTTGACCGAATTATTATTTTACAGAATTTCTGTTCATCCGATTTTCTATATGACAGAATTTTTATATAACCGAACATTCAATTGACAGAACTTCTATTTGATCGCATTTTTATTTCTCACAATTTTCATATACTCGATTTTTTGTTAAACAGAATAGCTATTTAGACAAATTCTTATTAGACAGAATTTTAATATAAAGAATTTACTTTTATCCTGAGTTTCATTTTTTATAATTATTATTTCACAGAATTTCTATTTCATCGTTTTTTCACATTACAGAATTGTTACTTAACCAAATATTCATTTAACAGAATTTCCATTTGATCGAATTTTTATGTGTCAGAATTTTCATTTTTTAGAATGTTCATTAAACAGAATATTCATTTAAATGAATTTTTATTAGGTAGAATTTTAATAGGAAGAATTTACTTGCATTTGTCCGAATTTTTATTAACTCGAATTTCTATTAAACAGAATATTTATTTAGACGAATGTTTGTAAGACAGAATTTCCGTTTCACCGAATTTTTATTTGTTCGAATTCTTATTTGAACGTATTGTCATTTGATTAAATTCTTAAAACGTCGAATTTGCATTTGACCGAATTTGCAAATGGTTGAATCGTTTTTGCCGGATGCTTATTCGGACATTTGCAAATTCGGTCAAATGCAAATTCGACGTTTTAAGAATTTTTTCAAATGACAATACGTTCAAATATAAGAATTCGAACAAATAAAAATTCGGTGAAATGGAAATTCTGTCTTACAAACATTCGTCTAAATAAATATTCTGTTTAATAGAAATTCGAGTTAATAAAAATTCGGACAAATGCAAATTCGGTCAAATAGAAATTCTTTAAATAAAATTTCGACTAAATAAAAGTTCTGCAATGCTAAAAATTGATTAAATTAAAATTCTGCTAAATTATAATTCTAAGAAATAAAACTTCCGCTAAAAGTAAATTCTTTCTATTAAAATTGTACCTAATAAAAATTCAATTAAATGAATATTCTGTTTAATAAACATTCTAAAAAATGAAAATTCTGACACATAAAAATTCGATCAAATGGAAATTCTGTTAAATGAATATTTGGTTAAGTAACAATTCTGTAATGTGAAAAAACGATGAAATAGAAATTCTGTGAAATAATAATTATAAAAAATGAAACTCAGGATAAAAGTAAATTCTTTATATTAAAATTCTGTCTAATAAGAATTCGTCTAAATGGCTATTCTATTTAACAAAAAATCGAGCATATGAAAATTCGATCAAATATAAGTTCTGTCAGTTGAATGTTGTTGCTTGACAAAGATAACTGACGCACACACCACTTTTATTTCTGTGTGTCGGTAAATCTGTACGCGGTTAGATCGTGTCTGTTTTACGCTCTTGCGAGACGAAGATGACAAATAAGAATTCGACCAATGGAATAGACGCCACGGCGACAATCGACCAATGGGATAGGCGTTACGTTACTCTTTAGAGATTTCTTATTAAGGAATCTTAGCTGAGAGATGTAATATCTCAGTTTTAGTATTCCTATTTAAAATCTTAAATTCTCAGATCCATTGTTCCTACCTGCTCAGCGAAATATCCTTCAAAATACCACGATTATCCTCTCGAGATCACATGAACCTTTTCATGTACCTATGTTACTTACATCAGGAATGAGCATGGATCCAATTTATCTACCATGTTACCATTTAAATCAGATTTATAAGACTATTAATACTAATTTGGACATCTCTTTCTGTAATATTTCCTCTTTTCTTAAAATGGTTCATCAATATATTTTAAGCTTGAGGTGAAACAGAATGCGTATATATGAGGCATTTCATATGAGAATACGGGGTCATGTCTCGGATTTTTCTCAAAATTTGGTAAATTGTAGTGATAGTGGTGCTAAATAAGTGTACAAATTTTGAATTTGAAATTTTTAATATTTTTCGAGATATTTACAATAACAAATTTGAGCAATATTTTTTTGCTTTACTTATAACTTATAATTAATTAACTAACAAAAGTTAATAAAAAATGAAATATTTTACGAACAAATAAAATTAGAGTAATTTTGAAAACACCATTAGAATGCTTATCAAAATCCGCATCCAACGAGCCCTATATGAACTATTTTTAATAAACGGGTGTTAAATTAATAATTAATAATAAACATTATTTAAATAATTAATAACATTTGAAGAAATGAAGATAAAACGTCAATTCTTTTTTTATTTGGAAGACCATCTAATTCTGTGTCAAAAAAAAATATTAAGTACTTATTACCAAGAATCAAAAATTAATTATAAAATGTTATTTAAAAAAAGACTGAAAAATACCATGCTGAGCCCTACTGAAAATTCTCATGTAGGATCTTATATAGGATCTTACATAAATTCATATATTAAAATCCACATAAAATCCTATGTGTCATGTAAGAAACTATATAGGATCTTATGAAAAATCATATAGGAAATTGAGACATGATTTGAAGTGGGATTCGATGTAAATTTTTATAAACGTATTCTTAAGTAATAAATTATGTAAATTCCTATGTGAAATCCTACAATTTTTTCTGGTCCCATTTTTTTCTTCAATTTCTTATGTCAATTTCCTTCGTGTTTTCTCATTAAAAAACATACTAAAATTCATTGCTCAATCCTTAACCAGAAATTTTCCTATATCAAATCATACATCAAATCTTTTTTCGATTCTTGAATAAAAAATTATTACAAAAAATCTGCCATGAAATCATATTAAAAATCCTCACGTGGGATCATATATATGATTGATTTGAACATAAGAAATCATATAGGATTTCATGTAGATTCTGAAATATCTATATCTAAGATTTCACATAGAATAATATAAAGGAAACAATATAGGATTTCATATAGGAATTTTCAGTTGGCATACACCTTCTGAGTTAGAGTCTCAGCTTTTATAGTATTCAAGACTGATCTCAATTGTGAGAAAAAAAATTATCACCATCTGGCGGCGTAAGAGTGTAACTATGATGATCTACATCTATATTGGAATTTCCCATATAATTTCCTATATAATTTCTCATATAATTTTCGACTTGGTATCTTAGATGGACAATTAAAACAGTGAAATCCACACATGACATCCCACATAAATTCCTATATGATTAATTCTTACATGAGATCCTATGTAGGATCCTGCATAGGATGTAGGATCCTATATAAGATCATACATAAGATTTTACATGGATTTTTATATATATATTCCTGTATGATGAATTCTTGCATGAGATTTTAAAAATTAGAGAAAAACGTTTTTTGCCCATAACTTTAAAAAAATGTATTGACACCAATAGACACTAGTTTTGTAGAGTTTTTCAAAACGCATCTTTTGACCTATTAGCGAATATCCTACTGTTATTTTATTTACAGTTATTAACAATTTAAAATTAAAAATTTTTTTAAACTTACCTTTTTTGCATAATTTATTAAAAAATCTTTATGCATCCTTAAAAATATTACAAACAACTTGGAGAATACTTAAAAACGACTCAATTGACCTATTATTGAACTTTTTATTGTAAAATATCCCTAAGTTATTGATGTTAAAAATCTATCTCTGCAAACGCCCAAAAAATGCAACTTAACACCGTTTTAAAATTACTATAATACTAAATAAGTTACCATAAATTGATCACAAAAAATTTCCATGGGGAAGCAAAGTGTTCATTTCATGCACACAAAAAGTTCATACTGACCAATTTTATTTTCCTTGACCTTTCCCTGACTTCCTTCCCTGTTGAAAATTCCTATGTGAGAACACATATGGGATCCCATCCAGGATCTCTTGTGAGTTCTTATGTGGGTTCCCATACAGGTTCACACATAAGATCCTGTATGAAAAGGTTCCTGGGATGAACTTGCGTGAGATCAAGCGCACGATCTTATGTCTCTGTAAAAGCAATAACACAGGATCCCATGAGGTTTCCTGTGTAGGTTCCTATATGAACAACACGATAAATAGGAACACACATGGGATCTTATCCGAGATCTTGTATGAGTTCTTACATAGGTTCTCACATATAAGAAGATTAATAGCATATATATAAAAGCATTCTATAAAATCTTATTAAGCTGCTATTAATCTTCTTATATGTGAGAACCTATGTAAGAACTCATACAAGATCTCGGATAAGATCCCATGTGTGTTCCTATTTATCGTGTTGTTCATATAGGAACCTACACAGGAAACCTCATGGGATCCTGTGTTATTGCTTTTACAGAGACATAAGATCGTGCGCTTGATCTCACGCAAGTTCATCCCAGGAACCTTTTCATACAGGATCTTATGTGTGAACCTGTACGGGAACCCACATAAGAACTCACAAGAGATCCTGGATGGGATCCCATATGTGTTCTCACATAGGAATTTTCAACAGGGTTAACCCGTGACTATCCTAATATTTATTTATCTAAATGTAACCTAAAAGAATATATTTATTCAAATTAAATATTTTAATTAAATGTATAAAACAACTTCGTATTTTTTTGCAAAGTAACCCTAATAACCTAAATCTGTCAAATAATTAAATTTTTATGAAACACCCGGTACCCTCATAACAAAAGGATATCCATATCAATGGTCGATATCCTAGAATGGTCCCCAGGATATCTTGGGATATCCATAGGATATCCAAACCGCCGGTCTGTGGGACATCAACAGGACATCCATAGGATATCCCTAAGACATCCACAAAATATCTATTGGATATTATATCGCAGGATATCCATGGGATATCCACAGGATGTCCGTGGGATATTCTTAGGATATTCACGGGATATTTAATATCTCAACATATATTTTTAAAGGTTAAAATTGTTAAGCTAATATAATGAATAATAATATAATAAAAACAAAAATCTTATGAGCTTCTAATTTATTTTAAATGAAGATTTGAAACGCATTTTTCAAAGTTTTTAAATAAACTCATGCACTTAATGTATAATTAATATTAATAGTTATTCGTTATTTGCGGGGAAGAATTTATATTGTTTAAAGCCAATTTATTTTCTGACAATATTAAGCATATGAATAAAGGAATGAATCACGAATGAGAAAAAAATTAGTTAATAATTTTTCAAATTAAACAACTTTCTTGAAAAACAAGTTGCATTTTATTTTATTTATATAAAATTTAATTCACAGAATATTCTCACTCGTAGTCTCATGACTTTAAAAACAGTATCCTGAGAATATCTTCTTGACATCCAGAATATCCTGAAAATATCTATGGGATATCCTGACGATATCTATGGGATATCCTGATGATATCTGTGGGATATCCTGACGATATCTATGGGATATCTGGATATCCTTAAGAGATCCTTTTCATATCCATAGGACATCCCTAGGATATCTGCGGGATATTATCAATATATCCCAAGATATTTTGTGTTATTAGGGTAGTAATAACTTTTTACGATGTGAATACAACTGACATTGCTAAATAGTAGTTTGCTAACTTAGCAACTTTGCTACTCGTAATCCCTCCCTAATCCCTCGTAAGCCATTAAAGCAAAAGAAAGAGAGGAGTCTATTCGTTTTGTCCTAAATAGGTGTGGTAGATCGGCTATTGATTGTTGACTGACTAGGCAAACGCAAACACGAAATAAACGCTCTGAATTAAGAAGTGACAAAATCAAATATAGAACAAAAATTATAAATTAATTTAGCGAATGTATTTACACATGTACTCATAAAAATTACAATTTTCCATAAAAATCCATCTCCGCTCATTCAATCACGTACACATTTCTAAATCGAATTAATCGTTACCGCTACAAATAAAATTTAATGAAGTAAGTTTTTGACAATTTTGCGGTTATAAATAAAACTATACACAAAATAGTTGTTAAGAAGTGGCTATTTGATAGCATTCACCGTATCAGTCGACAAATAATATAATAAAATGGATACTACGCTGACACTCATCATTCTAATTCGCACCTTACCCATTCCATTACTTGTAATTCTCATTTTTATATACTCTCGTTCCTCATAACTTTTCTTGGTATAAATAAAACATTAATAAATCTGACATACATAACTTCCAATCAGTAATTTTGATAAACATAATTAATCAAAGAAAAATTTAGGATGAAAATTTTGTTCTCTCAAGATTCTATTTTATAAAATGTAGAGAAATAAAAATGCAAAATCACAAATTTTATTCTTTAAACATTCGAATAATTGAGTTTTATAAAATAAGTAACATTTGTAATTATAAATATAACAAATTTAAACATTTGTTTTTATTATTTAATTAAATAATTTATTCACATCTTAATATTAAATATTTACATAGCATCAAAATGAAATCTATGTGCCTCTTGAAGTTTCTCAATTTTATCTTCTCGTCTTTCCTTCCAATACAAAATAAGAATAATTGCTGTTATTAAACCACAAGTTCCAGTCAAGGCTGCAGCACTTAACAAAATCAGTTTACTAGGTGTCACAAAAAGTTGAGCTTTCCATCTACTAGGTTCGGAAATAGGATTAGGAATGACAACCATTTGAGAATTAGGAATTATTTGAAACCATTCTCGAGATTCTCCATTTACCTAAAATTATTAAAATAAAATATTAGTCGATATAATATTCTTTGATAAATAAATGTAAAGCAGCATGACTTATTTCCTGTACTTTTTATTAATTTTTCATAATAATGTAAGGGAATAATAAAAGTGATAGATTAGTGTGGATAACAACATGTTTCACTGTTATTGTTTTTTTTCAATTTACAAAATATAGTACTTTTTCGTATAGTTAATATTGGAAATTTACAAAAAACCATAAAATAATTTATTAGTCTGAATGGGAAATGAGTTCTGCTCTGTAGTCCGAATTTTATACTATCCTCTGCTAAAGTAAATGCCATTTTTAGGAACAGTCTCTTCATATTGTTATTAAGATATTGTATTAAGGGGACTTTCTGGTTTAGAATTGATAAAAAAGACAGTTTTAAAACTTTTGTTTTGTTTTTGTGTCAATTTACTCCCGTAGAAAAAAACAGAGGGTAGAAATATGAAGTTTCAAAGGTTTATTCTCTAGTTTTTACATTCTCATCATAATGAGAAGGTATTACATTTGGGCGATTTTGAGCATTCTCTAATTCCAGTGAATCTCGACGTTTTGAGACTTTCTGATGCCGAAAAAATGGGTCTTAAAAAAATGTTTGTCTGTATGTATGTCTGTAGACAAATTTTGTCAGACGATAACTCGAACAAATTTTAATGAATCGACTTCAAATTTGGTATACACTGTAAGTGTACCAAAATCTCGCCTGAGTTCGTTGGCCAGATGATTTCGTCAAAAATCAACAAAATTATTCAAATTTTTGAGTTTTTAAAAATTCAAAATGGCGCATTGAAACATTTTTGACGCGATATTTTTAGCATTTAAAGGTATTCTGAAGGGATAAGATTTGAAAAAATGATAAAAACTGAACAAAAATTCTAAAAAAATCTTTTTTTTAATGCTTGTAAATTGTTTATTTAAAAATTTTCTGTTCTTTTAGTACACTATTTGATAGAGCCTCAAAGTACCTGTAGAAATTTCGTTAATGGGTTAATGCATGCCTACTTTTCCTATTGTATGTTTCTTATTTTCGAGCGTGAAATGCGAGTGCTGTGATGAGAATGTTATCCTTAAAGTCAAAGTACTTTAAGAAAATGAAATTTAATTTATAAAAACCGAAAATTTCACTTATATAAATTGTACAAAAAAATTTTTATGAATAAAAACATGAGGGCAAAACCTCATATAATAAATTTGTTGCTTTAAAAATGCATTTACTTTAAAGTTTTTTTTTTAATGTTTTTAAATTTTCAATTAATTTTTTCTTTTACTCAATTGAAATTAGTTCGAAGCGGAATATCTTATTTTAATAAATAATTTGGTTTGTCGATTTTCGTTAATTACAAAGACCTGGCCAATCCACGGCGCAAAATTAAGGAACTAAGTTTGAACAGCTGCAGTGCCGCTATTCTCATTTTTTGCTCGATAAAAAATTTATTCTAATACCTTTAAACCTTAGCTATTTGTATAATTTAATTTAACGCATTTTAATAAAGACTATAAGTAGTTTCTAATAAATTTTTCAAAACAAGTCGATTATATGAAGCTTCCCTTTTGAAATAACTACTTTTGTACTTATTTTAACTCTGTGTGTAATTAATTTTACTCTTTTATCAACTACAAAGTCTGAAACAACTACAAAATCTCATTCTACCAAATGGATTTTTGGGTCATTCAACTACTTTCTGGTAGTATAATTAATATAATTTTTAAATTTAATTGAAAAATTTTTGAATTACACACTGTAGTTAAAAAGTAATTAATGCTACTAGGTTTTGAATTGTAATAAACAAACAAAGCGCGTAGCGCGATGCTTGGACAATGCGCGTGAAGTGCGTATCAATATCGGACCGCGAAGAAGGATGATCATCCTTCGCGCGCCCCGGGGCTGCCGGATTTTTTAACTAAGGAATCGAATGGTTTTTGGTTTTTTAAAATCGGTTCAGTAGATTTCGATAAAAGCCGTGCACCAGTTTGAAAAATGTGTTTTCGAGAAAAACGCATTTAAAGTTTTCATAACGTAATACATTGAGCCTGGATTACCAAACAATTTTTGATTACAACTTTTGTTTTTTAACATATTTTTAAAAAAAACGTTTTGGGACAATAATTTTATGATACTAAGGAACATTTTCAAGCAAAAAAAAATAATCTATTTTTTTGGAATTCTAAACCAGAAAGTCCCCTTAAGATAAAAAAATTGAAATTAAAAATATTCTTAGAAAACTTACCCCTATTTTAAGAGAATCGACAAAATTTGGAGTTCTACCTAAACCAAAGGTAGTGTAAGGTAAATTTAATGAATAGTATGCACTTTGTGGCAACTGTGCAGCTTTTCCGTTTCGTGGATTTCCATCTTGGGTTGTTGTTTTGTAGGCAATAGAAGGGCCAGGTAAATTTGTTCCATAAGTTCTTTTTTTTTTGCCTAAAGTACCCGGTGATATTGGATACTTACTATTTGTAAGTCCAGTAAGAACCATTACTTTAACAAAGTTGGCATCATAGTCAAGACTGTTTTTAAAAGCAGCTGTGCGATATTCTTTTTTTACATTATCATTTGTTACGAATATAACATCTAGAACTCCGTCTTGATAAAAATCATAAAATACAGCCATAATGCTGTTATTATAAAAGGGACTCAATGCATTCCAGTGGACTTCAAATGTTCGTTTAAATTTACCACAATTGCTGCAATGAACATTTAGTAATAAAAATGTTCGACTATGTTGAGAATTTGAACCCAAAGTAGCAAGTAAATCTGGATAACCATCCATATTAAAATCTCCACCACGAAGAGTTATAGTTTCGGTGTACATACCTTTCTTTTCAGGAACAAAGCCCCACATAATGTTATTAGTATCTTTGAAATTAATATGCAAATCATACCATTCATCTGAATATATCATAATAGTGCTGTTTTTGCACAAAGGATCAAAACATAAAGGTAAAACAAGATCAATTCTTCCAATCGATTCTGCATCAATGTATAGAGATTGACCTATGTGTCCAGGAAAATGATCTTTTGAAAAATTATAAGGGTAATTTATTTTATGATCAAAATAGAAGCCTTCAGATTTATTTCCTAACCAAACTTCAAAATTTTTTTTTGTGGTTAAAATAAGATCGGGATGAAAATCATTATTAATATCTAGAAATGCATTAGAATGAGGACTACTTATTTCTGATAACTTATGACTATCTGCATTGTTCATTTCAATAGCTGTAGGCTGAGTTCGGTTCTTATTAAATGTCCAAAACATTCTCTTGTTGTCACTGTCTATACCAAATAAATCAATTATCATGTCATGGTTATAATCAATTGATAAAGGTTGACCTTTTATTTTTATAATTGGATTTGAGATATTGCTGCAACTCCAGTCACCATTACTGCCCCATAAAATGTATACATATGTCAGATGATCATTCTCATTTAAAGTTGTCACTAAAACATCCATGAATACATCTCCATCAAAATCTCCAGGTACAACATTTGTGATTTGCTCATTACGAAAACTACAGCTAAGATTTTTCGATAAGCGTAAAAGTGGTTCTTGATCAGAAGCTAACATAATTTGAACGGTCCTGCCATTATCTCGAATTACAAACACATCTGTAAGTTCATCAGAATTAAAGTCACCAAATGCAGCTGGCATTCCATCCAATACATTTCCGAATACGGCAGTAGTGATATCACTACAATTTATTGATGTCAGAAATATCGAAAAACAAATGATACAGTTAAATATCCTCATAACGAATTTTCTTCATTTACCTGAAAGTGTGAATAATAATATGTGTTAATTGTAACAGGGAGTAATTTTTCGTATCATCGATTCATAAAATTATATTTAATTACTGTCCATAAATTTTATTTTTTAACTTAATATTCAATTTCATTATTAATGGAACCTTTGATTGATTACCTACATACATACATCAATCAATTTCGAATTGAACGTCGACATTGTAACATGTTTATGGTTGTCAATTTTATATTGTATCAATTTTCAAGGAAAAAATTTTAAAACCTACAAAATTTATTTTTATAATTTGCAAAGGATAAAAATTTTTAAAAAATAATGATTCGCTTTGAATGTAATATGCCTTATTTTCTATAGAACATGATTATCTACAATTTCAACGTGGAAAATTTTAAACAAATAAGTCATTTGGAAAATATTAGTTGGTTTTTTAAAACAAATAGCCATATTTTCCAAACGATTTACTTGTTTGAAAATTATCACAGTAAAGTTGTAGATATAATTGTTTTCTGAAGAAAATAAGCTACATTACATTGAAATCGAATCATTTTTTCACTCGGGGGTTTTTGGGGTCGCTGATTACTAATTTGAAGTTGGTGTTTGAAAATTATAAATGTCGAATCTATTATACTAATTATAATTTTAAAAAAATGTAATTTTGTTATTAATTTTATTATCTGGGTGATGATATGATATGATTTATGTCTCCCAAATATTTTAGTAATTTTTTTTACAAATAATTAAGTTTGACTGTTACATTAGTTGTTTTTTTACTAAAAATTAGTTATTTTTTACTAATTGGAGTAGGGACGATTCGTTCATGGTTTTACTGTTAATTAGTAGTTTTCTACTAATTCAGATTTAGAGAGTATGGTTGCTGATTTCGAATATAATGTCAGTTTTTAAAAGACATATCTAAAAACACCAAGATAATAAAATTAATAACAAAATTACATTTTTTAAAAATTATAGTTGCTATATTGGATCTGCTATTTTGAATTTTCAAAAACCAATTTAAAATTTGTAATCAGCGACCCCAAAAACCCAAGTAAAAAGTTTCAGGCAAATCTGTTCAAATTTTTATATTTTGGGCGCCATTTTGGATCCGCCATTTTGAATTTTCAAAAACCAACTTCAAATTCGTAATCAGCGACCCCAAAATCCCCCGAGTAAAAAGTTTCAGGCAAATCTGATAAAGTTTTAGAAAATCGTTCGACATTTTTAATTTATGAAAATTAACTGGGTAAAAATTTCCCAACTGGGCCACCTTAAAACTGACTTTTCAAATTTAAAATATTTTTTTTATAATCTATTGCAGGAAGCCGAATTAAAAACATTCCTGAAATGCGTTTTTAAAAAAATTAATTTTTTAATTATTTATTAACAATTGAATATTTTGTTACCTTTCCACTAAATTTGCAATTACTCTGTTGCTTGTTAATGAAATTTAATAAAATTTGGTGAGCATATAGAAAAATTATGTCTCTTTGAAATGCAATAGAAATTTCAATTAACCTTTATTGTTTATGCAAAAAAAATTGTTTATTTAATAAACAAATGAATATTTAAACTATTTCTCATATGTTTAGGAAAAAATTTCAAAAACGACATAAATCTACACTTTCTCAACTTTAATTTAAAAATAAAAATCTTAGTACCTTCAAAAAATGAGTAAATTACGCGAATTTGAAGAGCGACGTGCAAGCGCTGGAACATTCCAATGTAAAATTTTCTCTAGTGAAACTAATTTATAAGGGAAGTGTTCCGGTTGTGGGCACTAGTGATGGACGTGAGCGAGAAATGTAGAGAATGATCAATTACGAGAAAATTTCGGTGCTTTTTTGTTTAAATTCTCATCTCATCTCGTCTCATTTGAATGAGCTTCTCGAATTTCTCAAAACTCAATAAACAAATAATTACATACTTCATTATTATTATGACAATGACAAATATTGTTGGTTAAAAATTTTGTCAGTTATAATTCAGGATAACTGTTAAATTGTTTGTAATTTTTAATATTCATACACACGACATTTTTGTCCCTTTTTAAATTCGTTGAATTTAATGTAATAAGTAACCACCAAATGTGTTACTTCTAGACCAATAATAATTTTATTTACCTTTTTATTTGTAGTTATAAAATGAACTTAAAAAATAAAAATTTTATCTAGACATCGGTATTTCTTTATAATTATAATAAATAAAAAAATATAATAATAATATGCCTTTTTTCATTTTATAATTTGACTTTTTTTAATTCTCTATATTTTGCATACCAGTTTTTAAGATATAAAAATTAATTTTTGACAATAATTGGTTAAATATCATAAATACTAAAATATTTTATTTTTATGACTATTTAAAATATATATTTGAATATTTGCTTTAATTAAAAAAATATTTATAGATAGAATTGTATAAAAATTATTGAATTTTTTATTGGAAAAATAAGTTGATTAAAATAATAATCATAAAATTTTTTATGTAACAAAATACCATAAATATTTATTTATTACATATAAATTATCATTCACGCCAATTTATCAATTTATATCACAAATAGAAAATAATAGAAAATGAAATTTTAAAAAATACGATTCCTTTATAAAATGTAAATTCATATTTCATAAACAACAAGTAGGTACAATTGATAATCAATAATTAATATTGAAAGTTGTATTTTTATTTGTGTTAAGTCAGAAGATGTACAGAAATAATCATAGAATAAAAACAAATTTCAAATTAGAACTAATTTAAAAGTGACTCTAATAATAATATTAATCAGACAGTTACTATTGCTGTAGATACTTAAATTTGAAAGCATTCAAAAAATTTGATTATTAATTAGTCTTTAACTCCTGCTTGTATTTTTGAAGCTAAGGAACATGAAACGAGTGAGTTCAAAACATTAAGTTCTCTGATCGATTCATCGTTTAATCTGTTCCTATGTTTTCGAATTATTAGAGCACTTCTGGAAAAAACTCTTTCGGATGGGACAGATGTTGCTTGAATGGCGAGAAAGTCTCGAGCCATTCGCGAAAGATTTGGAAATAAATTTTCATTCTCCTTCCACCATTCTAAGATATTCACACTTTTGTGTGCTCTGTTTTGAGAAAAATAAAGATCGATTTCATAACGCCACTCTTTATTTTGAGATACTTTTCTTCTCTGTTTTTGAACTGCTGGAATTGAATTTTCAGAATCACTGTCATAAAATGAAAGTATGTCAATATCATCTTGGTCTTTTTCTTCAAAATTTCGATTTTCATCTTGGGATTCATTTAATGCAATCTATCGATGAATTAATCGATTAGTAAAAATATATAAATTAAATACATAAATAAATTATATAAATTATATAAAAATATTAATTAAATTTTATTTTACTTTTGAAAATATTACTAAAAA
Organism: Leptopilina boulardi; assembly: GCF_019393585.1. Taxonomy (NCBI): domain Eukaryota; kingdom Metazoa; phylum Arthropoda; class Insecta; order Hymenoptera; family Figitidae; genus Leptopilina; species Leptopilina boulardi. The sequence continues at coordinate 1,094,600 of NW_026137768.1, forward strand.
GTTATTGAAAGATTAGTCAAAAAATGCAATTTTTTCAAATTAAATTTTTCGAAGTTGAAAAATAAATAAATTTTTAAATGTGAGTTAATTAGCATCCCACACGAAAAGGTTTCCCGAAAAATTGCAGAAACGACTGTTGGAAAATTTTCGGAAGCGTTCTGAAAAACTTCCGGAAGCAATTCAACATGGGATGGTAGAATAAATATTACGCATTGAATCTTTTCAATTATTTACCTGAGGAGAAGGACGGTAATAGTTGGTTTTGTAAATATTTTCAAACATAGACAACGAATAGCGAAGCATTTCTCTCCCCCAAGGTGTTTTGTTAAATTGTTCTTTTTTATGTCTGGGGTTGACCATTAAAACTACACAGTAGATCCAGTTACTGTTTTTGTAATGTTTGGTTAATTTGTCTTTGGCAGCACTAATTGCTTCGATTATTTGCCGTTCAACTGTAGTAGATGTTTCCTTTTCCAAAGATGTTATTTCACTTTCCAATTTATCAAGAAGCATATTATACGCGACGATAACATACGGTAAAGTAGTGTATTTTTCTCCGCTCAAAAGATCCGAAACAGTTTTAAAATACCTCAAATATTTACAAATTTCGTGCAAAACTAACCACTCCTGCTCCGTTAAACATAAATGACTTAGAGAATCGTTGTTTCTGCAAATTAAGTGTAGAGCACTTTCCATTTTTAAAGCCGTTTGAATCATCTCGTAACTAGAATGCCATCTGGTCTTACAATCAAGATTTGGAGATAACATTTTGACATTACATGAATCGCAGCAGCTTTTTAGTTTGTTCCTCCACTGCTCTGATTTTTTTAAAATACTGAAAAGTTTGTGAAGTTTATTGATTGGACTTTGAGTACCGCGGTCTATCATTACAGCTTCTATTTCTAATTCTAAATTACGAAAATCATCGTTGTTAACATCATCCGACTCTTCTTCACTATCGGAACCCAAAGAAGTTTCATCTGAATCGAGATCATCATTTTCAAAATCAATTTTGAGCTGCTTGAGCATATCTTGGGCAGCTAAATTAAAAACGTGAGCCCAGCAGAGAAAACGTTGATTTTCAAAGTCAAATTCCATAAGATAGGATAATTCCTTCACGAATGTCGTATTAGATGCAGCATTGTCTGTTGTGATACCTTGCACCTTGTTCAATAGATTTGCAGCTCCAATTACTTGGTGAAAAGCAGCAGCGATATCGCGTCCTGCATGCTGTCCTTTTGTAGGAACAAAGTCAATTAGAAACGATTGTAGGCTCCAGTCATCATCGATAAAATGAATTGTGATTCCATGATATGAACGTCCAGCAATTGACGTCCAACTGTCAATCGTAAACGAATACTTTGACTTATTTTCCTGTAATATGCGCATAACAGAGTCTCGCATAGATGTAAATCGAGTATTTACTAAATTTTTTAGTGCTTTTCGCTTTGGAACTTTAGCTGATGGGTTCAAAAAATGAAAATAATTTTGTGTTTCCTCATCATCATAAAAACTGTATGGCAGATAATTCCTTACTATAAAATCCACTGTCATTTTCTCAAAACGTTCTTGTGAAAATGCCTATTTAAAAATTTTTGTTAAATTTATTTATTTATTATAAACAAAATAAGAAACTAACTCGTTTCATTAAGTAAAATATTATTTTTAAATTTACTAAGATTTTCATACACCTTTTATAACATTCAAGTAATTTTTACTTGGTATGAGGTTAAATTGTTATGAGGTAGAGATTTAATTCTTAACAAAATGATTTTGAATATTAGTGTTAATAAAAACAATTTAAGAGGATGAGCCAGTAAAATTTAAATTTTAAATGTATGTTGTTAAAATGAAATAATTTTCTAAAATTATTCATTATTATTAAATCTAAAACAATTATTTTTGATATTTAAACAATTTTATTTTTTGAAAAAATTTGAATTCTTTAAATTTATAAGATTAATTGTTCCGATTCATAAAAGCATATAAAAAATTGACAAAGGAAAATTAAAATTGTGGAAGAAAAAAGTTTTTGAAGATTCATCAGTAAAATTGGAACTAATTTTATACTTATTTAAGAGTGAAATTTTTTTACATTGTTTCAGCATTTGAAATCATATTTTACTAAGAAGAATTTAAAATATAATTTTTGACTATTTTAATTTTTTTAATTTTTTAGAAATTTTATTTTTTGAAAAAATTGAAATTTTTCAAAATACGTAGGATTTTTTGTTTAAAATTAAAAAAGAAGGTATAAAAAATTGTCAATGAAAAATAATAGAAATTATTTATAAAATGAGAGAAGTTCAAATTTTTAATTTTTTGAGAATTTACAATTTCAAATTTTACTGGTCCTTCTCCTTAAAAATTAAATTATTAGATTAAATTTCAAATTTATACTTCATTTCGTTCAATAGAATTAGATTCCCAAATTTGCGAATATTCCGTTTCGTGAAATTTTTCTAGATGTCGCTTAACGCCACTGGTATTACCACCAGTCATTTTAATTTGTTCTTCTGTACCGTTTTTCGCAAAACATAACTTGCAAAATGCAACTTTTGACTTATTATCTTCATATTTAAAATCAAAGTATTCTTCTAAAGGTTTTCCTCCTTTCTTGCGCTTTGTCATTGCCTGACGGACACTATAATTACAATTTTATTTATAAAAACTTAAAAAATAATTGTATAGGTAAATAAAATATTTATTTTATCAATATTTTATAATATTTAATGACGGTAAAAGTTCGATTTGCTTTCAAATTAGTTTCACATGGACTTGTAAATTTTTTTTATTTATTATTAAATTATTATTGTTATTATGCACCTATTTCTAAATCAAAATTTTTTAACATTACATTAAATAAAGAAACTTTGTAGTTTAGGTTAAAATTTTTTATAACTGTATATTTTTTTTAATAATATTTATCAAATTTATAATAAGAAAAAACGAACTTCGAAATAGATCCAGTTCCAGATCCTGATGGTTGGACATTTTCATCTGGTTCTATTCGTCTTTTCATAGCATTCCTGTTATTTGAATTGTTTGGTTGGTCTAGTGACATTTTGCGTACGAATAATGATGAGAAATGAGAAAAGATGAGATGATAAAAACAAAAATTAACTGAGCTTCTCGAAAATGAGACAACTTCATGATTAAATGAGAATGAGAAAGACAAATGAGTTTCTTGTATCGTCATCCATCACTAGTGGGCACCCTTTTGTTTTTGGCTCATAACTTTTGACCAAATGCATATTTTGGGTCATGGCTGCATCAGTGGTATTCTAGAGGCCTTAGATAACTGTCAAAACAAGAATTAAATTTATTCCTTTAACTAGAAAGATTTTATTTAAAATTTAGTGAACTGACCATTTTTGGTCTAAAAAAAAGTTGTAGGGGAGACCGAGGAGGAAAGTAACAAAGGAGGAAAGTAACAAAGGAGGAAAGTAACAAAGCTTATAACTTTTAAACAAATTATCGGATAGACATGGTTCAAACATATTTTTAGTCGGCACTGTTCCCCCTTCCTCCTCCATAGTGTGTCCGAGCCTGACAGGAAAGGTTAGGTCTGATTCCGGTGTGTCGTGCAGAAAAAACGTCAAAAGTAAGTTTTCGTTCAAATTTTCAAAGTCTCGTATTTCTTTAATTTTATTGTTTTTCAAAATGTGCCTTTCGTTATTTTGTAGCCTTATTATCTGTCTTTAAGTTGTGCTTAAACAAACAATTTAACAGTTGTGTAGTTTTAACTTTTTTGTTGACATACAAGAAAAAATCGACCGAGGAGGAAAGTAACACGCTACTTTTCTCCTGTTGTCGATATTGTCCATGTTTTAACTAATGATTGAAGCAAATCGTATTTAATTTTACGAATAACAGAGATTTATTTAAGAAAAACCTGTGATCTAGGTAAGCATAAAATATCTTTAAGAAAAAAAATGAGCTAAATTCATAAAATGTTCGAAATATGTGCTAAATATGTCCCAAATATGTGCCAAATAAGTATAAAGTGTACTTAAACTTTTATGTGTTCCAAATAAAAATATTTCTAATTAATAATAGTCATTAGTCTAAAGAATTTTACATAATTTTATACTGTTACTTTCCTCCTAGGAGCTTGTTACTTTCCTCCTCGGGGGTGAGGAGGAAAGTAACAGATGAAGAGCTTGCGTAAAAGTTATACTGTGAACTACTGTGAACCTATTTAAAAGGTGAATGTCCAAGCTTTCATTTAATATATTAGACAAATTTATCCGACAAATATTTTTAATGCTAGCATAAAAAAACTGATTTTTGTTACTTTCCTCCTCGGTCTCCCCTACCCGGTTGTGGGCACCCTAGGTAAATTCCCAAAAAATGAATAAAAATTAAGTAAAAACACCACAATTAAAAAGAAAATGATAATTCCTAAATACTACGGGATATTCCATTCACATTCCTGGAATATTACTTTAGAACATTGAGAATATTCCAAAGGAATATTCTATTTATATTCCAGGAATATAAAAATGTCCGCCTTTTGGAATGTTCTTTTGGAATATTGTGGGAATATTCCAATGAAAAAAACGAAAAAAATGAATATTCTTGAAAAACATCAAAATTACAATATATTTTTCGAACTTACAAAAATATTCCAACAAAATATTCCTACAATACTCCAAAGGGACATTCCAATGATCGGACATTTTATTATTCCTGGAACATATATGGAATATTCCAAAAAAATATTTCGAATGTTGCAATGGAATATTCCACGAATGTGAATGGAATATTCCGTGATATTTAGGTTTCTTTATTTAAAAAACCTTTTTGGCAGAAAAAACAGCAAAATTAATTATTAAATTATAAAAATTAACAACAATTATAACAAGTTTTTACTTTACTCGTCGATCTTTTTATCTTTAGAATCAGAAACGCAATGCTTACATACAAAGCAGTTTTTTTTAAAACAAAAATGACAGTATAAGTGTTTTCAAGGTAAATTTTGACAGCTGTCAATGCAACTGTCAAATTTTCTAAAAAGTGTTCATTTTTAGCAAAAATGAAACTAAAAGGTTTTTCAGAGTCGCTGATTACGAATTTAATGTCAAACTGACAATTTAACATTACATTCGTTTTCGGGGTCGCTGATTACGAATTTAATGTCAAATTGACAATATGACATTAAGTTCGTAATCAGCGACCCCGAAAATCCTTTTAGTGTTATTTTTAATCAAAATAATCACTTTTTAGGAAAGTTGACACTTTAATTGACAACTGTCAAATTGTCAATTTGACATCACATTCGTAATCAGCGACCCCGAAAACCCGTATAACATCATTTTTGTTAAAAATAATCACTATTTAGAAAAGTTGACTGTTGCATTGGCAGCTGTCAACCATCATATTGTCAATTTGTCATAAAATTCGTGATCAGAGACCTCGAAATTCCTAAGATAGTGTTTCATTTGTTTATACCTACTCTCAATTTTGATCTGGTGTTAAAAAATTAATTAAATATACGCATTATTTAAAAAAAGCATGGGTGCCCACAACCGGGTACATGAGGGTGCCCACAACCGGAACAAGCACCTATTTTTTCAAGATACCAACAATTTTTATAGTACTGATATTTTGGTCAAAGTCAAAATTAAATCACAAAATATAATGTAAACACTGCACACAAAAAAATTACAGTCACCTTTTTGAAGTAATTCACACCTAATTAACACACTTCGAGCAATTTTTCATTATGCTCACTGCTTCTAAGGAAATGCACATATCGTTGCGGTATTAACACAAAAACAGTGTACTGTCAACATACACGATTGACTGTACTCAAATCAGCAATATCTACTTGCTGTCAAAACTTACGTGGGGGTGCCCACAACCGGAGCGTGCCCACAACCGGGACACTTCCCTTACTAATACTAATTTCCCACGTGAAAAAGTTCCCGGGAGACTCCCGGGAATTTCTCAGAAAAAATTCCCGCAAACTTGTTAACCCTTACGTGAAGCATTGTAGGTGACTCTGAAACAAAAAACTTTTGTTTAAGGCGTAAAAATTTTTTGTAAGTATTTAAAAAGTTTCATTTAACACTAGGAAGTACCCAGAAGCATATTTAAAGTTTAGGTTAATCATATTTTGCATGTTAATTACTTATAGGAACCTATTCAAGGTTTCAGTCTGAGATCCAGGTAATTAATCGACATTTTCCAATGTATTAAACTGAAAAAAATCAATAGTCGATTACTAGGATCTCTCCAGGTACTTCTCTAAAAGTTAGTTAAATTTCGATAACTTCTTCGAGGAAGAAAACCCTAAAATATGAAAGACGATCGCTACAAGAGATTTCCAGGTACCTATGATTACTCAGGGTAATTTTTCGTCAACTTCTGGAACAAGTTAACCTTAAAACGTGATAAATGATCACTAGGAAGTTTCAAAATACTTTCCTAGTGTTCAGGTCGTTTTCATAAACTTTTTCAGGGAAGTTTATGTTAAACAGCTCAATCGTTTACGAGAAGCAATTATCATATTACCTAAACTCAGTCAAAATCAAATATCTACAATTAACCTTCAAATATTTGCTCCTAGGTCAATTGATTTTTATCAACTGTCTCCGTCAAATTAAATATAAATCAGTTAATTATTTATTCCATGTAATTTCAAACAAAAAGTTTTTATCATAATTAAAATTTTTTCTTCTGATTATTTATTTATCAATTTATATTTATATTTTTAATTCTTGAAAAACAACTAAAATATCTTCAAAAATATCGTTGATTTTTAATTTTTATTAAACTATTATGTATACAGACATTTAATAAATTACAGAATAAAACATTTTGATTAATTTTTTTTAACTATAAAACATTCTCGAAGTATTAAACATAACATACAAAAATACCAACAAAATTGTCTGAATTTGAAATTTCATAACCTAAACTTTAAATATGCTTCTGGGTACTTCCTAGTGTTAAATGAAACTTTTTAAATACTTACAAAAATTTTTTACGCCTTAAACAAAAGTTTTTTGTTTCAGAGACACCTACAATGCTTCACGTAAGGGTTAACAAGTTTGCGGGAATTTTTACTGAGAAATTCCCGGGAGATTCCCGGGAGTCAACTCCCGGAAAATTCCCGGGAGTCTCCCGGGAACTTTTTCACGTGGGTTGGCTAAATAAAAATTTGTTTTAGCGAAAATTTAATTAAATAAGAATTTGGTTAAATAAAAATTAGGCTTTAATAAAAATTCTATTAAAAAGAATTCGGCTATATAAAAATTCGGTTAAATAAAAATTCTGCTATTAAAAAATTTGGTTCTACGTTAAATTAATTTTCTAAAATTCAAACTTAGTACACATTGAGCGTCCCAATTAAAATCTTTTCAATGAAATAACAAATTCATAAAATTAAATTTCTTCTTATATTTATAAGAAATAAATTTTTTTTTTAAATTATAAATTAAATTATTAAATTATTATAAATTAATTATAATTTATTATTAATTGTTATTTTAATAGCAGAATTTTTATTTAACTGAATTTTTATATAAACGAATTTTTTTTAATAGAATTTTTATTATAGCCTAATTTTTATTTAACCAAATTTTCGCCAAAACAAATTTTTATTTAGCCAAATTAGTATTAGTATAAATTAGTTTCACTAGAGAAAATTTTACATTGGAATGTATAATTTTCTCTAGTGATACTAATTCTGTTATTGCAAAATAATTCAATGAATATTCGTTTTTTGAAAAAATTCTTAGAAACCAGTTGTAATGAAAAATTATATGATTGTTAAATAATATAATAAATAAAAAATTTGATATTCAAGAATTACAGTCAATAATTCGATAACAGAGAATATGCTTCGATGCGTAGTAGCGCGCCGCGCGCGGCAGTGGTGACTGTTTCAGCGCTTGCACGTCGCTCTTCAAATTCGCGTAATTTACTCATTTTTTAAAGGTACTAAGATTTTTTTTTTAAATTAAAGTTGAGAAAGTGTAGATTTATGTCGTTTTTGAAATTTTTTCCTAAACATATGAGAAATAGTTTAAATAATCATTTGTTTATTAAATAAACAATTTTTTTTGCATAAACAATAAAGGTTAATTGAAATTTCTATTGCATTTCAAAGAGACATAATTTTTCTATATGCTCACCAAATTTTATTAAATTTCATTAACAAGCAACAGAGTAATTGCAAATTTAGTGAAAAGGTAACAAAATATTCAATTGTTAACAAATAATTAAAAAATTAATTTTTTTAAAAACGCATTTCAGGAATGTTTTTAATTCGGCTTCCTGCAATAGATTATAAAAAAAAAATTTTAAATTTGAAGTCAGTTTTAGGTGGCCCAGTTGGGAAATTTTCACCCATATACGCTTGAAACTTTAACTGGGTGTCTAACAAGGATTAAGAAAAAAATTTCCTGACTCCTCCCTGACATTTTTTTATTTTTCTTTGACTTTTTAATAACCTTATTTCTGTTTTATTTGGACAAAAATATGGTTACAGACATATTTAACAATAAATTAATTTCTAATGGTAGTAACAAATGGTAATAAAAACCATTCAAGTTTTTTTAGATTAAAAAATTTTTAAATTCACAAAAAATTTTAATTTTTATAGAAATTTACAGAAATTTTCCTGACTTTGAATGAAATTTTCTGAAATTCCTTGACTTTTCCCTAACATTTCCCTGACCGTTAGACACCCTGTTTAAAGTCTATTATCTCAGAATCGTGATTTTTGAGAACTACACTTACGGTGACTGTGATTTTTTTAAAACCGCTAAACCGATAGGGCTGAAATTTTCAGGGTTTTATACATATACAATAGCTAGTGCGTGAACTAAGGAATTTAAATTTGAACCAAAATTAATTGGTCAAAAAACGAAATTTGAAAGCCCTAAAATCACAATTTTTGAGGAAAAATCGAAATTATAAATATTTTTTAATAAAAATTTATATACTAGTGTATCGAAATATGAAGGGTAGAATGACAAAAGGGGTCAAGCGCCAATTTATCGAAAATGAGGTTTTTGCATAAAAAAATCAAGAAAATTCATTTACACATTTCTGTAGAAGGATTTCCTTTTTTATTGCGTATTTAAATCAGTTTTTAATAAAAATTAAATTAATAAAATAGCCCCAAATTTACTTTATTGCAACCTGATTGAAAAACAAAAGAAAGTGGTGTTCAATTTTGATCAAAAATATTATTTTTTTAGGTTTTATTTTAATATTTTATTTTAATTTTATTTTAATTTTATTTTAATTAATAAAATTAATAATAATAATAATATATTTTCAATTTTAAACAATTTTAAAATCATTTTGTTATTAATTTTTAAATATTTTTATGATTATACTAAGTGAACAATTGAATTTAAAGATGAAAGTATTGCTCAATTCCAAAGCAAGCAATTAATTCGTAATTTTCTTGAAAACAAACAATTTTTTAAAGGAATTTTTTTTTCTATTCATTTCGTCGATTCCATAGAAAGAAACTAATTTTCCAGTTTTTCTTTAAACTGTATATTTTTTTTATAATTAATGCTTAAAGAAAATGTGCGCAGTTGATATAACCTCAAGGCACCACAGTTTTTTTTAATTTTATCGTTAATATGTAGGTTTATTTCAACAAATTGTTGTTTATTTATTAAAACACACTAATATATCGAAACGGTTTTCTCAGTTTTTTTTAAATGACCTGCAAAATGTTTAAAAATGTTTTTTTTACTTCCTGTAAAAACAGTGAATTGGCGCTTGACCCCTTTTGTCCTACCCTTCATATGTACTATTCGATAAAATCAACTTTGTTTTAAAAAAATTTTAAACAAGACTAACAAATTTTTTTAAAATTCCTCTTTTTTGACGCGCATTAAGGTAGATAACACCTTAATTGAAATATAATTGACATTTACAAATTTTTGTATAATTATTAGTTTAAAACAATTATAAGAATAGAAACAAAAATAACCTATAAAATTGTTACAATAATATTAAAAGAGAATTTGTATCAATAGAAATTAATTTGTAGTCTTACTTTTGTTAATAAATACTTCAGCAACAATTGAAAGAAGTATCAATTATTAATTTTGATGTAATGCTTCTCTTTCTTTATAAAACATATAATATTTACTGAAAGTTTTGACATTTCACTTCACTATAGGCAGACGTTTTCCAGATTCTCGCTGTGAGCGCTCAGTGAACACAAGAAGGTTCTCAACCTGTTTATAAAAGTGGTTAAGTTTCATTCATTAGGCTCTGTCACTTGTGACGTCAGAGTCGATTTTAGGTGTGTCGTCAGAGGCCTGGAGGGACAACAAACAAACGACACAATGTTATTCTTATGGGGAAGAAAATTAGTTTCCACTTTCATCAATTTTATTCATACTTTAAACATGGAAAACTCTTGTTGACATATAATAAAATTAAAATGTGTGTTGATAATTAATTTTGTTATATATTTGATTCAATTGCATTGATAGATTCTCTGAATTCGTGATAAAAGATAAATTTTGAGGTTAGGGGTGCTTGTTTACTAACTTGAAATCTTTTACTGCTGCGGTAATTCCCACTTAAAATATATATTTTATATCTTTTTTAATAACATGCATACTGGATATTGTTTAATAATGTTGTTAAAATGTAAAATGTGATTATATGTAAACAAACATACAAAATAATTTGTATCAAGTAAAGTTGCCTGTGTTAATGCTGATTCATTGATCAATTTAGCAGCCTCATTTTTCACTTTTTTATGTATAATTACACAAAATTAACTCGCATCAAACACATTTCAAAAAAAACGCCAACTGACAGTTATACACAAACACTTATATAACAATATACCACGTGACCTGTAATTCCTCGCTTTTCCGCTAGGGTTGTTAGTATCGGAGATATGTAAGGGCGGTATTCAAAATGCTTCTATTAAATCTGGAATAGGGATGGAAAAGTCGACTTCGACTTTAGTCGAAAGTCGACTTTCGATACTAAAAAGTCGACTTTTCGCGGTCGACTTTGATTCGGTCGAAGTCGATGAAAGTCGATCTTCGTCGGTCGACTTCTCGACTTTCTGTCAACATGAAAAACAACTGACACGTGATAAACACGCATGACGAAACTGTGGACTAACGGTTTTCGGGACGTTATATATTATTTTTCGTACATTGTGTTGCACGACATTATTTTTAATTAAATATTAAGCACATGGGTCCTAGTGCTGTTTGGATTTATTTTTCAAAAATTGGTGACGGCAGTAAAGTGCAGTGTACAGAATGTAAAAAGGAAATGTGTTTTAATAAGAATATTTAAATAATATTTAATAACAATAATTTCGATTGAATTATAATTATAATTAGATGATAAAGAATAATTTTAATATTTTAAAATAGAATGTTTTTACCATTAATGTAGAAATATAATCAATTACATTAAAAATGTTTATTCTGGATTTTTCCTTTCATAGTTAAGTATTACTTATTGTAATATAATTAAATTTAAGTTCATCAAATTAGATTTTTCTTAAAAAAATGATTCAGAGATAATTATTAATAAGTTATAAATGAATATTCTTAAAATAAATATGATTTCAAAAAAAGTCGATAAAAAGTCGACTTTTTTTACAAAGTCGACTTCGGTCGACTTTAAAAAGTCGAAAGACTTAAAGTCGATTGTAAAGTCGAAAGTCGACTTTTCGTTTCCCCTTTCCATCCCTAATCTGGAAAGGCTGGGGAAGAATTTTCATAAAGGCGCTTGTATACCTCACCGATCCCGAGTATACTTCTGTCGTGTACCATTGGAGTAAAAGAGACAAAAAGATATTTCCGTCTCTTTTACTCCAATGATACACGACGCAAGTATACTCGGGATGGGTGAGGTATACAAGCGCCTTAAACGGCCTATAGAGTGAGTGCTCCTTATACTACCCATAAGCGTAGCTTGGAAGCCACTAGTCGTTTCGTCCCGGTCCCCACTACTGGACTCATCAATAAGGCTACGTAGTGGGAAACCTGCCTTATACGACCATGGGGAAGTGAGAGTTGGATCGTGTATATATGTGACGTTCCATGAGGAAAGGGACCTTAGCTGCAAAAAAATGAAAATTGAGTTTTTGATATCAGTCGATAGATCTTGAGTTGCTCTTTCAGATACAAAAGTTAAAAATTGTACTTTTCTATTTAGTTTTTTTGTTATAAAGCATTAATCATGACCATGTTAATCGCGTTCCAGCACGGACTACAGAAACCATCCCCACCACTACTACACTAGTATACTTGTCGTAAGCGTGAGCTGTAGGAACGATGTAGTAGTAAGGTGGTGGGGCTGATTTTCGATGGAGGGTCTCAACCAATCAGGGACGCTCTACTTTAAATACCTTTTCTGGAAAATGCGTCTATTGCAGCTAAGGTCCCTTTCCTCATGGAACGTCACATATGCTACACGCCAAGCAACATCTACACTTATGAGAGAGCACATGGGTACTGACCAATGGCAGAGACATCCATTGGCCAACCCCCACAAGTGGCACGAAGTCCGTCCAACTTGTGGTAAGTTCGTTAGTTCGTGCCACTTATTAGTAATATCTTATAAAATTCATTTCTTCTTCTTCACATGAAATTGAAATGAAAAGCACTGACGAAATAGACGGCAACAGGATCCAACGGAATTGTCATATTTGTGAATGACCCTTCAAAAAATCCACTTTCCACAAGTGGCACGGAGTCTGTCTAACAAGTGGCACGAACTAACGAACTTGCCACAAGTTGGACGGACTTCGTGCCACTTGTGGTACGAAACACCGCCACTTGCGACCGAGACGCTCGTGAGTACGGAAGCGCCTACAAGTCACCAGCGAACTATCTTGTTCGCGTCACATTTTTAGCTGTGAAACCGAGGAACGCGTTCGATGGTTTCGCTGTTTCCTTGTTTTTGAGTGACGATAAAACACACTATACGGTTCGATGGTTCTCTGGTTTTACTTAGTTCTATCGTTATCGAAGTCTAAATTTTGTATTAAAAAAATAAATTTAAATTTAAAAACCGAAATATAATAATATATTTAAATTATATATTTGAGATATATCAGATATCTTATAATGTGTGCCTAAAAAATTATTTTATTTAAAAATAATAGTACAAAATATTAATAGTATAGTACAAATATAAAATGCAAACAAATCAACTTACTTCAAAATAATATTTTGTACTATTATTTTTAAATAAAATAATTTTTTAGGCACACATTATAAGATATCTGATATATCTCAAATATATAATTTAAATATATTATTATATTTCGGTTTTTAAATTTAAATTTATTTTTTTAATACAAAATTTAGACTTCGATAACGATAGAACTAAGTAAAACCAGAGAACCATCGAACCGTATAGTGTGTTTTATCGTCACTCAAAAACAAGGAAACAGCGAAACCATCGAACGCGTTCCTCGGTTTCACAGCTAAAAATGTGACGCGAACAAGATAGTTCGCTGGTGACTCGTAGGCGCTTCCGTACGTGAGCCGTCAGGCTTCCGTAAAAAAACGCAGCGTTTACCTTGCGTCGAGCCCATTGTGGAACCAGCCTAATGCATCTCGTTCGCGCGCGTACGACTTTCGCGTAACTATTATGCGTTGACCTTAATGTAGAGGCAGCAGAAGAGTTTAGAATGAGAAAGAAGATATCGTCTGCACAAGTGAAAATTTGTAAACAATTGATAATTGAATTTTTATGCCAACAGTTATTTTAAAAAGATAGATTAAAATATGCAAAAATATGAAAAACTTGAAAAAATAGGCGAAGGTATTTTATAAAATTCCATATTTACTTCTGTAAATGAATTGATATATTTTCGGTAACATATTTATAATCATCTTTACATTTATAAACCATAGTACATAGAATATCGACGGCTCCCCCTTTGATATAATGCTTATTGACATGACAGTTCAAAGAATTGTTACTAAAATATTCGTGTAATATGATTCCGATTGAAATTTAAGTGCAGGATAATTCCCATTCATAATAAAGTTCAAAACTACTTTTAGTCATCATAATACCTATTTAAAGGTTACTAGCGGATGTAAATGTTATTCAATAATTATCGTAAAATTAAGGTTAAATTTCAATTCTTATTGATTATAGTTGAATAAATATATTTGTCTATTTATTATGCAGATCGTGCGGAAAAAACCCTCAAAAATAAAAATTCTTAAATTTTACATATGATGTAGTATATATGAAACGTTAAAATTAAAAATGAGATTTTACATTCATGTAATGCATGGTTGCCATACAGTCAGGCGTTAAAATTTTTCAAATATAAATTTTTAAAACGAAATTATTTTTGAATGAATTAACGTACTTTAAAATATGAGTAAAATTTTCTTTATATTTTTCTAAAGTTTAAAACTTTTTGACATAAATATTTTAAAACTTTGTATTTTATAAAAAAAATTTTTTGCAAATTTTTTACCTTTATGCTCTTTTAATTTTTTTTTAAAGTACTCTAAAATGTTTCTTATTTTATCAATATTTTACCTCCCCCTCAAGGAAATTTTGTGGTTTTTACATGCATATTCGAGAAAAATGATTGATTATACTTTTATCTTATTATTAAGACGTTTATCCACGGAAATACAGACCTTCAGAAAAAAATAATTAATTAACATTTAAATAATTAAAATAATATTATTAATTGTACTTTCTGAAAAAAGAAGTATCAATTTTCAAGAAAAAAATGTAAAACCTAAAACATTTCTTTCTAAAGAATTTTTTAAAAATGATTTTATTTCAATATAATATGGCTTATTTTCTTCAGAAAATGATTCTCTTCAACTTCACTAGAGGGATTTTCAAACAAGCAAGTCGTTTGGAAAATATGGCTATTTGTTTAAAAAAATCTAAATTTATTTTTTAAACAAATAGCCATATTTTCCAGACGGCTTGCTTGTTTGAAAATCCCTCTTGTGAAGTTGTAGATAATCACTTTCTGAAAAAAATAAGCCATATTACCCATTGAGCACATAATATTATAGTATAATATTAAGATTTCCTCCTTATGGTAATATTACAAACTTATTTGAAATATATAAAAATTTCAAAGTTTTTTATGATAAAGCAGAAAAAAATAATAATTAATCAGTCAAATATTTTTAAGTGGTTTTTGAAATTTTTTGTAATATTACAGTAATGTTACTGTAATATTGCGTGCTACACAAGTACAATGAAATCAAATCATTTTTAAAAATTCTTTAGAAGCGATGTGACAGAAAATTTTTATCCTATGTAAATTGAATAAACAAATAAAGTTTTTAGGTTTTACATTTTTTTCTTGAAAATTGCTTTTTCTTCTTTCGGAAAATAAAATTAATAATATTATTTTAATTATTTAAATGTTAATTATTTACGTTTTTTGGAGGTCTGCATTTCTGTGGATAAACGTCTTTAACAGTGTCGAATTTACAGGGTAGGCAACATAAGCAGCTACTTAGGGCGGCAAATTTTAATAGTTTTCACTAGATATAACATTTCTTGAATGGTTAAAAATTATACATTTTATGTGATAGTACATAAACCTGATACATTCTTAAACCACTAAAAATAAATCTTTCTTTTTTATATAATTTTTTGTTTTTATTAGTATAAAGCACATAAATTTCTGAGTGATTTTACTCATTTACGATTTTAATTTTGCCGCCTGTGTAGTAATTATTTGACAGCAACTATTGGGCAGACTCGTTTGAACTCCTTACACTGAAAAAAAACTAGTAGGTTTTACTACTTTTTAACTACTCTGAGGAGTACAATAGGTCCTCAACTGAATTTAAACGGTTCCCAAGCAGCACGCTATATACCCTGAATATCCGTTGAATACCACAGTGGAATATTCGCATGATCTTCTGGGAAAATCAAAATGTCTGCATCATGGGAATATTCCATAGTGACATTCAGGGTATATTCTAGTGACATTGAGGGAATATTCCTCGGTGACATTAATGGGATATTCAGGTGATATTGTGGAAATATTCCAATGATATTGAGGGAATATTCCACGGTTACATTGAATTTTTTTTAAAAATGTGTTTTTAATCTTCCTGCTTATTCAAATAACAATTTATAACATATTTCTATTATTTCAACACTTCAAAAAAATTCAATATAACCGTGGAATATTCCCTCAATATCACAGGAATATTCCTTTAATATTACCCTCAATGTCACTGGAATATACCCTGAATGTCACTGTGTAATATTCCCATGATGCGGACATTTTGATTTACCTGGAAGATCATGGGAATATTCCACGGTGGTATTCAAGGGATATTCAGGGGATATACTCTCTAAATTTGAATCAGCGATAAGTATACCACTGGTACCAATCAGCAGATATACACGGAAAGACTTTGTGCATCACTTTGTGTTAAACTCGCCACGAGATTTTAGTAAACTTTTTACCAAACTCGGAAAAAAAGGAAAGATATTAATAATTCGTAGTCTGACTATTAAAATCAGAAAAAAGTTACTGACGTACAATAATTGATTGTTGAGAATTTTAAAATTTAATAGTCAGTCGATCAAAAAATAAAATCTGAAGTTTCACTAAAAAAACATTTGGCTTTTAATAGCGTGACTACTAAAGTTGCCATCTGAAACCTCATATATACGTATATATATATCGACAATCGACAAGTAATGTAGAAATCCAATTTACCTATGAACGAGAGATCACATATATAAACGCATCTGAACCTAAAATCGCCTAAAATACAGATAGGGTAAACGCTCGCTTTAACCGACGCAACGCAAATACAATTCATATCAACGATATCAAGAGGGCAGTTTATTTTTCTTATATACTAATCTCACCATTTCATTTCCACTTACGAGAAAATTTTTATTATGTTTAAACTTATTTCAAGTGCAATAAAAAAATTTCAAAAAAATAAATTATTTAATATTATTAATAAGGTCAATTTTAGGAAATGTCAGAATTAATTTTTTATGCAAACAGGATTATTAAAAGTGTTCGTTGTGTAGACATTTTTCTATCTATGCCGGAACTATTCAACTGCTGACGCTACACGGACAAGCTCCGCTTGTTTGTATGCGTGCTGTTTTCATCGTGAGACTATTAAATTGTA
This sequence comes from Leptopilina boulardi, assembly GCF_019393585.1. Taxonomy (NCBI): domain Eukaryota; kingdom Metazoa; phylum Arthropoda; class Insecta; order Hymenoptera; family Figitidae; genus Leptopilina; species Leptopilina boulardi. Next base: position 1,111,735 of record NW_026137768.1, read on the forward strand.
AACACGACGCAACGAAAATGTCGTTCTTACAAATATAAAGAATATACTTTTGACATTCATTTTTTCTTAATCTTAATTTTTCTTACAGCGTTAAATGAATATTTCTTAGCGTGACTACTAAATTTTGATAAAAGAGAAAACATTTTTTGTTGAAAACATTTATATAAAATGATAGTTTTCCATTTTTTCCGAGTTTGGTCGCGAGTTTACTAAAATCTCTTGGCAAGTTTGACAGAAAGTGATGCACAAAGTCTTTCCGTGTACGCTGAAAAATCAGTGAAATTCCACTAATTCATCAGTGCATATAAGCTGATTGGAATCAGTGGTATACTTATAGCTGAGAATCAGCGAGATTCCGCTGATTCAAATTTAGAGAGTACCGTGCTGCTTGGGTTCTATTAACTATACAAAAATAGTTAAACCAATTAAAAATGTAATTAGTAGAATGACATTTTGTGATTGTATTAACTCAATTTAAAAATGTTAAAACAACTCAAGATGTAAGTAGTAGATTTTACTACTTAAAGTGGTTCAATAGGCTTTAAGAACATTTTTTGGTACATTTAATAAATCTTTTGCAATTGAAACTACTACTTTAAGTAGTAAACTTTACTACTAAAAGTGGTTCAATAGGCTTTAAGAACATTTTTTTGTAGAATTAATAAATCTTTTGCAATTGAAACTACTACTTTAAGTAGTAAATTTTACTACTTGAAATAGGAAAATAAAATTATTTTTTATTTATAATTGTTTATTATCAGTAGAATTGACTTTTTCATCCTCTCTCCTATACTGACGCTTATTTTATGCTCTAACGATTATATACCTAACAGAGAAAATTTCTAACCGACGGGAATTGAACCCTCGACCCTAACGCTCGCTATCCGATACCTTAACCGACTAACCACGCACGCTCGCTACGACAGTCTGCAAACTACTCAAAGACTACTTTCTGCTTGTCCAATTGGTAATTTAACTATTTAAAGTAGTCATTTTTACTACTTTTATTAGTTGCTATAACTATCCTTTTTAAGTTTTGACTTGTAAATTTTTCATCTTTTAATTATATTATAAGTTGTTTAATTGCATAGTGCAAAATAGTGTTCTTAAAGCCTATTGAACAACTTTAAGTAGTAAAACCCTTCTAGAAAAAATCAATTAAACACGATTCAGAACGATTGAGTACAAAATTTTTTTAATCGTTTTGAATTGTTTTCAATTGAGCCACCGCGTACAGTAACCGCAGATGCGCTCGGGCTGTCTGGCCCAAGCGCAATATCTACTTCGAGTTGCGCGGTGTAGGCCAATTCTAGTGTTCTTATTGGCCAAATCTCGTTCCCACCACTCAATTCGTAGTAGATATTGCGGCTGGGCCAGACTGCCCGAGCGCATCTGCGATTATTGTACGCGGTGGCTTAATTGGAGTATATATTTTTTCAATTGATTTGAATTGTTTTCAATCGTGTAAAATAAGTTAAACTTTTTCAATTGTTTTTAATCGGGTGCTATCGGGAGAACGATATACGCACATGCACAAATAGTTAATTATAATAATAAGAAAAGTGTTGAATCAAACAGGAAAGATGTTTTTCTTATAAGTGTTTTGTAATATATAGTTTGTTCTGTTCGTGCGTATGTGTCAAATATTTAAAATCTAAAGTAAAATTTCTAGTGATATGGATAATGTCAATATGTTTACTTATCCTATATATATGACGAACAAATTAAATATGACAACCTTTGAGTTGTTAATACATAACCTCAAAAAAATAAAAATAAATAAATGGGTACGTAAAAAAATACATATAAACAGAAATTAAATAAATAATTAGGTAAGGGAGAGTCGGTAGTGGCGAGACACTATCTTAAAATCAGAGTCTTCATCGTTCAAACGTAACAAAAACAAAGGAATCAAAGAGAAAGAGTATAATAATTGATGCCTTTAAATCATAATATTGTTTCATTCAATCATAAAAATACAGGTAAATATTTTTCTGATTGTGAGCCGCTAATCCATGTCACAGTTACTAAAAACAAATAAGCTTTTCTTCCTGTTCATCTTTTTCAATTTAAACTATAGTTATGAAAAATATTGTCGACAAAACGTACAAAAATTATATCAAATTCATTAGGACATGTACAATATTATTAGATATAAAAAAGCCACTGCCGACAACAAGTGTCTCGCCGATGCGGAAACAGCATTTTTCGGTAATGACGATGTACAATCCTATGCAACGAACAATAATTCATAGTGCTCTGGAAATTTTGAAGGAAACTTCCCGGCTGAAAAACCTTGTAGAAGAAAATGTACAAGTTCTTGTACATGTTCATTAATGAACTTGTACATTTTCTTGTACATGTTCAAGTAATATTCTTGAACAAGTTCAGCATCCGGAATTGAGACATGTTCTTGTACAAGAAAATGTACAAGTTCATTAATGAACATGTACAAGAACTTGTACATTTTCTTGTACAAGTTTTTTCAGCCGGGTTAAATACTAAAGACTCAAAACATTTAACCCTTCAGAAAATTCCGGAAATTTTTATATATTATCACTTATACCGATGAGAAATAAAACTTTTGAAATATCTTGAAACTGTTATTAACAGTATAGCGATATTTCGTACATCAAAAACGTATGTATCATATTGAAAAGTTAAAGCACAATAAAACTTGACTTTCAGACCAGAAGTGCCAGCACAGTCAGTTCAGCTGTCTGAAATATCCTAATGTCTCGCCACTGCGGACAACGCCCTACATATAAAAATAAATATAAGAAAAAATTCTATTTCTTACATTTTAAAATAATTTCAGTTTTTAATTTTTTTTTAGAACAAAATTTTTAGTTTTTCTAAACTTTAGGTGTCCAGCAGCTTTTCAAAAAAATTTAGAAAAAAAAAATTCTGTATAAATTTTGTTCGAAGTTCACCTAATCTCCTTCCAACAACAAAAAACCATAATTTTTCAATTAAATATTTTCAAAAATTATAATCAAATTCTTTAAAAAGTTCAATTGTTTTCAAATTTTTCAATTAAATTTTACAAAATTTCAATTATTTAAAAATAATAAGTCAAAACCTTTCAATTCTAACTCTTCCAAAATTGAATTACTTCTATTAAATTCTATAACTATTTTATTTATAGAAAATTTTAACTAATACTTTTTGCAAATTTTATCATAAATTAAAAAAAAAAATATTTTATTAAAATCTTTGATTGCAACTCTTTGAAATATCAATTTTTTCTAAAAATTTTAAATTAAAATTCTTTACAAACTTATTTAGCGCTAGAAACGGATGTTAAACCCGTTACATTTGTATAAAGTTTTTCATTCATTAAAATATTTTCAAAATTTTCAATTTGAAATCACCTGAAATTTAATTATTTCTACGAATCTTATAATTATTGTAGATCTTCCAATATTCGATTATTTAAAAAAATTCAATATTAACTGAAAGTAAACAAAATTTCAGTAATTCAATTTAAAACAATACTTGATGTATCTGTCAAAAATTATTTTTTAAACATTTTTTCGATAAATTATAAACGAGAAACATTTCGTTTTGTGCAGCTTCATTCAAAGATAAATTAAAAAATAACTTTTAATTAATTTTTGATAAAATATATGATTTTCTTCTGTGGTGACAAATACATTGATAAATATTTTAATTTTTTAGTTCGGAAAATAATCTTTGAAATAATGATATACTTCTAGACTGTTTAATTAGTTGCATTTTTTAAAATTTTCAAAATCTCCCGCCAAGCAATAGTACATGGAATACAATCTATAGAACACGATTGAAAACGATTGAATATAATAAGAAAGTCAATCGTTTTCAGTTGTAAGAACACGATTAAGAAACACGATTGGGGACAATAGAAATTTCTTTCCTATTGTTTTCAATCGTTTTCAATCGATTTTTTCTAGAAGGGAAGCTACTACTGAAAGTAGTAGTTTTAATTGGAAACGATTTGTAAATTTTACATCAAAAACGTTTTTGAAGCTTATTGAATTAATTAAAATAGTAAAAAATTACTACTTAAAGTAGTAGTTTTAATCACAAAGGATTTGTTAATTCTACAACAAAAATGTTCTTAAAGCCTACTGTACCACTTTGAGTAGTAAAATCTACTACTTAAAGTAGTAGATTTAACTGGAAACGATTTGTAAATTCTACATCAAAAATCTTCTTTAAGTTTATCGAATTAATTAAAATAGTTAAAATCTACTACTTAAAGTAGTAATTTTAATTACAGGCGACTTGTTAATTCTACAACAAGAATTTTATTGAAGCCTATAAAATCATAGAAATTAATAAAAAATTTACTACTCAAAAAGCAGTTATATTAATTAAAGAAAATAATTCCTTTTACTACCTTTCATATAACTGGTGAATAGTAGTTGGATTTACTACTCTTCAAATTTTGAGTTGACTACAATTCCACTTGTTTTTACTACCTTAAGAAAGTTAATTTTACTACCGACCTGTAGTTGTACTTTAACTACATATTTACGTAAAATCAACTATTACTTATTACCTTCTTAAAAATAGTTACATTAACTACATAAACATGATTAGATTAACTAAAAAAGTAGTTATTTTAACTATTTTCTAGTCAACTACATGTCATTTGACCATAATGACATGTTATAAAAATGATATTTGACATAAATGACATTTATCAAAATTGACATTTGACATAAATGACAATTATCAAAATTGTCATTTAACATAAACGACATGTACCAAAAATGTTATATGACATAAATGACAATTATCAAAATTGTCATTTGACATAAACGACATTTATCAAAACTGTCATTTGACATAAACGACCTGTAACATAAATGTCATTTAACATAAATGACATTTAGCAAACTTGTCTTTTGACCTAAATATACTACTGCGAATTTTAAAATGACCAATAAAAAGCTATTATTAAAATTCTGATTGGTCAATTTTGAATTTCGCGCTAGAATATTTAGGTCAATGATAAATGTCAATTATGTCAAATGACATTTATGTTACATGTCGTTTATGTCAAATGACAATTTTGATAATTGTCATTTATGTCAAATGACAATTATGATAATTGTTGTTTATGTCAAATGACATTTTTGATAAATTTCATTTATGTCAAATGACAATTTTGATAAATATGTCATTTATGTCAAATGGCATTTTTGTAACATGTCATTTATGTCAAATGACATTTTTGTTACATGTCGTTTATGTTAAATAACAATTTCGATACTTGTCATTTATGTCGTTAATCCTAGAAATACCACTTCCACGAAAAAAGTTTTTATATATGCCAACATTTAGGGCTCAATTAGGGTTAATTTAGTACCACATGCAAAAATTTAGGGCCCTTTACCTATTTAAAGTAACCCCTTGTACTGCTAGCTTGACGTCAAGCTGGAAGTACCACACCAAATCTAAATATTTTCCAAATATTCTCCTTTAGGAATTTAGGGCTCATTTACTCTGTAAATCTGAATTAGTAGTTTTCTACTAATGAAAGAGTGTGTATTCAAAAACCACCCATGAGAAGTTCAAAGTAATTTTTTTTTAAATCAAGTACTTAGAAATTTAGGGCTAATTTATGGGTTCTTAAATAGCACTAAATTAGATGTTCAAAAATGATCCACCAATTTTAAAAACTACCCCTGAGTACTTCAAGCTCAGTTTTTACAAAAAACAAGTACTTTGGAATATAGGGCTAATTTAAGATAGCACTAAATTGCACTTTCAAAAACAATCCACCAACTTCAAAAACTTCGCCTCAGTAATTCAAAAATTTCTTTTACATTTTTATATCAAAAATAACGATTTTTAATAAACAAATTAATTTTTTTAAACTTTGGAACCTATTATTTTTACTTTTTTTTAATTTTTCCATACCTGAAAATAGTAAGAATATTTTGCAAAATAATGTAGACTAGTCATCCAAAAAGGGTAATCAGGTTATCCGTAAAACATTTGCAAAGTATTTTTGTAATATTTCCATGTATGTAAATATAAAAAAAGTAAAATAACGAGTCTAAAGTTAAAAAAAATAATTTGTTTATAAAAAAATCGTTATTTTCTTTAAAAAAAATTAAAAATAAATTTTTGAACTACTCAGGGGTAGTTTTTAGGATTGGTAGATCATTTTTAAACATCCAATACAGTGCTATTTACGAGCCTTAAATTAGCAAGTAATTCTTAAGTGCTTATTTTTTTTAAAAAATTGTTTAGACTTGCTAAGGTAGCGTTAAATTTGAATTTTTTCAGTTATTTTGTGAAATTGTGCCAGCATTAAATTTGGCATAAAAGAATTTAAGAGTCTTAAATAAGCCCTAAACTTTAATACCTTAAAGACTTTCCAAAGAGTATTCCTTCATTGTGTGGACAAACTACGATAGCGTTAAATTTGAATTTTTGTTTTTATTTCGCAAAATTATGCCGGCATTAAATTTGGCAATAAAGCACTGAAGAGCCTTAAAAATGCCCTAAATTTTGACCTACAGTAGACTTTCCTACGAGTGCTCCTTCATTGTGTGGACAAACTGATGTAAAGTAAAAATTGAATTTTTGAAAATACTTCGCGAAATTATGCTGGCACGAAATTCGTCAATAGAGCATTGAGGAACCTTTAAAAAAGCCCTAAATTTTGACCTATAGTAGACCTTCCTACGAGTATTCCTTCGCTTTTTAGACAAACTTAGATATCTTAAAAATTAAATTTTGCAAATATTTCGCGAAATTAGGCCGGCATTAAATTCGACAATGAAGCATTGAAGAGCCTTCAAAAAAGTTCTAAATTTTGACCTATAGTAGATTTTCCAAAGAGTGCTCCTTCATTGTGTGGTCAAGCGACCTTAATGTTAAGCTAGCTTGTCCACAAGTTTTTTAAAGAAAATTCCGAGAATTAAATTCGTCATTAGGGCATTCAATTAGCATTAAATTAGCCCTTAATTTTCAAATAGGTTTTCTCCAGATCGGACAATGTGGACAAGCCAGGTTAACGGATCTTTAGAAATGCTGACTATAGAGGCAGATATTTTACGTTCAGTAGATTGGGATGAGATAATCCACACTTTTTCATTTCAAAAAGCACGGCGCAAAAACACTTAACAGTTATTTGACTAATTATCCGGGGTCAAAAACTTTCCATCACATCACGTTTTTTAAAAAACAGGGGTTGAAACCCCTAAAAATAGCGTTTTTTGACATTTTTAAAAAAAGGTACAGCTAAACCCTGACGTGCTAAAAACTTCACTGACATCAGAAATTAAAGGCTGAATCGTGCCCTTTAAAATGAGCTCTATGCCAAACTGTTCGCATTCTTAAACTAGGGATTGTGTTTATATCTAGGGGTGCAAGAAAAAAATGTAAACTGAACTTAAAAATTTTAAATTCAGTAAATTTCAATAAAACATGGTACCTAGTGGTTTTTGGAGTCGATGATTACGAATCTGAAGGCAGATTTCAAAAATTTAAAATGGCGGTACGATATTTTATTGAGATATAATGAATTTTTATGTCCGCCATATTGGATCCGCCATTGTGAATTTTTGTAATCTAACTTAAGATTCGTAACCAGCGGACTCGAAAGCCTCCAGGTGCCAGACAAAATTAATATTAATTGTCTCAACCAAAATTTGTTTAACACAACAAAAAGTAGAAAAAACGATTTTTGTTGTCCTAACTAAAGTTTAATTGGGACAACCAAAATTTTGTTGATTCAACAAAAAAATTTTAGTTGCTTAAAAACTAACCAAACGTTTGGTTGTCAATACCAAACCTTTTTTTCAGTACATTTTTTATTGAAATGTACAGAATTGAAAATTGTTATTTTCTGTTTACATTTTTTTCTTGCACCTCTAGATATACACACACCCCCTGTTCTAAGGGTGCATGCGAACAGTTTGGCATAGAGCTCCCCTGTTAAAAAAAAGTTGGATAGCGAGAATCGGGAAAACGTATTGAAGCTCGGTATGTTGAATCCGTTATTTGAATTTTAACATATTGGAGTGTTAGGTCGAATCCGTTGTGTGTAGTTAGTCCAATACGTTCGATTGAAAATAGCGTTAAAACGAATGAAAAAACGTTTTAATTGGGATAAAAGTGACTTTTTATTAATAAAAAGGTTAAATAAATTGTGGAGAGACCAGAATTAAGAGAAAAATGGAACTTTCAATTAAAAATAATAGAATTAGGTTATTTAGTAAATGTGTTACCATTCGTCGGGTAAGTATGCTACTCTTTTTACCGACAATGGATACAATTTATTGAATTTAAATTTCTATTGTCGGTATAGAACTGAATAGAATAATTACTTTCTTTATAAATTAATTAATAGCAGTTAATGTAAATAGTGATTAATAAAGAGACAAAACAAGAAAATTAATGAATAATAATAAGTGCAATAATAAATGAAAGGAAATGAGAATAAATAAACTAAATTCTCATTTTAAAGGTAAGACAAAATTATTTATTCACGAATATTAATTGATTATTAATAAAAATAACCACAACTTTTTTACAATGCCCATGTATGTGTTAAATAAATAAATATATTAAAAAAAGTATAAGGCCTTAAATTAATTTTCTTTTTATACCTTTTATTAACTAAAAACTAAATCAGTTGTAATAATTTTTTCCTTTCCAAATTGTAATTAACCATCATCACTATTTACATTAACTGCTATTAATTAATTTATAAAAAAAGTAATTATTCTATTCAGTTCTATACCGACAATAGAAATTTAAATTCAATAACTTGTATCCATTGTCGGTAAAAAGAGTAGCATACTTACCCGACGAATAGCTCTCTTCAATGGTAACACATTTACTAAATAACCTAATTCTCTCCACAATTTATTTAACCTTTTTATTAATAAAAGGTCACTTTTATCCCAATTAAAACGTTTTTTCATTCGTTTTAACGCTATTTTCAATCGAACGTATTGGACTAACTACACACAACGGATTCGACCTAACACTCCAATATGTTAAAATTCAAATAACGGATTCAACATACCGAGCTTCAATACGTTTTCCCGGTTCTCGCTATCCAACTTTTTTTACAGGGTCATTTTAAAGGTCACGATTCAGCCTTTAATTCCTGATGTCAGCGAAGTTTTTAGTACGTCAGGGTTTAGCTGTACCATTTTTCAAAAATGTTCCAAAACGATATTTTTAGGAGTTACAACCCCTGTTTTTTAGAAATCGTGATGTGATGGAAAGTTTTTGACCTCGGATTCGTGTTCAGCACGAAAAATCCGTTCGAAAACACTATGTCCAATTTTATTCGCAGAGAAAAAGTTGAGATTTTTAGGGCAGTGTAACTTTTGTTTATATCTATATGGGTGATTCTCTCGAAAAGAACAAATCATGCTTTCACGGTAATTTGTTCAAAAATAATTAAATTAAATGAAATTATTAAAAATTTTGTTAGCCATACGTTATGATTTAACAATTTTCAATCGGATCACTAAAGAAAAATTCAAAAAAATGCCTAATAACTGAAATATTGATTAAAATCTCATTTTACGGAGGAAATAAATATAATAATATAATTATTTATTTTATATTATCGCAAATATCTAAAAAAATACGCATTTGTTATGTAGATTCAAAAACTTAAGGTGAATAAAAAGGATTAATAGAAAGGGCGGCATCCCACACAGCACAGTATATTGCTGTAGATTCCCGGTCATTTCCCCGAATAGACATTTCCCCGAATGCAAGTTCCCCGACAACCGTTATTTATTTATTTATATTTCATTTTTATATTTTATTTTTACATTTTTATTTATTTATTTATATTTTATTTTTACATTTTTATTTATTTATTTATATTTCATTTTTATATTTATATTATTTTCGAATTCATGCTGAAAATTCGATTTGTAAAAATATTTGGAAAAAATATATTTTTCTTCTTTGCAGCAATTTTTTTCCATTCGGGGAAATGTCCTTTTTGTGTATTCGGGGGAAAAATTCGGGGAAATGTCCTTTTTGTCGATTCGGGGAAATGAGTTTCTGGGAATTGGACATCGGGGAAATGTACATTCGGGGAATATGATTCGGGGGAATGGTCGGGTACCATTGCTGTAAGCTTACCTCAAGCTTACATGTAATTTTTGTAAGCTAACCCTGTAAGCTTCAGGTAAGGTCGAGGTAACATAAAAATGTTCGCCATACAGTAAGCTTACACAGAAAGGCCATAGTAAACTTACATGGCAAAGTCACTGTAAGGTTACAGTAAGCTTACACGGCAAGTTTTCAAAGGTATCAATAAATAATTTTTTTAAAATATTTATGCGCAGTAGCTTTCTATGGCACTTACGAATGAGCAGTAAATTTTTTTAAGCAAACCCTACCGGGGTTTTTTATATAAATGACAAAATAAATATAGTTGTGCAAAACAATTTATTGTTTACTGTAAGTTGATAAATTAATACTTTGTTATTTGTTAGCAATTAATATAAGCTTACCGTGTAAGCTTACTGTAACCTTACAGTGATCTTACCGTGTAAGCTTACAGTGCCCCTACCATGTAAGCTTACCATGACTTTACCATGTAAGTTTACCATGGCATTACTGTGTAAGCTTACTGTATGGCGGACATTTTTATATTACCTCGACCTTACCTGAAGCTTACAGGGTTAGCTTACAAAAATTACATGTAAGCTTGAGGTATCCGCCACTGGTCTTTAAAAATTTATTTTTTTGTTGTGAACGTGTTATTTAATTTTTCTAACTTTTTTCATCCAATTTTTACGACTGTTACATTTTAGAAGTTTAAATTAAAAATCTAGATCAAAGAAACATATGATTTTTTAAAACTAGAAATCGTTGGCCCTTGAATGAAAAGTTTTGAATTTCATTTTTTCTGTATGTATTTATTTATCAGGGTTGCTACAATCAGGAAAATTTTTTTATCAATGAAATGTCAGGGTATTTAAAAAAATGTGCTGAGAATATGTTGTAAACATAGATTTGCTATTATAAGTTATCTTACATGTTCATATGGTGCATTTCCATGAAAAAGTGGACATTCTGTCCGTGCGTCATGTCGGGGCCTGACATGCCCAACCACAGTGATAACACAAGTCTACGAGTTTTTCTTTTAATTATCAGTGTGGTTTCTAATGTAATTTTTTGTACTGAACACGATCCTTGGTTCCAAAATTCCGTATCACGTCAGGATTTTGAGTAAAAAGGGGGTAAAGTCTTCTAAAACAGTGTTTTTGAGGGTTTTCATTTTTTTTCCTTAACCCGACGTGCTAGATACTTCTATATAGACTTAAATTAAAGCTTAGAACGTACACTTTGAGATCCATATACGCAAGATAAAAAAAATTTCAAATTTGGAAAAAATGGGGGAATTAATCCCAATAAACTTTTTGGGTGTCTTGAAATTAATTTTTTTCAAAATTACAAATTTTTTTTATCTTGAGCATATGGGTCATAAAGTATGCGTTTTAAGCCTTAATTTAAGCCTATATAGAAGTCTCTAGCACGTCAGATTATGGAGAAAAAAAATACTGAAAACCCTAAAACACATATTTTTCACACACACATTTTTTTCAAAAGTTTTTGTATCCTGCGCATATGGGTCGTACAGTGTACGATTTGAAGTCTAATTTGGGTCTATATGAAAGTCTTTAGCACGTCAGGTTAAGAAAAAAAAATATTAATAACCCTTACCTTAAAAAAAAGTATTATATTGTAGACCTGTGTAATCTGACCAACTTTTTTTCCGTGTATTTATATTGATTAGTAATACCCTAACAGCATCCTTAATAAAAAGTTCTTTCCAATTAGATGATATCATTTAAGTTGATAGAATCATAACAGATTCTATTCGAAAAATAATCTGCAAATTATTTGTTATTTTTATCCTAGTAGAATTCTAATAGACTCCATTAAAAATTAAAATTCTTTTTAAACCTTCTAAAAACCTCATTTGCCATCTATTAGGATCTAATTGTTTTCTATTAATTTTCATTAGGCATTTTTACTAGGTTATTTACTGTAACAAATTTTCATAATAATTATATATTCTTTTAGGTACATATGGTACAGTTTTCAAAGCCAAAAATCGGGAAACTCACGAAATTGTAGCATTAAAACGAGTCAGACTGGATGATGATGATGAAGTAAGTACAATAAATTTTATCAGAAATTAGGTATACAGAGAATTAATAAATTTTTTGTGAAGATAAAAAACCTCCAAACAATATAAGATTCACTTAAAGATTTCCAAAAGTATTCATTTTACTTTATCAGTTTCAAAAAATCATGTTTCTTCTAACGGATTTCAAAAGTTCTTTTTTTCTAAAAATCTTCTGCTTGCTCAAAACATCGAATAAAAAGCAGATAAATAAAAATCGGATACATTTCTCTTGCAATTGGTGATATTAAGTTTTTAATTAATAAAAAAATTACACTTGAGGATTTTATATCGTTCTACTTGTATCGTATGTTATCAGAGACAAATTATTGGGAAACAAAATTTTCTCAAGACTGTGCGACACATATATTCCATTCAAAACTCCTGTTCAGTGTTTTTTTTTCTATTTGTATAACCAGGGTGTCTAACGGTCAGGGAAATCAGAGAAAGTCAGGGAATTTTGTTGGTCAGGGAAAAGTCAGGGAATTTCAGAAAATTTTATTCAAATTCAGGGAAATTTCTACAAAAATTAAAATTTTTGTGAATTTAAAAGTTTTTTAATCTAAAAAAACTTGAATGGTTTTTATTACCATTTGTTACTACCATTAGAAATTAATTTATTGTTAATGATAGAACGTCCAACAGCCTTCCGGCAGGATGAAAAAGACTCACGTGAGTCCCTCCGAAATCGCTTTATAAAATTAACATGGATTCAGATAATCCAAAAGTAAAATATATCGTTGGAAAGGTAAAAACACAAGCTTTTAGCGCATATGAACATAAAGTTTGTAAATTAAAATCCCTAGGCTAGGGAATTCAAAGAAAAAGGACGTTTTTATAGGGTTTTTTTGACGAATCCAAAAAAATATTTAAACTGAATTTTTTTTAAAATAAACTATCACATTTTATTCTTTGAAGGCTTCAGAAGAAAATGAGAGTAGTTAGACCGAAAAATATTGGTTTTTGTAGATTTTACAGTGAATTTACGAAAAACTGTTTTTTTGGCTTGTAGCAAACATGCAAAGTTTGAAGGCTTCGAAACATGGTTTAATATTATTTTTTTTAAAGTCTAACGCATGAATTTTTTCGTTTTTACGTCTACTTTAATAGGAAAGGGTGACAGAAAAAAATTTTGAGTTCCCTTTTTACCACCCTCATATATATAGGGCTATCCAAAAAAGCCTTCCGGCAGGACGGGCGCTTGGACGTTCTATCATTAAATATGTCAATAACCATATTTTTGTCCAAAGAAAGCAGAAATAAAGTTATTAAAAAGTCAGGGAAAAATAAAAAAATTTCAGGGTGGAATCAGGGAAATGTCAGGGAATTTTTCTCTTAATCCTTATTAGACATCCTGATAACCAAATAATAGCGAAAATTGTAAAAATTTAACTATTGAATTTGTTTAAATGATTAACTATACTTTCACATATTGTTTTAATTAAGAAAAAATTTTGTTATAGCGTCGCTAAACAAATCTTAAATAATTTTTAAATCATAAAAAACAATTTAAGAACAAGCCCATAGAGCAATTCCATGGGATTTGATCACAAGAATTTTTGATGATTGGAACAATTTTATTGAAACCTTGTAAATATGTTCATTTATGTGTACAGAATGGAAGCCCACAAACAATTTTTCAAAATTTTCAAAACTTTTTGAGATATCTCTAATTAAAAATTTATGTCATTTTTAAAAAAAAACATGTAACTTTTTTTCTTGTTATCCAAATGCAATCAATATTTTTTCAAATTTCTCACAAAAAGATGCTATTTTAAGAAAAAAGTAGTTCATGGAAAAAAAAATTTTTTTTGCCCGGAAAAAATGCAAAAAAAATTTTGAATTCATTTTTTGAAAAAACTACCTCTTCGATTTCAAAAATTTTTTTTCTACTTATTGCCTATGATGTTAAGAATAACTTCTCTAATTTTCATAATGGGACAGCAAGAACTTTGCGAGAAAAAAATTAAAACGTTCGTGCGGCGCGGCGGGACGCGCGCATCTTAGTTTTCACGTCCATTATATGTATAGTATGGAAACTTGCAAACATCTCGAAAAGTACGAATTTTCGTAAAAAATGTTCAAGACAAAAGTTGTTCCAAACCAAAAGATCTACATTTTTAAAATCAAAAAATTGGGCCCAGGGCCCAATGTTGGGCCATACAATGGAAAAAGTGGTTTTCTTAAATGAGACCACTAATTTCCAGTATCAAATTCGTAATCCCTATGAAATTCTGCGTTCAGACATGTTGTATAAGTGCCCAAAATATTAGTCCCAATGTCTGGGATTGGACCCAACATTTTTTGACAAACAAATAGGTTTAAAAAAAATCTCATCTTTGGGGGCCCAATGTGAGACCTACAGTAAAAAAATTAGTTTCCATCCATTTCTTACACGGAGAGAACTGGATAGTGGGTAAGACTCTCGGTTGGTTTGTGGTAACTAAACAGTCTTGTTAATTTTCGACGGACCAATATAAGAGTATGCTTTACTAGACAGCCGTTTAGTTATAGTAACATGTTCACAGTACAGTAGCACCAACCTTTAAAGCAGTTAAAAATCTAAAATGGCTGCTTTTGTTTTAAATATGGCAAACATAACCTATAATGTGTGGATTGTATTTCGTGCTTCCAAGGTCGAGATTTTTTTCCGATTTCGAACTCCCGGTTTCCCGGTCCACTAGCCACCCTGGTTTCATTTAAAACATAAATAATAAAGTATACAGTTTAAATAAATTCTTAATAATTTGAATATCAATTTATTTCAACAAGATTAACAAAAAAAAATTAAATAAGAACGCATAAACAAAGTGCATTATTTTTCAATGTTTATAATAAATATTTTAATTCATAACACTTTCTTAAAAAATTTATAATTAAATTCGATATTATTGAATTAAAATATTATAGGGGAATAGTGTCAGGGTTGGACACTTGGCTTTTTTTTAAATAAGAACACTAGCGTCACCTGTGTGCGTACGTGACGAATCTTCTAGTAGTGTAACCTAACTTTTTGTGGCATTACATTTTTGGAGAATCAAAAGTAGCGTCTCCTGTGACTTCGGTGCAATCGAAGAGACAAAAAAAGTTTTGTTTGACTTGTGAATAAACCTAAAAAATGTGTAAAAAAAAGCAAGAATTCGGCAAGGTAAGCTTATTGAATGTATTGTGGGGTACATAATTTAAGAAGAAAAAAGTGAAAAATCGAATCGCGACACATGTCTGGTTATGGTTAGCACAATTCGAAAATGATGCTTCTAGTTAGGGTTGGACACTTTATACAGTTACGGTTTGACACCCATATTAATTATGAATTTCACCCAATTTATAAATAAATATACAAATAAATTTTATTTTATTGATATTTTAGTGCAAAATTGTGCCAAAGATATTAGAAAAATAATACTTAAATTGTATAAATTTTGTTCATCATTTCATTGAGTTATTTGGAACAATAAAGCGTTATTTTTTGTAATTTAAGTTCATTCCTTTTTTAAACCCATGAAGCTTTACAATTTGTAAACAATAAGTAAAGATAAACATGGAAAAATAAGAATAAAAAACATTACAAATGTTATTTTACGTTTTTACCAATAATGCGTTTCGATTTTCAAAAAGTGTCCAACCCTGACTGAAAAGTCCAACCCTGACTAGATTTTTTTTTTTTAATGTTTATAACTTTTTTAATTTTGGACCAATCAATTTACGGTCCACAGCAAAAGTGTTCCTCTTTTGTAGATCTTTCCACCCATATGCCACAATTGACTGAATTTATCTAAACAAAATATTTATAAACAAAAAACCAAAACTGTGTCCAACCCTGACACTATTCCCCTACTTTTTACTAAAAAAACATTAACTGCAATTTATATGAATACGTAGCAATATAATTTTTATTTATTTTACAGAAAACCACAAACTATTTTTGCTAGTCATTGCTTATTTTTAAAAATGATGACTTTTTCTAGATTTAGTGCAAATATTTTTTTTGCAAGAATATTTTTTATAAATGCAACATATAAGAGGAGATTTTTTTAGGAAATGTTTTATTATGTTATTATGAATTATTATGTTATTATTATTATTTATTATGTTATTTTATTACCTACCTACATGCATGGTTGATTTATAAAAAATATATTATTTATTATCTTAAACAGCGTATTTAAGTGACACCATGTTTCGCCCATCCGAGAGAAAATAATGAATTACAAGTTGTGGCGAAATTAATTGTTCAATTAAACGACTAGTAACTTTCTCAGTTACCGAAACTTCGAATGCATGCAAACCGACATTGAAACACTCAACCTGCACTTCTTTACATATAAAAAGTACTCTTTTGTTATTTACAAAAATTCTAAGAATTTCACCGAACACCAGAAGGCCGTCTGGATTTACGTCCAGAATCACGAATGACCCAACATTAAACTTAACTCCCGAAGTATGAACCCAAGGTGTATCAATACAGGGTTGTAAAAATTCAGG
The DNA here is from genome assembly GCF_019393585.1 of Leptopilina boulardi. Taxonomy (NCBI): domain Eukaryota; kingdom Metazoa; phylum Arthropoda; class Insecta; order Hymenoptera; family Figitidae; genus Leptopilina; species Leptopilina boulardi. Next base: position 1,128,395 of record NW_026137768.1, read on the forward strand.
TGGAAGAGAATCACCAACATTTCGTGCATATTCATCGGTCATAATAGATTTCACACAATTACCGTCACCCATCTCAAATTTCGAAATTAATCCTTGGTTGCTGAGGAGACGTTCGCACAATTTCAACTGCTCCTTGATAGTAATCGTATGACAAGGATTTTTTCTGGACGATGTTGATGTTGCAATCTCGATGTTTTGATTCAAATCTGAGCAAACTAAGATGTGCCAAAGGACCCGACTTGTCAATGATAAGTCTGTAATGACGCATATTATGAAACTTTGGTTTCAATGTGTCTTTGAAAATCTTAACGTACAAATGATGGTGCTGATTTACAAGCGGATCGAGAACACTTATCAGCTCTGGTCTTAAAGATTTTGCAAAACAAATATCTAAAATTTGTCTCAGAACGGAAAAATATTGCCACACTTCGTGCTTCATGTCAATTCCACCCTTAATGATGTCATTGACAAGAAGTGGAAAAATCAACACAAAGGTGTGCATCTCGCTTGCAGACATGTGCAATTTCTTATTCTTTACTTCATCGTATTTGAAAGGAGGTGGTCTATTACGAAATCCGTTTTTCTCGTAATTGAAAGATTTTAATTTTTCGTTAAATAAATCCAGATTTAACCACTTCATCTCAAAAACAAGATAATAAAGCAATTGCCTCATAGCATACTTACACACACCTTCGAGTAAATCATGTGCAATATCTAAAAAAAAGTTCAAGACAACGTGGAAAAAATCAACGAGATTCCAGATAGAATTTTCCTTCACACCTGTGTTTTTAGGATCTTGAAATCCTTCCGCTAAATATTGCTCGGGACTTCTAAAATGCTTCTTTTCAATGCAACAGTGTCTCTGGTTTTCTTTCTTCGTCATTTTGCACAATCTACAATAGTACGTAGCATTTGGACCCTCCGTGAAACCAGTCGAACTATTAAGAGCCTCGTTGTCACCCATATATAGACCTAGACAGACGTATACCATCCATATTTTTCCTTCAACTACTACGGGAATTCCCTCTCGAAAAACGTGATTCAATTCGTCAACAACAATTTTGAAAACTGCATCATTGCCATCTTGGCAAGTTTTTCTGTCAACGGAATTAAATAAGGCAACCGTAAAAATATTTTCTATCCTCGAACGATATTCAGGAGGTAAACACGGAATTTGAAAATAAACTGCACCAATTTTATTGATCCCTGCGTGTGATCCAAGGGGGTTGTTAATTTCAAAGTCGTCGTAATATACAAATACTGGAATTACAAATTTGTCTCCGAATTCTTTTACCTTTTCCGCCCAATGTTGCCACTCAATTTTTCTTCTTTTAAAAACTGTAAATAGTCAAGGATTTCTCTCATAACTCCTGACATGGATAAAAATTCTCTCATCACTTCCCTCATAGGAATAAATTTTGCTTTGATATTGTTTCTCTCTTGAACAATTCTTCCCTCACGCAAAACATTGTCAACTTGATCTCCAATGATATAGTCCTTTGGAGAAATAAATTTATTTGTTTTTTTAATAATTTTCATTCTGCGATATTCTGTTGACAGCGTAAATTTAAATGGCTTCATTATTGACTCCTGGAATGCAGTAAATTTTTTTTCGTACTCTTTTTCTGGTGTGCTTAATGCCGGTTTAATTATGTCAAGAATATTTTCGATTAAGTGACCGACATTCTCCACAGCTTCTTGTACAAAACTGCGAGGCAATTTTGAATCAGCGTACAGTTTGCACACATAATTTAAAACTAATGATTCCACTTGTTTTTCAATGTCGGAAGGAATCGCTGATGGAGCATTATCGACTTCCATTTCAATATCTTCATCTTCAGGTTCGAAAGAGCTGCCCCTTGCAATATGTACACTGATATTATCAACATTCGGACCTGGACCTGAAGAACTAAGACACTTATGGACGCTTAAAAGATGCCTTCGAAATTCTTCCCACCCTTTAAAAATTCTAAAACACTTTTCTTCTTTACATGTAAATGTATCATTGTAGTCTTTATGATTAATTTTTAAATGTAATTTTAATGAATTTATGCTATCTTTGGCAACATTACAAATGATACAACGTGGCATTTTGAATCCAAACGAAAACTTAATACAAATTACTTTAAAAAAAAATTATAACTTTAAACAAATTTTGGGAATAACTTTTCCACAACAGTGCACACAGGATCCCATTCAGTCGTTAATCCGTATAGGACGCGTTGAACTAACAGCCAAATAGAAATACTCTGTGGCTGATAAACAGCGTGAAGAGCATGAATGGCTTTGAAGGTGAGATCTATTGCATGGAGAGGTGATGCAACTCGAAATTGGACACCATCGACGTGTATATAAGAATCCGTAATATTGTGGACATTTGGTCCTACAACGATGGCGAATGGCGAAACATGTAGTCTTTTCTCCAAAGCTCTTTTTGTTATCCTCTCCACTTCTGCTGGATAGCAATCAATATTCTAAAACAAAGATGAGGATAATAAAATTTTGCTACTAAAAATAGGGTGTCTAACAACAACTGAAAACATTTTCAAACTGAAATTGTTTTCAAATTTTCAAATGAAAAATATAGTTTTCAAAATATTAATTTTAATTTTCAGATTATTTATTTATTTGTATATTTAATTATAACCAACTTGTATTATAAATTCTCTTAAAATTTAATTATTATTATCACAGTCTTTCAAAATATCAATTATTTTCAGTAAAATATAAATTAACTTTCTCAGAAATATTTATCAAGTTTTTTAAATATTAAAATAATTTAACTTGGAATTTTCATGTATAAGTTCGAATTTTAATCGTTTTTGTTAATAATAATAATTCAATTTTTTTGTTATGGCGATGTTAAGGTTTTCAAAATAAAAAATAATTTTAAGGAGGGTTCAAGATTTTCAAAAGTGTCGCTGGACAGCCTGTAAAAAGCGATTTTATATATTTATATATCATAAATAAATGTAAAATACCTTTACGTGCAAAAGGAATCCTTCCTTAATCTCTAAACTATTTGCCACCCAATTCGATCGAATTCGTTTGCTCTTCTGTTCTTTTAAAACGATGTCGCAAAACGCTGAAAGAACAGCTGCATCACTCCAATCTGAAAATAGCAAACTTACGTTTTATTTAAAAAGACAAAAACAAAAATTAGAAAAAATGGGAATAAATAAAAAAATTAACGACAAAAAATATTGTAATTGTTTTTAATTAAACTGAGATAAATTAAATAATAAAATTAAATTTACCAGTTTGGCTTGTTCCACATGACAATTTAATAACTGTCTCTTTGAATCCAGGCCATTTTGAAAAGAGCTTATTATCTAAGTGCGGGTACTTGATTAAAAAATCTAGTTCCAACTGAAAATAATTAAATAGAAAATTTAATCACATTATAATTATATGATATATATGGAAGTTGAGAAAGAAATAAAATATTTACCAAATGGTATCCACCTGGTTGCCTCAAAAAGGGATACCTTACAAAATAATTATTTATCAAACAAATACCCGATCTGCTAATAAATGTATTGCATTCAATTTTAGATTCCAGTAATTTTTTTAGTCTGTGCTCAGCTGTTTCTTTCCACTTGGCCTTTAAATTCTCCGTTATTTCTAGTTGTCCTTCGAGCCAAAGCAGACTTCCTGCAATTGTTTCAGGAGCTTCTGCAAATAAATAAAATTATTTTATAAACAATTCAAATAGTTTCAATTTTAAAGTTTTGCAAATTCTTATCTAAAGCAATTACCTGTTAACCCTCTGCCTGGCCAGTTGACCGTTATCGACAAAAAGCGACAATTCGGTCGCCTGGTGGGGACTATGGGAAATACATTCTATAAAACTTTTTTAATTTGTTCAATTTAAATTATGTCACAAAATAGTTATTTAATTTCGAGTACTTATAAACAGTATCATATTTGTTCTTACCGGATTTTCATTTGGAAATACTTCAACGATATTAGCTGCTAATTGCCTAAATCGCGAAGTAGAAATCCTAAACACGCAGTAAAAATTGTAATGATTATTCTAATTATTTGTAGACAGGTTGAAGGATAAAATATTGAAAGTTGACTTACTCGGTTGTCGCGTCCTCTAATTCTCCCGTAATTATCAAGTCTACTAAAATGTTCTGATGATGATCATCAAGAAATGATTTTTTACCAGGACCGTTTGCAGAATAATTTGCTAATACCCTTCGACCATTTACACAGTTCAAATATTTTCGAACTACGTTCTATAAAATTTAATAAATAAATTATATTGATAAAAAAGAAGTAAATGAATATAAATGAATATAAATAAACATTCAATATTTTAGATTAATTAATTTACTTACAGGCAAATTATTCAACTCTGGCTCGATCACCTCTTCAACATCTATTTCTGTCAAAGTCGGCTGCTTTGATTGTTCTCCCCCGCTTTGTATTTCGAAAAGTAAACGTTCATCAATATTTAAAATCTGTTGAGACTGCACATCATTTTCCTAAGAATATTTAAAAATAATTTTATTTCGAAACACGTATACAATTTCATACATCTCTTTCACAATATAAACAATATTTTATATACCGTTTCATAACTTTTGAAGATTTCTAAACTTTTTAAAAATTTGAGTCTATCTCCAATAGGAGGTATTAAATTTGCTAATGCTTCAAAATTTAAAAGTTTTATCGCTGTTGAATCTGTTGTAGTCATTAAATGAAACACTCAGGATCTTCATTAAGATGATTAATTTATTTAAAAAAAAGTTTAATATTTAAAATTACAAATAAGAATCACCAAAGGCACCAACGCAGCTAGCTGCCATCTTTTTCATTCCTCACTCTCTCTCTCTTCTCTCCCCACTCCTCACATCCAACTTCAGCTCCCTCTATTCTTATCTATATAAATTAATACTTTGCCCGCCTTTATTTTAAATGATAACATTCGGCCATCCTTAATTTGTTTGGACCCTCAAACAATAATCAGTAATTAACTTTTTCAGTGAGCAACATAATCACCATATCGTTGTGGTTTTACACTTTGCCTTTTTGGCCTTAAATTGACAGATTCGTTTACATTTTTCGTATTTACAGTTCGACGTTTTACATTCTCGCATTTTTCGATATCATTCATATTTACATTTCTCTTTTCAATCATATTATCATCACTTTCAATCTCATCATGAATTTCCTGATCACTTTCTGAATCTGAATTCAACTCAAAGTCATCTAATTTTTGATATCCCGTCCATAATTTTAGTTGACTCACGTGCGCGGTAGTTTCGTACCCTCTATCTCCGGTTTTATTTAATTTCTTTACTCGATAAACATCACTCGGTAAAATCTCGAATATTACTAACGGACCAGTATATCTAGGTTGCAACTTTGTTGATTGACCGGTTGAAATCGGATTTCGTTTCATGTAAACTATATTTCCAATATCATACTTTACATTCGCGTTTTTGTTTTCATCGTATTTTAACTTATATTTCTTTTGTTCATTAGCCAAATGTTCTCTAACTTCAGATTGAACAATTTCGGGTAATTGATAATCAAAATTTTTATCAGCTATTTCGCGCAATCCATCAATTTCGTGTCGCGGTTTAAACCCATATAAAGTTTCAAAAGGACTTTTTCCGGTCGATCGACTTACACTTGAATTCAAATCATTTTGAATCTTACTTAATTTACGATCCCAATTATTTTGTTTATTATCATCTAACGCTATTTGCATAATCGGTAAAACGGTTTGATTCAATCGCTCAATTAAGCCATTTGCTTTCGGGTGACGACTCGAATTTAGTGTATGTTTAATTTGATAATCGTCACATAATTTTTGGAAATTTTGACTCGTAAAACACGTTCCTCGGTCTGTGATAAATCTTTTCGGAGCTGTAAATTGCAAAATATATTTTTCACACGATTTTACAGTTTCTGTGGCGCTTACATTTTTAACCGGTATTAACACAGCGTATTTTGTCAAATTATCAATCAAACCAAGTACATATTGATTTTTCAAACCAGTCATGGGGAATGGTCCCAAATGATCAATATGAACTACATCAAACGGTTGTCGACCTATCGGGATCGGATGTAATTCTCCCTCCACTTTCCCTGCTTTTCGCTTTGCCAAAATACAAGGCAAACAACTTCTAATGTGGAATTTTACATAAGCTTTCAATTTCGGAAAATAATAACTCTCAAGGATACTCTTACAAGTTTTATCAACGCCAAAGTGGCTTTTCAAATCGTGAAACCTGATAACAATCGATTTTCTCATTGACGGCGGAACAACAAACAATTTTCGATTTTTTTTTGTCAACCATTACTGATTTAAATAACAAACCGTCTTCAAGACAATAATCTTTTACTTTTTCTTTTTCGTCTTTAGATCGTTCGATTTCTTTCCTTAATAATATTTCGATTATAAGCTTACTTTTCGGATCAGATCGTTGAAACATTAACAATTCGTTATCGCGTCTGTTTACAAACATAATTTCGGCATTTTGACAATGGTCAGGTGAATTTTCAGAATTTTCGACAGGTGCTCTTGATAAGGCATCTACATGCAACATTTTACTACCACTTCTGTGTTTAATCTCAAAATCGTATTCTGAAATTTCACTTACCCATCGGGCAATTTGAGTATTTTGAGTCTTCCATATATTTAAATAAACAAGACATTGGCAATCTGTGATAATTGTAAAATGAATTCCAATTAAAAAAAGTCGCAATCTTTCGAGAGCCCACTTAATCGCCAACAATTCCAACTTACTGGAATGGTATTTCGATTCTGACTCGGTTGTTTTCTTACTAATTGCGTACACTAATTGCAATTTTTCGTTTTCAGTGTCAGATTGAAAAATCATAGCACCAAGACCCACAGATGACGCATCAGTGTGTAATTCAGTTACTTCCGCGAGTGAATTATACATTTTTAAAACCGGTTTCGACGTTAATTTTTCTTTAATGTCTTTAAATGATTTTTCTTGCTCGGATTTCCATTCAAAAGGACGATCGTTTTTCAACAAATCCGTGATTGGTGCTATAATCTTTGCAAAATCGGGAATAAATCTACGAAAGAAACTTGACAAACCCACAAATCTTCGAACTTCGTGAACAGTCATTGGTCTCGGAAACTGTTCAATCGCAAGAATCTTTCTTTCGCCTGGTTTAATTTGACCTTCGCCAATTACAAAGCCCAAGTACTCCACTTTTCTCATTCCAAATTGACACTTCTTCAAATTTAATGTTAAATTTGCATCCCTCAATAAACCCAAAACAATCTTTAAATTACTCATTAATTTTTCCCAAGTTTTAGCATAAACACACGTGTCATCAAAGAAAGTAAAAGCAATTTTATTTCGTCTTGCCTCTCCCAAAACTTTTTCCATTAATTTAGCAAAATATCGTGGAGCATTTGCAAGACCGAACATTGCCCTCTCAAAGTGTCCCGTTTGTGATTCAGTTATAAAAGCTGTTTTTATTTTTGCATTTTCTGTCAGTGGCATTTGCAAATAGCCACTCAATAAATCTAAAAGTATAAAAAATTCGACTTCACCCAGCTCTTCTAAGAGCTCATCAAATTTTGGAATGGGAAAATTAACCAGCTTTGTAATTTTATTTAGTCGTCTATAATCTATTACCATTCTTAGATCCCCGTTTTTTTTTTTGATTAAAAATGCCGGACTTGCGAAATCAGAATTTGTTTCCGAAACCAAACCTGCTTTCTTATATTCCCTGACAATTTTATCTAGCGCTTCACGATCGTGTCTATTCATTTTATACGGTTTCGACTGAACTGGTACCGCATTTTCTTTTAATTCAATGTCCATTTCAATTTTATTTGTACAACCAAGTTCACTTTCATTCAAAGCTATACAATCTCTAAAATCATTCAAAATTGTTACAACTTCTTCTTTTTGTTTATTCGTTAAAGATTCATCGAGGTTTACATTATCGCGAGTAATTTTACTTTTCGGTTTTGCCGTCGGAATTTCGTCGTCCTCATATACCACCATAATATCATTAAAAATATCCCCTTTATTAATCATTTGCGGTTTTTTTCCCATGTTAATTATAGGCCATTCTAATTTAGTCTCATTAATCACGACATTGATAAAATTTACCGTTCCGGGTTGTACTTCACAATTTTCTAACGACTCGATTTTAGCATTGCTTTTTTTCTCGTGATTAAAAATTTCTAACTCGACATTTTCGAATTTCAACTCTGAACCAATTCGCGTGTAACTTATATTTTCATTTTCAGTAAAGCTACGTCCCAAAATAATGTCATATTTCTGCGAAAAATCAGGAACAACTTTTAAATTTAATTTTAACGGCTTCAAATTTTCGAATTTTATGACAGCGTCAATTTTTCCGGGTGACTCGATTATACTTTCCCCAAATCCACTTAATTTCATTTTAACTGGATGCATTTCAAAACCCTCAATTAAAACTGTCGTCGATTTTATTGTTGAAACCGACGCTCCCATGTCAATTAATGCTATTAATTTCTTTTCATTAACTTTAACCTCTCGAATAAATTTATCGCCCGAATTATTTTTATTCACTTGACTCGTATTTTTAACTAAATTTACCTCTTCAATTTTAGGACTTTTATTTTCACTTTTATTCGATTTTTGATTGCAACGATTTGCGATATGTCCGGGACGTTTACAAATATAACATATAATTTCTCGTTTTTCGTTTGTACAATTTCGCGCTAAATGACCAAATTGATTACATTTAAAACACTTACGTTCGTCCTGCGAAGTTGTTGAATTGCTTTGATTAATCGATCTCTTACCATCTGTCGATGAATTGTTATCATCTCTGCTTGAAGTTGACTGTTGTCTCCATCTGCTACTACCTGATTGAGAATTTTGTCGTTTAGATTCAGCAATCCTTTCTCGTCTCGCATTATCCATCCTCTCGACCATCACCAAATCTTGCAGCATTGCATCAGTTGACTGATAATCACGTGCCATCACGTAATTCGCCATGTCCTTACTCCACAAGCCTCTAGCAACTTCATTTCGAATTTCAATTACGGTTAGACGAAGTACCTCACACAAATAAACCTTTTCCAAAAAATAATCCAGAATTGATTCTTTTGGTCCTTGCACTCGTCGTTCCATTTCTTTTAACTTTTCACTCACTGTCAATGTAAAGGTGAACGTTGCCTTGAAAGCTCTCACAAATGTTTCAAAATTAGTTATTACAGTTCCTTTTGTCAATAACCACTTAAAAGCACCTTTCTTGAGTCTCGATTTCGCAATGCTATACGCCATTGCATCTGTCCAATTGTTAATAATTTTCATATTTTCAATTTCTCGAATCCAAGCCCTGGCAGCTTCCGGTCCCTCATTTCCCTGAAATTCATGAATTGCTTCAGGAATTGGAGGAAAATATGGCATCAAAGTATCTTGTCGTGCTGCTAAGTTTTCGGATAGCGTCGACAAAACTCGAGTTAATTCGTTGCTTTCTCGTGACGAACTCGCAGTAGCTTGATTCCCACGCGCCTGCGCTTCTGTACTAAGATGTTCCATGGCTGCATTCATGTCCGCTTCTTTTCTTTCAAAATTTGATCACGATCCCGAATTTCTTGTTCATAAAACTCCCTCTCTTGCTCTATATCCTCTTTCTGTTTCTGGATCAACTCCAGAGCTCTGGCCAGCCTCTCCTCGGCTGAATCTCCTGGACCATTCGACATGCTTCCAGCTAAAGATAACTGATCAGAATAATTGTCTCGATAAAACGTTTCAAATGATTTCTCTCGCAGATTATCACCATCCATTAATCCAACTGATTAACAACTTTAATTAAAACGATCCTCACTATAATCAATCTCACGATCTCTTTTTACTAATCCACAAAACATGTGAAAACCACACCAACAATGAACAAGCTCTGACACTTCACACTTTCACGTTTCCCATCCAAGAATATCTCGTGCATCCAAACTTATTTTGTAATCCTCGTAATCCCACTTCTGATTTTGTTGTAGTCATTAAATGAAACACTCAGGATCTTCATTAAGATGATTAATTTATTTAAAAAAAAGTTTAATATTTAAAATTACAAATAAGAATCACCAAAGGCACCAACGCAGCTAGCTGCCATCTTTTTCATTCCTCACTCTCTCTCTCTTCTCTCCCCACTCCTCACATCCAACTTCAGCTCCCTCTATTCTTATCTATATAAATTAATACTTTGCCCGCCTTTATTTTAAATGATAACAAATCAATTTTGTTTTCTGTAATATGGAATAATAAAAATCAAACATTTAGTGATTGTATGTTGTGAAAGAAGGAAATATGAATATTTTTGTACAAATCAGGTCCCAATCACATGTTTACATAAACATAACCTTTCAATACATGTGATTTTCTCTGTCACGCACGTCTATAAAGCTTCGCACTTATTAATAAATTAGATTGAAACTTACCTTCGAAAACTGCGATATAATTTGAGAAACCCCAATTACTTAATAATTCTCTTAATTGATGCATATTTTTTCCTTCACATTTCACAAATTTCACAGTACAAAGTGTCCGCCATTTTGAATATAAAGTAGGGGAACATAAGCAGTAGCGTAGCATTCACTTAAACGAGAGTAAGGCCAAAAACGCCGTTGAGTATCGTGAACTAAACGGAACTCAACGCTGTTTAGTTACAGTAACTACTATTACATTTGGCATGACAATACTTTAGGCTACTAAACAAGTTTTGTAGCCACAACAGTAACTCTTCTCTCCGTGTAACCGTTATGAAATTCTGGGCTTAGACTTGTGGTACAAATTCCAAAAATATTGGGCCCAATTCCAGACATTTGGCCCAATATTTTTGGCATTTGTACTACAAGTCTTAACCCAGAATTTCATAACGATTACGAAATGAATACTGGGAATTAGTGGGTTTTATTTAAGAAAAATAATTTCATTACTGTGGGCCTCACATTGGGCCGTGGAATCTTACATTGGGCTCTGTGCCCAATTTGAAAATTGGCTTCAAATTTCTAATCTTGTGACCCCAAAAACCCCCCAAGATAGGGTTTTTTCAAATTTATTTATTTGTTTGTTAAAATATTTTTTTTGGCCCAATCCCAGACATTGGGACTAATATTTTAGGCATTTATACATGTCTGAACGCAGAATTTCATAGGGATTACGAATTTGATACTGAAAATTAGTGGTCTCATTTAAGAAAACCACTTTTTTCATTGTATGGCCCAACATTGGGCCCTGGGCCCAATTTTTTGATTTCAAAAATATAGATCTTTTTGTTTGGAACAACTTTTGTCTTGAACATTTTTTAAGAAATTTCGTACTTTTCGAGATGTTCCAATCATAAAAAATTCTTGTGATCACATCCCATGGAATTGCTCTATATGATTTAAGGGATTAGTACCATATCTCAGTGACTTTTCTTAAACATTTTTTATTTATTACAAAATTTATTTTATTTACTTCAAACTTTTTATACCTAAAAGAAAGGGTTTTAAACTATTAAAAAAAAATTTTATTCCTTATTTATTATAATAGTCTAGCTCTGTCATGGCCACCTGAAAATACCCCTACTTGTGATTGGCGAACACGATATCTCCAATTCAGGCATGAAGTAGTACAAGAAGCACTCACTCTATAGGCCGTTTTTGAAAATCCTTCCCCAGCCTTTCCAGATTTAATAGAAGCATTTACATATCCTCGATACATTACAATTCTTTATAAAAAATCCTCTAATCCAAAATAGTTCATATAGGGCTCGTTGGATGCGGAATTACGTCACATTTTAATTGGTAGCATCAGAATTGCAATAACTTTATTTATTTGTAAAATATTTCAGTTTTTAGTATAGATGTTAATTGTTTTTTTGGTTAAATCCACATTTTACACGGAGAGAAAAAACAAGCGTTTGTAGCATGAAAGTTCTACCTTCAAACGCATGTGACATCAGCATACTACGATTGCAAGAAGTTATGCTTTTTCGGTATAGTTTTATGCAACTGTAGTATAAGGCCACGCCTCTTAAGCAGGAACGTCCATACAAAATTATCATAAATGGCTCCCATGCTACAAAGCCTTGATTTTTCTCTCCGTGTATTTTTAAAATTCATAATTAAATAAGCTTTCGCCCGTCAACGTCGGACCTCATCAGATTTAAAAACTGGAATTAAATTAACATTTTTTTAAAGTTTGTTATAAATATAAAATTTCATTAGATTGACAAACACAACCTCAAACTCACCAATATGGATTTCCACACTCATTTAATAATTTCCAAATAAAAAAATTAATAATTTTATCGAAGGGTCAATCCATTATATTTCGACTGAAGTCGTCGCTGACTAATTTTTAAAAATTATAATACTTTGCAGGAATGATTTTGAAGTTATCAAGATCACGAAATGAAAAGAATTTTATTAAAATTTTAATTATTTATTGCAAAATATGAATTTAAAGTTTATGAGGTGCTGAAAACTGTCAATTTTTTAGCCATTAGAAAATATGCAAAAAAAAACAGAATTTACCATAAAAATAAAAAAAAATTGTTGTAATTTACTAAGAATGAATAAATTTATCATTATCAATTGATATAATTATTTAAATATGTGAAATAATATATAAAATATGATTTTCAAGTTCGCCTATCAAATAACCTAAATTTGCAAATTTCATCTATTAAATGTGAGAAAGAGAAGTCATTAAATTAAAAAAACCTTACCAAATATAAAGTACCTGTGACTAACTTTTAGTTTTTCTTAGCACTTTTTTCCTTTTTTCTTCATAAATGTGAAATAAAAAGCAATAAAAATTGGCACTTTGCTTATTTTCACTATTTTCAAATGTAAATAACTTTCTTGGAGAAAACTGAAAAATTACAAAACTTGGGCAATATCTAATTGATCACTAACTACACACACTGGAAAAAAATTCGCTTTGGTCCCGAAGATACTTTTTAAGATAATTAAGTTTAAACTTTTCACAATTTTTATCAGGTTAAAACATGTAGTTTTTTAAGGACGAAGTTAGGTTTTATTGGTTAAACATTTTGAACTAACTTCAATTTTATAATAATAATAATAAAACAATAATAAAAATCTCAATAACAATAATTAAACATTAATAATATCAGCATTATCATCAATTAGTATTACCAATTACACCGCCCGACAAAATTTAACTTTGTTTTTGACCCACAAAAAAATCAAACATTTTCGGAAACTAGGACCAAAAAAAAAATACCCGTGTTTGGCCGTTTTGCAAGATCAAGTCGTTTGTGGTTTTTAGGGGTGAAAACAACCTCTAAATGAAAAGTGATAAGATATCTTTTAAAAATTATTATTTTTTATAAAACTTGGTATCTAGGAGTTTTTGGGGTCGCTAATGACGAATCTGATGTCAAATTTTCAAAATTCAAGATGGCGGATCTAATAAGGCGGACAAAATTTTATAAATCTGAGGTAAATTTTTTTTTTATAAAATTTTCGTGAATTTATCTCAGATTTATAAAATTTTGTCCGTCATATTGGATCCGCCACTTTAAACTTACAAAAACTGACACCTGAATTCGTAATCAGATTAGAGATTTTTTTATAGTTTGCATATTTGCTGCAAATCTCACTGCAAACGTTTTTTAATTTTTATTTCTACAATTACGAAATTGGTATTGATTTATTGCATTAAATATTTTTTTACAAAGTAGAATAAAAATGTGGACCGTTGTCACATGATAATCAAAAATATCTTTTTCATAGAAATGGATTTTTTAATACAAAAAAGATTTATATCCAAATCACTTGAGGTTACTAAAAATGACAAAATTGTTCTGTTCACTAAATCTAGTGTAGAATTCTTATTTTTCATCCGATTGTGCTCTACTTGGGCTCAAAATTTTCTTAATTAAATAGACTATCGATAAAATATTTAAAACATTAACTTTTTTTATTGTTTGAATTAGGAAAATTTAGTAGAAATTAGACAAGTTTCTAAAAATCATCAAAATTTACATGAAATTTGAATTTTGATCAACTATATGTCTGTCAATTTTCATTGGATTTTATTCTACGACCGACGATTCGAAATAAAAATGCCGTTGCATTATGTCTAATACGTGTAATACGAAAATAAAAGTAAATAATATTGTATGGTATGGTATTGATATTGACCCTTTGGTAATTTTGTTCCACTACGCTCTAAAATTTTTAATTTTCTAATATCATTATAGTCATAATTAATTTGTAATATAATTCTGGCTTTGGCGTGCTTATCTGTGACACTAAAATTTTTTATTATAATTACATTTTAATACTAATTCTCATATTATTTTTAGGGTGTTCCATCTTCTGCTCTTAGAGAAATTTGTTTACTTAAAGAATTAAAACATAAGAACATAGTTCGTTTGTATGATGTTCTTCACAACGATAAAAAGTTAACTTTAGTATTTGAACATTGTGACCAAGATTTAAAAAAATATTTTGACAGTCTGAATGGTGAAATTGATTTAGATGTGGTGAAATCATTTCTGTAAGTAAAAAATCAATTTAAAAAATATCTGAAAAGCAGACACAAAGCACTTTCATCATAGCGCAGAAAAAACCTGAACTCAAAATGAGTTGTCTGGCGTGTATCAAATATACATAGGAACACGTTTCTGAAAAATCACGTAAAACATTCTCGGTTCTACAATAAATTTACAAGAGCAAAGACTCAATTCCAGCAACAACTAGACTATTACTAGTCAAACCCTGGCGGATTTGATTTACTTAAGTTCGACCCAGCTGGGGCGAATCTAAGTCGAATTTAAAAAATTATCAAAAAAAAGCTTTTAATTGATGAAAATTTTTAAAAATAAGTATTGGGAGGGTAAATGAACATTTATAGAGTTAATTTTTGCAAGAATCTCAATTATTAAAGTGATAAATAATAAATAATCACTTGATATGTGCAAGTGGTTCATATCTGTAGATTTTAACTCGTCAGTTTTCACCATATTTTCAAGAAATTCGTATAAACTGTGTTAAAAAATAATTTATATTTCATATAAAAAAAATATATACAATATAAAAATTTAGTGTTTGCAACAAAATTGTTTGATTAGGCAATTTTGGTTCTTGTAACGAAATTTTGGTTGGCTGAAACAAAGTTGTAGAGTTATCTCAACCAAACATTTGGTTAAGCCAACAAAATTATTTGGTTGAACATTTTTAAATTCCAACCAAAATTAGGTTACGACAACAAAATAATTTGGTTAACACAACAAAATAGTTTGGTCTAAAAAACCAAATGATCGTTTATTATCCTAACCAAAATTTGGTTGCGACAACCAAATAATTTGATTCGCTCTCAGCTTATAGCAATAGACCCCTACGTCCTTTGTAGAAGGATTATAATTTTAACCCGAGTTTTATGACTTGAAAAATTTGTAATTTTAATAACTCAACTTTAAAAAATATATATTGAGATTCTTTGATATTTCCAGATTATGAATATCTAAAATTTATCAAAAAATAATTACATTTCAAAAAGTTATAATTTATCTCGTATACCTTAAGTTTGATAAAAAAATGGACATCATTTTTGAATTTAGCTGCCAAAGGTCATATCATATGCATAATAATGTATAAAAATAATATAAATCCATGAAAAACAAATATAATATTGAAATAAATATAAAGTATTAGTTTAAACATATTGAAAAAGCTAGTCGCTTTTCACTTTTATGAGGGTATTAACGGTAACTCGACCCTTTTCGCAGGTAAATTTCCCAGTTCCATTTCAGTACCAAAATGCACCAAATTAGTACTGAGCTGGTACTGAGCCCTCAGTTCCGATTTCCCAGTACCAATCCAGTACCACCCTTACGGTAGGGTTGCAGTTTGTTGGTTACGAGAAGTGGGGAGATATCTTGGTTGGGCTTTTCGTTTCGGCATACACTCAGTAGATTTCTGCGCACATTAATACACACGCATAGCATAAGCACTACGTACCCTTACTGATGAGTCCAATAATGGGGACCGAGACGAAACGACTGTGGCTTCTAAGCTATGCTTATGAGTAATAACACAATTATTTCCATATCGTTTAACATTGGCTTATTTTTGTTGCATTTCAAATTGAGCCTGATTGAACTTATTTTTAGTTCAGGTTTTTTCTGTGAGGATTTCATGGCCAAGTTGCATGGTATATGTTACTAAGGTTAAAATTATTATAACCACAGTTTCTATTGGGATCTGACATTCGTACACATGCCATCTGGTGTTGAAAAATGTAACTAGTTTTGGATAACTGTTTGTGTCACTTGCAATTGTAGTTCCGCTGTCATTGTTAATTATTTTATCATTATGAATGAAGCTACATTTTTTACCGCGTGAGAAATCTTCCTGCAGAATTAAGTGTTCTGTGAGAGGCTGTGGCAGTACTGTAGCGAAAAATTTAAGCGTAATTTTCCATAAATTTCCGAAACCAAAACAACGAGTAGTTGGTGTGAAAAATACGTTCGATAATTTTGAAAGTCGATCAATTAAAGGCCTGGAAAAATGCTTTAAAAATAAACAGTATAAAGCCTTCTATGAGAGTATGTTCTCTGCATTTCAAAAGAAGTGATTACATTTTACCAGGTAAGTTTAAGATTTTAAAATTTGGAGGTTATATAATCTTTCATATTACCCGTGCATTGAACATTTTGAAAGTTAATTTATCACTGTAAAAACGGATAAATAAATTTTTTTTTCACTTCTTGTTAACAGACTTTTACAATGAAAAATGAAATATATACATTTATAAATTTTCATATAATTACATGAAATATAAAGGAAAATACAATACTTTTCTTGCACATGTATCGCTGGATTTGAGAAAATCATTTGTATAAAAATAAGATTTCTTTTATATTTTTATTCATGTTTGTAAATAGGAATTTAAATAGTAATTTTGTATTAAAAAAATTCACTTATACATTTATTAAATTAAGCAATATTTTTTAAACGATTTTTTTCTATTGCATCCCATGTTATTCCCATGTAAATTCACTAAAAGTGTTACCCAATTTACGCCATATTGCTTTAGGCCCCGCCCCCATGTCAGATCCCAATAGTAACGGTTATCATAGCTACCGTTGCTAGGGTAACGGTTGTCGTAGCAACTATTGCTATATAACGTTTTCCATTGTTATACTAATGTACAACGGACGGACGGATTTCAAAGCGTCACTATAATGGTTTCAGCCCTGGGCCACGAAACCCTAAAAATAACTTTATTTCTTGATACGAAAATAAAACTCGTTTCTTTCTTTTAGATATCAATTATTAAGAGGCTTAGCATTTTGTCACAGCAGAAATGTCCTACATAGGGATCTAAAACCTCAAAATTTGCTCATTAATAAAGTAAGTTACAAATTTTAATTTTTTTAAATACTAAATTGTTATTATTCAATTTGCATTCTAATTTATAAAAATCTCATTTTATCAAAGATACAATTATAATGTGTATAATTTAGATACTATCTAGTCTGAAGCGGAAACTTTTCAGGTTTTTGTCACGGGTTGTAACATGGTTTTATCTAATTTGTGCATGTTAACTTTTAAATCGTTACAGTAACTAAATCTGTATAGTTTCTAACGGGATCCACATGTGACGAATAAAGTTTTATCCTGGCTGAGTATAGAATGTTTCAAAATATTTTTTCTATATTACAGAATTTTTATTTCTTCGAATTTTCATTTAACATAATAGGCATTTTAAAGAATTTTTATTGGGTAGAATTTCATTGCATAGAATTTTCATTCGGATGAATTTTCATTTGTTCAAATTATTATTTGATATAATTTCCATATAACCGATTTTTCATAGTACAGAATTTTTACTTAACCGAAAAATCATTTAATAGAATTTCTAAATGATAGAATTTTCTATTGTCCGAATTTGCAAATGGCCGAACAAACAATGGACAGAAAGATTTCGCCGCGATTTTTAAAATCAACCAATCAAAAATTCTCCATAAAATTGTGATTGGTTGATTTTAAAAATCGCGCCGAAATATTTCTATCGATTGTTTGTTCGGTCATTTGCAAAGTCGAACAAATTAAATTTCTATAAATTAGAAATTCTATTAAATGGTTTCTCGGTTAAGTAAAAATTCAGTAGAATGAAAAATCGGTTATATGGAAATTATATCAAGTAATAATTCGAAAAAATGAAAATTCTATGCAATCAAATTCTACCCAATAAAAATTCTTTAAAATGCCTATTATGTTAAATGAAAATTCGGGCAAATAAACCAAAGTAGCACGATATATCAACCAGATGCCACGGTGATATCACCGGGGAATGTCACCGTGACATCAGGAAAATGTCAAAATGTCCGCCTTACGGTGATATCAAACGGTGATATCATGGTGACATCAAAGTGAAATCACAGTGATAGTCATATCACGGTGATATCATGGTGATATCACCGTGATGTTATGTTTATTTTACAGGGACTTAAAATTTTTAATAATTTAAAAAATAATTATAAATAAAAATAATAAAAATAATAATAATTTTTTAAAAATTTTAAATCCCTGTGAAATATCAACATGATATCACCATGATATCAACGTGATATGACTGATATCACCTTGATGTCACCATGATATCACCTCGATGTCGCCGTGTGATATCACCGTAAGGCGAACATTTTGACATTTTCCTGATGTCACGGTGACATTACCCGGTGATATCACCGTGACATCTGGTTGATATATCGTGCTACTTGGGAAAATTCTGACAAATAAATATTCGAACATATCAAAATTCTGTGAAGTGAATTTTCGTCAGTCGCATCTTTTTTTATAACGCGGTTGGTCGCAAGTGAGATAATCTCTCACCCATGTAATTGAGTGCAGTGTTGCCGAATCATTCAAATAAGCGCGGCTTTGAAATTGAAGATCGTCGGAGCTATTAGCATATGTTTTTTAAGGTTAGGTTCTCACATGTGTGTCAACTTGGCAACGCTGCCTCACTACTACGTTTAAAAACAAGTAAAATCGACTATACGCGATTGGTCGCACGGTGAGAGCATCCGTCACCAAATCGTGACATTTGTTGACTTTAAATTCAAAAAAATAAAAATAACACTAAATAAGAACGTAAAAACTGTTTTAATGTATAAAAGAAGAGTGATGTGAAAGGTACTGAAATTATGGAATGATAATTTTATGTGATTTAAGAGAAATAAATGAAAAATACAAAACAGGGTGAGGGATTCTCTCACCATGCGACTGACGGAGGGTTAAATAAAAATTCTATAATATAGAAAATTGGTTTGATAAAAATTATGCAAAATACTAATTCGAACAAATAAAAATTCAGCTCAAAACTAATTATTACAAATGAAATTCGATAAAATGAAAATTCTGACTAATGATTTTTAGAACATAATCATGCGTCCCGATTTCTATCTGGTTTTTCCCGGATTATATCTGGGAACTGTAAAAAAAATTTAATATATTTATAAAAAAAATTTATAATATGAGTTATAATGAAGAAATAAACATTATAAATTGAAATAGAAATAAATTTAATTATAATTTATTATACGTAATATGGTGAAATACGTATGACGAACAATAATTGTCGCAGATCGATAAAAAGCCATTCGAATTATAAAAAATATAAATTTACAGATAAAAAGAAATTGATGGAATCACATTTCGTGCGTTTTTTTAAATAATATAAAAATAAGTTTTGCGATTTATTAAGTCAGCTTAGCTTTATCAATATAAAAACATTAAATGTACTCATCCAACTTGATGTAGCAATGACGTAGAAGATGATGATACTATTGCAATTTAACAATTTGTGGATGGTTCCGAAGTTTTTATGCATGCAGAGCTACTAATCCTCCGAAATTCCAATTGAAATTGAAGCATTAAGAAAATATATAAATAGAAATTGTGACAACCCTTTCGCGAGATTTAAAATTTTGATAATTTATATGGACGTGGGTAGCACATTAGAATGCTATCTTACAACAAAACAATGGGCTCTTCCTCGATGATGAAACACAATCCAAAGCGACTATGTGATTCACCAATCAAGACCAGATGAGGACAGCCAGAATAAGAGTGAAATTACTGGTGTCGAACGCAGCAATCCTTTGAATATCGATCCGCTATTGATTATGTTACGAAACGTGAAAGGCTAAAGACACAATCAGTCTGAGCTAGACTATGCGGTCCATTGACAGCTGGGCGACAATCGTGTGCCTTCCTTGTCCTCTTGTTTCTCGATGTCGAGTTTTATGGCCTCGGAGAGAGTTTTCCATAATGCCAAATTATCTTTATCTGATTCGCGAGGTGATAACAGATTCGACACGTTTCTTGACAACCCTGAGTGAGCAGAAGTTGACGTCTCCGATAAAGCGATCGCGGATTTCAGAGGAACGCGTTGTGGGAGCGTTTCCCCGTTCGCATGTGCGGTTGATGGATTTCGGGATCCCTTTCGGACAGCACCCTTGGATACATCTTTGGAAACTAAAGCGGTGGACAGTTTAGTCTCTTTAATTTGGTTGCAGCATTCAACGCAGCTGGTATGGGGGAAATTTTGTGGTCTCCAACATCCTCTACATCTCGCGCTTTCAGGAACATGATGTCATGGGCATTCAGAATTGTTAAAATCAGGACAGGAACATTTTGACAAAATCGATGGTTGTAGGGCTTTTTGCAGACTCTAAACCCATGTCCAGTCTCGTTTCAGTTAAGGCAACCTTCTGGAGCTCGTGGACGAATGCGAATTTCGCGTAGTTCACATTGCATTTTAAACACCTCCGATATCTTGTGTTTAAAGAGATCGCGAGTTCGTTTGTGAAGGTCCTTCATATAATAATAATCTGTTTTCAGATCATTATAAGCCCTCTCGTAGGAATCGACATTTTTCTGCAATGGCAAAGTCTTTTTCTTATATTGATCGGTTTCTTTTTGTAAATTGGCAACTTGCGAAGAGAGTTCTTGCCGTTCTTTGACCACTTCTGCAAGGAGTTTGTAGTTGGCGGTGATCTCTTCTGCGGTGTTTGATACAGGTGATGCCTTAACATGTTCGAGTTCTTGATGCAGCATCGCGATTACCGCCTTCGCGTTGAAGACTTGATTCGCCAAGACAAGTCGCATGTTGAGCAGACTTTCCAAATCTACCGTGTTAATCGCGACTAAACCAAGCTCAAAGTTAATATTATTTTTGTGATTTTTATTAAAATTCTTACTCTGTCTCTTGTCGGCTTTAAACATTTCTGCTTCAACTTTTGTTCGAAGCGCGTCTATATGTTTCACGCGTTCTAGCCAGTCATTAGCGTTATTGACGTCTTATTCACGGGCGTGGTTGATATACGCGGGTGTAACGCCGAGGGAAGAATGTGTTTTGTTATTATTAGCAAATTGTATTTCTTTTAGAATGAAATCCCATTTGCGGTGGTCGTCACCTAAAAGGCTAGCAATCATAGTTTCAAAATGTGTTTTACGCGTTCTACCGGATTAGATTGTGGGTGATACACTGGGTAGTTCGCTGTTCATATCTGATTTTATTTATGAAATTCGTAATATTGCGATTTATGAACTCTGTTCCATTGTCGGTTAGAAAGATTCTAGGGACTCCCATCTATTAATAAGGGTGTTTAATGACCTTACTATTTTTGGTCCGTCCGCTGCCGATAATGGGAAACAATCTATGTATCGAGTATACATATCTTCGCAAACTAAGATATAACGTTTACCAGATTTTGATCGTGGAAGAGGACCCATAATATCAAGCAATACTATTTCCCATGGTTCTTTAATTTTACAAGAGTACATTAAGCCTTGCGGAGGATAATTCTTGGATTTGCATTTAAGACATATCTCGCACTCGCTAACATAACGCTTAATGTCTTTGCGCATACCGGGCCAATAATAATTGTTAACCCCTTCGTGCCCAGGCAAAACTGAGCATATAAAAAAACGAAACTAAAGTGGTTCCTATAGTTTTTGGGGTCGCTGATTACGAATCTGGTGTTAGTTTTTGAAAATTCAAAATGGCGGATTCAATATGGCGGACGAAAAAATAAAAATTGTTGGGATTCGCTTGAAAATTGTCACTTGGGGGTTTTCGAGGTCGCTGATTACGAATCCGATATTAGTTTTTCAAAATTCAAAATGGCGGATCCAATATGGCGGACGAAAAATCAAAATTGTTTGGATTCGCTTGAAAATGGTTACATGGGGGTTTTCGGGGTCGCTGATTACGAATCCGATATTAGTTTCTCAAAATTCAAAATGGCGGATCCAATATGGGGGACGAAAAATCAAAATTGTTCGGATTCGCTTGAAAATGGTCACTCGGGGGTTTTCGGGGTCGCTGATTACGAATCCGATATTAGTTTCTCAAAATTCAAAATGGCGAATCCAATATGGCGGACGAAATATCAAAATTGTTCGGATTCGCTTGAAAATGGTCACTGGGGGGTTTTCGGGGTCGCTGATTACGAATTTGGTATTAGTTTCTCAAAATTCAAAATGGCGGATCCAATATGGCGGATGAAAAATCAAAATTGTTTGGATTCGCATGAAAATGGTTACTCGGGGGTTTTCGGGGTCGCTGATTACGAATCCGATATTAGTTTTTCAAAATGACGGATGCAATGTGATGGACGTATTTTTAAAAGTTATTAACAAAAAAAATCCAACGCACTTCTTGCGGAACCTCAAGGGTGGTGTGGAAGGCCGTTACAGACATAAAAAAATAAACTTCTATTGCTGTTATTCTTTTAACTTATTTTAATTTGTTTAATTTAAATTAGTTTCAATCGATTGTTAACGATTATTAAAAATTGATCTGCAACATTGGATTTAAGACTCAATTTTTGAAAACTAATACCAAATTCGTAATCAACGACCCCGAAAACCCCCCAGTGACCATTTTCAAGCGAATCCGAACAATTTTGATTTTTCGTCCGCCATATTGGATCCGCCATTTTGAATTTTGAGTAACTAATATCGGATTCGTAATCAGCGACCCCGAAAACCCCCGAGTGACCATTTTTAAGCGAATCCGAACAATTTTGATTTTTTCGTCCGCCATATTGGATACGCCATTTTGAATTTTCAAAAACTAACACCGGATTCGTATTCAGCGACCCCAAAAACCCCCGAGTAACCAGTTTCAAGCGAATCTAAAATGTTTTAAAAATTCGTCATTTTTCATAATTATTTATATTTTTTTCTGAACAATATAAATTTTTAAACAAAATGTGAGTTCCATTTTTTGAAAGCTCTATCCTTCCTGAAAAAAATGCACCAAGTTTGAATAAAAAATATTTAATCTGTTTAGAGTTCTGGAGGTTTTTGTAGGTGGGACATATATGTCCCATGGGCACGAAAGGGTTAAAATCGCGAGATATGTTTTATTGGTTCCCTGGTGTGCCGATTGAGGTGTATCGTGAAATTCTTTATTAAAGGGATAATTTCACCTTCTTTCAATATTTTTTTCCAAGCATTATTGTCGCCAATGGTTTCTTTACTGCTATCATCTCTTCGTACCACGATTGGTCATGAATGACATTTAGCCGCGCAGGGGGCGTGTCTTCCGAGACACTTTCGTATAGGCGAAAGAGTGTGTCCGGGGCCTCGTTCATTATACCTTTACGGTGTTCAATTTTAACCTGATTAGCAGAAAGCTCAAGAGCCTATCGCGCAAGCCTACCTCGCGGATCTTTGATCTCTTGTAGCCAAATTAAACTAGAGTAATCAGTTATTACCGTAAACTCTGTGGCTTCGAGATAGCAGCGAAGTTTCTTAATCGCGAAAATTACGGCCAAGCATTCCTTTTCGGTGGTGGTATAATTTAATTCTTCACCCCTTAAAGGTCTGTTTACGCATGTAATAAGATATTCGCGTTCGTCATCTTTTTGTGTTAAAATTGCACCTATGCCTGTATCACTGGCATCTGTGTTGAAAACGAATGGTAAAGGCCTAAGCAGAATAGAAACGTAATCAAAATAGTAATCGCAAGCGCAACAGGAAGAATGAGTTAGAGAAGGATAGATAAATTGTTTGTCCTTCTCTAACTTATTCTTCCGCTTGCGTTTACGATTACGATTCCTGTTACGTTTCTATTCTGCTCAGGCCTTAAACCGGGTCGCGGCGGGACTAGAGTCAAGGCGTTCTTTAACGACTCTTTGACTTCTTTGAACGATTTTTCATGTTCTATGGTCCAGTCCCAAGGTACTTTAGGACTGGCTAATTTGTTAAGAGGCCCTTCCATTCGCGCAATGTTACGTAAGTGACGATGATACCAGTTTACTGAACCATTGAATTGTTGTAATTCTTTTCGATTTTTAGGAATCGGACGTTCGAGAATTGGTTCGATTCGCTTAAGGTTCGGCTTGAGGCCGTCTTTATCTAAGATAAATCCCAAATATTCGACGGAGGACTTCGCGAAATAGGACTTGTATTTATTAATCGCGAGTCCAGTTTCTTGTAATATATTGAATGCAATATCCAATAACAGGAGGTGCTCCTCAAATGTACGCGAGATGATTATCCAATCATCTAAATACCGAAGTTGAGTGGGACAAAAAGCATACGTTGTTGATGTTCCTCCCCCTCATCGATGCGCCTGCCGTTGTTTTTGCGGTGGTCACCGTAGTAGTGGGAGGAAACGCAGTCAGCTGTGACGTGTTCAATCTATTGACGTCAAATTGATTGTCTATGGATTCCCATCGTGAGTCACGCCAGGTAGATTGAAGTTTTTTAAATTGCAATTCAGAAACTTTTTGTGACAATTTCTCTATCGCGGTAGTTGTCTCTGCGCGCAATTTTTCGATAGTTTCACTTCTCACTGCATTTAACCCATTTCGTCCGAGAAGTCCGTTTTTCTTCTTCCTAATTTGCTTTCGCCATTTTCAAAATTCATGGACTAAAAAAAATTGGCAGTAGGTGTTTCTTATGTATTTTTTAGTCCTCTTTCAGAATCTATAAGAAAATTTAATTTTTGACTTAAAGATAAACAGTTATGATTGTATAAACAAAAAGAAGACGGATTTTTTTAGGGTTTTTTCCCATGAAAACTATATTTTTGATTCGAAATCGCGTCAGAAGAAATTTGGAATGGCAAAATATCGCGCCTAAAATGTCTGCCCTTTCATTTGGTGATGATAAGAAATTTTCATTTTCGCTAAATTTAAAATGGGGCCTCCAAAATGGCCACCAAAATGTCTAAAATTAAATCGTTCAGTTCCATCATTCAAAAACTAGACAAATGTCTACAAAACTTGTTACTCGGGGGTTTTCGGGGTTGCAGATCCCGAATTTGATGTCAGATTTTCAAAAATCAAAATGGCGGATCCAATATGGCGGACGACATTTTAAAAATATAATGCTATTCGCTTAAAAATGGGTACTCGGGGGTTTTTGGGGTCGCTGATTACGATTCCGGTTTGAGTTTTTCCAAATTCAAAATGGCGGATTCAATATGGACGATATTATAAAATTCTAACGGAATCGGCTTGACACGTGCAAAAGAAATGGCTTTAATTGTAAGCAAGGCTTATTTACAAGAAAGTAAAACAGCTCCGAAAGAATTCCACAAATCGTCAGTCCAAGCTTTAAAAAGGAGCTGTGAAAATAAAATCTGCGCAACTCGCACAAATAATTTTTGCATTGATTGCAAAAAATATTTCTGCCAAGAATGCTTCCAAAACTTGCATAATAAATAAATACCAAAAAATTAGTATTCGCTGTCTTCCAGAATTTAATTCGTGTCCAACATTTAGTTTTAAATGAACGTGTGTATAGAGAGCTTGTTAGGTGTACAAATAAATAATCTTCGACGGCTAATAAACGTTTTAAATATAATAAAAATTAATTTATCGGACGACTAACAGTTTTTTTTAGTCTTCCTTAAATTTCAATTATTTTGGCGGCCGTATTATTTTTTCTTCCGCCAAATTCAATTCGCCATTTTGAATTTTGAAAAACTGACACCAGATTCGTAATCAGCGACCCCGAAAACCCCCCGAGTAACAAGTGTCAAGCCGATTGCGTTAAATTTTAAAGTGTCGTTCGCCATATTGGATCCACCATTTCGAATTTTGAAAATATGACATCAAATTCGGAATCAGCGACCCCAAGAACCCCTCAGTGACAAGTGTCAAGCCGATACCGTTAGATTTTTAAAATATCGACCGCCATATTGGATCCGCCATTTTGAATTTTGAAAAACTCAAACCGGAATCGTAATCACTAATCAGTGACCCCAAAAACCCCCAAGTACCCATTTTTAAGCGAATAGCTTTATATTTTTAATAGAGAGAAGATGTCTTTTTAATTTTGTGGCCTATTGGCTTATATTTATTTAATTACATAAAAATTTGACAAGTTTCGACACAGTATTCTGTATCCTCATCAGAAAAAACAAAGCAAGATAAATAATCTGTAAAAAGCCAATAGAATACATAAGTTTCTACGAGAAACATTTTGGCAAACTATTTTATGGTGTACATACCAGGTTTTTTGAAAAACATTTGAAAATTTTTTTTACATAACCTCAAAAGGGTTTGTCAAAACTTCTTACAAAAAAGAAATCAAGAGAAGTCATACGGAAAATAAAAATCACTGTGTATCAATAAAATCATGTGTAAAAATATATAAAAAACGTGTGTAAAAAATATATAACAAATATAAAAAACATTTCCTTAATTAATAGAAGAACAAGTTTTTTGTCACGTTTTTGACATGTGACACATTTGTGTCCTCCATAGAGTATATTAGCCTATATAGAAAAGAAAGAAAGAAGAAGGGAAAAGTTATTCAATTAAATTTAAATATATAATACATAAATTTTCGACATCACTTCTAAAATTTATAGAATTTTTTTCTTTTATATAAGGAACAGAGATAACTCTTGAAAAAGCCAATTCGAATTTCGGTTTTTTTTCAATTTCATACACTGAAAAAAAAGTCTGGTTAAAATAACCATAATTCTGGTTAATCTAACCAGAATAAAAAGTTATATATACCCTTACTACTTTTTCTGGTTAAAAGTACTAGAAAATTTGGTTAAAAAATTCTGGTTAAAATTCTGGTTAATTTAACCAGAATTTCAAGTTAATCTTACTAAAATTTTTCTAGTTAAAAATTTTTGGTAAAAAAATTGCTGGTTGATCGTACCAGAAATTCTAGTTAATCCGAGAATTAATTAAATTTATTATTATTATATTATACTATAAAACTAGCTAAAAGAAACGCGCGTAAACGCGCGCGATATCTACTATTTTTTATGAAAAATTTATTTTTATTTAACGGACACTTATTGGAATTTTGATCTCAGAAAAATAATATTATTTTTGTAATCGATACTGTATTACTATTTCAACATTATGGTGTTATAATAATATAATACCTATTATTACCCAATCAATATGACCTTTCAATTTTGTACTCAAATAAAGATTATATGCTACGATCGTCGAATTGTCAGCAATACATTTGAATGACCCATCTCAGGATCCATGCAGGGTGAATTCCTATTTTGTTTACCACAAGGCCCATGAACTTAAAATCGCTTTACAATGTTAAAAAGTTCTGGATTCTTTATTTCGTCTGTGATTTCAGCACATATCATTTTATTTAAAGTTTCTGAATCGCAAATTTGTGTACGCAAACATATAGTTAAAAGCACATGTGGCAATCCACGCTTTTTTCTTCTCTATGAAAGACGATACATATAAAATTGTAAATGAATAAAATTACAAGTACCTTGAGTATGCTTAAGGTTAACAGTTCATCCAGGATCACCATAAGGAAACATTGTAGGATATGTCATGGGATCAAAATTTTCCCTTTTCATTCTCTGTTTCAGTAGACAGAACTCTGTTGTCATTTTTACTGGGAAAAGTTTTTGAAAAATATGAAAGGTTTAGTTCACCATTTTGAAGTTCTTTAGCTCGAGTTATGAAAAGACAATTCCAATTATTCCCTACAAATAGAAATCCTAATATTAGACATTCTAACTGCCGGAAAATGATTTAATTAATTGTTTTCAAAAAATGACATCAAATGCTTCCTCATTATATTATTAGCAGTTTCATAAATTAATCTTTTAATTTACACTG
This sequence comes from Leptopilina boulardi, assembly GCF_019393585.1. Lineage (NCBI taxonomy): Eukaryota > Metazoa > Arthropoda > Insecta > Hymenoptera > Figitidae > Leptopilina > Leptopilina boulardi. Next base: position 1,156,511 of record NW_026137768.1, read on the forward strand.
TTAACCAATACCCTACTGAAAATCCCCACATAGGCTACAAAATCGTATACGTCATTGGAACAGGAATTTGAATAGGAAATTAAGTAGGAATTATCATATGAATGCACATTATATCTTAATATCATGCGCAGTAGTTTTCTTCAACTTTTTCGGCTGCGCAATAAATTTTTTTCATCTCTGTAGTCTACCATGAACCTCTTCTATTGAAAGATATATATCTTAGAGTTGAAAAAAAATTCATATTATAGGAATTGAAATAGGAATATACATAGGAATGTACATTCCTGTGTGGATGTGGATTCATATGATAATTCCGACTTAATTTCCTATTCAAATTCCTGTTTCAATTACGTATACGACTTTGTATAGGAAACCATATGGCTTCCTATTTAGGGACCCATGTGGTTTCCCATATGGAAGCCTATGTGGGAATTTTCAGTGGGGTACAGATGTTGCAAATGCTATTGCATTATACTTCACACTTAACTGTATTAATCGGTTGTTGATCAACATCTACAACAAATTCTGTTGGTTTAAAAGGGAACAATCTAATTAAATATTCTATTTGATGAATATTCAAACACCCTGCATTAAGGCTATCAAAAATATAGAGTCTTACTCCATCGTAATAAACACAAATCCAATGACCAGAATTGTTATTACCGCTATAAACTATTTGAATATTTTTATCTCTTTCTCTAATTGGAACAATTAAATCAAGCATCATTTAACATTTCATTTACATTTTCAATAATTTTAAAATCTTCATTACTTAAAATAAAATACTCTTCTATGTTCGACATGGTATCCTTCTTCAACTTTTAAACTGTTGATAAAGCCATTTTTCAAAACAAATCGTTTATTTTAGTTTATTGCTTTAAAAAATTTACTTACATGTGTTTCACCTACAAAATATTTCATTAACTATAATTCAGCTAACTAATGCAACAATGATAGTCTTATATGAACGTGAATTAGCGTTGTTTAATCTTTTTCCATATTATATTATTTTCGATAATGATTATTATTTGACTTATTTTCCTCTGCACTTTTTATTAATATTCAAATCAATATTCAACTCACAAAGTATTATTTAACCCATAAGACAACTTCAACCCTTAAAACAATATTCAAACCTCTTTCTATCTATTTAAATACTTTTCCAAAAGCCAGCATCCTCTATTATCATACAGTCAATATATTTTTTTCAATATCAAAATATATTCAATACCAATGTTATCCAATATTATATTTTATTATCCTCAAAATCCAAATATCTTTAATGCCAATCTTATTCAATACCAAAAAATTTTCCAAAAACCAACTTCCACTGTGGTCAAATAATCAATATTTTTTTCCAATATCAAAATATATTCAATACTAATATTCTGCAATATCATTTTTTTCCTTAAAATCAAAATATCTTTAATGCCAAAATTATCCAATACCAAACAATTTTTCCAAAAGCCAGCTTCCACTATTATCAAACAATCAATATTTTTGTTGCATTATCAAAATATATTCAATACTAATGTTATGCAATATCTTTCTTTATCCTCAAAATCGTAATATCTTAAATGCCAATGTTATCGAATACCAAGAAAACTAAATGGATTGAAGTATTTTTTATATGAAACATTTAAGACAACCAAAAGAAACAAATATCTTCTATACCAATATTATGCAATATCCATATTTTATGCATAAAAAAATTATTCAATAATCAATGTTTTATCTTCAAAATACATATATAATTATTAATACTATACAAAAATAGGAATATATTTTTTGGGCCCAATACAAAAATGAAAAAGACAAATATAATATAAGAAGATTCAACACATGCAGTAAGTTATTGATCGACAAATTACAGAAAAATATTATAAACTATATAATAATAAAGTTAAGTTACCTGAGACTATTAAAAGCTTTTTTAGCGACACTACTACAATGTTGTTGCAACGGTAGACTTATATCAGCATCTTAAATCAGCAGTAGCCGTTTCACTCCATTGAGGAGAAGTGTTATACCCCTACTCTACCAATCCGGGCCTATGTTAAGTTCTCGCGTGAGGCAGATATTACAGTAGGCCTGAGTGGCGTCCTCGGGGATAGATGTTGGTAAGTTAAGAATGGATACACCACTTCCACTCACGGGGATTAAACGGTTATCATCTATATAGCATATACAATAATAAAAAAAATTTCCCTCAACCCAAGGCTGTTAGGACGAATGGAGCAATCACAGATTGGGTCCTAAAAAGGGAAGTGGTATATCCTCACTCTATCGGCCTGTCCCGGGCTCAGACCTCGAGTAAGTCAATTACAGCGGGGGCCTGTGTGGCGTTCTCGGGCTTAATGACAATATTATTTTATGACGCTTAATGAGTTTTTCAAAAAAATTATAAAATTTTTAATTATAAACATTGTTTAATTTATTTTGAGATATTTGTTTTCCTCAGAAGTTCACGATTACGAGCATATATTGCTCCAATAATAGTAAATGTTAATATTGAAAAGTTTTATAATTTTAGTTCAATTCAATAAATCTACATGATGTGTTTTAAACCGATTTAACCCAAAGGTGCTGGCACCAAAAATTTTCTTCTTGCTTCTTATTCTCCAGTACATAGAACCACATGATGATTGTTCGGGCCGGGCTGGTAAAGTGGGGGACACAACTTCATCTTACAGGACAGTATTTAAAAGGTCATGGACCATCTTATGAACCCTCAACCGAAAGCTGTTTAGACAAAACAAATTTCAGGTAGAAACCTTCGAGAACCCTAATTATCAAAGTAAAGATATATATGTATATATAATCTAATAATAATGAGAAAATTCAAGTACTATGAAAATGTGAATGAATGAAGGAATGAATACAAAGATTATTATTCTACTAGCTTAAAGAAACGCGCGTAAACGCACGTGGTATCTATAATTTTTTATGAAAAATTAGAAAATTTATTTTTATTTGACGAAAAGTTATTGGAATTTTGATGTCACAAAATTATAATGTTATTTTTGAAATCGTTACTGTATTATTATTTCAACATTATGGTGTCATAATAATATAATACATATTATTGCACAGTCAATATGACCTTTAATTTTGTACTCAAATAAAGATTATATGCTACGATCATCGAATTGTCAGCAATACATTTAAATGACCCATCTCAGGATCCATGCAGGGTGAATGCCTATTTTGTTTACCACAAGGCCCATGAACTTAAAATCGCTTTACAATGTTAAAAAGTTCTGGATCCTTTATTTCGTCTGTGATTTCAGCACATATCATTTTATTTAAATTTTCTGAATCGCAGATTTGTGCACGTAAAAATATAATTAAACGCACATGTGGCAATCCCCGCTTTTTTCTTCTCTATGAAAGACGATACATATAAAATTGTAAATGAATAAACTTACAAGTACCTTGAGTATGCTTAAGGTTAACAGTCCATCCAGGATCACCATAAGGAAACATTGTAGGATATGTCATGGGATCAAAATTTTCACTAACAATAAGACTCGAAATTATTTACTCATTATTTGCTGTTGTACATACTGAATTTACACCAACATGTAAATCCCTCCTTAATTTCTGTAGATAATTTTTTTATCTCACATGACAAATTTTTTTCTTTGGGTATATTCTTTTCATTTTCAGTTTCAGTAGATAGAACTCTGTTGTCAATTTTACTGGCAAAAATCTTACAAAAATATGAAAGTTTCAGACCACCATTTTGAAGTTCTTTAGCTCGATTTATGAAAAGACAATTCGAATCAATCTCTACAAATCGAAATCCTAATATTAGACATTCTAACTGCCGGAAAATGATTTAATTAATTGTTTTCAAAAATTGATATGAAATGCTTGCTCATTGTATTATTATCAGTTTCATAAATTAATCTTTTAATTTACACTGTTAACCAATACAGTTGTTGCAAATGCTATTTCATAAACTTCACACTTAACTGTACCAATCGGTTGTTGATCAAGAGCTTCAAAAACTACTGTTAGTTGAAAAGGGAACAATCTAATTAACTATTCTACCTCAAAAAGACTAATGACGCTTTCACGGTAATCTGTTCAAAAATAATAAAATTGACCTAGGGTTCCGTTCACGATTATTTAAATATTTATGTATATTTAAATAAAATAATTTTCCTGTAATTTTCTTTAAATTTTGTAATTTATTTTGACATATTTCTCATTGTCAGAATTTCACGATCACGAGCATATGTTGTTCCAAATATAAATATTAATATTCAAAAGTTTTATAATTTTGGTACAATAAACCTATACGATTTGTTTTAAACCAATTTAACCCAAAGGTGCTGGCACCAAAGATTTTCTTCTTGATTTTGATTCTCTAATATAACCACATGGTTATAGCTCGGGTGCGGCTGGTAAGATGAGAGACACCACTTCCCCTTACAGGACAGTAATTAAACGATCATCGACCATCTTATATAAACAATAATAGAAAATAAACCCTCAACCGAAGGCTGTTTTTGACGAAACAAATTGCAGGTAGAAACCCTCGAGAACCCTCATTATCAAAGCAAAGATATATATATGTATATATAATCTAATAATAACGAGAAATACATATCAAGTGCTAAGAAAATGTGAATGAATGAAGGAATGAATACAAAGATTATTATTCTATAATAATATTATAAAATATGTATTAAAAAAATTTGTATTATGGACTGTAACGCGGCATTTTATTGGCTGCGTTCAAAATAAATAAAAATAATTAATTTAATGTCAATTTAACGCCAGAGCGGGAATCACACTTTATTTCACTTCAATTCTATCACTTTTATTTTACCTTTATTTTCAATAAATTCCATGATCTCGCTTATGGGCGAACCGCCAGATGATTGTTCACCGATCATAAAAGAAATTAAGAATAAAACTAACACTTTTCTTTCTCTTTACATAAAATAACACTCGGGGTTAAGTCCCCAATTCCACAACTATCGGGTCGACCATCGACTTAAACATCCTTGAAGGAAGACATCAAGGGAAGTATTTTCTGGCATATATAATTGGATGTGAGTCCCAATTATTCAACATTGCCAGGAAAACGAAGATCCACTTTTAATAACAGAGACCTGTCCAAACACTGGTCATCGCCATCTTCCAGACACATGTTATTGTGCAGCGCCCCTATCGGTGATTTATCGAATTTTCTTTCGACCGTCGATAATTAATGAAGTTATCATCTTACGCGCATCGATTACCAATTGTGGATCTTTTGTAACTCGGGTGAGACTCACCATGTAGACGAAGCGCGACGAACGGACGCGATGACGCGGACGAACAGACATTTTTAATCATTCTCGTTTTGGCGTTCGACAGTAGTATATTATAATTTTTGGTGTCAAGTGAATTTAACGCATTTTAAGGAGAGAAATGAGACGCGGACTGTTGCGAGGACGTCGGCGTATCTCCATTGAGTCTCTCGTCCATTAAAAGTGAACTTTCGGCGGATTTGATCGCCTAAAAGGTTAAAATATTAAAAACTCTGTTCTACGAAAATTTGTGTGTTCTCACAGGTCTCTTCAGGACCTGTTTCAAATTATAACTAAATTTCTGTGTTTTCACAGGTCCCTTCTGGACCTGTTTCATATTATAATTAAAGTGTGGTTTAAAAATGATATTGGTGATTTTCCTTACCCACCCGCTCTCCTTGTTCAGAGCTGGGCTAGCATATTAAATTCATTAAATAAATGGTTTGGTTATTTTCCACAAAATAACCTGGCGTCTCGGGCATTAAATTAAAATAAACCAAATATAACGGGTATTTTACTCAAATCCACATTTAAATTAATTAATTAACATTAAAAATTTCAGTAAATTCAATTAAATAAATAAAAATACACGTTATAGTACATATAAATGCAATCAAATAATAACACCTTTACACTGAAATTCTCTTAATAATGTTTATTTAAATATTATTATTCAGAACTAAAATTCTGATAAAACGTGTCGAGCACGATTTCAACATAACCTTCAAACTATTTTCCACACGAACGGGTTTGCCGTCCGTCAACAATTTTTTCACTTATATTATAAAATTAATTAACCTACCTTTAAACAGATCTTTTAATTCTCCCAAACCCCAATTTTCTAGAGCTTGGTTAACTTTTTCATCTATTCTTGTGATCCGCACGATAAACTATTCGAAAAAGAATATCACACGCTACGCAGTGTCCGCGAACGCGCGTTTTTAACCAGAATTATTTTAACCATACTTATTTAACTAGAACTGTTTTGTCTTTTTAACTATATTTTCTTGTTAAAATAACTAGAAATTTTTTAACCAGACGCATCTAGTAACTTTAACCGGAACTTTTTTTTCAGTGTAACTCTTGATTCTCTTATATATATACTTATTTAAAAAAAAATAGTTGGATAGCCATTTTCTTGTAGGGTATTACAAACGAAAAATTATAGAAATGTATTATATTTTAAAAGAAAAAAATTCCATAAATTTTAGAAGTGATGTCGAAAATTTATGTATTATATATTTAAATTTAATTGAATAACTTTTCCCTTCTTCTTTCTTTTTGTAAGACACATTCTGCTCTTTTCACAAACCATGTAAACTATAAAACTTGCCTTATCTTCTACACATTCGCCTAACCCTTCTATATAGGCTAATATACTCTATGGAGGACACAAATGTGTCACATGTCAAAAACGTGACAAAAAACTTGTTCTTCTATTAATTAAGGAAATGTTTTTTATATTTGTTATATATTTTTTACACACGTTTTTTATATATTTTTACACATGATTTTATTGATAGACAGTGGTTTTTATTTTCCGTATGACTTCTCTTGATTTCTTTTTTGTAAGAAGTTTTGACAAACCCTTTTGAGGTTATGTAAAAAAATTTTTCAAATGTTTTTCAAAAAACCTGGTATGTACACCATAAAATAGTTTGCCAAAATGTTTCTCGTAGAAACTTATGTATTCTATTGGCTTTTTACAGATTATTTATCTTGCTTTGTTTTTTCTGATCAGGATACAGAATACTGTGTCGAAACTCGTCAAATTTTTATGTAATTAAATAAATATAAGCCAATAGGCCACAAAATTAAAAAGACATCTTCTCTCTATTAAAAATGGCTTAAAATAAAGAAGTATTTACTTCATACATTATTATATTTTTAAAATGTCGTCCGCCATATTGGATCCGCCATTTTGAATTTTGAAAATCTGACATCAAATTCGGGATCTGCAACCCCGAAAATCCCCGAGTAACAAGTTTTGTAGATATTTGTCTAGTTTTTGAATGATGTAACTGAACGATTTAATTTCAGACATTTTGGTGGCCATTTTGGAGGCGCCATTTTAAATTTAGCGAAAATAAAAATTTCTTATCACCAAATGAAAGGGCAGACATTTTGGACGCGATATTTTGCCATTCCAAATTTTTTCTGACGCGATTTCGAATCAAAAATATAGTTTTAATGGAAAAAAACCCCAAAAAATACGTCTTTTTTTTGTTTAAACAATCATAACTGTTTATCCTTAAGTGAAAAGTTAAATTTTCTTATAGATTCTGAAAGAGGACTAAAAAATACATAAGAAACACCTACTGCCAATTTTTTTAGCCCATGAATTTTGAAAATGGCGAAAGCAAATTAGGAAAAAGAAAAACGGACTTTTCGGACGAAATGGGTTAATTCGCGAAGATATTTCACGTATAGATCTTGCATTTGCGTGTTAGAATTTTTTAGATGACGTTCGAACATACTTTTAATTTCATTTTTAAATTGATAATTTTGTTCCGATTGATTATTATTAATTGTTTCAAAACGATTTTAAAATTGTTTGAGTTGCGAATGAGTGATTGGTGTTTCTTTACTTGTGGGCATTTCACCACGTTGTGTGTGAGTCGGGATTTTTTTGGTTGTTTCTGTTCTAAGTGTATTTACACCGCTTTGCGTTGTACCGTGAGTGCTTTGCGTTTCGAGGTTAACGCTTTGGGTTAGGTTGGGAAGGCCTTGCGCTTCTTCGCTGATTTCCTGATTTGTCTCGGGGTTAGGAACTGTTCAGTTTTGTTCTCGGATCTCCTGTGGTTGAGAACCACATGGTGGTGTTCGGGGTATCCTGCTTTGGGACTCGAACGCCCCTGTCTGTGATCTCGTGGTCATTTTGCTTTGTGGGTTGTGATGGCCATTTTTTTAATGTTAATGACGGTAGAAATTTAAAATAAAAAGAATTTTTGTCTTTAATTTGTTATAATTCAGATAATTAATTTTTTCGTGTCTTTTTTTTTGAAAAATTTTAATGACGGTAAAAATTTGAAATAGAAAGAATTTTTGTCTTTAATTTGTTAGAATTTAGATAATTAATTTTTATAAATTTTTATTTGTTGATAAGAAAAAAAATTGTTATGAATTTTTAATTATATAAAATTAAAATATTAATTTAAGAATCAAAATTTTGTTTGGAGTATAATTTCGTTTGAAATTGATAAGTGACTAAGAGTCAGAGTCGAGTTGTAAAAGTAAACACAGCTGTGTTTTGATTAACGCGATTGAGCCTGTAGATGACTCGTTCTATTGTGACAAAAAGAAATGTGGACACTTTAATTTATTTTTTATTAATAAAATTTTGCCGCTCATGGTTAATGTAATTTAACATGTTAATTAATTATTCGAAATTTTTATATAATAGTCGGGAGGAAAAATATTTTTACATAGCAGAAGCAAGAAAAACAAAATTATATATATTTCTTTTTTTTAGCGAAGCACAAACAAAAATTAATGCGCGAAGGAAAATAATTGTATATTTGATGCGATAATAAGCGCAAGTACAATGTATTATTTTTTACGAAGCATTTTAAAGAGCATAAATGTGAGAGATGCGAGTGTGCAATTATTTTCATAGAATAGCAGGATCATTCATATATTTTCAGAGAGAGCTTGTTGCAAGATCGATTCTTTTATTTTGTGTTAATTGCGAGAGAAAAATTTAATTTTTATTAGAAAATTACAGATTTAATTTTCAAATATTTATTGCGAAAAAACATTAAAATTAATGCGAAATTCGAAAAGGCCACGTCATGACGCCATTTTGGAAACCTGTGGAATTTTCCGGCAAGAATAGTCGCGTAAAAAGAGAAGAACAGTTTTATAGAAATTTAATTAATTTTTATAGAAAGAATGCGTTGGGTGCCATAAATGTGTCGAAAGCACAATTATGGTACGGGTTCAGTGTGAAAAAAAATTCTAACCTACGTTGGACGCCATAAATGTGACAACCCTTTCGCGAGATTTACAATTTTGATAATTTATATGGACGTGGGTAGCACATTAGAATGTGATCTTACAACAGAAGAATGGGATCTTCCTCGATGATTAAACACAATCCAAAGCGACTATGTGATTTGCCATTCAAGACCAGATAAGAACAGCCAGAAAAAGAGTGAACTTACCAGTGTCGAACGCTGCAATCCTTTGTATATCGATCCGCTATTGATTATTTTACGAAACGTGAAAGGTTAAAGATACAATTGATATACACATTCAAATCAGTAGAATTAAACAAACTATTTATTTATTATTCGCATTAGAAAGTCTCTTAACAAAAAACATGTATCGCGATCACAATATATCTCGTATATATATATATGTTTTATAATCGCACGCGCCACCTAGTTGGTAGCCCGCGTTGATTTAAATATCATGAGCAATTATTATATAACCTATCTTAGTAATAATAAAGGAGAATGAAATCGGGGAAACTTGATAATGATAAAAGTCAAATAAACGAATATAAAATAATATTTGGTTCGTCACAAAATAAATAAATTTTTAATTATTAAATTATGTAGAAAATTCACACAAAAGACATATCTCGATTATTTTCGTCAAGATATTCAGGGACGGTGTTGAACGCTACGAACGTAATTACAATGACTCTATTAATATAATTAATCGTGTTTATTGAATTCACAGCGTTCCCTTACTCTCTCAAAATGTTAGGGGGAATATAGACCTTACACTATAATAAAATTTGTTTTTATTTGATAACAACACTACTGAAATTTTAATTGGTAGTTTTCCATGTATCAAAAATAAAAAGGCATCAATGAACTTTAATATAATTTATTTAAACAATTTGTCATCTGGATTACTACTCACAGCTGGCCTTTTTCTTGACCTTTGAGGAGCTTTCCTCATTGTAGTACCGAACATTCATATAGAAAGACATTGGTATAACTCAACAAACATCTAAATTCATCTACAATTCGGTTGCTTGTAAAAATATTTTTTTTTAATTAAGGAGGTTCATCCCAAAATCGATTTTCTACAGATTTTTAAAAAATTTTTAAGATGTATTATTGACATCACTTTACATGTGTTGTTCAAATTTTATTTAATTTTACCGTATCATTTTCAAGATAAAAATTGATAAAGTTTGAAGTTTTACATGGGAACAGTGAAAAAACATGAAAAATGACCATGTTTTCATTAATTAAAAAAAAACGGTTCTACACATTTTTTTCAAAAACTAATATGTTTTAAATTATGAGTTTTAACAGTTTTTACAAAAATATGAAATTTTTTTACCGTTTGGTTGTGAAGTAAATGTTAATCAAAGTTAGCAACTTTTGAACTTATCCCATGTAAATAAAAGAAAGAAGAGGAGAAACGGCAAATTAACCTCTAAATTGGCCAGTGGAGCTCAACTTTTATGGACTATAGCTGTCGGTTTTAAACTTACGGAAAACCCCTAATAGAATGAGTACCGCTTGAAGGGATGAACCTCCTTAATGGAAGAACTATTGTCCTAGAACACAATCAGTTGGGCTTCTACTGGGAAGCATTCTCAGTCCAATCAATTTTGCAATATATACCAGAAAACTGCATGTGCTTGAAGATACGAACGTTCAAATGAACGAAATCTCCCGTACACTGTGATCGACTAAAAATCAAGTCGAAATGAAATAAATATATGTATAAACACTTTTCTTTATTAAATAATACTTATTACAACATTATTAAAAGCTAATAACACGAAAAAATTAAAAAATTGACATATCTAAACAGACATAAAGCATAACCAAGAATGTGTATAGAAATAACTTTCAATTAATTAATTAATTAATTAATTACTTAATAAGAACAGCTTTATATTAAAAAAAACAAATAAACAATTTGTTTCTTTTTAAACAATTTATATGAAAAAAATATTACAACCTTCGAAACCCCCCAAAATTTTAAACAATTAGCGATAGATGGCGGGAAAATTGAAAAAATTTACATAAATCCTAATTGTTTATACTAAAGACCAGGTTATTTTCAAAAATTTTATATGAAAAAGTTGTTTCTTATTAAACAATTGATATGAAAAAAAATATTACAACCTTCGGACCCCCCCAAAATTTTAACAATTAGCGATAGTTGGCAGGAAAATTAAATAAATTTACATAAATCCTAATTGTTTATACTAAAGACCAGGTTATTTTCAAAAATTTTATATGAAAAAGTTGTTTCTTTTTAAAAAATTTATATGGTTTACGGAAATCTTATAAGGATATTTAATATTTTGATCAACCATTTTCCTCCCTAGATGCACATACTATTTTTTCTAACACACATACCGAAAGTACATAGATGAAAAATAAAGAATGTTAATTTTTCTAAAAACGGTATTTTATTATTAAATTTTAGCGAAAAATATAACTGTTATAGTAAGTCGACTACATTGAGATTAAATTATGTTATTACTAATCAACAAAATTGACAGAATGACAAAAAACGTACAGAGACGCCAGGCAGAGAAAGTGGACACTAGTTTACGTGATTATCGATTTTTAATTTGATTCGATATATCGAAATATCAACATTAAACTTAAACTCGATATTTCGAATCGATAGATTGACAGTAAATTCAATAATATACTGTTCTTGTTCTTCTTAATGTTCTATAAACAACAGAAATAAAAATTGACGTTACGGGGAGGGAAAGTTACATTCCCTCCCTACTAGTGACGTCACAGGAAGGGAAAGTACTTTTCCTCCCTGTCAGTGACGTCAGCGGGATTGAATGTAACTTTCCCTCCCGCTCGCCAGGAAAGACATACTTTTCTCCCCCTTTACAGGTAAGAAATGGTGTACTTTCGGTGCGTGTGTTAGAAAAATAATTTTTAATACTGCAATAATAATTAAAAATAATTTTAATTAATATTTAATAAAGAAATACTTTATTTGTTTGCTCATAATTTTTATATAATTTTTATTTCTGCAATATAGACTAGAAAAAGTTTTGATAAATAATTGTTTTAAATAATTTTTCTTTTTCTAAATAATATAATTTTAGAATATTTGTTATAATTTTTCTTCTATAATTAAATTAAATAATTGCTCTTAGAAAGGTAATAAAATATTATATTATTTCTTAATAAATATTTATTTTTATTTTTAAATATTTAACAATGTAATATTAAGCTTATTACGAGTGCAGAAAAATCGGTCTATTTTGTATATAAAGAAGTTCAGAATTTCTCATTTCAGCGTGAATTATATATCTATATGCGTTGCGTTATTCTGTGTTTATGTATGCGTATTGTATTTAGGATGTGTTAGGAATAATTTTAAGCCAATCAAAGCGTATTAGTTATGTGTGTGTATTAAGAAAGACCCTCACTACCCTCGAACAGAAAAGGAGAGAAAACCTGAGAAAAGAGCCATTGGTGGTTCCAACGTTCTTCTTTTTTTCACAGCTCCTGCTTTTTCGTATAGTTTTAGCAAATTAAGAAATGTTTGTTCTTGTTTTTCGTATAAATTTAGTAAATAACAAAGTGCTAGACTGTTTACTTTCTATACTGGTTTCTCCTATAGTTTTTTCAATATTTTAAAATTGTAGATTTGAATTAAAAAATAATAATTTCAGTTTTCGTGAAATGTTTTCAGTTACAGGTATTTGTAAAACTATACCAACTTTTATTATCAAACCACAATGTTTGTAATAATAAATAAATAAAAAAATTTTAATGATTAAAATTGACCTTTTTATAATATTTTTTTTTCAAATTCTGCAATTTTTTTTTAATCTCTGTCCTTCCTCCCATGATTTTTTTTTCAAATATAATTGGTCAATTTTTTTTTATATTCTGAAATCTCCTTCGCCGTCTCCTGGATTAGCTCAAAGGTATCATTTTTTCTTTTGATTAGATTCTTCAGCTCTGAAATATAAATTTAAAAATTATTAAATGCAACATATTTATCCGTATAATACATTATTGGATTATATTCTACAAGTATCTTAAATTTTTTTAATTACCTTCATATGCCTCTATTTGCTTTCGTCGATGAGCTTTTTTATTTATTTATAGAGGTTCCACCTCTTCCTCTGATTGGTTATCATCTGAAAAAATATATAATTAAAAAAAATATGAAAATTAATAAGTATTTTATTATGTAAAGTATCTAACAAATTACGGAGCAACAATTTCATGACTTTTTTAATTAAGATTTATAATTTTTGTTATTATTTTTAATTTAAAATAAATTTTCTGAGAAATGAAAATTCGATCAAATATAACCCTCATAACAAAAGGATATCCCTAGGATATCCATATCAATGGTCGATATCCTAGAATTTTCCCCAGGATATCTTGGGATATCCCTAGGATATCCAAACCGCCGGTCTGTGGGACATCAACAGGACATCCATAGGATATCCACAGAATATCCCTAATATATCCACAAAATATCTTTTGGATATTATATCGCAGGATATCCATGGGATATCCTCAGGATGTCCGTGGGATATTCTTAGGATATTCACGGGATATTTAATATCTCAACATATATTTTTAAGGGTTAAAATTGTTAAGCTAATATAATGAATAATAATATAATAAAAACAAAAATCTTATGAGCTTCTAATTTATTTTAAATGAAGATTTGAAACGCATTTTTCAAAGTTTTTAAATAATAATCATGCACTTAATGTATAATTAATATTAATAGTTATTCGTTATTTGCGGGGAACAATTTATATTGTTTAAAGCCAATTTATTTTCTGACAATATTAAGCATATGAATAAAGGAATGAATCACGAATGAGAAAAAAATTAGTTAATAATTTTTCAAAGTAAACAACTTTCTCGAAAAACAAATCGCATTTTATTTTATTTATATAAAATTTAATTCACAGAATATTCTCACTCGTAGTCTCATAATGACTTTAAAAACAGTATCCTGAGAATATCTTCTTGACATCCAGAAGATATACTGAGAATATCCTGAAAATATCTGTGGGATATCCTGACCATATCTATGGGATATCCTGATGATATCTGTGGGATATCCTGACGATATCTATGGGATATCTGGAGGACATTTATGAAAGTCTATAGAGATCCATAGGACATCCCAAGGATATCTGCGGGATATTATCAATATATCCCAAGATATCTTGTGTTATTAGGGAAGTTTTGTCAGTTGAATGTTCGGTTATATAAGAATTCTGTAATATAGAAAATCGGATGAATAGAAATTCTGTGAAATAATAATTCGATCAAATAAAAAGTCGTTTAAAAGAAAATTCTATCTAATCTATCTAAAATCTATCGAAATAAATTATTCTAACAAATGGAAATTCTAAAAATTAAATTAAATTAAATCTGTACGCGGACAGATCGTATCTGTTTTACGCTATTGCGAGACGAAGATGACAAATAAGAATTCGACCAATGGAATAGACGCCACGGCGACAATCGACCAATGGGACAGGCGTTACTATAGATCGAGAGTTTATCGTTTAGAGATTTCTTTTATAGGATATATACTTACGAGTTTTTGAAGAACTCCCATTTAATCTTTCTGCTTTAAGCATTGATTTATATTTTTTTATTTTTTTTTTAATAATTCCACTGATTCATCATCGGAAGACGATGAATATTTATATTCTTTCGGCATCTATAATAAAAAGGAAAAATATTAAACAAATTTGAATATGATTCTTATAAGTGTAAATTTTTTTGAATTTTGGAAAAAATGTATGATTGTATATTCGATGAGCTAAATTTTTATTAAGTATTTTATAAAGAAAGAGGTTAAAATTGAAAATCCAGCATTCAAATACAACCCGTACAATATTAAAAATACATATTATACTAAAACTAGCAACTTTGTCGTCCGCAAGCGGCCGACTACGTTGCTCGTGAGCATTAACCATATCTTTATTCACTTCTTTTTTTTCAAAAAATTTAATATTAGAAATTTAAAAAAAATTTCTTCATATTAAATCTACCACCCAAGGAGCACGGAATATTGCTTGAATGTCAAGGTGATATCAAGCGGGAATATTTTTGTGACATTCAGGCGATATCATAATGTCCGCTTCATGGGGACATTCTACGGTGATATTCTTGTGAAATTCGCGTGATATTTGTATGGTACTGAGGGAATATTCCCGTGAAATTCACGCAATATTAAGAAAATATTCCTGGGATATTAAGGGAATATCCCTGTGATATTGAGACAATATTCCTGTAATTTAGAAAATTCTAAAATGTTGTTTATTTTGAATATTTAATTAAACAAATAAATCAATGAAAAAAAATTGAAATTTTGTTAGAATTTTATAAATTATCTTATTAATATCACTGGAATATTCCCTCAATATCAGAGGAATAATTCACTCAATATCACACAAATTTCACGGTAATATTCCCTCAATATCATACGAATCACACGTGAATATCACCGAGGAATGTCCCCGTGAAGACATTATGATATCGCCTGAATGTCACAGGAATATTCCCACTTGATATCAATGTTACATTCAACCAATATTCCGTGCTACTTGGGCGCTTAACTTTACTTTTCCCTTATGACAGCAACTACTAAATAATCTATGTGACGGTCTCTCACACAGAAAATGTAACGCATAACAAAACTTACATTCTACATTCATCAAACCTAAATAATTCTGTGGAACCTTACTTTCATTGAAAACTTTAAGACATTATTGCATCTCCTACACTTTTTTATTTCGGTTATCGTTTTCACATGCCAATTTCTTTTCTTGACGCACTTTCTTTTCATCTTCCGTTTCCGTAGAAAATTTGTTCTTCTTATATGACAAATTATTTTCTTGACGCACTTTCTTTTCATCTTGAGTTTCCATTGATATTTTTCTTTTCCTACATGCCAAATTTTTATCCTTGTGTATTTTCTTTTCATCTTTAGTTTCTATAGATAATTTCTTTTTTTGCATGTCAAATTTTTTTTGCGCTCTTTCTTTTGTATTTCTGTTTCTGTTTCATTACGATTACGTTTTCTCAATCTACCATTCTCTTGTCTAATTATTTTCTGTTCATATGTAACTTCGCGCGTTGCCTTCCCTTTTCTTTAATTCCTGGAATTATCTTTTTATCAATTTCTTCACTCAGAAAATACTTCATTTCTGAATATTCAAGTGGTGAAATTTTGTTCATATTATTATTAGTTGTACGAATTATTTTCTCTTCACTAGTGTCATTTAGAGAATGTTTAATTTCTAAATATTGTGTTAATAGAACTCTGTTAATATTATTGCTGGGAAAAGTATTAAAACAGAACAAGGGTTCAAAATATTATTTTTAAGTTCCTGAGCTCGATTTATGAAAAGACGGTTCCAATCATTCTCTATTATCGAATTCCTATTGTGAGACGTTCTTATTGACGGAAAATGATTTAAGCGATTATTTTCAAACATTGACTTTAAATGGTTTCTCATTCTGTTATTATCAGTTTCATAATTGACGCTGTTTGACATTACGTTAAAAAATATAGATGTTGCAAATGCTATTGCATATACTCCACACTCAACACTACCAAAAGGTTGTTGATCAACAACTACAAAAACTACTGTTGGTTTAAAAGGGAACAATCTAATTAAATATTTCATTTGATGCACATTTAAACACCCCTCATTAAGGCTATAAAAGTATAAGTACTTTGCATATTGAAAAAAGAATTGGAATCTTTTCTTAATAAATCTTCAAATTTGTACATATGCATGTCATTTAACAATTTATTTCTATTTTTAACAATTTTTAAATCTTCATCACTCAAAATAACATACTCTTTTATGTTGGCCATAGTATACTTCGTTTAATTTTATTTTTGATTCATGAAAATCTAAATATCTTTAATCCTCTCGCTCACTCTCTCCAATATAACAAATTTTGCCATTTATTAAATATAACCAATTTTGCCTTTAATTCAATATAACAAATTTTGCCTTTTATCCAATACAACTACCAATATCCAATAGAATGAGAGAACTATGAATGAGTAACTACTGATCAGCCAATAAGTGCAAAAGGACACTCTTATATGATTAATCAGTAGTTCATTACAGATACCATATATACATATATATACACTTGTATTAAAACCCCGGATTAATTACCACAAAAAAGCAACCCTTGGACAATAGAACCTTTGTTAAATAATCAATGAGAATTAACTCTGAGGACCCAAGTAATAATTTCTTTTCTCCCATTTATTACATGGAAAAATACCCTTAGATAATAGAACCTTTGTTGATAAGGATTAACTCTGAGAACTTAGGTAATAATTTTTAAATTTTTTTATTAAAATTTTCAGGGACTCTAATACAGGTATGCACATATATATATATATATATATATATATATATTTATTTTTATTTTCAAAACAAAAAGGAAAAAGATTAAGATTTTAGACGAAGATATTCTTATGCCATTTTGAATTGTCTAGATAGAGAAACGCAATGTTAAACGAAGAAGTACTTATGTTATATTCCTTGGTGTAAGAAAGAAAGGTATGCGTTACCTATTTAGTTTTAGACTTTCTTTATAGTTTTTTCACGTGATAAAGACAGAAAGAAATTATTACCTGGGTCCTCAGAGTTATTAATTAATCCTCTTTAAAAGATTGCAGGTCAAGTGAACCCTCATTTGCAAAATAAAGATATATCTTTCTCTCTCCATAACTTGTTCTTTTCTCTGTCACCGAAAACCCAGCAGGGGTCCGGACGGAATGAATTCAAAGATTATTATACTAAAATTGATTTCCAAATCAATAAAACAAATTTTGCATTTACACAAATTATTTACTTTTATTTCAAGAAAATGAAAATAAGTAAATTATAATTTTACAAAGAGTAAAATTATTATTTTTTACATAACCTCAAAAATTAACAATATTATAATTTTACTTGGTTTTCAAGTTAATTGAAAAACGGTTTAATTTGTAATATATAAAAAAAACAATTATTTGTTTAAAACATCATTCCTAACCTAAAAAAATTCTGTAAAATTATAATAAAATTTCTAAAATAATAATTTTTAAAAATAATTTAATTTATATGTTTTTGAAATTTTGCATACAATTCAGGTCTCTGATCCAGTTTATAATACAAAAAATTGGTTTTAGTCGATTTTTTGTTTAAAAAAAAATAAATTGATTAATCATTATTTTACTTTAAATAACTAATGTCATTAGATATTAAATTCATTTTCTTAAATCTGTATTAAGAGAATAATTGTATAAAAATATTGTCAAGAAAAATTATTTACAATATTTCAGAATCGAACTAATTGTAAAACAAACTTTAAAACTTTTAATTAAGTATGACAAATTTTTTAAAAAAATTGTAAAATTACATTTTTATAATTTTTCAAGTCTGACTTAAGCAATTTATTTGAACAGGGTGGCCGCAAAATTTTATTTTCAAAATTCCCTGACAAATTTTTTACTTTCCCTTACTAAAAAAATTTTGAATTATTTATTATTCTGCATTGCTGATTGAAATTTGTATAATGCTTTTTAAGTAAAAATGTTATTTATAAAGGAAAAGATAAGATAATTAAAAATTGTTTAATAACAAAATTTTATTATATTTTAAATTTTTATTATAAAAATATTAAATACTTTGAAAAATGAAAACTTTGACGGCACCGTTATTGTAAGCTATATTACAAAAACGTCTAAATAAAAAAAAATGAATTGACATTTATGTATCAAATTTTTTTTATTTTTTGTGGTTTCTTTTTAATCAACATTCTCTGAATTCTCCCTGACTTTTACCTTACTAACAAAATTCCCTAACTTTTTCCTGATTTTTAATTTTTCCTTGAATTGATGCCACCCTATTGAAATAATTGAATTTTAAAACATTTGTAATTTTGTTTTTTAAAATTAATTAAACTTCAAGTGAGTTTTAATTTTAAATTTTTGATGATTTCTATTACTAAAAAATTTATTAGAAATTGCAGAAAAAAATACAAAAATTTAAAAATTTTTTAAGTCAAAAATAATTTCAGATAATTGAATTTTCAAAGAATATGTGACGCTCCACGAGAAAAGGGACCTAACGTGCTTTTGACTTAAGGTTCGCTTTTACCGTGAAATGACACAGTGAATGAACCTTAAGTCAAAAGCACGTTTGGTTCATTTTCTCGTGGAGCGTCACATATTATAAAAATAATTAAAAAAATTGAATTTCAGGACAGTTACAATTAAAATTGTTAGATTTAAAAAAAAGAAAAAAAATTTTTATAAATATAATTAAATTTTTCAAGTTTTTAAAATGCGATTGTTAAAAATATTTGAATTTCAAAAAATTCTGTTAAACTTCAGACAATAATTATAATAAAAGAAAAATTTAATGATTTATGTTGATGAAGAATTTATTAAGAATCAAATAAAAAAATTTAATTCAAAAAATTTTAAATTGAAAAATGCTTTTAGATATCTAAATTTTCGAAAAATATAATGAAAATCATTTAAAAAAATTTTACTTTTTGCAAATAATTAAATTTTAAGTTATTTTGAATTAAACATTTTTGGTAATTTTATTTGATAATTTTTTAAAATTATAAACAAATATTAAATTTCATACAAAAATAAGTATTTCAATCATGCCCCTTAAGGACCTGGAAATAAGAAATGACGCTGCCTTTGAACGTAGGAATCGAGTGGTGGGGATGTTTGCTTTTTTCAAGCAAAATCCCCACCTATTGCTGCCTACGTTCGAAGTTAGCGTCGGTTTCGATTTTCCGGCACTCAATTTTCAATAGGTTTCATGATTTTTTTTCAACAACTTTTAGAAAGCCTTTTAAAACTTATTAATTTTTAAAATTTAAATGTTTTATTTTTGAAAAATAATTTGTTCATAACTTAAATAAGTTTAAAATTTGAATTTTTAAAAAATACATATCTTGTAAACGTTTTGCTAAAAAAATTTATTGAAGAAATATATATATATATATATATAATTATGAATATAATTTAAAAAAGTAATTAAAAACTTACCTTTGTTTAATTTTAAATTGTTTAAAACAATTAAATATTCCAAACCAATAAATAGAACGACTACAATTTTACACTTAACATGAAATAACACGTTTAAACATTAATTGACTGACACAGTTAAATAACACTGTTAAAAACTTTGTTTTAATAATAAATTTTTTTTTATTAAATTTTTTTTAATTTTGATTTTTTTTTATATGCGAAGAGGAACAAGGCAAAATTTATTTTAGTACAAGCTTTTCGGCTTCCAGGAGACTACTAAAATTTTCACCGAAAATATTAAAGGATAATTTTAAATTCATTACTTATATTCTAGAAGTAAAGAAAAGTAAATATTATGAAGGGTGAAATAGTATACAGTAAGAATTATTAACTATTAATCAGTCTATAATTGTGAAAAAGGACACTCTTATGTGACATATAATGAGCACTCACGCTTAGGGCTGATCAGTAGTTATTATTCTTACTGTATACAATTTGAGAAAAAAATTAATTTAAAAACGTATTTCAACCTTTCGAAATTAAGACGATTTATGGTCAATTTTTTTTCTGACAATATTGAATATTTAAAACTGTAATATACTATGGGAAATTGAAAAATAATTAATTAATTAATAATTTTTTAAGTAAAACTCGAAATTTTCAAAAAATAAAAATTTTAACTTCTGTCACAATTTCTAAAATGGTCCACAAATTTTTTTTGTAATTTAGATAATTCATAATAATTTTATATTCCAAATAATTTTAGAATTACACTCCTTAAAAACATTACAGGGTTACAACAGGCCTGAAATTTTTTTTTCAGTCATAAAAAACCTTAAAAATCTTAAAATGAAGGGAAATTTTATTAAATATCGTTCTGAAATATTAATTTCCTGAATTTGAATCAAAAAAATTTCAAGTTTCCAAGTGGACATTACAACTTTTCTGTTTTAAATTTAGTGCATAAATTTAAAATTAACATAAAGTTTTTAAATCTTAGCCTCTAATGGTAAAAAAATTTGTCTTACATAATATGGTTTTTGAATTTGAATTTTAAATTTTTTTTAAATTAATAAACAAATAAATAAATCTTAAAAATGATTCAAAAAAAATTTTTTTTATTAGTTTTAACCTAAAAACCTTGAAAATTTTTCTTAGTTAAATTCTGAAATATTTTGAGAAAGGTTTTTTTTAAAAATATTTTTATGAATTATTTTTAATAAAGAATTATATTTTATTTATCACAAATACTTGGTTTGTTATTTAGTTGTTATATGATAAAGTATTACATAAAACATATTTAGTTTTTAAATTATATTTATTATAAAACTAATTTATATATAATTGTTATTTTGTTTTAATTTTTTTTCTCTTTTATTTCTTTTTCCATATATAATAATTTAGTACTTAGTACGGAAAGGAAATTTGATTTTTTTTGTAATCTTGTTTATCATTGTAAATAAATAAATAAAAATTTTTTTAATTATGAATAATTGACCTTATACATATAAATGGGCCATTCCACGTCAAATTTACAATCAAATTTTTAATTCGGCCAAAAACATTTTTTCTTCATTCCTTATTGAAAAAAAGGATACGTATTTTTTTTTTTTTTATGGCCAAATTTTCTCACTATGAATTTTTGAAATTTTAGATTTTCAAAAGTAGACTTATTTTCAATCACGTGTATCTTTAAAACTATTAACTTTAGAAAAATTTTGCTAAGAGAAAAAAAGTTTAGTTTTTTCACGACTTTTAAATAATTTAAACAAAAATTTTGAATTTTTATAAAAAAAATATTAGTTTTTTATAAACAAATTAATGTTTTTTACATTTCGGCCCGATTTTTTTTTTTCGTATACCTACCTAGAAGTGTTAAGAAGACTTTAGAAAAGGTTTTAGAGTGGGCCTGATAAGTTTAATAAGTTTAAATAAATATTTAAACTCGGATTGCAAGCTTAATGCGCGCGCGGTGCTTTGTGAGTCTATCTAGTTTGAAAAGAAATTTTCTTTAAGAGGCATTTTATATTTTTTTAACTTGTTACATCTGTTTATTACAAAACGGATTTGTTAAAACTTTAAATATAAACATATTTAAACATTTCAATTCTTTATACGATTAATTAAATAGTTAGATTAATGAATTTTTGTTTTATTCAATTTTTACATATCACAATATTCTAAAAGAATTGTTTTTCAAATATTGTATAGAACGGTTAATCGGATAAATGATAAAATAAACGAATTTTCGATTTATAAAGTAATTATTTAAGTATTTATTTATATAAAACAGACTTATACAAAATTAAAACTCTTAAAGTCAATATAAATAAATTTTCTGTTTAAAAAAAATTAAAATGATTCATATAAACATTTTTTCAAAATCCTCAAATACGTAAAACGACAATATTTCTGAGGAATGTAAAATACGAAATTACGTCAATTTATCGTATCAAATAATTAAAAATAAATACTTAAATAATTACTTTATAAATCGAAAATTCGTTTATTTTATCATTTCTCCGATTATCCGTTCTATACTGTAGATTCCAAATGTTTTTTAAAAATACCTATTATATTTTAAAAATACCCACACAGCACCGAAAGTTTCCTAAACCTGTATTAAAGCTGTGCGTGCCAAGTTGGAAAAATTTACCGTAAAGCTTAGCACAGGTTGTGTAAATATGTAAATGTCCGCAATTGAGTAAATGTTTAGCGTAAAACTGTAATAAAGATTTAATTTTAATTTTTAAGCAAATTTTATGATAAAACTTTACAAAAGATTTATTTTAAATGTTCAGGCAACTTTTACGCTAAACCTGTACCAAATATGTAATTTAAAGATTCAGTACAGTTTTATGCTAAACCTGTACCAAATATGTAATTTAAAGATTCAGTACAGTTTTGCGCTAAACCTGTACTAAATATGTAATTTAAAGATTCAGTACAGTTTTACGCTAAACCTGTACTAAATACGTAATTTAAAGATTCAGTACAGTTTTACGCTAAACATTTACTCAATTGCGGACATTTACATATTTACACAACCTGTGCTAAGCTTTACGGTAAATTTTTCCAACTTGGCACGCACAGCTTTAATACAGGTTTAGGAAACTTTCGGTGCTGTGTGGGTAATTATAACTTTTTTTTACCTTTTGTGCTTATTATTATATGTGTTTTTGTGACAATATTTGAAAAACAATTCTTTTCGAATATTGTGATATGTAAAAATTGAATAAAACAAAAATTCATTAATCTAACTATTTAATTAATCGTATAAACAATTGAAATGTTTAAATATGTTTATATTTAAAGTTTTAACAAGTCTCTTTTTTTCATAAAGAATAAGGAAAAAATATATTTACTAGAATTTTAAACCTCGACTATAAATCTCACGTGGAATCGCCCATATATATATATATATTAATAACACTTTTTTTCTTATGCATGGTGCATTCTACGTAAAGTTTTGGTGTATTAAATTAAATTTGAAGATTAGATTTATTAAAATTTTAAAGATTAAAAAGAAAAATAAATTTAATAACAGTTAACTCAGATTATATAAATTTATTTTCCGCTTTACGTAGATTGCCCCATAAATTACATATGTTTTGAAACTTTTTAACTTTAACTATTATTATATTACAGATCTCTCAACGTTTGAAAATTAAATGTAATGAATCTTTACATCAAAAAGTAAAGAAAATAATGTCAAATATGTTACTGGAAAATGAAACCCTACAATACAAAAACAAAAATGAAAACGGAAAAGACAAAACTAAGAACGAACCAAATATATTTGAAGAAAATATAAACGATGCAAAGAAAGAAGTTAAAAAAAAATGTTAAAAATGACATATGCAAAACAGATGAAAAGACAAAAGCCAAAAATAAAAAAGATTAGGAAATTAAAAAAGTCGAAATAAAAGCCGAAAATAAAAATTATAAATACAAAACAAAAGAAATGCAAACAAAATATGAAAAAGAACATGTTGAAATTAAAAAAAATATAAAAGAAATTGATTATAAAAAAGTATATGATTTTTCAGAAGAAGGAGAAAAAAGGGAAGTAAATAATGAAAGATTAAATGAAGTCGAAAACTGTAATGAGGATAAAAAACTATATGGCACGATTAATACTAATAAACACGAATTAAGAAAATCACGTGTAGATGGTAATTGCTTATTCAGAAGTATATCATTAGCTTTATATGAAACAGAAGAAAAACATGCAAATATTAGAAAAGAAATTATAGAACACATTAAGAAAAATTTGATTGAAATGGAGGTGATTATAAATGCTTATAGAATTTCAGCTGAAACAAGACGAAACGAAAAGGCAAAAAAACCTTATAATAATGCAAATGAATATGAAATAGAAATGGGAAAAGATGCAACATATGGCACGGATATTGAAATATCTCAAATTCCAAATTTATATGGAAGACGTGTAAATGTATATGAAATTAAACAATGTACAAAAATTGACCATTTAAAATTAATTGATGGTGAAAATTTAAATCTTATGTGGACTATAAAGCCATCAAAAGAAAATTCAAATAAAAATGAAGATATAAATTTGTTATTCAGTAATGCAAGGGATGATGGACATTTTGATAATTTAAAAATAAAATTACAAAATGATGATAAAACTATTGGAAATAAAGATAATATTTCTGTACAAGTAAATGATTTTGAATCAGAATCACATGAATATGTAAATAAAAAAAAATATTTCAATCATGCTAAAGAAATGAAAAAAAAATGTATTTATAAAACAAGCATGTTACGATGTTCAATTGAGCAGCGATTGTAGTAACAGTGATATTGATATAAAAGACAACAGGTCAATTGTAAGTGTTGATAGGACTTTTGAAAATGATAAATTAAATAGGAAAGTCAAAAAAAGGAAAGAGAAATCTGCTAAAATTAATAAATTTGAAAATACTAATAAAGACAATAATAAATCCGTTTGCAATACAGTAAAAAATGAAATGCCTGATAATAATAATATTGAAATATGCAGCAATATATATAATTTTAATACTGATGAAGAAAATATTGAAAATAACAAATTGAATCAACATTTAAAGCATAAAGAAATATGTAATACTTTTAATGAAGAAAATTTCGAAAATAATTTCAATAAAAAAAAATGCGAAAATATTAAAAATATTTATAACGAAGATAGTAATCTCATTAAAACTAGAAAGTTGAAAAACAACAATATTGAACAACAATTTGCTGATATAGAATCTAGTAGTGATTGTAATAGTAGCAATAATGTGACAGATAATACTTTAAGTGAAAGCACTGATAGTGATTTTGAAAGTGACAATCCAAAAAAGAAAGTAAAAAAATAATAATAAACTTGCAAAAAATAATGAAAGTGATGATTCTAATACAAATTGCAATAAATCAAAGTATAAATATGAATATGGAAATGTACTTGTTGTTACAAAAGAAATAGCCAAAAATAACAAAATTGATTTTAGTAGCGTAAGAGATGTAATACATGAATTTTCAATAAACAAAATTAACTGCACCTGCGTTTTAAAATTTTATAGTGGTTTTAGAGCAAATGAAGGAAGTCAATTTGTTGGTTATGCTAAATGTCATCATCTTACTTGTGACATACAATTTAGATTCGACTTATTTGAAATAGATTCAAATGTTACGTCAATTACCATATATGCCACTAAAACACCGGCAAGGAATCACAATTCTTCAAAAGTAAAACCTTATTTACAAGTTCGAGGTCTAAAACGTACAGCAGTAAAAACATTACTAAAATATAGTAGAGCTCGAACACTTCAATTAGAAAATAACGCACAATGTGATAAAACGTTAGCAGATAACGGAAATGTTGGTGCAGCAATGAAATTACACGTTGTTCAAAAAATGAAATCTGAACAACGACTTGAAGAAAGATTAGAAAATAAATCGCGAGATATTAATGACATTGTTCAATATTGGATTGAACAATATAAACTAAAAAATCCGGCAATACACTTATTCCAACTTCCTTTAAAAATTTTAGTTTGGACGAAAGATCAGTTAAATGCTTTTATTGATGGAGATGGAAAAATTGTCCACTTCGATTCAACCAAAGCAATGTGTAGAAAAATAAAGCATGTCGAAAATAAACTAATAATGTATTACGTTCTCTTATGGAGAGGACGAGAATCAATTCTTCCTTTGATGGAAGCATTTTCGGATAAACATGATATTCCATCTGTTGAAATAACATTAAAATTATATAAAAATTTTGTACATAAAGTTTTAAATTATTGGCCACCTTTTAAAGCAGTTGTTTTAGATTGAAGTTGGGTATTTATGAATAGCTTTTTATTTGAATGGAACAATGGTATGACTATGCCTCAATATTTAGAAGAAACTTATAATATTATAACAAGAAAAAAATCTAAACCATCAAATCTTATTATATTATTAGCATGTAATGCTCATATCATCAGAAGATTTACAAAAACAATGGATAAAGATTTAAACTTAGATGCATCAAAAACAACGTTTTTATTACAATGTTTTGCGCAATTAATCTTGTGTAGAACTTTAGATGAATTAAATTTAACATTTGAAGAAATATTGAATGTCACCCTTGAAAAAAAATGCTCAGAAAGCTAATACTGCTATATTATATTTAAGTGGACTTAAAACTAAAAATAAAAAAGAAATACAAGAAATGATGGAAAATTCATTAGATGATGAAGAATTAGATGAATTAAATGAACATTTTTATGACTTTCATAAAAATTCAACTTCAATTTGCGAAAAAAGCCCTTTCTATGAACACTTTTGGAAAATCTTAATGTACAAAGAAAATAATTATTTTGATGACAATAAAGAAGAGATAACAAATAAATATTACGTAATTGAATTTGGTCGCTATATTGTAAAAACTTTTTTAGCATTTGCACCTTTATTTGGAGCTTTAATGTTACCATTTGTAGACAGTAACATTTCGCGTATAAGTAATGCTTACGCAGAATCGTATGTCAATACACTGGAGTCTCCCAAGAGAGGACTTCTGAAGAGAGGACTAAGTAGTGACGCGGCGCGGTAAGGAGTGAGGGGGGAAGAGATGGGCGGGATCAGAAAGAGGAACGTGAACTCAGGAGCGTTTGTTTTTAGTGTACCTTTCTCGCGTAGTGTTTTACATACGTAACAGAATGTATTCTGTTAAAAAAAACACATCTCTGTGATACGATATACGGCCCTGGAGTGTTTACAATTTTCGGCGTCAAGGACGAATTCCGTAGAGAGGTCCAAGACTCTTTCTGTCCTCTCTTCGGAGACTCTAGTGTACTTATAAACTCACAATTTTACCATTACCAGATGACAATTCTATTGGGGAAATTGTAAGAGCAGTAGTAAAAAATAATAATGAATTGATAGTTGAACAAAGATTAAACATACAATGTAAAAACTCATTAGCAATACAAAAAAGACCTCTTTACCCAGAAGCAGCTTCTAATCAATTTGAAATTGAAAAATGGGGTAGAAGTAGAAGAGAAATTGACAAAAGAACTGAAAAAAAACAAAAATATACTTCGTTTCGAGGAAGGGTACTTGTAAATATTGGTAAAAAAATAATTCAAAAAAGAAATTCTAAAATAATAAATAAAAGTTTTTGACTCAAGTAACTGTGCAATATATATAATGTATTACATATACTGTATAGCACAAAACATACCATTTGACAAAAAATTTAATCCAGAGACATTTAGAAAACAATTTGCAGAAACTTTAATAATAAAGTCAAATGACATATCAGAACGGTGTCTGTACTGCTTTGGTAAAAATAATTCAAAGACTATGGTTAAAACGTGTATTATTTGCACTAGATGGATTCATATAAAATGCTACACAAAAGGAAATAAAAATACAAAAGATGAAGAAGATAACAGTTTGCCAACATTTAAAAGAAAAATAAAAAATATTAATGTTACTAAGGATGAAAAAGAAAACAAACTTTCATCAACTAGTAATCAACCATTCAAATGTAAGCTATGTCTTAGAATTGGTACAGTAAAAAAAATAAAAGTTAACAATTAATATGTTTCGACAATCATATTACAAAAATAAGAATCATTCAAAACTTAATATTAAAAATGTAAATACAATTTATTTTGTATGAATAAAAATTAATTATTAATTATATATAGTAAAACATAAGAAATAAATAAAAAGAAAATTCTAATTAATTTACTATTCAATTTAATTAAAACTTAATTTCCCTTATATTTAAACAAGAAAAATTAATTAAAACAAAAAAAATATTAACTACTTTAATAAAAAAAATCCAAGTTAAAAATACCGATAGAAGAAAGAAATGCATTTCAAAGTCCATTTTCCAACCTTCTTGTGGTGAAATGCGTGAGTAGGCTACGTAGCTGAAACCAATGGAAACTTGGCAATTTTTTGAACGTGATGAAAGTTACCAAAGTCAATAATCGCCTTTTGTCATAATGCACGAAAACTAATGAACCCTGGTCTAGTGGAAATTTACTGACTTTATAGTAACTGTAAATTTTAACTACAAAGTTACTTAATTTTCACAGCAGAAGGGTACGGTAGTTGATATAAACCCAGAATTCGCAAATTCGTTGCGATTTTGCTGTAATGTGGAACCGCTGTTAGTTATATAGCGCAGTAAGAGTCCAGAATAGACCAAAAACATGCACATACACGTAAGGTGAACAAAACGTATCCATTTAAAACTACATTGTGACGATACGTATACCTTCATGTTTTTGGTCCATTCTGGACTGAACCTAAAGGTGAGTCTACATTGCACACGTTCACGTACAAACGTGAGCACTGCAGACTCAACTTCAGGTTGAGCCCAGAATGGACAAAAATCATAAACGTATACGTAATGTGAACGTAAAGTATCCATTTAAAATACATCGTGACGTTACGTATACGTTCATGTTTTTAGTCTATTCTGAACAGGCAATAATTTTTTCCTCTACAATTTTTGATACAACCTGGTCTTCATAATTAGATAATTAGTTAAAATTGGATTTTTGTTGAAAATCTTTGCCTCGCAACAAATAGCGGGTGGTGGTTAATTATTTTGGGGGGGTCCGAATGTTGCAATATTTTTTTTTCTTTTTTATTAGTAAAAAAGCAATAATATTTCTTCTACAACTTTTTATTTCAACCTGGTCTTCATAAGTAGATAATTAGTTAAAATTGAATTTTTGTTGAAAATCTTTGCCTTGCAACGAATAGCGGGTGGGGGTTAATTATTTCGGGGGGGTCCGAATGTTGCAATACTTTTTTTCTATTTTATTACTAAAAAAGCAATAATTTTTTCCTCTACATTTTTTGATTTCAACCTGGTCTTCATAATTAGATAATTAGTTAAAATTGAAGTTTTGATGAAAATCTTTGCCTCGCAACGAATACCGGGTGGGGGTTATTTATTTTGAGGGGGGTCCGAATGTTGTAATATTTTTTTTCTATATTATTACTAAAAAAGCAGTAATTTTTTCCTCTACATTTTTTGATTTCAACCTGGTCTTTATAATTAGGTAGGTCGGTAAACCTGGAAGTACCACATTCATAAAAAAAGTTTTTACATATGCCAACATTTAGGGCTCAATTAGGGCTAATTTAGTACCACATGCAAAAATTTAGGGCCCTTTACCTATTTGAAATAACCCTTGGTACTGCTGGCTTGACGTCAAGCTGGAAGTACCACACTATAGAACCTAAATATTTTTCAAAATTTCTTCCATAGGAATTTAGGGCTCTCAACTGGGACTATTTAAAATTTTTAAAAACCACCCCTATGTACAAAAAAACATCCCCAATTATTTAAACTCAATTTAAGCAAACAATAATCATATAGGAATTAAGAGCTAAATTAGGGTTCTTCAATAGCACTAAATTCACTTTTTAAAAGTGCATCCCAACCACCCCAGCCAAGTAACTGATAGATAGTCGACCACAAAAACTACCCTCAACTAGTTAAAACTCAATATTTTCAAAAACAAACACATACGCATTTAAGGCTAATTTAGGGCTCTAAAATATAATTAGATTGGTTATTCAAAAATGATACACCAACTTTAAAAACTACCCCAGAGTGGTTCAAACTTAATTTTTTCAAAAAAAAATATATAGGAATTTAGGGCTAATTTAGGGCTCTTAAATGGAACTACATTGGGTGTTGAAAAGTGACGCATAAACATTAAAAACTATCCCAGATTAGTTCAAACTTAATTTTTTCAAAAAAAAATATTTAGGGCTAATTTAGGGTTCTTAAATGGAACTACATTGGGTGTTCAAAAGTGTCGCATAAACTTTAAAAACTACCCCAGAGTGGCTCAAACTTAATTTTTTCAAAAAAAAAATTTAGGAATTTAGGGCTTATTTAGGGCTCTTAAATGGAACTACATTGTGTCACGTCCCGAGCTAAGGTAGAGTTTATTTATTATTTATAATAATAAAAGGGAGATAAGTTGCTGATTAATCAGGTTGGTAAAGCCTGATATTTATTTTTAATGTAGGATCGTGTCACTTTGTCAAAACTAAGGGTTTTGTGTCAAGCGATTAAAGAAAAATATTCCTTTTTATGATTTGCAATTTATTAATAACAATATATAATTACAATAGTACTTACAATTGATTCGTTGAAACTTAGTAATGTAACAAGCGGCAATCAGGATTACAAATATGTGTTTCTGGATGCGTTGTTATAGAAATCATAAATTGTTACACTTACACAATTTAGATTTTATACGACAATTAAGAATTATTTAACTCGAACAAAAGATTTATATTGTATAAAATAAAGAGAAACTTGTTTCTCTTGTACAAAACTTTTGTAAAACTCACTAAACTCGCGGGTTTAAATAACGAAGTTTAAACAATTACAAAACTGAAGGGCCGATTCTCAGACACTGTTCGGGCAGAAGCTCGTCCGATTAACTGACATTTTGCAATAGAAAAACTGGGGTTTATATACTACATGATCTTTGTTCATTGGGGTAGAATTGTCACGTATAATTTGCAGACAGCGCAATTATCACGTACAATTTTCATTTAGCGCAAAAGTCACGTACATTATTTATTAATAGAATTATAATAATATCTTAATTAATTTATTAAAATTTTAGTTTATTGATTATTAATTAGTTGATTGCAGTCATTTAGGATGTATAGTGATCGACAATTGGTATTATGAAAAATAATATTAATATCGAGTAATGATCAATAATCTTATTGAATTCTTTAATTTACTATATATATATATATATATAACACATCTGCTTTATGCGAGTCTTCCGCATTCAGAGGTGTTATATTACATCTATCTTTCACTATTAACATCGTGAATGACTCATATGTATGTAATGACCTTTATTTAAAAGAGATAATTTAATTTGTTCATGATCCATCTTTTAAGAATTTTTTGGTACCGGGATGTAACACATTGGGTGTTCAAAAGTGACGCTTAAACTTTAAAAACTACCCCAGAGTAGTTCAAATTTAATTTATTGAAAACAAAAATACTTAGGAATTTAGGGTTAATTAAGGGCTCTCAACTGAGACTATTTAAAAATTTTAAACACCACCCTAAGTACAAAAAAACATCCCCAATTATTTAAACTCGATTTAATCAAACAATAATCATATAGAAATTAAGAGCTAAATTATTTAATTTGAAAAAAATAAGTTTGAACTACTCTGAGCTAGTTTTTAAAGTTGGTGTATCATTTTTGAACACCCAATGTAGTTCCATTTAAGACCCCTAAATTAGCTCTAAATTCCTAAGTATTTATTTTTTCTAAAAATTAAGTTTGAACTACTCTGGGGTAGTTTTTAAAGTTTATGCGTCACTTTTGAACACCCAATGTAGTTCGATTTAAGAGCACTAAATTAGCCCTAAATTCCTAAATTTCTTTTTTGAAAAAATTAAGTTTGAACTACTCTGGGATAATTTTTAAAGTTTATGCGTCACTTTTCAACACTCAATGTAGTTCCATTTAAGAGCACTAAATTAGCCCTAAATTCCTAAATATTTTTTTTTTGAAAAAATTAAGTTTGAACCACTCTGGGGAAGTTTTTAAAATTTATGCGTCATTTCTGAACACCCAATGTAGTTCGATTTAAGAGCCCTAAATTAGCCCTAAACTCCTAAGTATTTCTTTTTTGAAAAAATTAAGTTTGAACTACTCTGGGATAGTTTTTAAAGTTTATGCGTCACTTTTGAACACCCAATGTAGTTCCATTTAAGAGCACTAAATTAGCCCTAAATTCCTAAATATTTTTTTTTTGAAAAAATTAACTTTGAACCACTCTGGGGTAGTTTTTAAAGTTGGTGTATCATTTTTGAATAACCAATATAATTTTATTTTAGAGCCCTAAATTAGCCTTAAATACGTATGTGTTTGTTTTTGAAAATATTGAGTTTTAACTAGTTGAGGGTAGTTTTTGTGGTCGACTATCTATCAGTTACTTGGCTGGGGTGGTTGGGATGCACTTTTAAAAAGTGAATTTAGTGCTATTGAAGAACCCTAATTTAGCTCTTAATTTCTACATGATTATTGTTTGCTTAAATTGAGTTTAAATAATTGGGGATGTTTTTTTGTACTTAGGGGTGGTTTTTAAAAATTTTAAATATTCAAAGTTGAGAGCCCTAAATGAGCCCTAAATTCCTATGGAAGAAATTTTGAAAAATATTTAGGTTCTATAGTGTGGTACTTCCAGCTTGACGTCAAGCCAGCAGTACCAAGGGTTATTTCAAATAGGTAAAGTGCCCTAAATTTTTGCATGTGGTACTAAATTAGCCCTAATTGAGCCCTAAATGTTGGCATATGTAAAAACTTTTTTTATGAATGTGGTACTTCCAGGTTTACCGACCTTAATTAGTTAATTAGTTGATATTGAATTTTTGTTGAAAATCTTGATTATGTTTTATGTCTATTTAGATATGTTAATTTTTTTATTTTTCACTGTTGTCATATTTTAATAATGTTGTAATAGATATTATTTAGTAAATAAAAATGTTTAATTATTCAGTTCATTTTAGCTGTCTTTTAGATCGATCACATTATTCGGAAGATTTCGTTCATTTGAACGTTCGTATCTTCAAGCACATAAAACTGCATACTATATGGAAATCTATTTTAAAACCCATATAAAATCCCAGGTTGATTATACGAATTCCTATGGAAATCCATAAATAACCGTATGTAAAATTGGGACACGATTTTGAGTATGAAATCATGTGTGAATTTTCATTTGTGTTTCTACATAGGAATTCATGTGGATTCTTTTTTAATTTCTTACATTTTTTTATCAATTTCCCATGTCAGTATGATCCTGCATAAGTTTCTACATGGATTTCCATATAGATTCCTATATGGTAAATTATTACATGAGATCCTATGTAGGAATCCATATGAGAACATATGTAGGATTTTAAGTAATAACATATATAGGAACCTACATGGATTCGTTCATGTATGTAAGGATCCATATGAAAGTCCATGTAGAATCTTATGTAGGTTCCTATATATGTTCTCATATGGATCTCCTAGGATCTCATGTAATAATTTACCATATAGGAATACATATGGGATGTCATATGTGGAAATCACTGTTTTAGTTGTCCACATAAGATATCAAGTAGGAAATTATATGAGAAATTTCAATATAGATGTAAAGCATCATAGTTCCACACTTACGCTGCCAGATAATGATAATTTTTTAACTCACAGTTGTAGTCAGTCTTGAATACTATAAAAGCTGGGAATCTAACTGAGAAGGTGTATAGCAAAGTACAAAAATTTTTTCTTTTCAGATGAAATTTGATTTCTGATTAAATAATTTTTAATTTTTAAAAACTTTCGTCTGCATAAAGTAACCAACTGAAAATTCCCTTATGAAATCCTATATTGTTTCCCTTGTAACGATAAGCGTATCGTAAGCATACTCGCCCGGCGAAGAGAAAGAAAGTAGACGGCGTAAGTAGCAGCGTCTCTCTCTTCCCCCACCTCGCGCTAACGCCTCTGGCTACCTAGCGAGAGTATATACCTGGCGGCTCGCACCTTTTACCTCAGTGCGTCTTCCGACTGGCTTTGAGGTGCACCTCTGGCTAGATGGAAGCGATCTCACTCCTAGTTCCTGTCTACCTGGACTCAATTGAGGCGCTCCTCATTGAATTCAGGTAATGCAAGGTATGGTACACTTGACTATGGATGCTTCCGTGTCAAGTGAACCTTACTTCACCTCCTTGTTCCTCATCGACTTGGACTCTCTATAGGTGCTCCTGCGAGAGACCGAGAAGATACCTTCATGTACCTGGAACGTCATCCTTGCGACTTCTCTGTAGGCGCTCCTGCGAGAGGATGCGAGTATGACGTCACTTCCAAGAACCTAGAGTACCGTCTTCGCGTCTTCTCTGTGGGTGCTCCCGCGAGAGGATGTAGAGACAGGTACTTCCTTTCTCATTCACCGCCCCAGGTGAGTAGAGGGGCAATCTCTATCACCTGGATGCGAAACTCAGGGCCGTATCTTTAACTCAGGCTGCCCCCTGGTCTAAGATATTTCCCAGAAATGTTCCTAGTTCACGTCAGGCAAGAGTATCAGGTACATACCTGATTCTTCAACCCAATCGTTTCCCTTCTAGTTTTCTCTGGAAACGATTACCTCAGAGAGCACGTTCTAGTTTTCGTTTGCCGTGATAGCTAAACCTACATTTTGGATTAATTACGGGATTAACTCCTGGTGAACGCGATCGCAAATGTTAAAGGTAACTTTGTTCATTTCAGACAAGAAACTGGCCAGAACAATACGATAGAGGGCGGTGCTGTCGAGCCACTTGAGAGATCTGGATGATCTACTCATCCTATTTTATTTTGCATTATATCGAGTCACTTTGGATTATTTATTGTTTTATATTGTTTATATTCTTTATACATATATTCTTTTGTACTTTTATTTAACTTTCTTTATGTTACAATATATCATTCTTTCGAAGGTTTTAAATAAAGACTCGTTATTGACTATACCTCTCCTCTGAATCATAGTACGTAATAGTTCGATAAATCTAAATAGATGGCGCTTCACGCTACAAGTAAGAATTAAGTGAACACAAGGACTCGGCCCCATCTGGCGAGCGAATCCTTTGGCAATTAAAATATAGATCATTATACCCTTATATAAATCCATATGAAATCTTATGTTGATATTTCAGAATCTACATGAAATCCTATATGATTTCCTATGTTTAAATCCATGTAAAATCATATGTAAGAATCCACATGAAATCCTATATGGTTTCCTACATGAATACATTTAGGTAAAATTTTATATAAGAAAATCTTTAGGTTTTCATATGATATTTTTGTAAGATTTAATGTGGGAAATTATGAAGGAAACTGACATGGTAAATTGATAAAAAAATGTAAGAAATTACATAAGAATCTACATGAATTCCTATGTAAAAACACAAATGCAAATTCCCACATGAATTCATACTTAAAATCGTATCCCAATTTTATATACGGTTTTTATAGATTACCATATGGATTCCTATAATCAACCTGTGATTTCATATGGGTTTTATAATAGGATCCCATGTAAGATCTTATATAGGAATTTTCAGTAGGGTTATCTCAGCTCGATCAACACTCTGAACTCAAAAGAAGATATCCTCTCTTATTTGTTTTCGAATGTATTAAAGGTTACAATCAATACATACACAAACCACCTATTCAACCCTACCTTTAATTTCCTTAAGAAAATCATTTATACTCCCTTTAAATCATTTTTGAACTCGGTTCCCCGATCATGAAAACAAATAATATTATATTTTATCTAATATAACGCAAAATAGCTTTGAGGACGTTGTTCTTGCTATAAAGAAGGACACAAATATATCTCTGTCTATTGTGCGTTGGCCCAAATACCAATTTCTCCACAAGCAATATTGGCTGCCGCCACTTCAATTGGGGACACGTTTTAAATCCCTATTCACTATCCAGTAGCATATAGAGGTCAGTGTTACAATCCGATATGAAATTCCTAATCAGCGATCTTGACAACGCTAAAAGAACAGTTTTTAAGAGAATTAATTCGTTCTACATATTGGATCCGCCATTTTGTACTTCTAGAAAGCGGCATTACATTCGCAATGGAGCTTTGTCAAATCATAAACCGAGAAGAGAAGGGGACAGTTCAGAAGAAACTCAAACCGATGAAGGTAAGAGAAAATAGGCGGAAGAAACTCCAGTGACCACATTGAAGACGACGGAGATTCCAAAGCCAGAGTTTTTTCATCGACGAGAGGATCCATCATGGTCATCAAAGTCACGAAGGGGAAAACGCATGCTGACATTTTGCGCAAACTCCAAAAGTAAATAAACCCAGGCGCCAGCCATACTAGAGTAGTAGCAGCAAGAGCTACAAAGAAAGGCAATCTTCTAATCAAAATCGGAGTAGAAGGAAAGAAGAAAACTTTCATCGCTGAGGTTACCATGGCGTTCGATGGTATGGACAAGATACATTCGGTCGATCGAAGAGTTACATTGGAGATTCGCGACTTGGATAGCCTAACCTAGAAGGATGAGGTCTAGAAGTGTTGGAAAAGGAAATCGGGAAGTTAAGAAGCAAGAAAGTGACGGTCCAAAGTCTCAACCGCAAAAGAATAAAGTTCGCGGTTGTAACCAACGCAGGCGAACAAAGTAGAAGAATTGGGCGCATGAAAGTATGTTTTATGTGTAAGGTTAACTAGAATACAATTTTCTCTACTCAAACTTATAATTGGTAGGATTTCAGCTACTGAACTTGTACAGGAAAATGTAGAAGGTTTTTTAAAAGGTAAAGAAAAAAATGAATTCCTTCGAAGGGTAGATCAGAAGAAGTATTGTCTCTAAAAGAGAGATTACATTTTTATTGGTGTACCTTAAAAAATTGTTATTTTTCAAAGTAATGTAGCCTACACACACATATATATATATATCCCTGTTGAAAATTCCTATGTGAGAACACATATGGGATCCCATCCAGGATTAAGCTGCTATTAATCTTCTTATATGTGAGAACCTATGTAAGAACTCATACAAGATCTCGGCTAAGATCCCATGTGTGTTCCTATTTATCGTGTTGTTCATATAGGAACCTACACAGGAAACCTCATGGGATCCTGTGTTATTGCTTTTACAGAGACATAAGATCATGCGCTTGATCTCACGCAAGTTCATCCCAGGAACCTTTTCATACAGGATCTTATGTGTGAACCTGTATGGGAACCCACATAAGAACTCACAAGAGATCCTGGATGGGATCCCATATGTGTTCTCACATAGGAATTTTCAACAGGGATATATATATACTCTAGGGGGGCTTTGCCTCCTGCGCACTTCGCGCCTCAACCCCCCGTTTTTTATTATTTTGTAGATGGCCTTATGACCTATTTTGAGTTTATGTTTGGCCAATTTCTGGAATTTAATACTATTATTAATATTTTAGTGTTTATTTTTTTAAATGTTATTTATGATATTTATTAACAATAATTTTTATTAGTTTTAATTTTTAAAGCAAAAATTATCTAATTTTTTAAATTTCCCTGCCAAAATTTGACCTACATATAAGGTTATGTTCGTTTTTAAGTCATTTTTCTTCAAAGTTTGGCCTAAATTTTAAGGTTATGTTTGCTTCTTGGTCGTTTCCGCCAAATTTAGGTCAATTTTGGCGGAAAATCCACCTTTCCTTCAACGTAACGAAGGGGGCACTTGCGACTATATTCAGAGTCTTGAAACAAACATAACCTTAAAACTTAGGTCATTTTTGGCGGGAAATCCGGAGAGAGGAGAGGGGGGACTTGCGGCTATATTCAGAGTCTTAAAACGAACATAACCTCAAAATTTAGGTCATTTTTTGTGAGAAGAAGACGTGGGGGAGAGGGGAGACTTGCGGCTATATTCAGAGTTTTGAAACAGCGGCGGCGATGGTTGTGGCACTTTTTTGTTTATGGCTCATAACTTTGAACCAAATGGATATTATGAGACTTGTGTGTATCAGTGTAAATCTAGAGGCCTTAGGTAACTGTATAAAAAAACTAAATTGATTCCTTCAATTGGAAAGATTTTTTTAAAAATTTAGTGAAGTGATCACTTTTGGTGAAAAATAAGTAGTACCCGGTTGTGGGACCCCCTGGAGAATCCGCAAAAAAATGAAACAAAATTAAGGAAAACCACCATAATTGAAATGAAAATGATAACTGCTGAATAACACAAGATGTTCTAATTACATTCCTGGAATATTCTATCAGAATATTGGGAATATTCTAAAATAATATTCCATTTACATTCCAGGAGAATAAAAATATTCTCTTTTTGAAATATTCTTTTGAAATGTTGCAAGAATATTTGGATATTTCATAGGATTACTACAGGAATATTTCTTTGGAATATTGTGGGAATATCATGTAGTGCTACTGAAGGCAAACTCTCCGAGACTCCGCTATATTTTTAATCGCCTTTGGTTAAAACTTCTTTATTAGATCCTAAACTAAAAGAAAGAACCGCCCACTTTTGCCCGAATTCATATTATGCTTTAATATATGCATATATTTGAAAAATTGGTTATACGATTTATGTAGCATATTTCTGCAGTTAGCTAAGAAGCAGATAAGTTTTCTTGGTATTATATACACATATGATAGTTACTTCTAATTTTGCAACTATTGACACTAAAAATAAAATATTCTGATATATAAAAAATTATTTTTTATTCCCTTTAATAATGGTGAAACTAACCAAAAGAGAAGTTCTTGACATTATGTCACAACGTCGAGAAGTTGCTGAAATCAGTTCCAAATTATAGAGCAACCTCAAAAAATAAGAAAAATTACCGGATATTTGTCCAACCTACAATGAAGTCAGACTTGTCAAAGCAGAATCTCGACCTCACAAAGACACTATTTCTATATCTGAGAAGGTTGCATGGGTTACGCTTCAATCTTTGTTAAACCATACTACAGAAAGGATTGTAAAATTGCAATCAGAAGTTATTATTTAATACATGGAAAGCACAAATTTGGAAGTAGTTGAAAGCCTGATGATGTTTTCTTGGAAATTTGATGGTTGTACGAGAGTTTCTAAATACAACCAGTCATATACATCTACTGTAGACAATACACCACTAAGTGATGGAAACTTATTTGTTACAACCGTAATTCCATTACGCTTATTATATAATTCTGATACGAAAAATATTATTCTCTGGAACAACAGAACATCACAATCGCCAAAATCATGTCGACCCCTTTGTATTCAGTGTATTTCAGAATCATCAAATGTTATTTTGAAACAAAAAAAAGGTATTGATGAAGAAATTGACAATTTAGAGATACTTGAAATTGCATTGGAAGGCAAGTATCGTATTCGAATCCATTTTGCTATGTTTTTAACACTCATTGACGGTAAAGTACTAAATATCATAACCAATACTCCGTCAATGCAACCTTGCCCTATTTGCCACGCTACTCCTTCAATGTTCAATAATTTATCTAACAAAGATAAGGTAGTTTTTTTACCAAATCCACAATCGCTTCAGTATGGTCTAAGTCACCTCCATGCCTGGATAAAATTTTTTGAAGTCTGCACATCTTCTACCGAAAAGACAAAAGTTTGGCAGGTAAGGAATCCGAAGCATAAATTGGAATTTACTGAAAGAAAAAAGCATATACAACAGATTTTATGGGAAAAATTAGGATTTATTGTAGACAAACCAAAATCAGGTGGTTCTGGTACTACAAATAACGGAAATACCGCAAGACGAGCTTTCGAAGATCCAAATTTACTGGCAGAACTACTTGGACTTGATGTACAAATGATTCGAAATTTGAAAAAAATTCTAATTGCTCTATCCTGCTATCTTCCAATTGATGCATCAAAGTTTGATGAGTTATGACAATCAACGGCGAAAATTTATGTTCAACATTACAATTGGTATTTAAATCCGTCAACTGTGCATAAAATTCTTATGCACGGTGGTGATGTTATAAGATCAAGTGTCTTGCCAATAGGTATGTTAGGTGAGGAAGCATCTGAATCTAGAAATAAATATTACAAGAGCGATAGACAACATCATGCAAGAAAAATTAGTCGCGAAGCTAATCTTCAAGACGTGTTTTACAGATCCATGGACAGCACTGATCCTATTATCAATGATGTTAGTCTTCAATCACGATTAAAAAAAAAATCGGACAAGTGCGAGTTACACTCGCATAAAAACCGAGGGTTCCGTACCCCTAATCCTAAAATTTGAGGGGTTTAAAGTGTGAAGGCCGATGGAAAAATTCCAATTTTGCTTAATTTTTCTTGTAATGTGAGCATGGAAATACATATCATAAGTTTTTAAAAATTTTTTAATTTTTTTATCATTAAACATTTTCAATTTTATGATTTTTTTAGATTTCACCAATTAATAAAAATATCAACAAATAAAAAATGTCAAAAGATAAAAAAAATAGCAAATGGTAAAAAAAAGAAAATGGCAAGTTATAAAGAATGGCAAAACACTACAAAAAAATATAGCAAGCACAATTGGAGTTCTCGCTATATTTTTTTTATAATCTACACGCAAAAATACGTAAAAGTGTATAAATTTGAAACTCTTTAGATAAAATATTCTTCGTTTTTTGGGGAAAAATCATGATTTTTATCGAAAATTATCAGTTTTTCCTTGAAAACACTATGATAATTAACTCCAATCGTTCTCGCTGTATTTTTTTTGTAATCTACAAGTAAAAATACGTAAAAAAGTATAAATTTGGATCCCTTCGGATAAAATTTTCTTCTTTTTTTATTCGAAAAATCCATGATTTTTTCTAAAAATATGAGTTTTCCTTAAAAACAATATGAACATCAACTCCAATTGTGCTCGCTATATTTTTCCTGTAATCTACACGCAAAAATACGTAAGTATACCAAATATGAACTGCCTTCGTCAAATATTGTGTGCGCTAGCAGGATTAATCGCTTTTTTTCAAAATTTTTGATTTTTCCTTGACAACGCTATGTAAATTAATCCGAATCATGTTCGCTATATTTTTCCTGTAATTTTCACGTAAAAATACATAAGTGTACCAAATTTGAGCTCTCTATGTAAAAAGATGTGGCAACCAGGGGGGTGGTACATAGTCATTTTTAGGGATTTTTCGTAAAAATTCATGGTTTTTCCTTGACAACGCTATGATAATTAATTCCTATGAGATTCGCTATATTTTTCCTGTAATCTACACGCCAAAATACATATGTATACCAAATTTCAGCCATCTAGATAAATTCGTGTGGCCGCTAGGGGGGGGGGGTACATGCCTTGCTTCACTAGTCTCATTAATAGGGTTCCCCCTTCGGGTACGGAACCCTAAAATTAATCAGTTTTCGCTAGTAAAAGAAATTACTGATTTACATGAAGTCCCAGAAGAAAGCTCAGAAATTTACTCTAATACGAATGATGAAGTTGAACAAACAGATTTAACGGGTATTTCAAAAAGTTTTGAATATTTACAAGATATAGAATTATCAACAGACGAAGATAACGAGGATTAGTGTTTTAAAACTTTACAACCTAAGTATAATTACTAAGCAAGCATTACAAAAAATGGGAGGCAAGGGGACCCACACAGAAAGCACCCCGTATGGGGTTTATGATCGTAGTGTAACCTCCTCTTGGTAAACCCTGGAAATTACTATTACAGTAGGCTAACTGCAGATAAAACAGACATAAGTAAAAAGTTTCCTATTATAATCATTATTTAGAATTTTTAATTTATATTCGTAATCAGTAAGTAGGCAACTCGTCAATAAAAATTTAATTAAAAATTTAATAATTCTCAAAATATTCTTTCGCCATATTGGATCCGCCATTTTAAATTTTTGAAATCTAACAACAGATTCGTAATCAGCGACCCCGAAAACCTCCGAGTAACGAGTTTCAAGTGGATCCGATGAATTTTTAAAAAATTCGTCCGCCATATTGGATTCGCCATTTTGAATTTTTAAAAGCTAATAACAGATTCGTAATCAGCGACCCCGAAAACCCCCGAGCAACGGGTTTCAGGTCATTTAAAATATAAAGTAACTTTTGGCCACTGAACCCGGTCTCCTGGCACACTGTGCAATATTCCAAAGGGACATTCCAAAGGTCGTTATTTTTATATTCTTAGAACATCAATGGAATATTCCAAAGCATTATTTCATATAAAGCAATGGAATATTATGGACATATTCCAATGGAATATTGTGATATTAATTGTTATAATTATTAATTATTATTAATATTTTTAATATAATGTATTAAAATATAATTATAATTAATGAAATTTAATATAAGTAATTAATAATGCAAAAATGCGTATAACTTTTTTAAATATTAACATTTTTCAATGGGATTTGGCTAATTTTTTGAGAATATAAAAGTATAATTAACTTTTCTAAAAAGTGATTATTTTTAACAAAAATGATATTATAAAGGTTATCAGGAACGCTGATTACGAAGATGATGTCAAATTTACAGTTTGTCAGTAGACAGCTGTCAATTCAACAATCAAGTATTCTAAACAGTGATTATTTTTAAGAAAAATGACACTATACGAGGGTTTCACAGGGTTGTTGATTCCAAATATAATGAAAAATAATTGTCAATTTGACATCATATTCGTAATCAGCGACCTAAAAAACCCTGCTATTGACATTTTCGTTAAAAATACTTATTTTTTAGAAAAGTTGACAGTTTAATTGACAGCTGCCAACGGTCAATTTGACATCATAATCGTAATGAGCGACCCCGAAAACCCATATAACTTCAATTTTGTTAAATATAATTATTTTTTAGAAACTTCGACTGTTGCATTAACAGCTGTCAACGGTCAAATTGTCAATTTGACATAAAATTTATAATTAGCGATTTTAAAAACACCTAGTATGGTGTTTTATTAGATTATACCTACTATCAATTTTTCTTTGCTGTTAAAAGATTAATTAAATATATGCATTAATTGAAAAAAACAAAGGTGCCCAGAACCGGAACATGCACCTTTTTCTTAAAATGA
Organism: Leptopilina boulardi; assembly: GCF_019393585.1. Taxonomy (NCBI): domain Eukaryota; kingdom Metazoa; phylum Arthropoda; class Insecta; order Hymenoptera; family Figitidae; genus Leptopilina; species Leptopilina boulardi. Next base: position 1,199,930 of record NW_026137768.1, read on the forward strand.
CCAACAATTTATATAGTTTTGATTTTTTGGTAAAATTCAAAATTAAACCACAACACAGAAAATTAAAAGGCATTAAAATAAGCTGCAACGCTTATTATTTTAATCCAATTTTGCTTATTTTAATACCTTATAATTTTCTGTGAAAATATAATGTAAACAGTGAACAAAAAAAATTGCATTCACCTTTTTTAATAATTTACACCTATTTAACACACTTGGAAAAAAGTAAAAAATCACTTTTTCCTTCATTTTTTTCAAAATATTTTCATTATGCTCACTGTTTCTAAAAAAATGAGCGTATCGCTTTGGTATTAATACAAAAACAGTGTACTCTCAACATACAAGTTTGACCATATTCATATCAGCGATATCTATGTGCTGTCAAAAATTACGTAGGGGTGCCCACAACTGGCACTCTTCCCATATATATATATATGTTACGGTAAAAGCCCGAAGTTGGTAAATGTGCACATTTACTGGTTAATGTGCACAACTACCAATGCAGTTGGTAAAAGTGGGAATTGTCTGTTTTAAATTAAAAATTTCGTACATTTACCAAGTAAATTGGTAATTGTGCACAATCACCAACAGAAATTGGAAAATGTACGAAATGTCTAAATTGAATCAAAGATTTCTCACTCGTACCAACTACCTTGGTAAATGTAGATAGTTACCACAAAAAGGGGTAAATAGAAGTGCCGGACATATTGAAGGTTTAAAATTTTGTCTGCTATTATTTATATTATAACTTTAATCGTTATTATTGACATTTACAAAAAAATAAATTGGAAAAGTTTTATTTATTTATTTATATTGTTATCACGTCATATCGACGCAAACGTCGAAAATCAGCACTCGTTTTCTTTTTTATTTTTAATTTCGCATCACACACTTCTTTCAACACCTTATTATACTCTACTTCCGACAAATAAACAGAATTATTTTTTTTCCCTTCTATAATCTTTGTTGCAATTTCATAAAATTTTTTTTTCACTTCGGAAATTACAATTTCTTCACTCATTTTTACAGGCAAAATTTAAAATATACTCGCAATTTCACTGTCGAAAGCGAACTAAACGAAATACTGAGGTTAGCAGAATAAACATTCTATTCTAATTATTCTGTTTCCTTTATAGGCATTTGATTACTATTTAATTGAAATATAAACAAAACAAACTATCTACATTTACCAAGGTAGTTGGTACGAGTGAGAAATCTTTGATTCAATTTAGACATTTCGTACATTTTCCAATTTCTGTTGGTGATTGTGCACAATTACCAATTTACTTGGTAAATGTACGAAATTTTTAATTTAAAACAGACATTTCTCACTTTTACCAACTGCATTGGTAATTGTGCACATTAACCAGTAAATGTGCACATTTACCAACTTCGGGCTTTTACCGTAACATATATATATATATATATTAGAAGATGACTTAAAAGTAACACTAAGTTTTAACTTTCTGATGTGTAAATCAATAATTTTAATTCATAATTTATAGAATGGAGAGCTAAAGCTTGCTGATTTTGGATTAGCGAGAGCTTTTGGAATCCCAGTTAAATGTTATTCTGCAGAAGTTGTGACTTTATGGTATCGACCACCTGATGTTTTGTTCGGAGCTAAGCTTTACACAACTTCCATTGATATGTGGAGTGCTGGTTGTATATTTGCAGGTACGTATTATATTTTTAACTTAATCTATATTTTGATACGGTCAAAAGAAATAATTATATACATTAACCTCCGATCATTAAACCTACAAAATTTTAAAATATCATAACAGAATCAATTATTTTAAAATCATTTAACTCATTATCGAAAACATTTGAGCAAACACAAATTAACTTAAAATTTGTGAGGTTAAAAAAATTAATAATTGTTGTTCTCACCTTCGGGTTTATGATCGATAAGGGTCTTAATTAATTTACTCTAACAAAAAAAATTATTACATTTTTAACAAATTACGGAGTGTTGAGTGCCAGACTCACCGATGAGTCAATGTTAGCATCAATAACAATAATTCTCAATAAATTCTGAATGGTTAAGAGTTAAGAGCATTTTCACAGAATTACATGATGGCAAAAAAATAAGACAACATAATAAATAATAACAATCTAGTGTAATCAATTTTAAATGTACAATAGCACATGATCTTTCACTACGCGAAAATAGTTTTTAAATATCAATTTATATGACGTAAACTCTACGAATCTTCGATTATTTGAATTTTATGAAATTTTCAAATCAAAATCATGAACAAAAAAAAATTAATTGAAAATATATAAAAAATTACGATTTTAAGCGGAGCTCGATGAGTGTTCTGTGAAGGATTTCCTGCTTAGTAGTAAAGTTTATTGAATTGAAATAAAGTATACCTTGAAGTGTACAATACAAACTATGTATAATAATTTTTTAAATTAAAAATGTTACAAAATGGTGGCGTTACTGACGTTTAAAGTTTGATATTTGGTTTTGCGCCGTGCAGCCTACAGGTCTCAAATCTCAACCAAAATCAAAAAATAAAATTTTTATCGTTAAAAGATACAAATACGCTTTGTATAACGAAGAGAGAATTAAAAAAAAATTTGAAAAAAATCAATTTTTTTTATAAACAATTTACAAAAAATTCTTAAAATTTTTTTTTAAAGCAGCTTGTCATGCAATAACCAGTAAGTTAAAGAAGATTTCTGGTAAGTTTCATGAAAATCGGTTAAAAATTATATGAGCTGTATGCACGGCGCGCGAAAAAAGTTGTTTTGAGAAAAACGCGTTTAAAGTTTTTGATTTAAAAAAGTAATTTTTTAACTACTGCCTTGAACACGTTATGTATTTGAAAATAACTATTGCACTAAAACCAAGATTTACTACCACTTGCTTATGCTGTTTGATAATGACAATTAATAAAATTATATTGACAAGAAACCGAAAGAATAGAGAGATCTAATTATAAATTAGTAATGTAGGATCATATTCTACGGACAGTCAACCTAGTATACTAATTTTTAAAACAAAAAAGAAATTGTAAAAAATTAATGAAGAACAATATTAATGAGAAGTGGATAAATACTTTTTCTATTCTTTTTTTAGAATTAGCGAATGCTGGGAGACCACTGTTTCCAGGATCAGATGTCGACGATCAATTAAAACGAATATTTAAGATGTTAGGTACGCCCACAGATGAAACGTGGTCAGATCTTACGACTCTTCCTGACTATAAACCATTTCCTCAGTATCATCCGACTCAAGGATTACCTCAAGTTACTCCTAAATTGACAGCTAGAGGGAAAGATTTGCTACAGGTAAATTTGTTAAAATTCATAATTCACGCATACAATACAAATAACCACTTCACTGGCAGAGCGTTCCAAATGGCGTTTTACGTTGTCTGATGCAGGCTGGTGAAATTTTTAGTACAATTTATAATCATTAAAACATTTTTATTTTTTAGTTAGCAATCTTTTGTTCATATATGGTAATATTTTTTTAAAAAATAAATTATTACACCGCTGTAAAAAAATATTGGGAGGTACCGATTTACGCATTAGGACTATCAACCTGCCAATACGGTATTCGCGAAATATCCAATGAAATACCCTATTGGGTGTTACAGTGAATGCAATAATCGAAGAGTCCCATTGCGGCGAAAGTTTTAAGCTTTAAAGAAACGAAACGACGTTACAGGAATGATAAATAAGTATAAGCTATTAAAAGATAAAAATGAAAAGAGTGAAACAATACTAATGGTGAGCGAAAATATTAAGTTTCAATGAAATATGGTGAGGTGAAATGTTAATTAATTTAATACTTTTATTCATTGTAAATATTATATATGTCGTAGGCCGATAGAATGTGAAAAAAAACAAAAAAAGTGCTTGTTTTAAGGGAAATATTCTGTGCAAAAGGGGTCAAGCGCCAATTCACTGTTTTTACAGGAAGTAAAAAAAACATTTTTAAACATTTTGCAGGTCATTTAAAAAAAACTGAGAAAACCGTTTCGATATATTAGTGTGTTTTAATAAATAAACAACAATTTGTTGAAATAAACCTACATATTAACGATAAAATTAAAAAAACTGTGGTACCTTGAGGTTATATCAACTGCGCACATTTTCTTTAAACATTAATTATAAAAAAATATACAGTTTAAAGAAAAACTGGAAAATTAGTTTCTTTCTATGGAATCCATGAAATGAATAGAAAAAAAATTCCTTTAAAAAATTGTTTGTTTTCAAGAAAATTACGAATTAATTGCTTGCTTTGGAATTGAGCAATACTTTCATCTTTAAATTCAATTGTTCACTTAGTATAATCATAAAAATATTTAAAAATTAATAACAAAATGATTTTAAAATTGTTTAAAATTGAAAATATATTATTATTATTATTAATTTTATTAATTAAAATATTATTAAAATAAAATTAAAATAAAATATTAAAATAAAACCTAAAAAAATAATATTTTTGATCAAAATTGAACAGATGGATAAAAATGTGAAGAATGAAATTCATAAAAACATTTCAACTTCATATCGTTTCTTTTTAACAATATCTTTTTTATTAATAGATTTTTTCGCATCTGCGAGGCATTTTCGGTTTGTAAAAAGCAATGTTTTTAAATTTGTCAAGTTATGCATAATATTATTGACTCACCACTTTCTTTTGTTTTTCAATCAGGTTGCAATAAAGTAAATTTGAGGCTATTTTATTAATTTAATTTTTATTAAAAACTGATTTAAATACGCAATAAAAAAGGAAATCCTTCTACAGAAATGTGTTAATGAATTTTCTTGATTTTTTTATGCAAAAACCTCATTTTCGATAAATTGGCGCTTGACCCCTTTTGTCATGCTACCCTTCATATATATATATATATTTTTTTTTGAGAGGAGGAGGTGAAATGCTTTACGCACTGCCTGATCTTAGGACTGTGTGGGACTGTACCGATCCTGACTTCTGC